>NC_134277.1:156956223-157581167 GCF_949628215.1 Phalacrocorax aristotelis
ATGTCTCCTAGAAAATGGATTAAGGTAGTTCTTGATAACATCACTTCCCCCATTTGTAAAACTGGCCCTGAGGCATACATTAGAGTTAATTATGGATGTGTGATATTTTTGCTCTTTTAAAAAAAGCAGTTGAGCAACCAAACTTCTGCTTTGTTATTTGGAAAAAGCATTTGGCTGCTGTCACCAGATTACAGCTAATTTGTGCATGGTGAGGGCAGTAAAAGTGTGATACAGAAGAGGTTTACAATGGAGTTAATGTGGTGGAAAGGCATGATGCACAATGGAAGCTGTTTCTTTTGCAGCCTTGTACAGATGCCAGCGTACAAATTCAGCTGCTAAAATAATCTAATTCTAAACGGGACGCACATGCTTTGCCCCTTCCTACTTGTTTATTTACTTTGGTTACATAAAATACATGTCATTAAGGCCACAATTGCTCTTGGTGATGTCAGTTAAAGCACTGGTGTGTCATTGTTTCTAAATCTGTCTGTCTTTTATTAACTGGGTATCAGACGTACTGGACTAATTTGAGGGCCAGCTCCTAAAGCCTTACCTGTCCTCCACACAGATCAGGAGATGGGTATGTAATGCCAGTTGGACCAGGCATCACTCCCAGTACCAAAAATGAATGCAGTATTAAGGACAATGTACAAGAGGAAGCCTGACCCAAGGAGGGGTTTTATCAGATGTGCACATCGTGATTCCCAGATACACTTACTGGCAGCTATTTCTGCAAGGCTTAAGATGAAAGACATCAGAGCAAGGTTTGTATGTACAAGAGAGGAAGAGAAAAATCAAACTAAATCAGCATTAGAGGTGGTGTTTTTCAAGCGTGTGAAGACCCTTTGTGAAGCCTGGATGCCTCAAATCTGTGTCTACTTCATGGGACTTGAATCCAGGCCCATTTAACCTGATTCTTAGATACACAGATTGACTTGGAGTTATCTCTGGTAGCACCTAAAAGGTAAAATAACCAATCTGATTGCACTGTGTAGCTGATGGAGGCTTCTTTCCCCTTCTCATGGACCTGGCACATGGGCTGGGAAGGCTGCGATGAGCAGCTGAATGGTTGCCCTACTCTCACCAGGAACAGCCATTTCTGCAGGGGACATCTGACAATGCTGTTTGTTAATGGAGTTAATACAGTGCTCCTGTAATGAGTGGCAGGCACAGCCTGAACGGTCATTTCTTACTCAGCACCCTCAAAGTATGTTTGGGTTTTTTTTTAACTGATATAAGCTATTTAGGCAGCATTAGGCGTATTTATTGTATATAACTTGTTGGGAGTGGCTTTAAGTAGTTTAAGTCATACTCTAATTTAAATCTATTTTCTATAAGAACTTGTGCTACAATTTTATTTGTTTTCTGCATCAACTGGACTTGAGGCGAGGAAAAATTTCATACTCTGTTACTAAATTTCTCTGCTACACAGCTAAGTTCAATGCTCAGCTCAGCTATGTTTGAACTGTGTGATCAACAAAGGCAGCATTCAGGTCCTCTGGTATTTAAAGCGTATTCCATCTGATAATGAAACAAGAAAGGGAAAAAGAAATAATACCTTAATTTTTAAAAAGCTGTCTCTTCCTCACTCCACCTGATTCATCTCCTTGGTGTACTAGGCTTAATAATGAGACTATTTTTCCTTAGAAAGCAGTGTTAATTTTTTTGCCAAAACCCAATGACTTTCTTTTTATTACAGAGGCTTCAGCTGCCCATTTTAAACATCTCTGCAGAAAGGAGATATCTGTTATAATTCACCATAGCACCAGGTAATTCCTATTCAGAATATATGATTTACAGCTAAGAGATCTGACATGCTACTGGACTAGGAAGAAGCCAAACTAAACTCAGAAGAGGTTGTGCAAATTGTTAACTTATGGGACTGTATGTGTCCCAGGGATCATTCGCTTCTCTGCTTCACCCTTCTAAGTTATTGTTATTTTGTTCTGACTTGCCCTCTTTCTTTTTGTAAGCTCCTTAAAGCAGGGATCAAGCCTTCCTGGTAGCAGTGCCTGACCCATCAAGGTCCCCTGAGTCTAGTCAGTGCTATCAAAATCACGGAGCTGTAATATCACTCTGCCATGCAAGTAGCGTAAGTTATTAATAGCTTTGAAACTGCTTTAAAATGGAATAAATTATGTTACTGAGGTGAGGAATAGGCCACAGAAAAATGCCACAGACTGCCCAGTAGGCTGGTGATAGAGCTGGGCTTTCAAGACACTGGTTCTCTAATATGCAGTAGCCATTGAGCCCTCTTTGCCTCCTCTGAGAAAAGGCAGCGATTCATGCTGAAGCAGTGAGAGTGCAAGAATCACTCCCTAGCAAGTCCACAGGCACTAAGGTGATTTGTTCAGCAGCTGCCACCCATGACTGCTTTTGCTAGAGGTACTGAACAAGGGCATGTTCTCCACTCCTACAAGTAGCTCTGACTCATTACAGGCATCAAAACACCCTGAGTAACATTAAAAAAAAAAAATCCAAAGCCTACATTTACATGTATTGCACTCACTGAACTGTGCTCATGTATTTGTGCACTGACCAAGCTCTTTCTTCCTGCAGTAAACAGGAGTGCAAAGGGACCATATAGCAGAGAAGGGCAGATCAGAGTCCAGCAGAGCAGCACTCCAGCAGATGCTCTGAGTGCAGTGAAAATGAAAACTCTTTGCAAAACTGGGCTAAATTCCCAGACCCTGATTTTAGTAGACCACCAAAATATCTATTCAAAAAATATTGACCTGTCCAGCCTCAGCGCTCTGGAACAATACATCTCCAGTCCTTTTTTTAAGAATTTATAGCATGTAGGTAGATTTTCTTTGTCCTATTCTGATGTTTTCAATTAGATACATAATGGTCTCTTTCCAAACAAAACCAAAACAGAAACTATTTTAATGGACCTAAAAGGAAACTTTTGCAGAATTCCCCTGAGAAAATCTCAGAATTCTTGGGTTTTTACTCCTATCTGGAATGAAACAATCCCTGTGGATCATTCCTGAAAAGAATACCTTTTCTCAGCGGTACTACTGAGCCCAGTGTACATCACTCCAGTTATACAGGAGTCACTTTCGCATAGGACATGAATTCACATTTTGCCTTTCTGCATATCTTTCAGCCATCAGCAGAATTACAGCCACATGACCACACAACACCAGGCAGCTGTTCAGAAGGGGAAAAAAGATACTGGTGCTTAAATGATATACAGAAGTAATAAAATTGATGGACTATCAGAAGCCAGTCCTAAATGCTTTGGATTAACACCTCTGCTTTACCTCTAATCGCCATTAGTGATTGCACTTGGTCCTAACCCCAGTCCTGCACTTTCTGTAGGGTGGCACTTCCAGCAAGATGCCAGATTTCCCTCTTCTATAGTGCTGGAAAACTGGGATGCAGGCAGTCCTCAGGGCTCTCCAACTGAGCAGAAACAAAGCTTGCATGCTTTGACTGGATCATGACAGTCAGACAGTGACATATTTTTCTTGTATGATATTTTTTGAGCCTGGAAAATGAGCTTACATGCACTAGGAAATAACATTATCAGGAGATCATTCAATTTAAGGCTACTGTAGTGTGTGGAAATCACACACTGTTAAAAGCTGTGTAGTGAAAATGGTCGTCAGAATTATTTTAAACAGATTAAGCTGTTGCCCATCACTTGTTCTCTCTGAATTGAACAAAGCTTCAGTAACTGTCTAAAAGACTTCAAAATCCTCCATCTTTTCCTTGAGTAACTTAAATGAAATCTGAGCTGGAAGATAAGGATGTTACAAAAAGACACCTCTTCGTATAAGCAGAAAAGACTTGAATGGGTTAAGCCATATCTGGCTGAGTCCCAACAGACATAAAAATCACCTGTGCCTGCTCTGAAATAAATCAGTGTCCTTTTCTGCTGCTGCCGTTGTCTGGAAATAATGCAAATGCAATGGGCCTGCAGTGACATTGTGCCGCACTCGAAGGATACACATAATAAATTGTCCCCTAATACTGTTAAAGAGACATTTTCGTCTTACTCAGTAGCTTTTGAGGTTGAACTGTGCTACTTACGAGTTGAGGACTGTGATATGGTATCATGCCATTCTGCTCTATTATTCATTTAGCCTCTTATTGCTTATATGCACATTTGGTCCTTGAGTCTCAAAATGCTTTTCGCTGCTTATGCCCAGTGATAGCATGTTTGCTGGCATGCAGGAAAAAAGCAGGGAGTTTTCTTTCCACTTTGTTGCTGTTGTTTTAATCATTTCTCTTCAACAGCAGCTGGAACAGATCGTAGATTCATATGATTTGGTTCTATTGCATTCATCACTGGGAAAAATGCATGGCTGTGTTAAAGCAGGACAGAAAGAATTTGTCTGCCCAGCGGGAAGCTATTGCTGTTCCATAATTGTTTGCTAAAAGGAAGCTGGAATAAAAATGGAGGTAAATGGGTATCTTTGTCAATCCAATCCATCAAAATGAGTTTAACTGACTGGGGAGTCACAGCTTAGGAGCTGAATGTGAAAGCTGGCAAACCCAAGATGAAAGGAAATAATTATTTACTTACTTTAAATATTTTAAACCTTAAAAATTATATCTGATTACATTGTCTTCTGCACACAATAAAAATTAATAGAACTACCAGCAAGGCATTTCCTAATATGCAGAGAATAGTCAGGTGAGCACAACCCTATAAGGACAGTGATAAGTAAGAGTTTAAACAGCAGACATAGTTGTATTTGGTTTCGGTTTGGTTTGGCTTTTTTTAAAATTTATTTAAGCATCATTAAATTCCCCATATGCCCAGTCTTGTCCTAAAATTGCCCTCTATCTTGTATCAAGTCAAGTAGGCAAATGTTTCTGTATCCCTACAGAGAAACAGTTCAGGGAACTGATCCTGCTAGAAAATTACACAGTAAAAGAAAAAAAAAGAAGAAAGAAAAAAAAAAAGAAAACAAACAAAAAAGCTCAAATTACTTTCCTCTGGGCTGGCTGCCCAATTCTTTTCATGCTTTTGCCAGAAGAGGATGGCATGGGGCTGAGAAGAAGTGCCTGTGCAGAGCAGATCCCTTAATATTACAACCCATTGCCCACTCAGCTCTCAGTATCCAGGATATTTTAAATGAATAAAAAAGCCTGTCTTGGCACCGTTCTGTCTCATTTTCTTGTGTGAACACAACAGACAAAACAGAGACAATGAAAACCAGTGAACCAGAGTAGTAGCAGAAGGGATTTGGCTTCAGGCGCCAGTGCTGTAAAACTTGTAAGCAGCATGGTTAAACCCATTAGTCATCTTCTGTACGTAAGTGTTTCACAGGATAGGGAGGGATAGCTGAGTAAGGGCTAATGCATCAATATTCCCCAGATGTAGCTACATTTTGGGTTGAGATGCCTACATTACAAAGCTAGAGGAAACCCATGGCAATCACTTACCCCAATCATTTGTACACTACAGAGCATAGGACTTGCTTGGCAAATTCTTGCTTCAAGCCTCTGACCTAGGACTAAACAGTAGTTTTTCAATCTGTGGCCCACGGACCTTGGAGAATCATGTCCACAGAAACTACAAAAACTGCAATTAGAAAAGGGGTTTAAATACACTGTACAAAGGTGTATCATCCCCCTTGGGAAATCCTCAGGGGGCTGCATGTCAAAGACAGCCCAAGATCACTTACTAGAGCACAAATCTTTGAGAACATCTCCCAATATTGACCTGAAATTTTGCACTCCTATATCAGAGAGTCGCTTAATGTTACCCTTTTTTAATTGCCATATTTCTAGTCCAATTATACCTTGTTTCAACTGTCAGCCATTCAATCTGCTATAACTTTGTCTGCCAAACTGAAGAGCTCTCTGTAATCATATTTCTGCTCTCCAAGTAGGTACTCACAGACCAGCGAAATCACCCTTTATGTCCTCAACAATCTAATCGGACTGTGCTCCTTGAATCTTTCACAGTAAGGCATGCTTCATGGCCCTCCGAAGCTTCCCAGTGCTCTTCTCTGAACACGTGCTAATTTTTCAGTCTTTCCTGAAATACAAATCTGGACACAGTGCTGCGGTGGATGCTGCACCATTCAAGTACAGATGTAACAGGTGCTCTCAGCTTCATTCTGAGACATTGATATTCATATTTACAAGTCTGTATTAGCATTTCAGCTAAAGTGTCTGTAGCTTACGTTCAGCTGATGATGTGGTATGACCCAGAAGTCTTTCCGAGATGTACACTTTCCCAGGACAGAATCCTCATGCTGCAGAAATTACCTACATTCTTTGCTCTTCATTGTATGACATCATATTTGGTTTTTCAGACTTACTGGAAGTTATGCTCTTTGCTTTCATCCTTGTTGCAAAGCCATTCCCGTTAAGAACCCATTATGTCCTTAAGGTATAGTCACAGAAGCTGTACAAAAGTTAAGACTTCACATGTGTAACCTCCTCAGATACTTCCAGCACCATTCACTGCATGCTCTCCTCAGCATTGCCAACTTTCCCAGTCTTTCTGGAAACAATCCATATGTTCTATTTATAAAATGTAGACTGCAGGTACTGATCTACTGTAGATAGGCCAATGTAATTTTACATAAAGAATCTTTTAATATTTATTAAATATGTATTCACTTTCAGAACTCCAACCAACCTTGATTTCACCAATAAAATCTGGTAAATAAGAAAAGGATCAATATTATACATGGTTACCCAGGGGAAAAAAAACTTTTTTCTCATACTTGTCAAGGATATTCCCATTTACAAAATTATCAGGCTTTGGAAATTCTCTTAATTCCCACATGGCTTTGCTTGTATGCCCCTGGGATGCAAGACTTGAAAGACAAAGAGAAACCCTAACTCTGTTCCTTCTGGGTTTTCCCTTGTATTAAAGGAGGCAGCCATAACAGCAAGCTGGCATGTGTGTCTCAAGGTCCACAAAGATCTTGCCTGTGGCTCAGGGCAGGATCTTTTGGTAGCATTTCGTTTTCATTTTGAGAGTACTGGGGCATGACACGGGCCACACATTTCACAGGCTTGCGAAAACACCTTGCTTGTGTACTGCATTTCTGCAAAGTGTGATGATCTTTGCTTGCTTGTAATCTGGCCATAACCTCCTCAGAATAAGCCTTTCCCAAGCCACAGCTTTCTGCAGGACTGTCCATCTTCACACAAGACTGAAGGAGAATTAGTGCGTCAAATACAGAAAAGAATTATGCCCAGAAGGTTATTTTCCTGGTCAGTTTGAAGTTTAGTCTCCAGATATTTTGACCACAAGGCCATGTCAAATATTTTTGTGCAATGTTCTGCTGTTTGGGATTTCTTTTTGTTCTCTGAAAACAGCAGAAGTGGTGTTATTCTTTATATCTTTCTGTGCTGTGCAAAATTATCAGCAAGATTAAAAGTCCCTCAGTAAATTCAGTTTCTAAGCCACACAAATACTTCTGAATCTCCTCTGACGTGGAGAACTTTTCAGAAGGTGATAAACTGAAGAGTAGATTAAACAAGGAGCTGAATCTTCAACAAATTCAGTAACTCTCAACACAAGCCCCTGAAATAAAGAAGGTTCTTTAACATTAAAACTAACTTCTATCAGCATGGACACTGAGAAATTTGTATTCAAAATTATCATGAAAACATAGGAGCCTCAATTTGAAGTATATAAAATGAACATGTATTCTAGAAGACATTCTCACTGAGACCCCTCCCAGACAGCACAGTGTTTGATCCTCCACCTGGATATATGCAGGCAGATCCCACTGCTAACAAGGAGCCCTATCGCAAACCTGTGGCTTCCTCGGGCCAAAATGCCTCTGCCCACCTGAAGCCTTTTCCACAACTGAGACCTCCATGAGTCTGAATCCTGCCCTGTGAACTTGATTACACTTCACAGAGGTGTTCCATCTAAAATCTTACTGAAAGAGTAAACAATATCAATGATGAATAACTTCAGCAAATGAGGAATGAAGTGCTAAGAGTGATCCAACAGGGGACATGGGTGACAACTATATATTACCCTAGCCTTGGGCCTGTAAATGACAGGGAATCTCTCATCTGTGAGCCACATACAACCCACAACATCGCTTCACAGAGTTTGCAGGCACCTTACTTCTTTCTGCATTATTATAGGGTAGTACTACGGTTCGGACAAAAGTCAGCCAAGTACATTTTCAAGGGCTTGTTTAGCCCTCTACTGAAATAATCATAGAATCATAGAATGGTTTGGGTTGAAAGGGACCTTAAAGGTCATCTAGTTCCAGCCCCCAAATCTTTGCTAATGCCCTGCTTTGTAATAGCCCTCTAACATTTAGGGCTAATTAGTAACCCCTTCTATATTGAACCATGACATGAAATGCAGTCACCAAACAATTATGCCAAGGAATAATTTGGCCAACTAGATAAATAATAGAATCATAGAATGTTTAGGTTGAAAAGACCTTCAAGATTATCGAGTCCAACCATTAACCTGACACTGCCAAGTCCACCACTAAACCATGTCCCCAGGCACCACCTCTACCTGCCTTTTAAATACCCCCAGGGATGGTGACTCAACCACTTCTCTGGGCAGCCTGTTCCAATGCTTGACAACCTTTTGGTGAAGAAATCTTTCATAATATCCGATCTAAACCTCCGGTGGTGCAACTTCAGGCCATTTCCTCTTGTCCTACTTCTTGCTACTTGGGAGAAGAGACCAACCTCCACCTCACTACAACATCCTTTCAGGTAGTTGTAGAGAGAAACAAGGTCTCCTCTAAGCCTCCTTGTCTCCAGGCTAAACAACCCCAGTTCCCTCAGCCGCTCCTCAAAAGACTTGTACTCTAGACTCTTCACCAGCTTCGTTGCCCTTCTCTGGACAACATAGATCTTGTACTTTATTTATTTTAAACACACAAGCTTACATTATAATTGCCAGTTGCACTTCAGGCTTTACACCTTTATGAGGAAAACCAGCAAGGAACCAGTATTTCAGACTGAAAACCCATGGAGACAGAGCCTGAGGAAACACCACCAAGAAGCAAGGATACCGTAGTCATACACACAGAGGCACAACAGAGCTGAGGAAGGATTTTAGATCTTCAGTCCAAGCTGGTCGGTGGCCAAGAACCTTCTGTGTTTCTAGAGGAGGTGATGACCCAATACAACAAATAAACCCTCACAATCGACCCTCATATCACAGCCTCTTTAGAAAGGCAATGCTCCACCTTCACTGCTCTCACTTTAATCCACACTCTTTGAAAACCCAACACTTGCACTACTGCAGTTTCTTATTCATGGCACTATTTACCTTCTCAGCCTTCATTTCACCAGAGTAAGGTCCTCACCACTTTCTGGCATTGAGCCCACACTCAGAGTCAAGGTCAGATTAAGGTAAAGAAACTGATATATACAACAATATTCACATGTATGTACAGAAGGCATGAGACAGTTGCCCAGAATGGGTGAAACACCTCAGTTTATCTCAAACGATGTTAAATCCTGGACTCTCTTCTCTGGAAGTCCAGCCAACACCACTTCCCAGAAGACTTGTACTTTGACTATCTCCTGATTTTACTGATTTTACTGATTTTACTCCTAAACAATCACTTTCTGGGTGAAATAAGACACTTCTGCTTTCTCCATGTAGCAGAAAGGTCCTCAGGAAAATTATCTTCCTTTATCTCTGTTTCTGCAGATTTCTGGAATGGAATAGCAGAAGGCAAGGAGCCATGGGCTAAGAGAGTGCTGCAATGTGCCAGAAACTTCTGGTACCTTTTCCTGATACTTTGCTAATTTTTTTGTTGACCCTAAAGCCAAAGTTTTCAACCAGAAAATCACTGAGGTCACTGAAACATATGTATCGTCTTCATAGTCCCTGTTCCAAATCAGTGGCAACAACTGTGTTATCCCGAAAAGTAGGCTCATTCACCCAGTGCACAAAACACCAAACTGCACACAGAGAAAAGGTATTTTGTTTGTCTCACTTTTGTGCAAAGATTGGTGCTCGGTGGTAACCCACAAGGCTAGCACCCCACACCGAGAAGCTACGAGGCATTAATACAGCTAAATGTGTCAGTCACAGCTAATATTCCCACGCCTCAGCTAATAATTGGTTAATTTCTTTCTCGCTTTGATGTAAAGGTACAGCTCACTTCTAATTTACCACGCATGCTCAGAGAGTAGGGGACTTACTAGAGGGGGGGGGAGATTCCTGGCCTATGGGCCTGATTTTTAGTATTATAATGAGGATAGTTCCCCTAATGGGCACTTTGTTTTAGTTCTTATCAACATCCCAATTAGTTGTTCTCCTTGACTATACACTTTATCACCCTGTTCTCAGCGTCTTCTGAGGTGGGATGTTTGCTTTGATCAGTCTCTCAGCTCTCCTCAAGGATATAGTCATAAAACAAGTGCTTCTCTATCTCTCAGGTCCCGTCTGTGGCCATCAAATTCTGTTTTGCCAAGCTCATATTGTTCATTGTTATGGCTTAGTGGCAAATTCCAAAAATTCCGTTTTCTTCAGGATATCAACTGGACTCTCCAAAACAATGTTTTATCTTCAGAATTGTTAAAAATTTTAAATCAGTTTTCCGTATTTTAGAAGATTTATTTTCCAAAACACTTTTCTTTATAAAATTTTTTACTAATAATGTGGAAAGCCCTCAGCTGAGCAGCATCAGGACAACATATATTAATCTGAAGAACTGCACCTAATGGAATGGAAGGCATGGCCAGAAAAACAAAGCAAAAACCCCAAACTCTGAACAAACTGGACTTCACAGCAAATATTCAGGAATGTTTGCTGAGATGTCACTACTTTCTACCTCTTTGGAGTCAATAAGTCTTTTGCACAGGTCAGAAGTGAGCTAAGACTTTTGTTTAAGCTGAGCTTTTACACACTTGCCAAAAAGATTAGTTTAAGCACTACCTAAGATCTTGAGTTTGTTTGTAAAACCTAGTCGTCAGGAACACAAAGACCAAAACTGCATTCACAGTTCTGGGATCAGTTCAATTCTGAACATAGAGAGACCATTTAGTATGAGGTTTAGCACTGGCCTAACTTCATTATTTCTGAAATCAATAGAGCATCATGGACAGCTTTAAAATGTTCCTGGCTGCTGCTGTCACTAGGAGTCTTCAGGAAAACATTCAAGGATAAGTCTATAGCCTTTTGCAAGCAGGTATAAGCTTGCTCTGCCAAAGGTACAAGCTGACTCTCAGCTGTATTAACTCAGTGCAGGGTAAGTATATGCAGACTCTCAGATGACTTAGCTCAGTTTCAGAAATATGACGACTACAGGGCTTCCAGTTTGCTAACAGTACGGTCAGAGCAAGCTTAAACTTGTCTGGAAATACTTCAAGAGAGGATGCAGTTGCACCTGAAAACATATGCAGTTGCACCTGCAAAATTGGATAACTTTGTTATTTCTCCACCAAAACTTATCTATAATGGCAGAAATGCAATTGTGATTTGTCACAGTAAAGGCACTGATGAACTTACAAGTGATGCTACAAGACCTCATGAATCAGGTATTAGTCCTGCAAAATGTAGGTGTTTACGCGCCATGAGTGTTCCCAGCAATTCTAATAGCAGAACATCTGTGCTTCAGAATTCAGGAGGAAAGGGTTTGCCACAATGCCATGTACAACCATTTCTTGCCTTTTTTTTTTTAATATTGTTGCTGTCTCCAATACTCTATATGGAAGGTGATAAAATATTTTTATCATAAACAAACATCAGAAAATCAGATAAACCATTTTACTAACTAGGACAATAACAAAAGAACAAAACTTAAAGACCAAGAACATATGAGACTGAATTTTACCAGAAAGCAACTAATTACAAATATTTTTTAAATCTATAATAACTGAGTGGGCCTAAACAGCATTAAAGGCAAAAGAGAATTAGTAGACAACTTATTTTCTGTAAAAATAACATGGAATCTAAGTGGGTTTAACTTGTTCTCAGTCCTGACTGAGCTCAGTTTCCTTCATCAACAATTCAGCCTGAACCCAATACCTGCATGTGAGCCCTTGGTTAAGGTCAAACACCTATATTACACTGCCCTTCAAGCAATATTGAATCGGTAAAGTATCTTTTCAGCTACAGTTATATTAGATATAGCTATTGACTTCCTTCTTTTTTATTGCACTATAAAACATGCTGTAGTGAAAATAAAGGTTTACTTTGCAACAGAGAATTCACAGACATCTATTACTGCTGACTCTTCAAATCCTTGGACATGTGTCTTGCTGCCTGTGTTGATTGAGATATTCTGAAAACCAATTAACTGCCCTTCAACCAGCTCCTGACTTGTATAATTAGCGCAGTGTGTTTCATATATCTGTGTACAGTAGATGCTGAAATAGTTGTCTGTATCCTTTGTGTATAATCAAACTATTAATAAAAGGTTAGGTTTCTTTCTTTCTTGTTTTCAGAAAACAGGCAGAAAGCTGCCATTCTCACAGAGGCTTCAGGAGTTGGCTGCCTCCTTTTGATTTTAAAGATAATAGTGTCTCATCTTGATTCATCCTGCTCTAACAGCCAAAGATCCAAGTGTTCTTTTGCCAAATACTTAGGTAGCTTTGAGACTGATGTAGCATAAGGAACAAGCAATTATATTCACTTTTATAAGCCTCAGGTAGAAGGTTTGACAAAAGAAACATTCTATGATCCTCAAGCAAATAATCAGTGGCAAAGCCAGGTTCAAATTTTAAAACTCCACCTTGTTCCCAAAGTGCCTTACAAAAGAAGTCATTTAAGATGACTCCAGAGTGATATTTCTCAGACACTTGAAAGATGCCTAAACTTCAGAAAGGTCGCTTTTACTATCAGCCACCTCATCTCTGGTTTCGAAATCTCAGCAGTGTGATGCAAACTCCCCTGTGAAAATCTCTGCCCAAATTTAAAAAAAAAATCCCAATTAATAAAAACTAGCACTACTACCAAGGGGATATACAAGAAAGAAAGCTGTTCCATGGTATTTAGCCTCTGAAAACATTCAAACACAGGCAGGTCAGACAAGCCTATTTTCTCTGCAGGCATTTTACTTGTCTGGGTGATGCACATCCAGGCAGCATCTCAGATTGCTGTGAAATAGAGATTTATAGTATTTGTGTACCTAGACCACAAATGGCTTTCATTGCCTGCCTATCATGAAGGAACCTACAGGTCTGATGACCAAGGTGTATCACAAAAGCACATACTAATAGTTCTTATCAAGGAAGGAAGAATCAGATTTGTTTTTCCACTGAGTAATATCTGGTGAGGTCTATTCACAAAATACAAAAAGTCCCCCAGTGTTCTTGTCCCCTAGAATCACTGAAGAGACAGGAACATCTATGCAGAGATTGAGGCTTAATTGCAGGAGAGCCCCTAATAACAATCAAGGAAACAACATAGGAAGTGGGAAACCTGAAACACACTCCTAATATATGCCTAGGGCAGAGGAGCAGAAGGTAATGTAACTAGTCTAGGCCTAAAGATTCACCACAGACGGGCTTGTCTGGTCTCCAGCGAAGTCAGAGTAAGAACTGGTCAAGAGGACGCTGGTGCAAATGAGTTCAAGCTGGATAGGGAATTAGATCTTTGCATGTTTCTAATGTTTTACTGAAGAGTTGTCCTTCATTTAGAAGCAGGACAAGGACATGCAATGAAGTAGGGTACAGTCTCATCCTTTGCAACAAATCTGACAATCATGACCCAGCACTGAATTGAGGTCTCTGAAAAGTGCAGTTTTTTCTTACAGGACAGGTGCAGAAGGTTCAGTAGCAATAGGGGCTCCTACGTCATCTCTGTAGGGGAAACACACTTCACACTCTGTCCATGTTTATGAAGACAGTAACTAAAAACCATCCAAAAGGAGAGCTGGACTATGGTACTGTACAAACACCACAGGCAAGAAATCCTCACGAGCCTGCAGTCTAAATAGACAACAGAGATGCAAGGGCAAGGGTAAGACACACAAGCAGAGCAAATGGCATAATAGAAACAAATGGCTGTTATTAGTTCCACAATTAGTTCCCAAACTTATTTTATTTCTAACCCTTTCTTTGAGGATGGGAGGATATCCAAATAAATAATTTAAAAAGAAAGGAAGAGGCTGAGATGGAGGAAGGTTTGGAAGAAATTTCATGCTGGAACAACTAAGCCAGGCTGTAGCAATCCCTTCACGATATGGACAAGCTCATCAGGAATCACAGCAAACAGCCCTGCAGTTCACAACAGCCCCAAAGGCTGCAGTGACACAATCTGGGCAGGGAGGGAGAAGATAAGAGTGGGACATTTCAACTGAGAGCTGAAGGCATGCACGGATCCAATTCTCAACCCTTCCACAGAATTTCTGGGTGAATCAGGCAAGTTCACTTACTTCTCTTTCTGTCCTCTGGACTGTCTGAAATCAGACGGGCACTTCTTCTCTGTATGTGTGTATGCTGGTACAAAGAGCTCTTCCAGTACTGCAAAAAATGTATCATTTAACCATATAACAAATGTTAATGTACAGTAAACTATAAGAGTTAAACCAGGCAGGGAAAGTCATCTTTTGAATACTGTCTCTCATGTACTGAAGTGGCTGGGACCAGACAGCATCCTGGCCCTGATGGGAGACAGGTATAAAAGGCACTTCTACATACTCCCAAGTAGTCCTGCCACCCTTACAGTGGGACATGGTCTCAGATGCAAACACTTGCCTGCTGCACTGTGCTCCAGAAAGAGAATGTTTGTGAGAGAGGTGATCCAATACTCTAAAGCTAGACTGCCATTTGTGTCCTGACAAGGCTTTGAGAACCTCATTGTATGGGGACGTTATAGCCTGGTGAAACAAAAACAGTGAGGAGAGAGGGAAAGAAATGCCAGAGACGACATGTATTATGGTCCTTCTGCAGCTAAGTTTGCCACTTGAATCTGTCTCAATTTGCATCTACATTTGCATTTTAATTGTTTTGTGAAAACCTTTGCATTGGAACCAATCCAGAAGAGGTACACATGAAACAAGCATCCGCACACGGATATAGGTCTTGGGTGGATGTCTAATCTTCTCCAATAGGAAGAGCTTGCTTCAGGCAGAGTCTCTGAGTATGAAACTATCTCTTTCTCCACTCACCTCAGATGAGTCAAGAGGGCCTTTGTGGTAGGATGCACAGAACTCACCTGCTCAGGAAAACAAACAACTTCTATCTATCAAAGATATCTAAACAGGGATTTAGAGGGCCTAATTCAGGTATCCACCTTTAAAAGTAGATAATTACATATTTCCTGTTGAACCACAGCAATGCCAAAAGGCCCCAGTGTAGATCAGCAACCTCTCCTGCCAAGCACTGTGTTAACAGGAGAGTCAGGTCTTGCCCCAAACAGTTTGCAAGTCAGGCAAAGGAAATAATCACCATCTTGTTTTTCTGGCACGAAACTGAGGCCCAAGGCCAAACAGAAGAGCTGACAATTGAAGCAAGATTGTTCTTTAAAAATAAATGCCAGGCTAACAGCTTAAATCAAGGCACTCTTCACTGAACATCAACTCAGTGACTATCAGCTCAAATCCATGCTCAATTTTCATTCCTTCACAACAGAAGCTGCATTCAATACAGTTTCTGTGGGAGATCTATCAGACTGGAGGCTGGAAGTGAAAACGCTGTCTCCTTTCTCTCAGAATTTTCATGAGATCATGTACCTTTGCCTCTGTACTAAGCACCATCCCCTCCACAAGAAGGTCATTTATTGTTGATTGACACCAACTGTACAAACCACTATGACTGAGAGAACATTTTACAAAAGGAAGTGCTTTGGGATGTGTAACCTTGTTGCAGGGTTCAGTTCTGGGCTGTGGCACTTCAGGGACAGCTACACTATGGGGGCGGCATCCTAAAGATTGGATTTACCTCACAAGCCAGACCACAGTGGCAGTAAGTCAAGCTGGATCCACTCTGTTCAATAGAAATTACATCTAACCTGAGTACAGGAGGGTTGAGACTGGTGGAAGATAATGATTTTTGCTTCAGTGAAACAGTGTTGACCTGCAGTTTGCTTAGTGGGTATGAATTTAATTGTTGTCAAACACAAAGGGGTGTTTTACTAAGTCATAAACAGATAAGAAACTCTGACTTACTGCCTCCTAATTCTTATATTGCAAAACAGTTTAAGAGGGTCCTTTAACAAAAAAACAAAAGAGGACCTCCTGGTCTTTAGGTATTCCTATCCACCAAGAGTGTCTTTGATGTGAGCAAGTAGTAATTCTTGGGACTTTGAAAGCTTCACTCAGTAACCCAGATCTGTAAAATGATCCAAATCAAGACAAAAAATCTTAAAAGTATTTTTTAAAAAATAACTTCAAGGGGGTCAGTTTTGCTTTTTAACTCAGATTCCTTCCTGAAGTGGGTGAGAATTAATCAGGCAAATGGTTAAACCTGCAAAACCAAATCAGAGACAACCTTCACAAAGAGCAGGGTGGGAAGGCCCAGCAGGGAGATAGCTTCATTTTGCTCAGCACTTTTCAGAGCAGTTCATCTGATCATGCCCTCAGCAAAAGAAGTGGGAGGGTTGTTTTTTGGTTGGGTTTTTTTTTTTTTTTCAAATGCCTGTGGGACCTATCTCGGAGCTTGTATTCTTAACATACTTGAAAAACTCTTGGGTCTTTAAAATACCACCCAGCCAGAGTGAAAAAGTAAAAATCAAGTAACTGTGGACAGACAACTGCACCACCCCCATTAACAAGGCTATTATCTTCCTTTAGGAAGAGAAGGAAAAAGCTGGGCAGGGAAATTTGGGAAAAAGTCAGTTTTTGTAACACAGGGCTGCATCATCACACAGGAAGAACTGCAGAAATTAGACACCCAGCATCAACTTAACTCTGCTACTTTCTGTATCTCTAAATAAGGTATCTCTTTCTAGCCCTGTTAATTAGCACCAGTCAGTTACTTAGCAGAAAGACGTGTTTCTATTGCATATACTTCACCTCCACACCAGGAAGTAAAGGGTTAAATGATATAGGACACAGTTTCTTTTTTTTTTATATGATAACTAAGAGCTGCAATATAATTGCCTGATTTGCTCTATTTCATTAAGGCTCCTTTTCCTTCTACTTCAAAAGGTTAATGCCACTCATATTTCCTTTTTTTATTGTCTGGCTTCACATAATGCCATGGGACAAGACAAAATAAGCAGTTGCCTCAACAAACTATAATTCATCCCAGTAGAACAACGACCGGCTGTAATTCAGTCTATTTTTAAATCCAACATGTAATGAAAATCACTAAAAATAATACATTTCCCAGAGCCAAGACAATAGACCTAAAATGTGTAATAATTAGCGCTCTGGCCCAAGTGCTTCAGGCTCTAAACTGTTTTATGACTGTGAGATCTGTTCTTAGCAATCAGCCTAGTCCATTGGTACCCACTTAACATCTTTATTATTAACATGTGTTTCTTCTACCATCTATGTTTAACCACAAGTTAAAAGTACCATATGCCCATTTAGCAAAAATCTGTGCCTCCGAACTTGCTCCCTGCCAGTTCAGGACACTCAGAGGTAACATAAATGAAATCTTTGTCTAAAAAGGGAAAGTCTAGAAAAAAAAAAAAAGACAAGGAAACTACCTTGCTATGGTTTGGTACATAACCATATTTGTGTACCAAAGAAAACAAGCTGTAGATCAAACCCATCCACCTTGGCCATCTGCCTCCTCTTACCAATATGAAGTGGCACACTTCCTCTCTTCCACAGAAACATTCAGTGATCATCAGCAAGACCCTCTGCACTGCATAAGTTCAAAGTGTGTGTTAGGGCATAATAAATACACAGAAAACATGCTGAATGATCCCTAACAGCCTGCCAAAAAAACCTGCTACTACAGCAGTGCTTTTTCATAATCTGCATATGCTTTTTCCTTTAATTATTAGCTCAAACAATGATCTGATACCTGCCAAATTTTTTAGTACCCACAGTTTTGCATCTTCAGAAGCGGCTCTTTGGGGCTGAATGCATCCTATGGAATCAAACATGCTTTAAAATAAAGCAGACGTTTTTCCTAGGGCATTTAAGTGAATTTCAATGCTACTGCAATCGGCTGGGTCTGAAATTCATTCAGACCTTTGCTTTGATGGACAAACAGGGTGATTTCTTTTCCAACATCTTAGCTTAATTGAGTTAGCATGAAAGGATTGAAAAGTCCTGACACGGACTTTATACTCAGCTAGTTAAAATGCTCTGTCACTCTAGCCTGGCTATTCTTTGTAGCCCAGTACTGCAGGGGGTCCCCAGTCCAAGCACCTCTGTGCTCAGCACTGTACAGAGTACAGAGGGGAAGGTCTCTGCTCCAACCTAGCAAATCTTGATGAGGAATTTCAGTTGCATTGAAAAAAATAACACTATTTGATATTTCAGGGTTACTTTTGCCTGTCAAGATCCTGCTGGAGGCTGGGAGCCCCCATGACAATTTATGTTCCGTGAACCTCTTTTCTTTGACTTGGCGGGGCACAGTACCAAACCAAGGCTAAGGACTTCCCTCTAACACCACCACCACTACCATAAAATTAACACAGGCATCTTCCATGTCCTTTCACTGAGATAAATCACTCATCAGCTTACATGAGTAAAGAGCTTGGAGAATCTGAATGCTTTTGTTTAGGATGAGGGTGAGAAGAGCAGTGTAACTGATTACAAGACAGGTGAGCCTTTATGCATGCAAAATGCCCACTGAGGTGGAGCCTTGCCTTGTAAAAGCATTAACATCAAGTTCATTTAGAGAATAAACTAGATATAGAAAAACAGGAACAGGGCAGAAATGAATGCAGTTTCCTTAGAGTGAGTCATGCCAACAACATTAATTTTAGCCCACTAGTTCATGCCTCCCACCACACAGTGTTTTAGTTTGTTCAATCTTGTACCTGGCATGGACTCCACCATTGCTGGGACACCATGAGGGCACTTCGCTTTAGTCCTCACATCCCCCACTCCTCCCCAAAGAGCAAACTGCAACTATTGCTTCCTCAAAATACAGCTGTTGGCATGCTCAGGCAGACAGATAGGAGGCCCAAGAGCTCAAAGGCTTTTAAATGCTGGGCTCCCAACTATTAGCACAGTGAGAGTTAAGCATCTTAATCTTTATAAGGATCTAGGCTTGCCCCACGCACCCAGGGTGTTTCTGCAGCAGGCCAGGACACTAAGCCTATCTCTGCAGAGCCCCAGCCAGCCCTCCAGCTACAACCCAGACACATATTTTGAGGCTTGCATTTGCACAGAGGTGTCTATGCAGCTTAAGAGTAATTTGTATCCAGATTATTGCAAAACATCCCTGGAGCCTCACAGAAGTGAAATAAATTTTCTGCCTTATCTAAGCTTGACTACAGCTGTTGGGCTTTAATGTCCAGTCTTTAGGTACCAGCCAAACATCTCAGTTTCCAAAATACTGTCACCAAACCCTGACATAAAGGTTGTGGCCATGTTCAGACCTCCTAACCGCTACATTGAAACTTTGTGGGGTCAACCCTTAGAGGCCATTGAGCAAGTCTACAAGTCCAGAGACTCAGGCTAAGACAAAATGGGTTCCCTTCTCCTCACAGCATGTTCTCTGCTGCACCCATGTGAGCTGAGAAACATGAGTAGTCAGCTCATGTCCATCTCAGTTCCCCTACTCTTGACTTCTTCCCTCCTGCATCCTGCCTTCTGCCTGTCCTCAGAGCCAGTGGTGGAAACAGAGACCAGACTTGCTTCCTAGAGAAGGGACCAGCTGCTGGTCTGGGAAGTACAACATGGGTGTCCTTACTGCAGCTTCACTGGTACAACAGAGAGGACAGGCAGCTCAGGTGGCCCTGGTTGAGTAAGGATTGACTTCAGGGTTAACACAAATAGGTCAGCATGCCCTCAATATACAGTAAAAAGCTCTGAGGGCCTCATTGAACAGGGAAGGTAAAGAGCACCCAAGGAGGATAGGGCAGTGTTGAGTAGCTGGTCACTAAGGGACACGGACTATCTTGAGCACTCAGCAAGGCAGGTCTCATGGAGGAAGTGGAGGCTGTTACTGATGTGAAGTGGATGAACTGAAACTCTTCAAGCAACTCCAGAGACTCCTAACCCAAAATGACATTGAAATTGTTGCACTTTTCCCAAAATTCACCTACAGGCAGCTTGGCCAGAAATATGACAAATCTCGGTCTACCTGTGCATGGGTGTGAGTTTTCTAGAAAAAGAAAAAAGGCTCATGTTAAACATTGCTTCTGTGATAAAGCCAAACTGAGCTTGTATTTCCACAGATGTAGTAATAAGCAATGCAGTATCTACGTCCTCTGCTTGAGCTGGACCTTTGGGATTGATGCAGGGTTATGACTCGTGGGCTGAAATTACAAACGACAAGATAAGAGTCTCTATTTTCCCAGATGTAAGTAGGGGTACTCAAGCACCCTGTAAAAGGATTTTTGGCATTTACATTAGGTTTTTAGTCATTAAGACTTTGTACTTTGGGTTCTGCCTACAGCAAACCTCAGCTTGACAAAAAAGGATTTTTAAATCAGTGAGTGCCAAGCCAATGATTTCCCCTCTGTGGAGCTGCATAAAGAAGATGTATGAAAAGATGAAGCAGAGTTTGGGTACCTCAAGACTGTCTGAGTATTGCTAATTGATTGTTTTTAACCTTTCAAGCTTTTGTGTTTGTCCAGTGATAAATAGTTGTTTTTCAATATTTTTGGTTTTTACATCAAAATGCCAAGTAAACATTGTTTTTCAATAGAGCACATTTAGAGGTGAACCTAGATTATTTTGCTTTTTTTGTTATTTGCCTTTGATGATCTGTAGTCTTAAGAAAATAATCCTTTCTATACTTGAATCTCAGACCTGGCTTCTCTCCTGTGAATAGAAAGAACTTGTTTGTAGTTTGGTTAAAGAGTTAATTGAGCACTGAAAAAGAAAAGACAAAGAACAAGGTGAAAAAGGAAAAAGAAGCAGTAAACACAACTCCCCTCTCCTGACATCCCATAACTAATATTTCAAGAGTAGTGAAAAACAGAAGTGATGCAATTTTTAGGAAATCCGTCCGGGAAGCTGGAAAACAAGACTGATTTCCTGTATGACCTTGGCCAGTTATTTAGGGCCATGTTCAGGCCACCAACCAGAAGGACCTAAAATTAGGCATCATGAATCCTATGACATTCAAGCAGTTCAGGCCACCTGTTTTGTACCGAAGACTCCCAAAATGACGGACAGAGAGAAGCAGTCACATCACCTAGGTTAGGCAGCTGTAGCCACAGTGGGGAGCAATAGGGCAGTTCACCCACCTTGGCTGTTGTGATTTCTCCTAGTGACTCTAGGCAGGAGCTGTAATGGAGCAATGAGAACGTGACACCTTCTTTCCTTCAACACAGACAAAACACCTTTTCCTATCTCGCTTAGGCATTATAAAGATTAAAGTTGTGGTGGTTTGGTGCCTGGGTGTCAGTGACAAAGGTCAGGTAAATACTTGGGAGGCATGGGCTGTAAGTTGAGGTAATATCTTTCATTAGACCAACTGCTAGAGATAAGTACCTGTACAGATAGCAGGCCATGGGACCATAAATATCCGACAGCCTCCAGTATTCACCTTGCTTTCACTCTCAGGGATGGTATACAGAGCCCAGCAGACGGTGACAAATCACAAACAAAAGAAAAGGTATATTTTGCTATGCCATATCCATCTTATGGTCCCTGCTCCTTGTTAGAACAACTGGCATTGGATGCTTACAAATTTTTCTAAAAATGCCAGTAGAAGGTAGATTGTCACCTTGTACAGCACTCTGTGCTTTCAGTTTTCCTTTTTAAAGTGTTTCTTAATTTCAGCAGCTATAGGAAAAACAACGAGAGGAGCCTACTCCATTAACTCCAACCCCAGACCTCTCCACAGAGCTCGCAGTGTGGTGCTGGATCACACTGCTTGTTAGCTGGGTCATTTGTTTATTAATAGTTGCATACACTTTAAGTCCTAGGCTGCTTGTTAGCCATATGCAGCAGCAATAAAGAGTTCCACTCTGCACTAAATAAATTCTATTACACTATTTAAATGGTATTTTTGGTGCTGCAGAGCCAGGGTGATTGTCCACATAATATTCAGCTTTCTCCTAAGCCCTTTACCTTGCTCTCCAAACTATGTGCCAGAGGAGAACTGCTCAGCTGGATTTCTTTGCACTGCCACTGAGGACCAGCAGCAAACCTGGGATAAAATACACCCACTGACTGCAGGGTTTTGCTTCATTTTATCTGGTGTGCCCCTTTCCCACAAAGGCTCTAATAAACAAGGCTGCCTTCTTAAAAATGTGATACTGGCTGGCATGCCCAGTGGAAATATTAGCCCAGGAAAAGCCCATGGGGAGCCTTAACCCACCCTTTCTCTGGCCCAGCAGTGCTGGCTGGTACCTGCAAACTCCATGTCATGCAGTGGAGAGCAGCTGCCTTCCCCCATTAGCCACACCATTCCTGTTCCTGACCCTGATGCTGCTGAGCATCTGTCCGCACACATTTCACTTCTCATGATTTTTCTGCGCTAGCAGCTTTCTCTTAAGCTTTCCTCTGAAATTGGGTATGTCTCTCAGGGTCAAGATGAAATAGGCATCATGCATGACACTGGCTGGCTGGAAAACCTAGGATGCGCAATATCAATCAAACACCTTCTTGTTCCAGGCACTGTAACAGGAACTGAGTCCTCGCCCCGATGAGGAATCTGAATGCACAAGATAGTCAAAGGAATAAACACAACAAAGTAAAATCAGTGTTCCCGGCTTTCACAGCAAAGCAACGGCTAAGCCAGCAACAGAGTGAGTCTCCTTTCTCTCATACCAATGTCTGACCCCTGGACCAGCCAACAACAGCTCGTAACGTAACACCAGGAAGCTGCTTTTGGATTCCCAATTAGCCCTGTAAGAATGATTTGACAAGCACTGCAGAATACCAACAAAAGACACTTTTATAGAGGCATTTGTTTACTTTAATAGAGCAAACAGTTTAATTAGATTTTCCTCACACATCAGATAAATAGCATTTCGCTCTGACCTGTTCTGTATCTTGTGAATGATTCTTAGATGTGGTTTCCCCAAAGTCATTCCTTATATTGGAACGATTAACCACAGCCAGGGTATTTTTGCTCATATACTAAATGTCAAACTAAAGGCAAAAATAAAATTAAAATTATAATGTCATTTTGTGCTAGCTCCAAATTCAACCAGTTGGAATAATCTCAACGCCCATGAATGCAACCATTTTTTCTCTTTGGTCAGTCAAAGCAGATGTCTTAATCTGCTTTGCTTGTAAGCACAGAGAAGAGGGACCTGGGCTGTGCTGTACTGCATGGCTCCTGAAGCCTGCAACCTCTCCCATCGTGAGCCGTGGAGCACAGTACTGTAAGTCCCTCAGGATATATCACTGATCAGAAAGATCAAATTGTACATAGCAGAACAAAATGAAAGAGATGTAATTCACTTCAAGAGCAGCATTGGCTTCCTGCACTTCCTCCCTTTGTGCCTCATTGAGCCTTGGGGAGAAAGGAATTAGGAAGCAAGTAGAGCAATTGCTGAGAGATAAAAGCATTGAGGACAAAAATTAGGGAAAGATTCAGACCTACTGAGGTGCCAAGGTTTTTCCCTTCATTGAATCAGCCCCTTCAGGATCACTTACAAGGAGAGGAAATCTCTGTTTTGTTTACCACTTCATAGCACCAATAGGGAGAGGGACAGTGTCTGGTTTTGGTGAGATGCACTCAGCACTGCATCGTAGTATCAGATCCCGTGCATGAGCATTAAAGCTGGTACGACAGCATGTGCAGGTGAATGAGAGGAAGTCTCCTTCATGGGACAGCTTGGGTGCCCAGCAGTTTAATTTTCCCTCTTTACCTACATGATTCAAGGAAGAAGGAACAACCCTTGACCAACCATACCCTTCCCCCACGCATGTGGATTTGGATGCAGTCTTCTGGCAGTAATGCAAGTTAAGCAGCAGCTCTCCAATGAAGCAGAATCTATGGAATAGGCTCTGTTAGTGTCAGCTTTTCTAGAAGCTGGCTTTTGATAATTCCGATAACCCAAAAATTTAAATGACAAATTACTTACTTTATGCCAGCCTCATGCTCAGTGGTGTTAGTTGGCTATGCAAAGCAGAGACTGATTTTTTACTCTCTTGCCAGTACAAATTGACTCCTAGCCCAGCATTGAGAAAGTTGGGTTGGGTTTTTAGGCATCAGATCAGTTCTCAGTGACTGGTAAGTTAGAAACAAACAAACAAACAAAAAAAAAAAGATATAGCAGATGCTTGTAAACAGTACCTGTAAAATCATTGGAAACAAACAATTTTTATCAGCTGTTAAGTTGCAAGACTCAGAGAAGAACTTTTGACCTTCTTATGTTATAAGAACACTGTAAGATTATGAATAACCTGAAGTTACGATCTGGGGCTGTTTACCACATTCAGAAAGGTAGGGCAAAATAGTATCTCAACAAAAGAGGTGCACAGTAATCCTGACTTAGTTGTTTCTGAAAGTTTTTGTCACTTTAGCTGCTCCAAGGTATATCCCAAGATACACATTTTTCTTTAACTTACAGCTAAGCCAGTTTTGTATAGAGAGTTAAGTTGGTGTGGGGAACCACAAAGCAACACAGATAGTCCGGGAAATAAAACCCCTTTTCATGTTTCTTGAACTAATTTACTTCCAGAGGAAATCAACTGGCACTTAGTATGTTCTGAAACTAAGAACAATCTTGGAATAACCACCCACTCAGTACAGAAGAGACCTGAGGAAGAGTTTGTGTGTCTGAAAATTTATTTGAGATGATTTCCCTCATTAGGGACCTAATCCCCTAATTAGGACCTAAAGTCCTAGGTCCTAATTAGAGACCTAAACCTCCTACCAGTTGGTGTAATAAAGACAGCACTTCCACTTACAGGCTTCCTCTCATACACTTGGCCCATCATAACTGCAGCCATCATTTCTATTGCAATAAGGGAGGTAGCTCTCATCATTAGAACTGACATTTCACATTTTGAATGTTGAGTGGAGTTTTTAGCCAGCAAAAGCACACTTTTATTTGGAGCCCTTTCAAATTTGTGTTCTTTCATTTTAAACAATTTTATTCTTCCTATCAGCTGCTTGCTATTCAAGGACAGTTTAAGGCCGGACACTCCAAGACAGGTCAGATTCTGAACTTTTCCAGTGACATTTAAATCCTAATGATAAAATTATTGCCATTTTTCAGATGCTCTCAACAATCCAACTCACATTTCTCTCAGTACCTATTGTATCATTGCATTATTTAAAATACAAATCGTTCCTCATTTTATGAATCACTAGCCCAGTGACATACATCACTTCTCTGATGAAATGATAAATTTTCGGCACCACATTCTGACAGCTGGCACACAGTAATCTATCTTGGAAGCTGCAGAAAAAACAACTCTGCCCAAAAAGCATGGGTGTGTAGCCATCATCTTGTGTCAGTAAAATAAGTCAGTTTTACTACATGGGACAGCACTGAGTCCCTACAGCATCCCTTAGCCTTCAGGCAGAACTGTCAGCGTTCTACTCTTCTGAAAGTTCCCATCACTATGTCATTTAAACACCAGGAACAATATTGATGCTAGGGAGCAGCGGACCTACATACAAAATAAGGCACATTGCATTAAAAAGTATCAACTAGTCACACACTGCAAAGATTTCAAAATTATTTGTTTCAATGAAATAAAGATCCCTTTATTTCAAGACAAGCCAGTGAAGACTTCAGCTCAATATGCAGCTACAGGAAAGAAAAAAAAGATTAGAAAAAATGTTGACTAGACATTGCAAGCATGTGGAACAGCATAAAAAGTAGTGCAAGACACACAATGAATAATAAACCAATTGCATAGCCATCCCTGGAAAAGGGAATGCAGTGTTTGTTACAGCACTTCAAAAGGGAACTCTGGAATTGTAGGGATCAAAGGAGCATAACAAAATACAGATTTGATAAAGATAGGCATTGCTAATCTTTCAGAGAGTAAATCAGAGGGGTACATGAGAAAAGTATAGAATAATTAATAGTCTAGAGAAAGTGGACCAAGAGTTTCAGTTTTTTCCCAGGACTACCTTCGTGCTAGAACAGTTCAGAAAAGTGGCCCAATATCTGTTCCGGCTCTGAAATGAGCTGTGGCCCTCTAGTTCATATGTTACTGGCCTATAAGAATATAGGCATATATCCATCTACCTCAGAAATGAAAGAAAATTCAAAGACAGAAGGTATTCTTTAATGAATAAGAACACTCAAAATCATAAAAACAGCACAGAATTAATCTGGGAGTATACAAGCATCTCTGCTCCAAGCTTCAAGCCAACCTCTATTTGCAAGGGAACAGGATGAAGAATGAAATGATGGAAGATTACTCTGTGACCTGTACCCTTGGTAGATACCATGTATGAACATTGCTTCTTTCTCCATTATTCTGCCAAAGCGCAAAACCGCAAGATGCAGCTCCACAGCTGCTGAGGTGTGTGTGGATTCCCTCCTTGCCCAAGAGCATCTTTCCTCAGAGCTGGGTATTCAATCACACAGGTGAGCATGAGTTTGCCTCTCCAGGAACTGACTTCATGGTTCAAAAAAAGACCCCATGCCTCTCAGCTGGGGAAAGCCTCCATAAGTTTCCCTTTTGATTGGGTAGAGGGCAATGCAGACCAAAAGCCTAACTCCAGAACCCTGAAATGCTCCCTGAAGGAGGTTCTCTGTCAGCTACAGAGGCATCCTAAGCAGATTGACCTGGGAGGCTAGATACTAAGAGGATAGTGAGAATCCACTCACTGCCTACATGGTACCACCATGCTTAGGGTAATTATTTTTTTATTAGGTTTCTTAAAAGCTTCATACCAAGTTCTAGTCACCTTTGTACCTGAGTTTCAATCTGCAAGTTGATAACAACTTTAAAAACAGTACAATAAAGCTCACACTTCAAAAAATAAGTCAGGGTAATAATTAACAGGATTAATCCCACCATGAAACTAAGCAGACAGCAGCATGCTGTAAAGCCCTGTAGATGAAACTTCTTGAGCAGAAATTAAGAAACTAAAAATAAACTAACTTCCAGGGTTTAATTATTCTCTTATTTACAAATGTATAATTTAGAAGTAACTCAAATCAAGCTGGCAGAGTAATGCAGGATTCGAACACACAGAGATCAGACCACAGACCACAACAATGTATGGAGAATTAAAAGAAAAACTATCCTAATGGTGAAGTCACAAAACCAAAAGTGGACATGCAATGGATAATTCTTTTGCATATATTTTTAGTGAGTAAATACTAACAGAGTAAAGCAGAACCACATACAGAAATGCAGACTTATGTCCCCCCACAAAATACCTTACAGATTCGTATGTGTTTGATGGATTTCCCCCATATCATGTACATTCATTTATTCTTTCTCTATTAAAAATCCCCAATAAACAATAACCCCTAAGTCGATGGGAACAACACAAAGGGAGCATATTGCCACAGGTGACAGTGAGACAGAATTGATCTAGACAGATTTATTCCCAGGTTTAGTAAGAAATTCACAATTACTACAAAAAGAAAGGAAAGAAAAATTACTTTTGCTTGGGGCAGTTCATGGCTACTGCACTATCCCTTGCCTCTTAATCACTTGCTGTGGTGAAGCAACAATCAATACAGTGTAAAAGAGATCACAGAGGGCCTGAACCACGTCTTACTAAAACCAGTGGCAGAAAAAAAGCCTTCCCCAGAGGAAGTTCTCAAAGAGCCACAGCACAGGACCTGTAGCCCAAGAGCCAAGACCAAAGTGACTGAGCCACAGTTGTGCTGTCCAATTACGGCTGCTTCAGAGGGCTGAGGCAGGTCCTCAGGGAATGCGTCCCAGTCAGGACAACATCCCCAGGCCGCTTCAGAAGCATAGCACTGCAAGTCTTGCTTTAGCCTTGCCTCGCCGCACTGCTTCCCCTGACTCCTCCCTGCACCAGCTTCCATAGAGTGCTCAGAAGACAACCATGGTGTGTCCTTCCATGGTGCTTCCATAGCAGGGTAGAGAAAAGACCAAAGCTGAGGCATCTGAGGCTCTGTTCTGCTGCGTCTCAGCCACAGCCTAGTAGAGGTGGAGCAGACTGTAGAGTGTTACAGGAGGGAAGAGGGCTGATCCAGGACCACAGCATTACTCCAGAGGACCTGTGGTCATTATTTCTTTGCCATGGGATCTGTGTATAACCTAGTGACAGTCATTTTGTTTCCCAGTGGACTAGAGGACCATTGAAGGTCCTTTCCAACCCAAACTATTCTATGATTCTCTGATTTCTACAGAAAGCATACTGCAACATCATAATCTTTGGGGAGTGAAGGGGTGGGAGAAGAGTTGATCACTAGCTCTCTTAAACTGTGAGCTCCTAGGATTGCAATATGAGAAGAATCTCAGTTTTCTATGAAAATTGCAGGTCAGACCCACTGTAAATTTTGTCTTTACTATTTTATTGTAAATGAAAAAAAAAAAAGAGAAAGAAGTTTTTTCCTAAAATTTTGTCACTAGACCAAACTAAAGTATGTACTCTGGCTTCTCTCCAGGGCTGATTACAAACCTGGATCTGCAATATAATTCAAAAATGAAATTACAAGGCTTAGAGATGAAGAAAGGATTTTTAATGTTCCACACCCAGCTTTGCTCCTGATCCCTCACTGACCTCAGGCAACAAACCAAAACCAGCTTAAACTCCATCTAAGTTTCACATATGGAGGCATCAAGTCAGTAGGAGTGTTCTTGTAAAGTCAGTCTAAAGGTCTATCTAACCTAATATCCCATTGTGGTCAGATGCTCGGGTGAAGGGCGTAAGACCTAAGCAAGCAGGTAAATTATATTTTGCTCTATATAGCTCAGTCTCTAGCAGTCTGTGGTTCATGAACTTGCTCAGCAATTCAAGTACCTTTGCATGTAATGACTGTCAGTGTATCTTGCTTTCATAAATTTATCTAATCATTTTCCAAGCTTGTGTAAACATTTAGCTCCCACAACCTCTTCTGCCATTAGGCTTTTTAGGTGTTGCTTAAACAGAAGCCACTTCATAGTTTTGATCACCCCCGTTGTCCAGTCTCTGCTTTCTTTCCAGTTCTGTTGTATCATTTTAGTGATGGGAATACCAGAAATGCACTTCGTTCTTCTCATGAGTCTAGGTACACCACACAGAATTTTTCATTCTCCTCCTAAAAATTTATAATAAACAGCTTTGGTTTCTAAAGAACATTGAGTTGATTTTTTCATCGAGTTCTTGGAGATTTTTCTCCCAAGTTCTTGATTATAAACTCAAGACCTCATTCATGATGAGCAAGAACTACTCCATAGCCTGTTCTTCATGTTTTTCTCCACGTGTGCTATTTTATATTTGTTCTTTCTTGTCTGATATCATGAGAGTTTTTCTAAACTCTTTATTATGAGCTTTCATTTTATAACTTCTTATAGTTTAGTATCATGAGCAAACTTTGTCATATTACTATTTACATCTTTTCCTAACCCAGCTATGAAAATACTGAACTGTGCATTCCAACCGTGAATGTCTATGGGACACCAGTGGGGCTTTCCACCATTGACAAAACTGACAGCTTAATCCTACCTTTTTTTCTTGTGCTTTTTAACCACTCTTTCATCTATGGAAGGACCTTTCCTTTTATCCTCTTGCAGCTCAGTTTCTTTAAAAGTCTTTGATGAGAAACTTTGTCAAGGGCCTTCTAGAAAACCAAGTACCGTCTGGATTTCCCTTGTCTACCTGGTTATTGGCTCCTTCAAAGGATAGATTTATGATGCGCAACTCTATAAATGCCGCAGGGACTCTTCCCCAATATATCATATTTACCCAAATGCCTGCTAATGTTACACTTTATTACATAGTTTCTATCATCTTGCCTAGTGTAGATGTTTGATTTACTGGCCTGTACCTCCCCAGGTTTTCCCTCCCATCTTCCACTTTCTATTCCACTGACACCAAAACACTTTTATGCCAGAGGTTCAACTAATAACCAGTCACGAAGTGTCAGGCAGAATCACAGAATCATAGAGTATCTCAAGTTGGAAGGGACCCATAAGGACCAAGTCCAACTCCCTGATCCTTGCAGAACTTAGATCAGAGCAGATCTAGCTCATACAAGACACCATGAGCTGGAGCAGCTGCAGCGTGTCAGGCTTTCTGTTGCTAGCACGGGGGCAATGACATCCAGAGAAGGTGCAGATGTTGTGGGGAGGGTAATAGCTTCTTAAAACTACAGCAAGCTTTTCCAGAAGTCATCTTGCATATGGTCCCAATGCTGAAAAATTAATTTCTCCTTGCCTTTGCTACTGAAATAAAATTTCTGGTGCTTGTCCTAATGGTGAGTACACTGCACAGTAGGACCAGGGAAAGGTCATCACAGTACTGCACGTGCTGCACTTCCTAGGAGGGTAACAGCACCTGCAAGAAAGCAATGGCTGGCAGGTTTGGGAGAAGCAGGAGAGAGAAGCACCTATGTGATGAACTCCATGCCCTGTGCTTGTCCCTGGATTTGAAAAGGGTGACACTGCTTTACCCACACTGTAAAGGCAGAAAACCCATTTCTCTCCACATCTACTCTGAGATGACTTTTATGTACTATTCAATATGTTATTGTTATTTATTTTTACTGAAAACTCCACTGATGGATAGTCAGGGAAAGAAGAAGTTACAGGGACAGCTTTGCCTTCTAGCAACATTTCAGCATCTTTATAAACCAACAAAGCCCAGCATAAACCAGGCATTTTTACACTTGATTTTTAGTCTCTCTTTACACTGTAGAAACAGAATTGTTACTACAACTCTACAAGATGAGACCTGTAGAACCAACAGATCAACAGAAATGTAAACTATCTTTTCATAACAATGTCTTTGCTGGATTTCTTTGTGATGAAATAGCAGTCTGCAAATTTTTCAGGAAAGTTCTGTTCTTCAAAAAAAGGAGTGGGGGGTTATTTCCAAATGGGACTTGTGGAACAATTGAGAATTATGGAAACTATTTTCTAAGTGGGTCTGCCTAAAGGTACTGATGAGAAGAGAAATACAAATCTGATGCCAGCTCACCCTATTGAAAATCAGACCGGGAGTGTATGTCTACAAGATCGTCTCCTAGTGTGTTTAATGTATTTTGCTGCTTTCTGCTAAGACAGATAGCATACTAAACAGATCCAAAGTGTTCTTCACTGCAACACTGAAGCATTCTTTTTAATGGAGGGTATAATCTCATTACAAGCTCTGGTAATCATCTAGATTACAATCTTAATTGCCAAAGTAGGTAAAATAGATAAAACATATTTCATCTGTCCCCTCCTCCTCCTCTTTTTTTCCTTTTTAAAGGCTCAGCAAAAGAAAAGTGGATTTTTTTTCCTCTCATAAGCTTTTAAGCACCAGAAAGGTTTCTTTGTCTTTGTTATCCTCCACACAGATCCTCTGCGAGATTACATTTCAAATTTCAAATTTATGATTATAAAGCCAGATTCCTGTGACAATCTTCCATCAGGCACTGAGAGCTGTCAGCATCTCACAGGAGGTGTTCAACACCTTGTAGGATTCACTTCTCATTACACTGAGTCCTGGAGCACATCTCTTGGTAGTTCAAAAGGTACAGTTTCCTGAACAGAAATCTCATTAACTCCATCATCCCCCTCAGCCTACAGTAACCTACCCCATAAACTATCTACATTTGTAAAGAACTGCATAAACACCCCTAAATCAGCCTCACATCACTCTGGGAAGGGAGATAATGTCTTCTTCCTAAACTTAGTTCATGTATGAGGAAATAGAAAGTGAGACATGAGATGAGAAAGCCTTAAGATGGGGGAACAAGGAAATCTTAGTGCCCTGGCAGTTGTCTGCTGCTTTAACCCTGCTGATGCCCTTGAAAGGCTGCACAGTTAAACAAGTGTCCCAGACCTTTATCTCACTGCAACTGAGCTTCCAGCTGCAACCATATCTGAAGCTGTGCCACACAAGCACTGAAATGAGGTGTTCACTCAGAAAGAGGAGCTGCTGAGAAAATATAGGTTCATGAGCCTATCACACAGCAGGAGGAAAGGGTCTCTCTGCAGCCAAACACTGCAGTTCTGCACAGTTTCTTCAAGACAGTTCCACTCAAGCAGCTCAAATCCCAGAGAAATGATGCCACTGGTGATGTTCAGCACTAAACTCTAGTTTCCAAATTAGCGTTCTGGGAGGCATTTTGTATCTTGGTGATAGAGTTGCCCACTGCTGAGCTACTCCATCACAAGAAAAGCCACCCAACAAGTTTTCTAAATCCTGCCATCAAGCTGCTAAAAACTATGCTTCAGATGGCACTAGCCCAGCACACAGTTTGCAAAGGATCTGGAAAATGCTTGGCTTTTGCAGTCATGTGGAGGAAAATTGACCCTTTGATGCATTCGAACTGAAAAGGTACTCAGACTGAGAAATCTTGCTGTGATATTTATTCCAGAGAAAGAGGACACCAGGGTCAGCCACAATGAGTTCTCCACTTCCTTCATTTCCCTTGAGAAAATGGCTTAGCTCTGTTTTCCAAACAAAAGGTCCAGCCACGGCCAGTGTAAAGATGCAGATCTGGGCAAAGACCTTTGTTGAGTCACTTTCCCCAGCAGCACTGAGCTCCTGGAGCATCCTGGCCAGGGGAAGGGAGGTGTAGGGTAGCCCGTCTCTCCATTACAAAGAAGGGGGACATGAAAAGTTTTTACTTTCTCCACTTCACACTTAACGATGAAAGATAAGTGGCTCAGCTCCATTCTCAGACTAACCCAACCTGTGAACGCCACCATCTACATTTCCTCTGCAACCAGCAAACACTGAATACGACCTTGCCCCCAACATCCTCCTCCAGAATCTCATATAAAATCTGAACTCTTCATGTGCACATTTGTGGTCCTTCTGGATTCATGGGTGTATTAGTTGAAATGCTGGTGTCAGCATAGCTAAGAGATCAGAGCAAACTTGATACACTTAAATGCTGCTCACGAAAATTAGGTGATATATGATCTCCATTTACAGCTTTTTCACTTGTTTCTTCTTGCTGCAGCTAACCCTGGGATTTACACACGTAAATGACAAGCTGTTCTGCTGGGAAGGTGTACCTTAAGAATTATATTTAAAAATTAAAAGAAAAAGGAAAACAAAACAGCGAAATACCTTTCAGCAGCCAGGAACAATATCTCCCTTTGCAATTAAAATTTAAACAAAAGTGCTTCTAAAATGTATTTATTAAATGAACGCACAGCTCTTCATTGGCTCAAACACTAGCATAGAGAAGTATTTAAAATTTTAATAATTAATTGTATCTCACAATTATAGTCTGCATCACAAGAACATCACAACTTTGACAATACTCACAATACCACAATTTCAAAATCATATGTGTGGCTATATTTGAAGGGGAAAGATATATATGTTTTTCATAGACAATAATTCCATTAAATTTCCAAACTAGCAGTGGCAAGCGTTACAGAACCAGAGATTTAGATGTTTCTCATTTTCCCTTTAAGCCACTACATGCGTAAGCCACTTTCTCTGTGGGACACTGATTGCTCGTACTCTCACATTTAGCAACAGGACCAGAAAGTTTGTATATTTTACAAGGCTGGACTTAAAGCAAAATTCTTTTGCCAGACTACAGCCAAACCAAATTTCAGGAAATTATTTCCATTTGTGATTTTTCTTTTTCACACTATGCTGGTTAGCCTGTCCTTCATGGAACATGTAAAGGTCACAAGAAGGTACAGGCTTCACAGTGCTGGAGGCTTTACAAGCACATGGTGAGTGACAGCTCTGTTGCTCTAAAGAGCTTTCAGTCTAATGCCTGAGAAGTCTATGCAGATCTGCTGTATCATCTGCCACTTCTCTTCTGCCAGACAACTGTTTACTCTTTTCCCTATATTTTCTTATTCTCAAAGACCTCACATAGCTGAGCTCCCCAAGGACTGTCTGAGAATTTTGCAAGTGAAGGTCAGTATCTTCTTACCTTGGAGTCCTCCAAACAAGACTGGAAAATGTGCCTTAAAATGAAATATCATCACCCACACCTATGTAGTAAGCTGTTCCTAATGCTCCATTCCATCCTTGAACATACATTACTAGAGTTCACTTTCAGTCTAAGGCCAAACTATGCCTATAAGTGACAGTCCCATGAAAGGGGACTAAATTGTCTCACTCCAGCAAGGACTGTAGAACTGCAGCTGCAGGTTTTCAGGAGACCATACTTTGCTCCTGTGCCAGGAAGCCTGTAGATTACTTAGGAATTGCCTGGAAGGCTCCCAGATCTGCCTTGCTCCTTAGTCTGGAGCACTGACATTAGATTTACCCTCATTCTGTGCCCACAGAGTGCCTTGGATTGCTGTTCTGCACCCAGGCTGGATGGATGCTGAGCACAGCGCACTCCCTCAAGAGCCTGCCCTTGAGGCTGTGGATTTCAAGAATATGCAAAGCTGGAACTGGGCTCTGTGAGGTGACTACTGAAGTTCACAAGCTTTGTGAAAAAAACTGGAGCAAGAACAGGTGTTTGTAATGGAGATTGTGCCACCTACACTTTAAAAAAAGAAAAAAGGCATTTCTGCCCTTTTCAATAATTACAAGTCACCAGTCACTTAGCTTATATGCATTCTCACCAGGAATGTATTAGAAGCAAGCAGGAATACATTTATTGTGTTTAACACAAAAAACCCTGTACATCCACCCAGGTGAATATACTTATACGTGCATGTCCAGGTGACTGAAGGGGGGCTAACGATTCAGCAAGAGATCTTCATTTCTCATTCTGAAATGATCCTCCTGAATTCAGATGCAATGCAAACAGGATTTAATTGGAAGCAGTTTCTAATGAAATGCTCAAACTACTTTGCCAGTGAGGAGCTGCAAATCTCAGTCATCATTAAAGATCTGTTCCTGCTAAAAGGTTTTTTTTTCATACAGTAAATTCCAAAGAGATACAGCAGTCCTAAATAGATCTATTGCTTTCTAAGAATATAGCGCAGTGTGCCTGCTGGGCAACTTGCCTAGAAATTCTTTTCCAATGAAGTACTGGAAGAGAGCGCTTCATTTGCTCTGCTCCCAGTTCCTTGAGTGGCAATAGCTCAGGTGCGCTGCTTCAGTCACCCATATGAAGGCCTCGTGTATCTAGCTCAGTTTAAACTGAAGCAGGCATCAAGTCTAAAGGACAAACTCTGCCAACCATAATTCACCATAAACCACTGAAGGTGGTCTTGTTAGAGACCAAATCACACTGTTATTTGTGATTTAATTCAAATGCTACAGATATCAGTGGGAAACCATTATTAGCACTGATAGACTTTAAAGTGGCCTGGCCTGCAATGCGGAAAGGAGAGGCTGTGGACCATTTTGTGCTCTTCTGCAGAGAAAGTCCAGAAGGAGAACACATACATCTAGATATGTTTGAGTTAACTCCCTGAGTTTTATTCCAAATCACAAGGGCCAAAAGCAAAAACAAATCTTTCCTAGCATGGTACTATACATGGTAGCACAACTCAATGTTGCATGTGAGAGACTCTCTGCAAGACCTTCTGTGAATTGACTTGAGACCTTGAAACCCAAGTCTCAGATCTGGACCTCAGTTTTACAAACACCCTAAGCCAGGTGGTTCTGTACAACAGGAAAAATAGAGGTTCCTCATCACGCATGTTGGGAAATCAAGTCATATCATGACTCTTCATGCCTCCCCATAGCTGCACTGAGCCCCAAGGACTCACGCTACTCATCAGCATCCTTCTTTATAGCAGCAGGCTACAAGAAGAGACTGGTGACATCTGAAAACTGCCAAATTCAAGGCTTGAGCTCAGAGGCAACCATTATGACAATTAGAGATTTTCAAAGCAAGGTAAGCCAACAGAAGTACCACACACTGGATGCTCCTAGGAGGGAGAAAGGCTGTCTAGAAAAGCACCAATTGCCTGTAGGTAATGTTATCTGACACATGTATAGTGCTTAGAGAAAAATAAATCACAAGGGCTATGGACACACCTCATTCTTACCCTGTTGCCAAAACAGCTTCTTATCAGGATTGCATAGTCACTTTAAGATAATGAGAAACAAAAACTAAAAGTGTGCATCCAACTTAGGTTTCAGCAGTGTTCACATCACCCCTCACAAAATTTTCCCCCTTCCATTTCCCCATAGTAGGATACAACCAGGACCAGAGTTCCTAGTTTTCTGAGTGGAAAATCACAAGAAAGACCAAAGCACAGATTGCAAAACCAATTCCAACAGCCCAAAGCGTCTGAGAAAACCTCCCTGGAATGCCCGTTTAGGAATTCCCCTTCCACTCCTGGGTGGCATGGTGCCAGGTAGTGCTGGAAGGTACAGCTTTCTCATCAGCCAGGAGAAGGGGCTTCAGATGCCACTCAAACAGAACACAGAGCTATGTTCACAGTCTCATTAATTTATTCCAGGGAATTGCCTGGGTGCTTTTGCTGAGCTACAGCTGGGACAGTTCAGAGTCTTTGCCATGACCTTTTTCCTCCAAAAAAAGTTTGCGTAGTGGTGACGACTAATGGGAGGGAAGAATTGTAATTCCACTGTGGTAGCTCACAAGAATAAAGACATACTGGCTGACAAGTGACGATAATTCATGCAGAACATCCAGTCTGGATACTGCCCAGCTTACACTTTTGTGATTCCAGTGCTAAAACCATCTTCAGATTGTGCATTATCCTGACTTGGTGGAATGTCCAACCAACCCATAGTAATGCAATCTTAGGGAATTATGCAATGCTGTTTTAAGTTCAATACTCAGTGCCAGAAAGTAACTCCCCATAATATGTTAAACATACCACAAGAAATATAAAAATACTGCTCTCTCACTTCAAGGAGGGCTAAGCCCCACAGACTTCTGAGGAACAAAGCCACAGTCATCAATTACAAGAATCGGTCTACAATAGCAAGCAAAAAGCCTTACTTATTCTGCACTGCTGGCATCAGTGCTGCTCAGCTGGCAGAAGGCTCATGGCACTGGTAAAGCTCCAGGGGAACAGACTTGCAATGAAGACTCTGATTAAAGCAGCAGGCTAAGTTTTTCGTTTTTATTGTTGCCAGTCATCAGCTACCATGTCATGAAATGTTGATCTTTTTATATGCAGCCCACAGCCATGCCAGCTCCTAGTGGTATTTCTTGCCTGGTAGAGAACATCAGGACAAAGCATCAGCTTACTCTCCATTCCTTTCTCTGTTTTTTTTTTTTTTTAGATGCACAGAAAATTTCTCACAAAAGTTTGCAGAAATTGAAGATGCATGAGCCAGGCAGGATCAGACAGCTGACTGTTGAGTTCATAAGGAGGTGGTAAGAAAGCGGCACTACAAAGACGAGGATGGGCTTGTGGTTAAAGTGCTGGCCTGAGAATACAGACACCTGGATCCAGCTTGAGCTTCTCCTTAGATTTCCTCAGTGACTCCAGGCAAGTCCAGTGGGATAAGTTGACCCATAAAAATGCATACCCAAAGCTTGCCCTACCCATGCCCTGGCCTGGACTCTTCTTATGCCTCTCAGCTGGGCTTATTCACTCAGCTGATGTGCAGTTAACATTCAGCTACTCGAACTCTGAACTGAAGCTCCCACATGTCTGTGCATGAAGAACTTTCTTCTACCTGTCTATATCCAGGTGATTAGTCACAACCTCCATCTCCATGTCATCTCAATGTCTCCACAAGACTACCATTTGCCGCTCCTCTCTCTGCTTTGCTGGGGACTGCTGGGGAGATGCACAGTTTTTTAGCACATACCTATCTCTTTGGGGTCCTAATATTAAAGTGCATGGTATCCCTAATATGAAAGATATTTGCTTGAGAGAGACTCAGCAGCAGCCCATCTGGTTACCTCTCCAAAACCAGGGTGGGATTTCTTTTTCATTAGCCTCAGCAGTTGAGCCTAGTCTGGAATCTCTCTAGCCATTTTAATTCTGTAACCTTTCACAGCAGCTTGTTCCATTGCCTAATTGTTTGAGTAGCTGAAACACATCTCCCATATATGTAGCCAGAATTTTCCCTTCTGCAGCTTAAATCAGTTTCTGCTTCTTCTTTCTTCCCTGACTAATGAGAATAACTGGCCCCTGTTCCCTTTATCACATCATTTCATGTATTTGCAGACAGCTATTATGTCTTCCTTCAGTCTTCTGTGCAGACTGAACATGCCTGTCTCTCTCTACTGCTTCTCGTAAGTCTGATTTTCCAAATCTTTTATCATTTTTGTTATTCTCCTTTGAGCTTTCTCCAATTTGCCAGTGTCTTTTCTTAAAGAGCAGCATCCAAAACGGAATTCACTACGCCAGCTGAGGCTTTCACCAATGCCAAGTGGAGCAGAAAAGCAACCCTGCTTCTTTTACACATGACGTGCTCTGTATTTATACAATCCAGAATATTTCATTGGAAAGCATCAATGGGCTAAATACGAGAACATATGGATGGGGGACAGCTAAGAGAAGAAATATCTGTGAGGCTTTGAAATGTGTAAATGCCAGAAAAGAGTATTGTTTAGGTGGGCTTGAAAGGGAGGAGGAGGTTAAGAATAATGGGATGAAATGAAATCGTAGGCTGGATATCAGGAAAAATATCGTAACAGTTCAGACTGTGGAAAACTCTCTCCCTGGGGAAGTGATGCAGACTCCGTAAGTTGAGTCATTAAGAACTAGACTAGACAAAGCAATGCAAATTGTAGAGCAAGATGACTTAATATATTATTGGGATAGGGGCTAGATGGGCTGATAAACTTGGCATTTCTAAATTTCTTGTCCTACAGCACTCTCAAATAACAGAACTAACCTTTTCTTATGCTAATATCCACTTTTTGTCCCCACCAACACCTTCATGTGTTCTCCATTTGACCAATATGGGACAGCAAAGCTAATTTAGAAAGGCTTTGAGAATTTCTGGAAAAGTTCAGGGAAATTTGACATTTCCCCTGTCTCTGTATCCACAGGCTCCATGTGTAAAAGGGGTTTGCCAGGTTGCAGTCCCAGACAACTAAACTAATAGATCTCACATGGTACAAATGGAGAAAGCCATCACATCCAGCAGAGATTATCCATGCCTCAAACTGACAAACATCTACCACGACCAATATCACCATGACCCTCCAATGCAAGGGTTCACATTGGTGCAGCAACACCAATGGCTGGCAGCCAGTGGCAGTAATCAGGACAAATCCCCAGTCTAGACAAAGCTTTAGTTACCATGAGCAAAAGTCTCCAGTCCCTGGGTCTAGCTTTCCTTTCAGTAACATAATTTTAACACTAGTGGAACTCCACAAACTTCAGCAGAATTGCTCCTGACTCACACTACCATAGGCAGGACCAGATCCCTGCAGAATTTCCCTTGGCTGAGAAATGCAAAGCTAAATTATATTTCTTCAATTGCCTGGTGATTGGAGGACAAGAAAAAGTCAAACAAATTCTAAATATGACCTTTACTGGTTTGTCTATGGAGATTGAAAATATAAGGTCCAGTGGCTTGAGGAAGACCAGAGTTAGAAGGTTTTTCCTCTGCCACTAGATGCTCAGAATCGCTTTTTCTTGGTGTCAAGAGTTTCTTAGCCCTAGTCTTGTAATCAGACTAGACAGACTCTCAGGTTTAGATATTTCACCAAAGCCAGAATAATAGCTAGAATAAATGTAAAATTCAGGTAAATTTCTGCGTCCAGGCAGAGGGAAGGGACCCAAGAGACAGAAGATGGATGCAGATCCCTGCTTGGCGCAGTAGGCGAATCCTCTCCTGGCCAACTTTGCCCCCCCAGGCACCCTTACACAATAGGTATGAGGCTCTGGAACACGAGGGCCAGGACGATGAAGATACAGACAGTGATCCACCCAAGGGATTGACTAGAGGGAACCAGTCAGCCCCACGTATTACAACGGCCACAGGTCATTGTCGTAGGCCACTCCCTTCTGAGGGGAACAGAGGGCCCAATATGCCGACTGGACCCATCCCATAGGGAAATCTGCTGCCTCCCTGGGGCAAGGGTAAGAGACATTACCAGGAAGCTTCCTAGGCGAGTAAAAGGATCTGATTATTATCTGCTAGTGGTTGTTCAGGTCGGCAGTGATGAGGTAGCTGAGAGAGGCGCAAACGACCAAAAGGGACTTTAGAGAACTGGGGCGATTACTTGAAGGATCAGGAGCGCAGGTAGTGTTTTCCTCCATCCCGTCAGTAGCTGGGAGACATACGGAAAGGAACAGGAAGTCTCATCTCATTAACACGTGGCTCAGAGGCTGGTGCCAGCGGTGGAATTTTGGGGTTTTTGGTCATGGGGCAGTTTACATGGCCCTAGGCCTGCTGGAGACAGATGGGGTTCACCTGTCGCAAAGGGGGAAAGGATTCTGGCTCAGGAGTTAGCAGGCCTCATTGAGAGAGCTTTAAACTAGATACGAAGCGGGGAGGGGATAAAACCAGGCTTGCTAGGGATGAGCCTGGCAGTGGCATGCCTGCGTTGGAGATGAGATCCATAGATCAACTGAAGTGCATTTATACCAATGCACGCAGCACGGGCAATAAACTGGAGGCTCTGGAAGCCATTGCACACCAGGGAAACTGTGATGTGGTTGCCATCATGGAAACACAGTGGGATGACTCACACAACTGGAGCACTGCAATGGATGGCTGCAAGCTCTTTACAAGGGACAGGCAAGGAAGGAGAGGTGGAGGGGTAGCCTGTATGTTAGAGAGTGTTTTGACTGCCTAGAACTCAACCATGGTTATGATAAGGTTGAGTGCTTATGGGTGAGGATCAGGGGGAAGGCCAATACCGCAGACATCCTAGTGGGACTCTGTTATAGACCACCCAACCAGGATGAGGAGACAGATAAAGTACTCTACAAGCAGTTGGCTGAAGTCTCACAATCTCTAGCCCTTGTTCTCATGGGAGACTTCAACTTACCAGATATCTGCTGGAAATACAACACAGCAGAGAGAAAGCAGTCTTGGAGGTTCACGGAGTGTGTGGGAGATAACTTTCTGATGCAGCTAGTAAGCGAGCCAACCAGGGGAGGTGCCCTGTTGGACCTGCTGTTTACGAACAGAGAAGGCCTGGTGGGTGATGTGGTGGTTGGAGGCTGTCTTGGGCTCAGCAACTATGACATGATAGAGTTCTTGATTCTTGGAGAAGTAAGGAAGAGGGTCAGCAAAACCACTACCCTGAACTTCAGAAGGGCAGACTTTGGATTGTTAAGGAGACTGGTTAACAGATTCCCTTGGGAGGCAGTCCTGAAGGGCAAAGGAGTCCAGGAAGGCTGGGTGTTATTAAAGAAGGAAGTCTCAAAGGTTCAGGAGCAGGCCGTCCCCATGTGCCTTAAGTCAAGCAGGCTGAATAATGAGCTTTGGCTGGAACTCAAGAAAAAAAGGAGAGCTTACCACCTTTGGAAGAAGGGGCAGGTGACTCAGGAGGACTACAAGGATGTTGTGAGGTTATGCAGGGAAAAGATTAGGAAGGCGAAGGCCAAGCTGGAACTTAAACTGGCCGCCACCGTTAAAGATAACAAAAAATGTTTTTATAAATACATCAGTGACACAAGGAGGGCCAGGGAGAATCTCCCTCCTTTGTTGGATGCGGAAGGTAACCTTGCCATGAAAGATGAGGAGAAAGCTGAGGTACTTAATGCTTTCTTTGCCTCAGTCTTTAATAGTCAGACTGGTCATCCTCAGGGTTGTCAGGCCCCTTAAACAATCAGGATAAAAGTGCAGCATTTTATTCCTTAGTGTAAGTACTCATAACAACATTTTTCAAACTATGAAGCATCTCATTCGCCATTACTCTCTGTACCCTACAAGAAGTGTTTTCCTTTCCACTATCGCATCCTCCTTCTAAAGAATGAAGCATTCCTCAGAAATGTGAACTGCCCTAGTGTAGCAATAAAGTGGCAACACATGCATTTTTTATTAAGAGGCTTGCACAGGTTCACAGATATACAATAAAACAGTTCAGACTTTGGCCTTTTGTACTCACTGCTTGTAGTTTATCATAGAGTCGGGAAGTGTTTTGAACTTGAAAAGCTCCTGACTCTTGAATTAAATACAAACAATTCGGCATTGCCTTCACTTGCTGAAGTTTGAACTTGATGACCCCAGGTGTCCCGTTCCAGGCCTTTACTTTTATTCTAAAAGCCTCTGCTCTCACTCTTAGCTAAGCAAAAGTCTTGGAGATTCTCTTTGGACATCTGGGAAGTCCTACACCTTATAATAATCCTTCACATCAACGGTTATGCAAAGCAAAGTACAGATGTAGCAAAAAGTGTGAAACACTGCTTCTCTTAACTGCATAGTCCACAAAACATGAAGAACTTTTCATATCTATGTACTAAAGCAGGTGATCCTGTAGCTTGTGTTATAAGTATTCATGGTCTAAAAAAAGAAAGGGATTTGAGCTGCAGTCTTTTTCATGACTCAAGGAGAAGACAACTGGATATTTTCTGACCCCAACCCTCAAAGCACAAAGAAAATACACAGACCATTTCAGGCTTCAAGCATTCATTATTCAAAGTGTGCAGCAAATTATCACTTGCTGGGTTTTTTGCTCCTAGCAAATGTTTCATCTGTGCATTCACTGCCAAATGCTGCCATCACCATACTTTAGGTTCCTCTGTTTAGATGGCCTTTGGCTCAAGGAGGAGTTTTGCGTTCACCAAGGCATTGCAAAATCCCTGTCTTTTCTTGATATGGACGTCACAAATTTTGTCATCTTGAGAGGTCTGCATCAGTCCTTTATTCCATTTGAAACCGTAACAAGCAAAACTGTTTAACACACACTGACAAGTTCTTATGGCTGCCGAAAATATTTCATTTGAAATTCAATAACAAAGGTCTGTGTGCATTTGAATTCTATTGCCATTAATACTACCTGATCGAGTGAAAACAAATAGGATATGTCAAGAATACCACCAGGTAGAGAAAACAGCAATGCAAAAAATCAGTTCTGCTGCAACCAAGCCAAACAATGCGTTTTGCAATATAACTAGGTCCTGCAAACTTTGTCAGAGCTCCTGCCCTGAACCTCCCCAGGAATTTTATTCATAAGGTTTCGAAGTGATTTAGTCAAGATTTTGTTCAAACTTATATCCTGCTTATTAATAAATGAAGACCAAAACTCTTGCCTGAAGTGGCGGTAGTGGCAGTGGTTCTGCCCGCCGCTGATGGACGTGCCACCTGCTCCCCCGAGCTCTCAGCCCCTAATGGGGCTTGGGGCTGCTCTTGTACTTCTGCTTGCTGCCTTCACCTGCAGTCTGGGGAACGGCAGGCTGTGACATGGCCTGCAGGAATTTCTGATATCCATTTGTTCTTGCACACACAGGTGGCATTTTACTTGCTCACAGGGACTTGCTGTGTTTGCCTATTGAGGTCAGGGCCTTCTGGGTTTAGACTTTCAACTCTTTCACCCCTACAACTATTGCTGGAAACTTATTTCTCAGCAGCTAATGTATCTAGGAAATTACTATTCACACAATGATTGACCGTAGCCATTTAAAGTTTCCGAAGATTATTTACAGTGTACACTCTTAGGCCCTTAGCTTGCCTGCCAAGTAAGGAACATCACTGAGAGGAAAACAATCAGATGTTGGTGCACAGAAAGCATGTTCCTAATACCATATCTTTAACACCCTGAAGTCAAGCATATTAGTCACAGTTTCAAAGAACACTGAAGTCTGCTGTCCTTAAAATGAGTGACCAGTTGTATAAAGCTTGCAAAGCATAAACCCCCTGATCAATATAGAGCTCTCCTGAAGACCAGGTGGAAATCAGCCAAGAATCAAGGAAGCAGGTAATGAATAAACAGCTCATTATCATTTAACACTTGTTTATTCAATGACATAAAGTCATATGCAGCTTGCAAAGCATCAAAAATTAAGGCAATTCTATTCCTCCATAAGATGTCCAGAAAAAAAATCATACTAGTAGGATGACTATGCTTATGCCTTTATGGTGCTTATGCCTGTGTGCATTTACCTCCTGGTGTAAATCCTTATTCAGAAAGACCTAAGGATTTCTCAACAGATTCCAGAGGGCTGTGGCCCAGAAAAATGGTTCTGCTCTGCCAGATGCAGAGATTCAACTTGTGGAAAGTTAGCACGTCTGGCTGTAAATCCCAGACACAGGGCTCGCCCCAGTTCACAGTGTGACCTACTCCGCCCTCCCTCCGATGGCCAGCATTGACTTGGCCTTTCTTACTCATCCTTCCCTTTGCTTCCTTTTCACTTTTGCACCTCATCTGACAGTCCTGATTCCCCACGTACATGCACATGGCCATGACCTGTTTTCCCTTCCCTGTCTCTGCTCCATCAAGCAAATTCATTAGCAATTAAGCAGTTGATCCTGGAATGTAAAACATCAGCTTTAAACAAAAGCTCGATGGTAGTGAAAGGGCTAGTTTGGGCTCCTTTGATCTCTGCGTTATCTCCTCTATTGCTGCAGCCCTGTAAGAGCTGGCAGGTCTCCACCCCCACCAGGACAGCTCAGCGCAGGATAACCCCACAGACCTGTGAAGATTGGTGGGTCACCATTCCAACTAGGAGGGCTCCAGCTGCTCCTTAGGGAGCTGCAATCACCCTCCTGTTTGAGGAAAGCTTTGGGCATAACAGCACTAATAATAGACTTAATTAAAGAACAGATGGACCCACCCAGTACCATGAAGTGGGTGTGCCACAGTGGCGTTCCCCACCATGCTGCCAGGGCAGGAAGCCCTCAGAGGGATGCTGGGATGGGGGCAAAGAGGAAAGACTCTACCTTCTCCTGGTCTGATAGGGCTCCTCTACCTCTTCGTGCTCAGAGAAGGCGAGGGGAGGTGGGCAGAAAGCCCCCTCGTTCAGCCATAGGGTCAGACAGAGAAGGGACAGCAGGTACAACTGCTCTGGCTTCCTACCTCAAGTGGCAGAGGCACTTCACCCACTCCTGGAAAAGCCTCTGCTCCCCATCCCCTGGCCTCCCACAGTCCCTCTTCAGGATCTTGCTGCCCAGGTCTGCACCGCAGAGCTCCTGCCCCATGCTGCAGTGACTCCCTAGCAGAAAACCTCACCTTGCTTTCCACCAGCTGCAGCCTCAACTGCTCATCCCACATGGGCCATGCCTGGTGCCTGGGCAACCAAACCACCTTCTCCTGTGAAAAACTCTCAGTCGCCTTCCTCCTGCACCAGCAGTGATCCCATGATACTTCCTGGGAAGAGGCAGCTGCAAAGCTACTGCAGTTTCTGTGTCACTGCATGGGCTACAGAGATAAATGCCCTTGGCTCATCCCATTGTGCAGTGCTGCACAGTCAGTTCTTCCTCCAAAAACCAGAGTTTTCTAACACATAGAGTCTGCAAATCAGTCTCTTCTACTGACCTGGCTTTTGTAACTGCAGCAAGCATGGGAAATCACCTTTCTACCTCCATTTTGCATTAGGACCCCTTTTTAGCATATTGGCTATTTGAAGGGCAAAAGCTGGAGCACAAAAGTCAAAGGGGAAAACGAAGTTCATTATCCCACTAGACTAACAAACACTACCGTGCTCTGCCAGTCTCACAAGGTGCTTGTTATGGTCTGTGGATGATGCAGTATCACCCCATTTCAGGTCGTTCTTTTACTCAGTGCCACACTCATGCATTAACTCACCAAATTCTCTCTCCCACAAAACACACAACGTCCCATGGCATCCCCCTCTGCTGCAGCACTCAGCCAGGACTCTTCCAAGCTGGTCTCTGGCCTGCTCCCTTTTTAACTTCACCTTATGCTAGGGAAAGAAATCCAGTGGAAACTCTGCTTGGGGTCTCTGCATTCTCCATTTGTCAAGTCTTTTTCATTTTCAGGTCTTTGAAGAGTTCCCAAGGCAATTATACAGGTCTCTCACTCTGTTTCCAGTCTGCCTTCTGCATCACAGGAATTTGCCTTTAAAATAGGTTTAGTAACTGCCAGCTTTCCTGCATTCCTTTATCCCTGAGATTATTTCCCTCAGAGACCTTACTTACCAGTTCCCCAAGTTTGCTGAATTCTACTTTTTTGGAGTCATTATCCATATTCAGCTGGTCTAGCTTTTTCCCTTGGAATAATGAACTTTATCATTTCATGCTTGCTTTCATCCAAACTACCATCCAACATTTAGATTCTCAGGCTATTCTTCTCTGTCAGTCTGAAATGGGTTTAAAGTAGCTGCTCCCCTGGCCATGTCCTCCTACTTGCCAAAACAGTATCATCTTCATCACATCCAGGAACATAAGAGCCCATCGATATCTAGCTGTGTTACTTTTGGTGGAGGTATCAAAGCAATTATCGTGTCTTACTACTAAAAATAGCTGTCCTACTGATGTGTCTTCCTGTTGCTCAGAAAAAATCTATCTACTACCTGTCCCAATGAGTTGATCAACATCAGGTTCAAAGCCCATGATAATTGCCCCTGGTTTTCTTCCTTTACCAGAAATGTTCAATTAGTCTCTCTCCTGTTCTTTCTCAAACACCAGCACCTGGTACCCAGCACCTCCCTTCTCCTCCCTTGTACCTCCTGAACACACAACATCATTCTATACCTTCCATACCATTCCCATGATGTGCCCCACCAGACTGCCATTAAGGCTTACAGGTCTGCCACTCTGTGTTATTACTTTTATTATCTTCTTTTAGGATTAAAGCAGATAAAAGTTTAATAGACCTAAATGATACAAAGCATATTTGGTAAGGCATGAAGGGATACGGGAAGGTCTTGCTCTCTAAATCTCCAAAAAGCTGCATGTGCGGTAAAAAGAAGACACACATATACAGAGACTAAAAAACAAAAAAGATCTTAAGAGCTTAGGTTTGGCATGCAGGTTGCTGAAAAGCTGGAAATCATGTATTGCAATGGATAGACAAAGCCACTATATAATTTATTGGACAGACACCCCCCCCACAGGCTTCGTCCTAGGTTAAACATCAACTGATTTAACAGCAGTATGACTGTGGAATCCCCTTGTATATTAGAGGGAAGGAGTGGGCTAAAGGGCAGTAGCTCCTCATTGACCATATGAGGAAAACCTCATTTTTTCATAACACATTTTTTCCTGTGAAAGGGAAGAATGAAAGCCAACAGATGCTTTCTTCATGAAAACTCTATTTCTTTAGTGTTTCTCTTTAGAAGCGAAGCATGCAATTCCTGCTCGCCAGACAGACGTTTCACGTGCAGTATAAATGTACTGCATCTCTTGGAAGAGGGCTTGGAAGCCTTAATAGCAGAGAAACTGTCTACAGCAGTTTCCACTGGATTAAATTCACTCCTGTTCTCCACTTCAATAGATTAGGGAGATCCACAGAGCCTATAACTTCTATAGGTTTTCTAGATGCAGTTGTTTTCATGGACTCTTATGGATGCTCACTTTTCCTATGAGCGTCTTGCCCCTGTGTCTTTAGACGTATTTAATCTTCCTCTCCTGTGCTCCACCCCAGAAATGGCTGCATTGAGTGGGGTGCTGATTGTACTTATGTGTGAAGTACTTGATCTCTTAGGATAAAAGGTGCAATTTGAATGTAAAACACTGTGAAAGCTTCCCACTTCTAATGCTTTTGCGTTCCCACGCTGGAAAATATCTAGGATGTTCATTTCCATTTTTCTTTCGTTTCCACTTTTGTGGTGCATATCAAACTGAGGAATGTATGTCATCTGAGTGAGGGGAAGCCTCAACCCAGTCTCCAATTTGCCAAATAGCTCCTTGTCTGAATAGTGGTGCTGATCAAATTCCCAATTCTGAATAAATCTGGCTTTAGAGGGCATGACAATTGGCATCCAAACTTTGTAGTGTGTAGGGCTAGGTGGAGTATCAGCTAGTTATCTATTCTAGCCCCTGACCTTAAGGCAAAAAATAACCCTCTCTCTGACTGTTGCTCCCATCTGCTCTTACCCGTCAGTAGTCTTTATCTGGGGTTTTAGGTCATTAATAGATGCTCCCTTCAAAAAAAAATCCCGAAGTAAACCAGGTCCATATTCACAGCACTATGCCTTTTGCAAATACTGCTTGCGTTTTCTACACAGAGTCTGCACTTTGGGATGACTTATCAAACACCCACCATACCCAGACAAACCATTCATTGCACAGCGAGACCCACCCTGTCTCAGGGCTGGCACTGCAGCCCTCAGCGAGACATGTGCATCGCAGCAGACACCACTGTCCTCTGGAAAGTAGCGGCTGCTTTTCAAAATAATACCCAGCAATTGAAACAGCCTGAGTGAAGCAGGTCTGTTACTCCAAGGGGGACTGGTACAATCTCACCGTGCAGCACCAAACAATTTTGATGTGCCAGCAGAGGCACGCACGCCAGGTTCTTGCCGAGCATGGTTGTGCTCAGCACCCCGCTGCCCCAGCACCCTCGCAGGGCTCGCCCCAGCTCCCTCTGCCCGGCAGTTCCCTCAGCAGCCGGGTTTTGAAGTCTGTCTCGGATTGCTTGGCGCGTAATGATCTTTAATCACAACCAGCCAAAGCTGCTCTCAGATTATTTCATTTGCTTGCCCGTAGCTGTGCAGTAAAATACATATGTTATCATCATCATTTTCTCATTTTGTTCCATTGCAAGAGTCTCAGATGGGGCCGGGTGCTCTGGGCTTTGATGTATGTTTTTTTAAACTGCATGAGAACTATATTTAGTTTCAGTTCACTTGCAGTGTCAGGCTTCCCTGTCGTGGCCCTCTGCCTTTACCTTGGCAGTGTTACAAGATCCAATTATGGCTTAAAAATCTGGCCGCAGAGAAGCAAAACTGCTGGCCTTTTATTCATTACTAAACAAGGACCTTCTGTTGTCCACAACACGTGCCTGACGTGAAACCTTTTAGGGGGCCCTTGAAGAGGCAGTTTTGCTGCTGTCCTGCCTTCATGGTCTCTTGAAGTCCTCAAAGTCTTAAAGACTTTCCTGCTATAAAAGACCAGGAAACCTTTGGTGTAAAAGCAGAGCTGAGTCCCCCTTCACTGATCTCTTCTTTCTCTTCCAGTCTGACCTGTCAGACAGAAATCCTACTTTACTTAAAAAAAAAATGAAGTGGGAATACTCGTTTGAAACATAACCTATTACAGACTCATCCACTTACCCTATCTGCTGAATTGTAGTACTCTGTCTTAAAGCCAACATAATGAATCAATATTTCTAAGGGAATATGAAGGGATTTTTTTTCCTTGGTTTTCCAGTACCATTTACAGTAGCTTTTATGTTACCTTGGTTAACAGTCAACTTCAGGCTAAGAAGTATCAGATTCATCTGCAAAACAAAACATTTTCTTTTCTGTCAGTGTATGTGAAGAATATGTTTGTTTTAAAGTGACTGTCTCATTAATGTTTAATTGAATTATTCAACCCATAAAGAAATATTGTCCCATTATTAATATATACAAAGGCGATATCCAAGAAAAATTTCTGGAGGAAATAACACAGTGAAAAGCCAACTCTGTCTGCACGTTGTGTCTCTTTTTTTAAGGAATGCTTTATGTTTTCTTGAACATAAAGGAGATATTGTCGGCCCACAATTTTAAAAGATTGACTTTCCAGGTCAAAAGAAAAAGAAGGGAATTTCTGTGGCTTTCTGTTCAAAAACAAATGGTTTTGGTGTATTTTAAGCTGTGACCATGTTGGTCTGATTGAAATCCACTACTGATGGCTTGCAATAAAAACTTTTGTCATTCACTTGACACATAATTTTCATGGAAAAAACTCCCGGGTGAAACTGGCCTCTAACAAAATTACAAAGTCATCCACCAAGAGCCTTGTTTAGGGCCAAGAGCAAGTCAAGCTGCTGATGCCATCTTCCTCAAGATGGCCATCCCCATGTCACCTCTACCGAGCAGACAGAGCAGCTCTCCCTGGTTACTGCACCGTTGGAGCATATGAGGACACTGGGGATATCAAGATATTCCCCCAAGTCACGCAAGCCTGGCTTACATGTAGAAATTGCCAGTCCTTAATGTGAATGCTCAAATTGGTTGATGAGCGCTTTATGCTGATTTAGCTTAATTTGGGAACAAACTCAATTAAGCTGAATCAATGTTAGCTACTACAGGGGTTGCACTGATTTAACTAAATTAATTTAGAAACCAATTTAGTTAAATTGGAACAATTTCTGTATGTAGACAAACCTCCATTTAGCACACACTCTCTCACTGACTTCATTTGAAACAGTAAAATCCTTTGCAGATCACCCTTCCTTCTACACTTGCACAAGGCACTACATCTTAAAGACAGCTGGAGGGGACAGGTGTGTGTCCACGTATGGACGTACATTTCTTACAGACACTATTTCTTACAGAGCCTTCCTTCAGTCAAAATTTTCCAGATTTTTCCTAATACCCAGCAAAGTTGACTCACCCCAACCCCTTGACATTTTAAAGAAATATACTTGTTTAAATTCCTGTTTATGCTTATGAATACTGAATGTTTTTATTTTGGTTCACACTTCACATGTAAGGTATCTGTAAAGGATATGTCTTGCCTTCTTTTTCCATCTCTTCTCCAGCACAGCTGAAGCAACGTGCAGACCATACCAGGCCCGTGGATGCTGTGCTCCTCCTGCTCCTCTCTGATGGAGGATGTCCCAGCATGCACAGGGCAGGATCGGGGCCTCAGCACTCTCAGCTCCTTAGGACAGGAGCCACAGCACTTCAGACAAAGAATAGCCAAGGATGAACATGTTTAGATTAGTCCTTGCTGCATTGACCAGTGCTGCTGCTTGTCCATTTGAAGTGGGGTCAGGACATCCTCACCGTCACCTCCCAGGCTCTGGTCAGAGGTGGGGTTGGGCACAACATTGTTCTCCCCCCTCCTCAGTTGGGGCTGGTGGGGAATAGGGGAGCAGACCTCCTTCTGTTACCTCTAGCAGCATTTCAGGCAGGCAAGAGGGCAGATCTGAAAGCCAACAGGTTCAGCAAGAGCATTTCCATTGGCATGAAAACACGTGAAGTCCAAAACTCTTTCTGCATCTGCAAAAGCAGCAGATCTTAAGTCCCCTTCAGATGGATGAGTTTTTTCCTCCCTACCGTGCCAATGCCAAACACACAGGGCCTTACAGAACCCAACTGCCTACGCTGCAAAGCCCCAGCAGTTTTATACGGCAGAAATTTACTCTGGTGGCATAGTGGCCAATGCATCATGCCTTCCTCCTCAAAAAAAGTTCTAATCAAGTAAGTTTAAATATAAATTGCAGGCTTCCTTGTTGTTTCCTGTTTTATTGCACTAGGATGCTGAAATATAACACTGGAAATGTGGCCCCGGCTCTCTTTGTATTCCGCTGAAGCAGGAGCCAGGGCGAGCATCCCTCCATCACCCGTGGCTGCCTCCCAGGTCGCACCCGCGCGCTTTGATACGGCTGGGTGCTGATAAAATTGTGGTTAGCAGGAGCAATATCCCTGTCCCCTTCTCTGTGACTTCGGCTTCCCAAGGATTAAGGTGGTTTCTCTGAAGGAACCTCGGTACATATCGCAACACCAAAGCTCGGCAAGGACAGAAACTTCCTTTGTTGTGCAAAGTTATGACAGGAAATAATGCTGGGTTGGACTGATAAGCCTTTCGCATTCACCTGCTGCGTATCAAATGTTTGAGAAAGGTGTGTAGCAGGACATTCGAAGTCAGCTATTCACCGCCAAAGCTTTATAGCAGCTTTGTAGATGGCAGGTTTCTGAGTGCAAATAAATTTATATCTCTTTCACAAAGAAAGTTCGAAAAGTGTGTTGATAATGCCTCAGTAAAATGACTGCCTGACTGGCATTAGGATTGCTTCCATTCCTGCCAAAAACAAGCTTATGATGAAACAAACACCACTTTACTTTTAATACCACGGCAGCTCTGTGTTGAAATATTTTTGCAGATTGCCAGACACCAGCACTTGTGCTCAGATCCTGTTGGATCACAGAGGTTTCTACGCTTCCCATCAGTATTTACATAGTGTGAGTGTCTGTTGTATTTCACATGGGATTAAAAATAATCAAAATTCATGTTACCCTTTGCAAGCTAGCATCAGAGGAAGGCATGCATATTTCAGCTAATTAATTAACAGAAGGATGGATGTGTTAACGTTGAGTCTCTTGAGACTCAGGTTAATAACCCACTAAGGGTCGTATTTGCAAGCGGCAAAGCTTCTGTGGCTATACAGTGAACCATAAATTACAGGTGAGGCCATTTTCTTTTCCAGTCCTGACTATCTAGATACAGGGGGCTGTCATGGCTCCACTTTCACAGGAGAGTGAGGATTGCCTTTTTTTGCCTTGTTTTGCTCCTAACTCTTTCAGTGTAACTCAGTAAAATCCTCTGAACAGCACCGATCATGGTGTGAGGAAACACAAGGGTCTCTTTTTCACCCACCCAGAGGAGGCATGGAGGCTCTGTAGCCTTCATTATCTAATGCTTCCCTGGTGGTTTTCCACCAGGGACTGAAATTAATTTGCAAGCATCACACCAGCCATGCCTATGTCACTGCAAAGAAACAGCAAAATGTTACACTGTGGCGAGACACACATTTTGCAGAGGCCTGTTGCCAGCTGAAGACTGTCTCTGCTGGAGGTCACCTTCCCACCTCTGCTGCAGTGAGTCAGTGAGCGTCTTAACCTACAGAGACAGACAGCCTGGCCTTTTGCTTGATGAAGGGCTCCCCCAACATCTCCTATACACTGAGCTGTGGGAATGGCAACCAGCCAAGCCGGTGGCACCCACCTGCAGCCTCCCGAGACCCACTTCACAGATGGGCACGATGAATCTAAGGCCAAAAATTAGGTTCAGCCACAAAATTTAGATTAGAAGCGGAGAGTCTGTGCATCACCTCTCCACCCTCCCTGTTCTGTAGAGCATTTCCTTAGCTCTTCAAGCCTTTGTAAAGCCCCTGCAAGCCAAGATTTTGGGTATCTCTGGAGAAAAGCTGGTGAAAGCCAAGCATAAGATCAGAGCAGACTCCTCTCTGCTTTCCTACACACAACCCCCAGCATGAAGCCATGAAAAAACCAAGTGTCTACAAAAAGCATGGAGCTTGCACATCCTTTTTTTACATATTTTAATTACAAAGGTGGTACAAAATAAATCCTGGCCAGGCTACATGCAGCTGGCAGAGACGGGGAGCTGGGTCTCCTTCCCTGGTGTGCTCGGGGACTGCCTGCCAAGGGTTGTGCACACATGTCCCCCGTGGAACCACAGAGCCCACACCAGTGCAGAGGTGAGGGCCTCTTGCAGAGGCAAGGCCACAGCAGCTGGGAGAAGAGTGTAAGGACCTTTTCAGGAAATCTGGCTCAACAGTGGTCTGCAAGGGAGAGAAAAGCTGGAAAATAGGGGAAACAGAAAATTTTGGAGGGGGACTGCTCTTTCCACCCCCGTCTCCCAAAATCACATGGTAGGCACAGAGCAGAGCCACAAGGTTGAGCCATGTCCCTCTCTGGGCTGTCGGGTTTCGAGTTATGGTTGCATTGGCAGCTTTGACCTCCTTCATAACAGGGCTGAAGGGATCCCACAGATACAGACAGTTCCACAGTGGCTGGGCTGTGGAACAGCATTGCCTTGTCACCACCTGCAACTGCAGAGATCCTCCATGTTCACACACATCCTGCATATGTGGGAGGCAGGGTATTTGGGACGTCAAGTTTTTCAGGCTTCTCACTCCTTCAGCCCAGGTCCCTCTACCAGAAGACCCTTATTATTTGGGGAAGTTGCAAATCCGTGGTGTAACCTCTCCAATGACAACACAGGGGCAGGGAACAGCCTCTAATAAAACAGGAAGCTCCAACATATAATCTAAGGTGTTCGTTTCAGTTAGGGATGAGCTGCATTACTCCGCACGTTTTATAGTTACTGTAGCTCTCAGCTCCTATGAAGGATGCAACTTCATAGGACATGACTGAAAAGTCTGATGGCAAGAATAGGGTGAAATTGCACAATGCATTCATCAATGAACTGCCCAGGGTCAGAGTGTATTTGAACAGGTCACTGGCTACAACCAAGAGGCTTATGGATCTTGCCCTGAGGAACAGAGCAAGTTAAAACACCACTGAACAAATCTTCCCTACAGCATTTAATTCCTGCTTAGTCCTGTTTGGAGTTGGTGAGTTAATGGCCTAATCACTTGTAACAAAATGGGCCAGCTAAAGCACCAGGGAGAGTGGGGAATCATGCTGTTTATACTGCTGAGCTAGCATTTCTCTGTATAAATAGGAGCAGGCTGGGTTACAAAGACATGCCTGGGTTGAAAATCAAGGGATATCAGAGTTTAGTCCTCTCGCTTACCCACACTTACGAGCTAGAACAACAAAGGTATTTATCTGTCCCTCAGTCGCACATGGGTGCCCATCTGCCCTAAGAGGTGTGTCACACAGGTCACAGACCAGCTTTCCACTCTCCTGCAGGAGCCTGGGGAGCCTGAAGATGCAGGGCATAGGTAGGCAAACAAATCCAAATACTGCAATTAAATCCCATGGTTACTGTTCCTCCCTTTCATACTCATCACTTCTTGCAGGGCAGTTTGTATTTGCAATTCAGTGGATCAGCTGCCTGCCAAACCACTCTGACCTAGCTTAGGGAGAGGACCCAGGCAGGGATCAGCAATAACTATGTTTCCTCATCCCACCAGGATCACACCAGATGAAGCATCCCTCCAACCAAGTGTGCTCAAGACCTTTCATCAACCATGTCTGACACATGCTTCAAAATGCAGATAGTGTTTCCAGCTGCAGCCTAGAGAAGCCACAGACTCCTGACTAGTTTCTCAAAAGGCTGCATTTAGAGACCTCTATCTCACTGAACACTTCTAATAAGGAGCTGGGCATCCACCAGCCTTAGTGGGGGTGTCATCAGCTCTCTTCCCATGTCCTGAAGTTACCAACCCACCAGATCTAGCAATGCAGCTGTACAAGAGTTGCTCCCTACAGCTCCCAGGGCTGTCTCATCTGCTCACACCTGTAGCCATGTGCTGTCAGTAAATTATTGTGCTCTTTTTCTCCTTCTGCCCCAACTGCACAATCCAGTCCTTTCCTCGGGCAGTTCTGGTGCTCACCTAATCCTTCTGGAGAGCTGATTCAGCTCATTCACTTAGCAAAAAGTTCATGCATGGATGTGACCAGCACATGAGCCTCGTACAAGAGAAACAACAGGAGTGTCTGGCCACATGAGTGGCAAAGTGGGGCTGTCTTCACCTGGTGACAGTAAATTGGTGTAATCCATCTCACCAACCCATTGTTGTAGACCAGCCTTAACCTACCTCTTCAAAAACACCCTATTCAGAAAATCAATCTATCCATCAATAGATAGATAACTAGATAGATAGATAGATAGATAGATAGATAGATAGATAGATAGATAGATAGATAGATAAATGTTGTTTACATTATTGAGTTTAAACTTGCATCATCTAGGGGGAAGGGAAGCTCAGGGTAGGAAGGACTACATAACTAGTTATTTCAGGAGGTAAGGGGAAAGGAGTACCCAGAGCAGTGAAGATGATCATGACAGGCAGAGAGGGACAATAACCTCTTACTCTGACTCAATTCTATCTGGAATAACATGTCTGATCACAGCCTGAGACCACGAACGAAGAGCTAGAGGTACAAGTTTACCTACCTCATGTCAATCATCACGCCCAGCCACACTGTTGCAGCACACCTCTGAGAAACCATTCTAACCATGCTGCACCTGTGGTTTCGCAGGCTTGAATTCATAATTGCAGGCTCAGCATTCACTCTTTGAAAGCTGGCCTGTTGTATCCAATTTCGAGCAGTGCCCTGCCTAACAGTCACGAGCAAGGTGCCAGCTAAAGCTACGCAATGAGGTTATTATTATAGCTAGAGCACGAGGGGTTGCAAGGAAAAGACCTTGGCAGCCCAGATGGAGGACTACAGAGACATGCATGGGTATACACATGCTGCAAATAATTGCACTACTACTAACAGCCGAGCTTCAATGAACTGCCACTGGAGTGGCGGAGGCTTTGCAAGCGAGTCAGACCTTTTTGAGCTTGCCACGTTTCCAAGTTGGCACAGAAAACACTCGCCTCTTTCTGCTACATTTTTCCACTTGTTAGCATGATGCAGAAGAATCTCAGATCTCCACCAGCAACTGATTAAAGCAGGGTACAGACAACAGTCCCCACCTCATTTGTCTATCAGTTAATTAGCACACAGGAGTTCAGTGCTGCTGATAAAGTTTTTTCTTTAGTTTTTTCCCTTTGATTGGGCTCTCAAAAGCATGTCTTGAAGATAGATGTCTTATCCTGAAAGACATAAGAAAGTATAGATGCTGATGCCCTCCATCACGGAGCAGCTGTTTGAATGGAACTGAGGAATAGAATGGCAGCCTCTGCCTTCCTTGAATTTCCAGCCACATGGATATTAATGAAGGAAAAAAAAGGAACCTTCCACCTATTTCATAGTTAGCTGTGAAAAGCAAACATCATCCTAACGGTGATTACAACTTTAACGGTACAGGATACCCAAGATCCCAAGCGCGTTTAGAAAGAACCAAGCATGTGATTCAGTGGCTCTGGTGAAACTCCAGGCACATAATTTCAATCTGCCTCCCCACCATTCTAGTGCCATTGCTCGATAAGAAACTCCAAGTTACCTTGAAGAGCTGCAGCGCAACTTGTGAAGGCAGTTTCCTTCCAACCTGGAAGCAAAACATTTTTGTGACTAATGCCTGGGGTTTATTTACATCTTTATTTTTATATATATGTCACTGTCCTTTAGCTGGATGCTTGTGGGTCCTGCTGCCTCGATGGGCCCCTGCTGTTGTTAATGGATTTCCATGCAAGCATGAAAGATTTCCTGCCCAGATCGGATTTCTTGGCAAGGGCCTAAATATAGCATAAACTCTGTGCAGATATAGGACTCACTATTTGTAAAGAACCCCAAGCTGTCTGAAAGGGCAATGCATTATACTAGTTACTCAGTCTAATTCTGGTTGTTCTCTCCAGCACTGTACTTTCACCAACATCACTGGAGTTAAAGCACTGAAAATAAGGTCAGAATATGCTAGATATTTTTTTTTTAGCTCATTGAAGCTGTTCAACAGGTTTGGGTGTCCATCACTGACCTTAATGGCAGTGCTTATGCTTCTAAAATATGCAAGAGGGACCCAATTACACATGTGTATGCATGCCATGAAATGCAGGCTTACTTATTATCAGCATAACCTCTACAGGTTTTGTGCCCCAGAGTCCTCTTAAGCCATGCAAGGCACAACAAAGAATCAGTTCCCACACTGAATAGCTAACGCAATATGTTTCAAACGGGTAGAGGACAGATACATCAGACAGAGAAAACACCAAGACACAATTAAACAAATAGTGGTCTGATGGACAGGAAACCTAGCTTGTCAGCTGCTTAACGCTAACATGACGCACAAACCTAAAGAATTAATGTCTTCACAGGGATAACTGTCCCACCCGACACAAGGTGTGTGCATCCATATGTGGTAAATCAAACAGCATCGGAGCAATGTTGCTTAATGGCAGGTGCCACCTGCTAAGTCAGAGAAAATCCAGGTGGGCATGGCCAGAGCTCCAAGAAGATCTACAGCTGCACAAACAGTTGGCCAGGTGGAGCCTGCGAGATCTCTGCGAATCGCAAGAAGATTATGCAACCCTGCTGTAAATGTTTTGGAAACAGCATTCATTCTTTTTTCTGTTCAGTCAGCAGGGATTACAGGCATAGTAACTTCATCTATCATTTTCACAAGGAGATAAGGGCAAAGAAGGTGTAGGGCAGATAAAGCATCTCTTCTTTCCCCACCCTCTCACTTCCTCCAGTGCAAACTTAAAAGCAGCACAATGCAGCTCACATGAGCACCTTTTATCTAGTTAACACAAGGTAGGAGAGCATATAATTAGTTTATTGCTTCCTGCAGCTGTACTACCTGAAGCTCTCATCTATCTCATCAAATATCGTAAATGGCTGTAAAGATGGACAGACATGGTCCTGCCTACTAGAAAGGGTCCTCTAAAGAACATGCAGCGAGCACGGGGGTCTCTGTAGTCAGAGGCATTTTGCTGCCACCTTTCAGAGGCCACAAGATCCAACATCCAATGAGGATGTAAGCAAACTGTTACAAAAACATGTTGGTTAGTTTATCCCTTATCTCACAGACCGACGTATGGAACGCGTTCACATTTATTCAAGGAACATTTTGCAGAGACACATCCCAGGCCTCTGACTAGCTTCGCCTGGTCCAACAAATATTTCATTGTTTGTACTGCATAGAGCAAATAGAGACCTGCAATGTATGTTAGGACCCTAACTTTACGTGATCTTCAACTTCCTAATTAAGCAACTCCTAAACTATATAGTTTAGGAAGAGAAGGGCTCTGGAGGGAGATGCTGCTAACCAAAGTTTCCCACCTGGCTCTGTGCCCTGATGTAATTTGAATAAACTAACATCTTCCCAGGTCTCTTAGAGGGAAGGGTGCTTTGCCTTGGAGAAAGTGACTCTGTACATCTCAAATTTCTCATTTCTGAGAGTGTCAATTCTAGAAAAGGCCACTGAAGCCCATGGTGTTGTTACATACAATACAAGTGCAGAATATTATAAATACAAAGTCTGATTAGGTCTCTAATTGCTTATTGAAAAACCTCTAAACCTCTACAGTGATGATAAGAAGCATGTGGCGAACAGCATTTTTTAAAAAAATGGGCTATGTTCTCTTGAACAGCACTTTGTTTATACATGCTTTGGCTGATTCCCTCCCCCATCCCCAGAGGCTCTTCTTTGAGGGTGTTTGAGGAACACACAGTGTATGAGCCTCTGACAATATTTACTGAGAGAGTCTGGTAGTAATCAAGTAACTTATATGTCTGCTTCTCATTATTAAATATTCCAAACTTTTATTGAGATTATTAGAACCTATTTAATGGCTCATTGAACTTAGAAACCATACAATTTTCCTATTAGCCATTTCCATCTAAATATTTATGATAGCAGTTCATACAAGAAATAACAAAAGACACCAAAAAATGAGGAAAAGGGAGGCATTTCCTCAGCTGCCTGGGAGCAAGATCTCTCCGTAACTCTAGCATAAACAAGTGGTGCAACTTAAAGGAAGCTAACTGAGAGGCACAAAGTAAGTCTGTTGATGATGAAAGGAGAACTTGGCCATGTCTTTAAGGGAGCCTGCATAAATTTGGATACAAGGCTCTTTTCCATGATTAAAGGGAATATTTATAACTACTCATTTCATTTCTTTTGGGTGTGGTAAGGAGTCTTCCAGTCAAATCACTACCTGGTATAAACAGATTTATCTATTTCTAACTAGAATATAAGCCAAAATTCCAACACATTCTCCACCTGCATACTCAGGGCCTCCAGGACTAAAAACACAGCAGTGGAGGAGGAAAAAAAATTAATTATGGTTTCTTCTTTAGATGGAGTATTGATGGAAGGCCGGAAGAGCCCCCCAAAAGGAAGACTTATTTTGAGGAAGACATAGTCATGAGAGTTTGTGAATAGATTGATGCAACCTTTATCTTCAGATACTCTAAAACCTCTATATTTTTAGATACTTAAGATATTTTAGATACTTTAGATACTTTAGATATTTTTAGTCTGAGGTATCAGCAGAGCAGAAATGCAGAAGGCAGGACCGTTCTGTTTATGTGGTTATGAGAAAGGACAGTCCTGCCACCAGAATCCTTCAGTTCAGGTTATTTGAGCTCAATTCCCTGTGCCAATGCAAGCAAAATCAATTCAGGGCAACACCCTCAGATGAACGTGAAAAAGACACAGGCTGTCAGGGTGGATGCTCACCATCTTGCTTCTGCTCTATGCATGTTCCATGAAAACAGACATGTTTTAGTCCAGTTGCATTAACATGGCACTGAGCCCGAGTTAAAATGCCTTGTCACTAGGCAGGAATTATTGGCCCAGGCTAAAACTACGATGCACAGCTTCTAGACAGCATCTGGCTTGCACCCAGCTGGCTTGCATTACTGGGAAAAAGGACATGAAAATTTTCTGAACATGTACAAAGAAACACTGACAGTCAAGGGCATAATCTTCAAAATTGTTGTCTCATTGTACAAACACCTCTAGTTTTCAGCTTAATGTTGTGTAGGATCTTAATGTTCTGCTTGAGGGCTCTAGGAGTGTTGCACAATACCACGAGGCATTAAACTTGGCATCTAGCTTACTCTTAAAGCTGATCAGGAATGTCAAACCCAGTTTTTCATTTTAGAAAAGAGAAAAGGTGATACAGGTGTACACAACCTGCCCCTGTCAGAAAGGTGAATCAAAAACAACCCAAACTGATGGGAGGTTCAGTGTTTTCTAGATTTTCCTTTGTTCCAAGAATAAAACACTTGAGCACAATAGATATTATTTCCACCCAGACTGCTGTGAAAGCTGGTATGAGACTGGTTATGTGCAATATACATAGGCACAACTGGGTATCTAAATATGGGAGTGACCACTAGGCCTGGGAATTCCCCACCGACGTAGCTGTTGTGATGCCGAAGATCATGGCTCCAACTAAATTAGGTCATGAGATTTTAGCACCTTTCTCTTTATATTCCCTTTTCATAAGGAAATAAAGTAACACAGGACCTACGGATAATAAGATTACAAAGCCAGTAATCCAAAAGTCACATAATGGAAGAACTGAAGTCATGTAAGTGTCTTCTCATACCACCCACATATATACATGCAATGGACACTCCTTTTCCAGGAAGTTTAATCTCCAAAATGAGTTCTGAGGAATCCTGTCATGGCAATGCAAGAAATAATAAACCTCCAACTGTTTTCTTCTCCCTTCTGATTGAATTTGCTGGTCTCAGAGTAAAAGCACTGGAAAATGAACATATTTTCATGCAAAACATAGTGTCTTTGGCGGCAGCCGCTCTAAGTCAAAATGCTAAGCCTTGCAGAAAAATGGCAGGATGTGAGCACTGGTTTACTTCTGCTGGCTCTCGCTAAGGTGGGAAGGTGTGGAGGTGTCTGGTAGCAGGCAGCAGGATAAGGGACTCTGGGACATGCAGTGGCATATGTGCACTGGTCCGTGAGTTCCCCACGTAAGTAAGGTAGCAGGCGTGAGGGAACCTGATCTTTTCAAACAGGACCCTCAGGCAGGGGAGTGTGAACTAGTGATCAAGCTAATCTACAGTGTATTCCTTGAACTACATGCTCCATTGATGTTGCCAGCTAAAGGACATGAGTAATTAGTTGCCTACAAAACCCAAAATGATTGGCTGTGTGCTAAATCAGTTGATGAAAGAAACTCATCCCACTTCCCCGCTTGACCCCCAGCTGCCTGATATCACATGACAGCACTCTGTGGTGTGTGGTGGTACCTCAGCTGGGCGAGCACCGCCCCAGCTATTCCCCCTGCAGGCAAGCCTCCCCAGGGTCTGCACTGTTGGAGGGCAGGGGCTTCAGACCCGAGTGTGGAACTTGATCCATGCTCAAAAGGGAGCATATAAACCCTCAGCTGACCTCAGAATAAGGTCTGTAATGTCAGAAAACAAAGTCTCTCTAAGTGTAACAGACTCTTCTCTTTTACAACCAAAAATCTCAAATACACTCTCAGGATGACACCTCAGCTACTCAGGATAGGGCCTGTTTCCATAAGGCTTCCCTCCTTCAGTGCATGTGTTGTCTAAATGTCCCCCTTCTCCATCAACTCAATAATGAAGAATATGTCATCACCTACTTTCTTTTCAAACTACAGCAAAGCCAAGGCATGAACATAATCTTCCCATTTTTGTCGATGACAAACAAACAGCTTGAATGATAAACTACAGCATAAATAAAAGCAGGGAATCATAAGCAGCATACTGAATAACTACAGAAGAGTACTGGTTTTCAGGCTATCCCTTCATCAGATAGTAAATTAGATATAAAGCCATTTAGTCAAAAGATAATAAAGTTTATACAGCTAATAAGTCAACCTTGTGAGGAATATTGCTGACTTCATTGTCTGTGTTAAGCCAATCTCTACTTCTTAAACCTCTGACCTTCCCCTGGGTCTCATTCTGTATCCTATGAAGAGTGACTGGACTTTAAAGTACCTCTTCCTCTCCAGTATATTTCGAAAATAGAGGGTGGTAGCATAAAAAATTCAAGAACATAAGAGCAGCCACACTAGGTCAGACCAAAAGTCCATCTAGTCCTGGATCCTGTTCTTGGCAGGGGCTAAGAACAGGCACAAAGGAAAAGAGCAAAAATCACGGTGAGCGTATGGGATACCTTCCCAGAGTAGCCCTGCAGCTGGGAGATTTTTATCTCAGAAATTTCCAGAATAAAATTTATTGTTCAGAACTGGCCTGCTTCAGCCCTTCTGCTCTTCACATCTTCGTTATGATCCTACTACCCTGCCATGCTCAGGGCCATCTCTGCTCAGTCCTGTACACACATATGACAGACAACAGAAAACTGACCACCTAGCTAGACGAGAGATTAGAGATGAGAAGGCATGCAGGATCACTGGGAGACCTGGGAGGAGAACCACATCTCCTGACTCCAAGCGCCATGACAGCACAGTCCTGTGCCCTTGTTCTTTCCATGCTTTTGCAGAAGCTGGTCAGCCAACATGTGCTTCTCCTCATTTTCTCTTCTCAAGTCTCTCTGCTACTTGAGTCCTTCAAGACAAAAGGTAAATCTTTACTAACACATTCAGTGAGCAGTGCATATTCCTTGTACAGTCCCTCTGAAATCTAGGCAAAATCTTATTGACATTGATGGAATTTCCCCTTCTGCTAGTTGAATGCAGGAACAGGTGGAGCCCAGCTTTTCTACAAGAGATTGATTTCTCCACACCTACCTTTCATTGCTTTCTGGGGTTAGAAAGAGAAGAAGAAAACTCCACATCTATCACAAGAGAGGAGAGACCCAGAGATAAGCTGCAACACTCTTGTATGAACAAAAGACGTCCCAGTGCTGCAGCAGAGAAACGGGACAGCAGAAGATACAAGTGCCTGAAGCCCTCCGAATACCTCATTCCATGAGATACACCTGTGCAAGGCTGTATATGTGTGTGTCCGAAATCAGAACAGTGACCACAACTTAAACTCTTGCATTTTTGCCCATATCACAGTTTGATGCTCAAGCCATGGTTGTTCCAGCCACTTTTCCTTTCTGATGTGTTTGGAAACTGCATCATGCCACAGTAGTGTTCCTCAGCAAGTCTAATCAAACAGCATCTTGATTTCAAACGTGGCTAGGCTTTCAAATGAGACACTGGCTTTGAGAGTTTGGGAGCTATACATTACAACTGGAAGTCAGAAAGTACCTTCTCTGACCCCTTTTCCAGTTCTTTCTCCTGAAGGAAGTGACAGAATTTTTCCAGGCATCTTATGGTTCCACAGATTAGAAATGTAATGGTCAGTGCAACTTCTGTCATTTTCATCTCTCACTTTTTTTTTTATTTCTATAAGGCGCTATATAGACCCTAATATAAATGATGATGATGATGATGATGATGATAATAACAATAACAATAACAATAATAATAATAATAATAATAATAATTCAATTTAATTTGATAGCATAACACAACATCATATGAGATAAAATTCTGGAAATCATGGGAAAGGTAAAGTTTGGCAGTGATCATCATTGCATAACGGTTCAGCATACAGCCAAGAGCACTGTTTGTATCTCTGTTAAATGCAGTTTCCTTGCTGCCATTGAAGAAAGTTTGCTTAATAGTATCACTTAAGACCTCAGCCTTTGAAATCACTATTTTCATCTGCAGAAGGAGAACAGCAGGCAGATCAGTGTATTTCAGGATACAGCTTAAGTGAGGAGCACGTATATGAGTTGTCTGGGATGCAATTTTTAGTGGTGTCACAGCTGCCAGAAATATAAAGAAACTTGAAGAAAAAATATATACATCTGCGGATGAGTTCCATCTTTTCAGTTGACAAGCACTGGAATTAAAAAATACAGGAAAGCAAAATAGAAAAGGACGCTCACCCATCCATTCCTACATCTTCAGAAAACCAACCATGTGAGAAGAAAATATCACATACAGGCGACAGCTTCTCTCTCTGAGCAGGCTGGCTATGATGAGACGAGCCACAGTGCCACTCGCCTTGGTGCACAAGTCTGCCCAGACCCCTCTTGCAGGGGTCCTTGCTGGTGCAATGGGACCTCGCAGTACATTCCGCACCCTGGAATGTCATTATGTTATTACTGACACTTATTTGTATTGGGGTAGCTTCCCAAAGGTCTCCCTTTCCAGGTCAAGGACCTCATTGTGTTTGGCATAGTAGAGAGACAAAATCTGTCCCTGAAAGAGCTGACACTTTAAAGAGAAGGTACTAACAGTAGTGATAACCCAAATTGAAATTCCAGAGATATTTCATTTCTTTATGTCATCAAGTCATTTCACTATGAGTAGAACAGAATTGGGGAAAAAAAAACCCCACATGTTCAGAGATATACTATACTTATTACATAATTAAATTTTTGTGTGTCAGTTACCCTTAGACGTGGGTCTTCCAACACCACTAACACCAGGATTCCACTGTAAAAACAAATATGTTAGAACCTAAAGGCTGTAATCTGCACTAATACAATCGCTTAAATCAGTACTATTTGTAATTTCATTGTGTTGGTTTAGATTAATTCTTTTTGAGCTAAATCTGCCATGAATGATGAAGATATTGTAATTGATTTCATACCAGGTGTAACTGGGCCAACAGGGCATCATTTTCTGTCACTGTAAACAACACTGCAGAAATGAAAGCATTAGAGGGGACTGGGATTTTTAAGCTTGAGAAGATGCTGAGCTGAGAAGTACATATCCATGTCGATCCTGGAGTTTGAGAGGGGTTCATGTCCAGTGTGACATGCACACCACTAACAGAGGCTCCTTAGTACTCACTGGATAAAATCTATTCAAGCACATTAACTTCCCCAATGTTTTTATTAAAGCTCAGTCATGCACAAACTGAAAGGTTAACTCTTTTCTCTGGATGAAAGGGGAAAGCGAATAGCATCATCTAATCATGGTGCAATTTCTGGGGATCAGACAGTTCAGCTGCTTGAGAAAATGTAGCGACTTTACTGAAAATTCAGAGAGGTTTAAAGATGTAGTGTGCAGTATTTTGTACTGATACATTATTTGATCCAGTTCAAATAGAGCTGTATTATTTGCAATTCCGTCTTTTCTCTACAACTTCCTCACCTGAGTGATCCCTGACTTGTGGCAGCCATGCCATTAAGATTACAAGAGTGAACAAAATCATGCTACGGTAGTGAGAGACTCCAGCCAGACTGCATCTACCAGAACCAAAACCAACTTTTTTTTCTGAGATTTGTAATGTGTCACTGACGCTGAGAGCCAACAGCTCAGGTTTTAAATGAGGTATTGATGAAGTCTTTATTGCTCCTTCTCCTTTGTCTAAAATCCAAAACACATCCAGTGGCTCCGAATATGGTTCTTTTCTCTTTCACCAACAAACACAACTACTGCAGTACAGTTTCCTGGAACCAGTTCTCCCCTCCCATGCAAATTCTCACCTGTTTGGCCAAGTTCACTCCATGAGGGTAACCTCAGCTCCACAGTCTTTTCAGCAGCCAACACCAGCAAGGAAGGACACTTATATCCTGTAAGTCCCATCCAGCATTTTACTTTCCTTTCTTTCTTGCCCACACATCAGAAAAAGCCCTTCATGACAGACGGTGTAGTAAATGGCAAGTGACTCACTGTGCACCTTCTGCACAAATTTGTTTCAGAAAATGAGCAAGCTTAGCATTAGTAGCATTGCATTTTAAAGCCAGGAACCTCACATTAGCCATCTGAATAGATGGGTTGATTCTCAGGCTTTCTGACCACCAATTTCCCATCAGCAGGTTATATTTTTGCAGCATACTATTCACACAGTAAATATCCCAGGTAAGATGTAGTCCTCAGTAAACAACAAAGACCAAAGAGCATAAATCACAGATAAATCTCTTGGCAATCTTTTTTAGCTAGCTAGTCACAAACATGCATCTTTAAAACAAAGTTTCTATGTTCTCCTCTCCTTCAGGGTGAAGTCTGGCTGCATTTTTAATTCTTCTATTTTTTTTTTCTAGCAAAATTTTGTCATTCTATAAACTCTCATTGTCTTGGATGTGGTATGAGTTTGGGAGTCTTGGCCTTCCTTTCCAGTCATGGGTTACATCAGGGTTAAACTAAAGACTAAACTTAGCAAATTCTCTCCACTAACATCCCAGACATGACTTTGAATAAAAGAGCAGATTGCACAAGTGTTCTTAAGAGAAGTTTATTTTAGACTATCTGGATTACAATATTTATTGAAGAACCAGACACAACCTCAGTAGAAACTTGTATTTACCTCTGGGAATATCAAAATACAGACCTTCTTCTGTCTCTATGGGACCACAGTGTTTCCAATAATTTAAAACATAATTTTGTGTAAGAATACTCTGGGCATTCTGAGAGGGACTTTTGAGGTCCCAGGAACTTCAAGCCCTGCACAATCCAGTAAAGGGTGAGGAATTACCAAGAAAGGATAATGGTAATACCCTCTTCAGCAAACTGTGTTGAGACCTGCTGATGAAAAGCACTAGATAAGAGTGAGGCACTGTCTATGCCAACACTCAAATCAGACAGCCTCATGTACAATCTGTTTATTTTTATAGTGAAGTGTATTAGACTGCCAAAAGGACACTTCATCATCTATAATAAATATTCATCTACATGTATCATGCACTTGAGCTGCATGAACGATGAGATCAGAGTACAGAAATGAATGAGAAACTCCTAAGATAAATGTCACCTTTCAATGTTGTTGTTGCACATAAATTGCAGGTGGATATAAACAAAGTCAATTATTTCATGCAAGTGTTCCTTGACTCAACATAAGCTGTTCCTTATGCCTAGACTAAAATCCTAAATTTCATCATTTACCTTTCATCAGAGATTGGCAAGAAGAAACAGTATGAAGTGCCACTAACTGAGGATAATTATGTACAGTAACACATAAACTTTATCACATATGTTTTCCCAGAAACAAAGGTCACATGCTATGGTACAGAACAAATCACAACCTGCTTACTAAATAGCTCCATTAACTGTAAAAGAAACATTTTTATTAACACTAGCAGAAAATCTGGCATATAAATTGAATTTCCATGTGTACTTATCACCCAGCAATGACTCTGCAACATAGTAAAATTCAATTTTTACGACTGAGGTCTAGTGAAAAGGGAAAATAAATTTAAAAGAATCTTTAACTTTGCTGATTTTTTTTTTAGTATACAGACTTTGGATTTGCCAGTTTTCAGTATAGGAACATATGTTCTAATTTTTATATTGTTATCCCTAATTTTCTTAGGGAAGGAAATATTTTTCCTGGAACAGTCTTTTATTTGGCTTTAAACTGTACAACTGTCCATGAATATGTAACAACTACTTTACATGAGCAACATGAAAAACAGTAGACGCAAGAACTGTAATTTGCAATATGCTCGAAGAGGTGAAGTTACACAGCTGGGGAGGCCCTGTTTCCTGTGCTCTGTCATCTGCAAATAAAACAGAAAGAAATTGTCTTGAAGAAGCGATTTTAAGATCCAATAACTTGTGAGTGTTGATTCTGAAAATGTGTTTTATGCTACAAGGAAGCCACGGATGGCCGTGTTCTAGTGTTGTCACCTCCGTTACAAGTCACTGGGTTTAAAAGTTGTGTGTAACCATGCCAATCATAATCTGGATTCTTTTTTCTCTTCCAACTAGAAATTTGGTGTCATTTTAACATTAAAACCTGAACAACACCTGAAGGTTCAGTCATATGACTGAACGCAATCACGTTGCAGCTGTTTAGCAAGTTAACTGTGACTGTCCTCCTGCCCAAGCAGAGATAAGTACCTATACATCACACTTGGTCCACACAACCCCAGTCACGAGGCTATAGACATTAATTCATCTCAGGTAAGGCAGCTCAATTTGCTTCGTCTCACAGCTGAGGCAGCATAAAAAATAGGGCACGGTCACTTGTTCAACCAGCTTCAGCTCCACACTTGCCCATACACCCAAATATTTCTCTCTCGTGCTGTCCGACAGCATGACCCAAAAATCCACCAAAGACAACTATATCGCTTGCATGAACAAAGGATTGGGCTTTAAAATTTCCTTGCTTTCTAAGCTTGCAAGGAGCCCGTTCTGCCAACATTTATCGACTCCAGCAGTAAATGTGTTGCATGTGTTGCCTTGGGGGCTGCAGCTTACCACTCCGTGAATAAGTGCTTGCAGGGTTTGACGCTAGGTTTTTTGACTCGTGCCTCCGCACCAAGAGCTGGCCAGCCACACCTGCAGCTTTACTGAACTGTGGGTTAATGAAATATAGGAGAATAAACAGGGATGCTGTTCTCTTGAAAGCCACCACATCTGAAATTTAGCAGGCTGCAGTACGTTATACCACCAACCACAGGGTCATAATGTCTAAATACATCATATATAGAAAATAGTTACCAAAAAGTAAGTATAGTCAGCATTTGTAATAAATAATAGCTAATAAATAGTGAAAGCATTACATTCCAAGATGTAGGATCCTATGTCTTCCATTATTTAGTAATTTATTATATGAAATCCATTGACCTTTCCAAGCTTTCCTTTTTCCCTTTCTTTTTTGGTGAAGCAAGAGCGTTAATTATGCTTTAGCTTTTTTTATTGAGCAACATTAGCATACAAATAGGCCATCAATAACCAATTACAATCTCCATCTCAGAAGGGAGAGAGCTACAATATTAAGTGTGGCTACTCACACATACACACAAGCCCTTTTAAAGAAAAACACAGAGCAACTCACAATTGAATAAAACAGGAATGCACAGGAAAAACAGACAATGATAGATGGATAAATATCAGGCTAGCTCTCAGGCAGGGAATTCAGAAAGGTCCTTCTTATCCATTGGCCAAATATAAGTCTATCAAAATAACCCTAGTTTTCTCCAGACTGCCCTGCCAATGACTCCAGAGATTAAAAATCCGTTCAGATCTCATGCTGGTAACATTTATGAATTTTACTCAAGTGGAAAGTATCAATTGTGTCAAATGGCACTGACTTATGTCTTAAGCAACATTTGACTTATTGCCAGTGAAACACTAAATCTGCTTGCTTCTTTATAGTGGGGGAACTATATGGGAGAAAGGGTTATTTGTTGCATTTATCACTGTAAGAGTAGGTCTGCGCTAAAGATGAATAATAAAACAATCACCATAATATTGTTTTCTGTGAGTAAAATACGTTGCTGCTGTGTCTTTCATCTAAGACCTGGTTTAAACCTGAACCTGCGCTGATTTAACTAAAGATGTTATTTTAAACCTTTTTAGTTGAACAAGTTCTACTTCGTACCAATGCCCTAAAATTGACTTCAAATGCAAATACAGGGTAAATTAATTTTAAAGTGTCCACACAAGATATTTCCACGTTTACCTAACATTTAAATCCATTTAATCTTAAAATCAGTTATGTCTAAACACATGGTCAATCAGTCAATGCAGTTATAGAAGTCACTGACCCTCAGCTGAAATGCAGTAAATAACAAGATGCTGGTTCATAGACCATTGTGAAAAATGTAAATAGCTTAATTTAAAACCATGTTTGGTTGAAGGATGACCTCTTACACCACCATGCCTTGATCCATTGCAAGCTTCGTGTCTGAAGCAGTTAATGTATATTCTGTTGGGGGAGTGCATGCTCTATGGAAAAAATATTGAGCAAACACCTTGAATTAATGAAGTCAAAGCCCACTGAAGAAAAACCTGTTTACAGCTTTCATGCAAGTTATCTTGACCTCCTGCCCTACGTTTTTTCCATCAAAATGATAAATAAATTTTTGAAAACTATGTAACATTGATTGCCTAGAGGGTCTCCTTTTGTTTTAGGGCTTCAACAGACAAGTTGTTCCAAATCCTGCCTCAAGATCCCCTCGGCTGCCCACCTTGCCTGCCAGCTGCAAATATCATCTCTGACAGAGACACAGAACCACACAGGCATTCCCTCAGCAGACACTACCATTTGCAACCTACCATTTCAGTTTAATCAAATACAAAGACAGATTAAGTTGTGAATTTCAGCAGCCAACATGCCAACACTCACTCCACTTTTCCGTCTCCCTCCTGGGGGTGTTATCTTCTCAGCTGCCCAGGAGGATTTGAAGGAGCTTATTAACGACAGCTTCCCCTTAACACAATTTTACAACCCTCTTCTCCTCCAGGTTTCCTCCAGTGCAGGTAAAATATGAGCTGCTAAAGTCCTAGCTGCTGTCAGATGAGTTCTCTGGTTTTAAAATACAATGTGACATGCTTAGACACTGACAAGTACTTTTTAACTCCACTATTCTCTTCAATTCTTGTAAGATCTCAATTTTATCCTCTGGCATTTTAGTGCTTTACCACTGAAACTATGCATGACATTTTTCTGGTGGTGTTAGTACATGGGTTTCTGACACTGCCAAGGACCATACTGAAGAAATTTTCCATACCCTGGTATCAGCAATGCAAAAAAGCACAGAAAAAGGCTTGAGGGCAAATGTTCCAAAGGAGCAGGTTTTAGGGTGCAGTCCCATGAGGTGGGATGAGCCGACATAACAACTCACTGTCAACACCATGGTGTTGACACCTCCTACCCATCTTCCCTCTCCTTCCCAAGCCACTCGCCCGCTCCCCTACACTTTTCCTGGGCGGGCTCTGATGTCCTTTGAGCCACTCCTTTTCACCAATTCACTTCACTAACCCAGCACAAATTATGCTGTAGGCTAGGAGGTAGAGACCAGATAGTAGTTTCTGCAGGTGCAGTGAGCTGGAAGAGCTCACGGGAAGGAGGCTCAAGGACCAAAGTCAAAGAGAGGGAGGAATGAGGTTGTATAATCAAGATGAGGGGAGGGACACCCACCGTTCATGGGAAGGGCAAGGCACCTGAAACCAAACCTTAACCCAATTTCATCTAATGTGGTAGGTTGTTTCTAGTCATTCTCGGAGAGTTTGCTAACCCATTCACAGGATCCTTGCTCTTTTGATTCTATGAGTGTCCAAGTGGTACTGTCCAGGGAGTGGTACAGACAGGACAATCTGGCATTGTGAAGGAACGCTTCACACACAGAATTCCCCTCTGGTTATCTTCACGCTCTCAGAAAATACTTAGAGAATAAGGCTGTAAAAAGAAAAAAGGGTCTTAAACTCTCTACAATGAGAGGCAGCAATGGGGAATTGTTCTTTGATGAACTATTCCACTAGATCAACAATTAGGTAATTAATAGCTGATTATTTCTCCATAATTAATAGCATGAGACTTACAAGGAGGAGGGGGACTTTTCAAGCCCATCTCCCCAAAGTCTTGTTTGGGATTTCTGGACACTAAATGTGAATGTTGCAATCTGAAATGTTGAATGAAAATTCACTTTTAAGTTTTGTTATTTTGTTAGTTTAAAATTCTATAAGTTTAAAAATAAATGTATTTCTTTGAATCGTCTCTAAAATAGAAAACAATCAAAATTAGCATTTTCCTGAAAAAGAAAATTTCAAGAATTCTAACTTGGCAGGAAATATTTTTCTAGAATATATGAGCTCTCACTCTAATTAGATAGATTTTAGCACTCTCTTTATAACACTGCACAGCATATGCCAAGGCAAAGCTTTTGAAGGTAATTATATTGCAACTCATTTTCAAGATATTTCAAATCAGCAGCCCAGCCCAAAGACATCCATTCCCATTGTTCTCTGGTTTTAGGATTGCTGAATGTTCACACTTAATCATAAACACAGACTGTAGAACCACAGCTGTTATTAAAATGGAGATAAGATAAATCTTAATTAACTGGTTGTACATCTGTAAATAAATAAACTAATCATATCTCCCTGAACTGCAAGGGACAGCTTTGCATCAACCTGAGGAGAAGATTTTTTCTTTTAATTTCTTACTGATTACAAATTACAGTAATAGAAAATGTGCCATATGAAAACAAGAGATTTTTAACAGCTTTTTAAAATTTATCACCATGATTTAAAGTGAGAAAGGCGGGAGTGAATGTATATTCTTATCCCTACCTTACTAAAACTGAGACATAAGTTGGGCTAGTAAGTGACAACTTGTTTGGTTATGGTGTTCTGTGTGGGAAATCCATCCCTGGGGCAACACCACTAACTTCTTTAATGTTGCTGCTATTCCTCTGAGAAATAAAGTAAAATGGAAAAGTTAGGATCACAGCTCTGATGCTGCCTTGGCTTTGCTGATGTCCACTTTCAGATAACTCCATCATTATTTTGTTGCATTTGGGAAACTCTGACATAGTCTATGCCAGTGGCTCAGAATCTTCCCAGTCTTAAAGAAACGTCTACATAATACACCTCTGTAAATACAGAATACCACATCAATATTACTGGCAGGCTCTCCCAGTATTATTTCAATTAGATTTTTATGCCTCTTATTGCTAAATCAGTAGGGGCGAAATCTCCTTTTAATTTACTTCTAAGTTGATTAAATCTTACCAGTTCCATGATGTCTCAGCAACTCCACTGAAGTCACCAATACATTTTACAGAAGTCACTGAAAAAAACAGCTGATGACATGAATTTCTGGGTCTCTCTTGCTTTGGCCACATTCATTTAACCAAGTTAAGGCAAGAGGTTATGACCTGTTATTGCTCAAACTCACGCAAGTGAAGAACTGGAAGCGTGGCTTTTACCTGATTAGTCTAACAGTATTTCTGAAATGGCTAATGGCTGCTCACCAAACAAAAATTGAATATCACCAAATCCTTCTTGATGCTGTTATCTCCAGTGGACGGAAAAAGTGGCCATGGAATGTCATTCACCCTAGAAGAGTTTTCACTGTGATGAAGCTAAACTGCTTTGGTAGAAGAGGTCAAACAATTCCCTTGAAAACAGTCCTGAGTGCCAACTTCTCTTTTAGAAGAATTAACTTCAGTTTCTGATTTGCTTAATAAATGTTGATTTCTTTAAACACTAAACTGTAAAAGAAAATTATTCCTTTGGTTCGGTTTTGAGAGAGGAATAGAGAAAGACTTTCAGTGAAAACTTAACTTTTCAATGTAAATTTGACAGTCCATTTCACTAAAATTTTCAAAAAGAAAAACTTGTTACAGTCTCGATTTTTCATTCATCGTGATGTGTCTTTGAATGTGGAGAAGAAGTCTACACAAAGTCGCTCTGATATTCCTTAAAATAACAAAATATTGATGCAAATATACTTTCCCAGAAAAGATAAAAGCACTGGCCAAATGTTAACTAAAATATTGAAGCAAGATTAGACAGCAGAGAATAATTGTGTTTCTTTTAAGATATGAGGTTCTAATCTTACATGGGTAATTTCACTCAGGATTTTTTAATTCTGAAGTGAGAGGCTGAGGCGTAATTTTGGCTTTGTAACTCACTGGCTGTTTAATGACAGCAAGGAAAGAAAAGCTGCCAAACTTTCCAGTGAGATGCAGTTGAAAGTATTTGTCTTTTTTATATGCTTAATAAAAAATTTTCAAATTTTATAAAATAGCCAACTTATTCAAGAAATGAACAAAATGTTAATGGGGGGAGGGGATATATACATTAGTAGGAAATTCTTACTAACGTGCAAAATCTGCTACCTATGTCTGTCATATATACATGTCCAGGGGAAAAATATTCCTAGATTAAGTTTTTAAAAGTTACTGTAATAATCCCAGGGACAAAATTATAAAATTAGCCTATTCCACCTAAATCAAGAAAAATAATCCTGGACTGAATGTCTCCTTCTTTTCTACTAGCAAAATAGATACTAGAATAGAGAGGTGATGGGGAAAAAAGACACTTTGAAGTATCAAATAAAACCAAAGGAAATATGTTGAAAAAAAAAAATAAAAAGAAAACATTTCTAATCTATATATTTTAAAGACCTCTTTGGATGAAAGACTTGAGATAAAATTACTTACTCCTCCTCGGTTTCTCCCACTTTTTCCTATTTAGCTTCACTACAAAGCAGGAAGCACCATTTGCCTTTGGATTTTTGTGCTGCTTTGCCCGTGGTTCTTCCATGAAATTTCCTTTGGGACAGAATTTGCTTAGCAATCTTATCTTCCTAGAAGTCAATGTTTTTATCAGGGATTCAGCATCTCAAAATAATTAATTCCTATCACAAGCTTTCTGCCTATGTGTTTCTGGGTCCCATTGACTCACCCTCCTCCCAGAGGACTACACAAAGGACCTTAGTTCTGCATTTTAGACCAGGAATGATCACCTCCAGAGCTTGGGTCTGCAGCCATCATTCATTGCCTTTCTCTCTACCTTCTTTCTTCTCCAAATGAGGTAGGTAGGATTGGGTTCCACAGGTTTCACCCCTGCCATGAGAAGGGGATTTGCTTTTACAGGGTTCTCACAGATCACTGCCCTCAGCTCCCAGATGAGACACAGGCATAGAGTTGAACCTCTGAGGCCAAATCCCCTCTGACCACAGGCTGCCACCTCTCCCCTCCCACAGTGACATTGTGCTCCCACCATCCTTCTGCAGCAAATCTAGATGACCTGAGGCTGCAAGGTGAGACAGTTTGCCTTGCTCATCAAATGAAAAATAATCCACTGGTTGTCTGGACTGTGATCTGAGCTTGGTCATCCAGGAGACACAAGCACCTGACGTCAGACACATGGTGGGCAGAAGGGCAACATACAGTTGGAGGCACAAGGAGCAGGAATGCTTTTTGTAGGAGAACAATGTGTAATACAAAATTGTACTGTAGGTAATGTGTCCTCTGCAGAATATTTCCGGGGGGGCAGCACATTGCAGAAATGCTTTGTAGAGCATCATCTAACTGAAGATTTTCATTCTATACTAACTTCAGCAGAGCATTAGCAGAATAAAATGAGCTGCCCTTTCCACAGGGTAACATAGAACCCCGTCAGTCCTGGAATAAATGTTATAGGAGCGTCTGTCTTGCCTTTATCTAATATATTAATTAACTCTAATGATCTGGCAGTCAGTTAATTTTAGAAGAAAAGTTCTCCTCTGCACATGCCCTCAGCAAAGATCAGGTTTCTTTTTTTGTCTGATCTCTCTCTCCACTCTTTAAACTCCTCCATGCAAAAGTGTATCACCCTTTAGGTGTTCCCCAGCACACGGCCTGCCGCTGGCATGCAACCAGTGAAAATGCAGCCCATAACAACATCAAGAAACAATTGCTGCTCCTGCCATCACAAGAATCCTGTTCAGCTTTGGGGGTGGGTGGCTCAATCAAACCTTCATATCACATCATCCAGGCCAATGAACAATTCACTTCTGGAGTTACAGATTAAGAAATCATAGAGGGACGCAAAATGCCACCTAAACACCCCTAAGGAATAATTTCATATTGTTAAGTTTTATTTGTAATATTGTAAAGATATTGCTGTTTACAGGTAGCCTTGTATCTTTAAAATGTTTCTAACTAATATGTATTAGAGGCTTACACACACACACCCCCCATTATCTCTTGGGTTTAATACATTATCAGCTGTGGAAAACTGTGAGGATACTTAAAACATCAAACAAGCTATTAATTTTGTGATTATGGAAATGAGTAGACTAGTTTGTTTCCTAGAACAGTTTCTCCTAGGGGAGCTGAACACAGTGCTTGGAAAACCTTGTTTAAAAAAAAAAGACACACAAATTGTTGTTCACTCTGTGACCAAAGCAACAAATCTCTAAATATCACCCCAGATATGTAAATACATACAGAACAGGCAAAAAGATTTAAAAAATCCACAGAGAAAAAAAATTACTCTGGAAGTGGAATTCACTTAACTTGATGAGTATCTACCAAAGTATGTGTCTGTATGTGGGCAGGTCACCTGAAGATATCTTTATAGTCAGCAGAGAGTTAGACAAATTAATGAAGATGATGACACAATTAATCTCATCAGTTTCTTACATTCTTAATTGCATCTTCCCAGTTCTATTAACCGCTCTGACTAGATCTCCCTTGGTTGTAATAGAAGTTCATGATGCAGAGATCTAAGAACGACCCTAATCTGCAAAGTGTTCTCCAACTCTCCAACACCAGAGGACCTTCACTGTGGTCCATATATAATAAAGTTCACTTTCACATCTGCATTAGTCTGAATCTTTGCCCCATTGGAAACCTGTACTGAAATCCTCAGCTGAGGCCTTTCTGACCCACACGTAACCACTTGAGATCCAGTGTGTACAAATCTGTAAACACTGTCCACTTCAGAGGTTGCACTGGGTACAATGCCTAAATAAGATTCACATTCCTGAAAATTCTTCATTGAAAATGTGATGTAGGGGTACATGACACACGCTGACATGCCAGCTTGTCCACTACCAGCCTAACTGCTCATAAATCACCTCTTCAAAAATGAACCAAAAGAACACAGGAAGAATTTATCTGCAAATACCCCATGGCCCAGCATACACAGACTCCATTCTGGCAGATTATGAATACATCTAAGACATGAAATTATTTGCCTCTATCCCACAGTTTAGGCATAAGACAGCTGAAGAAAATAAAAACAAACAAAAAAATCACCCCAAACATCCTTGTGATGCCATGTGTATATCATACAGATGATAGGCCAGAAACCTTCCTGTTGCCCTAATCTATATGGCAGACAGACAAACAGGTACGCAGCATGTCCAACTGCCGCAGCAGAAGGGCAGCTGCAGGTTGCAGACGCGATGGTCACTCCACCTAGACCTGCCCATGAATGAGCCCTGAAGTTCACAAAGAGCCCGAACTGGGAACGACCAGGGTGCCGAGCTATCTGTGATTAACCTCCTCGCTTTTGCAACACCTCTTACTTTTAGTTTGAACATGAACCTTGTCTCCCTTCTCAAGGCACAAGCTGTGCCTTCTTTTATCAGCATGATGTTAGCGGCCCTCGCAAACAACTCCCTCGACGGTGAGCGCAAAGCGTTGTGTAACAGGGCAATAAATCACAGCGCTGTTGAACGGTGACCGCACATTTTTACCCATACTTACCAGAAGCAAAGGTGTAGGAAGTTCAGAGACATAAATAAAACTGAGATTCAGAAGTTGGATCTTCAGGGCTTGCTACCTGGGTCAAATCACGGCTTTCCACAGACTTCCTATGCCTGTTTGGGTGTGTGGCCAAGCCTCTTTGTGCCTTTCCCTCCTCTCCTCACCAGCAAAGCAAGGAGAACAGCACTTCCCTGTCTAAGGCTGAATACATCAAAGGTTGTGATGTACCCACATATTTTGGCAATAAAGTTGTAGCAGTATCTCAGATAGATAAAATCTCCTGCAAACAAAATACTGGATTCTTTCAAAAGAATATTTTTTTCAGTTCAATCAAGCTAGAAGAACAATATGCATTATACAAACAGGTTTCCTGATTTAATTACCAGGGTTTCAAAGTCCCCTCCTGCACTTAACACTCAGGGTTATGGAACTTGTTGCCAAGCAATTACCCCTTAAATTTGCTTTAATCCATGCCGATCATTTCCCAGAGTTGATCATTACTGCAGACTTTAATTGCTTTTGTTGGCTTGTATGTTGCTAGTTCAAACAGAAGAGATTAACAGGAGGCTGCCAGCCGCAAAACTCTTTGAAAAAAAGGCGGGAAGATGAGTTAAAAACCTTACAGTGTACTTTATTTCAAGGACTTCCCAGAAATTGTGGTTCACACCTATATTAACCACAGAAAAGGTCTGCAGAAGTTAGATCCTGGTCTCACTGCTATCAGTTTTATAGTGGTACCGGCCATCTGTGTCATACGGAGATGCAGGCAAGAAAGTCAGAATGGAATTGGAAAAACAATGACTGAATCAGAGCAGAAAGAAGGATAAGAACATTATCTCCAGATAGAGCAGTATGAGAGACAACCGAGATACTGAGTGCATGTAAATCACAAGCCCATGTCAATAGGAGAGATGGACCCACACTGTCACTCCTTGTGTGGTTTGGGTTTGCAGGTCCCTGGGAGAGAAGGGCACTCTGATTTCTACCCTGAACACGCAGCTCAGTTCCCATCCCTTCAGATCACGTCGTTTATCTTAAGGAAGCTGCCAGGTGCAGCAGGAAGCTGGATTGTCTCCGTGATAAAAGCGATCTTTCCCTTCAGTAACATGGTTTATCTATTAAGTGAAACTGCTTTTAGAAGAGGCTTGGTATGTTTGCAACATCCCCCCTGGTAATGAGGCTAATGCACCCGATACAGCTGATACTGTGGAGCGTTCATCAGGAGCATCTTCATTTAAACACCAGATATATTTGCAGCTATTCAGCACTTTCCCATCTATCCCAAACTCATCCATTTCTCTGTTTTTCTCATGTTTCCTACAGGAACATCGAATATCATTTCCCCACTCCTAACACAGATCCAGGCTAATATAAAAGAGAGGGAAGTTTTGTCCACACATTACATTTTTCTTCCCTCCCACACCATCATTAACTCTTTTTCTTTGTAGCTCAGTAACACCTAGAAGCTTTGGCAGCATACCAGGGGTTTCACCAGTACTCGGCATTGTACAGCTACATGGCAGTGTCGGGCTCTAATCAGGTTGGTATCACAAAACTGCAGCAAAGGAGTGACAATGTATATACACGGGAATGGGAATGGGCATGGGAATTGGGAATGGGCAAAATCTGGGAAGGAGAAAGGGAAGGAAACCAAACATGTAAATATGATGAGGGATAACTGGATCTACAAAAAGTTAGTGGTGACACACCATCATGATAGAGTGACAAAGTTATGTCTACGTAGTTTATGTGGGAGGAACATGCTGGTAGGTGCTACAGCCACCAAATGATTATCAGTCATATCATACGTTTACACACAGCTGTGCCATGACAAGAACAGAATTTATATGGAGGGAAAGACAAAGAGCTAACTTCATGGGAAATTGATGTTGTGGTGCCCACCCAGCATAATGGGAGCCCAAAGCAGTCCTAATCTTTACATCAGGACTCATGAAGAATACCTTCTGCAACTCCCAGTAGAGGTACCCACCACGATCTCAGGATAAACGCCTGGAGAAAGAGCCATGTCACGTCTGTAAAAGCAAAAGGCTGCACTCTGCCTGCAGAGACTACAAGGTCCAAAGTCCTTCTCTTTCCTCCTTCCTTGTCTACTAAACAGTTATTCTCTATCTCTGCATTCAAACAGGTACATTTAACAGGGAGGTGCAATTGCACTATGATACTTTCCAGCGCAATAGGCAACATTTAGCATGTAGCTGTAATTTGGGATCTTGGTATCTTGAAAATTATTTAAACTGAACAAAATGGGAAATGAAAAATAAGGTTTTGTACATCTTCATAGTTCTTTGGGGTAAAAACAAGAGACTGTGGTAAACAGGAAATTTGAGAGACACAAAGAAATTAAGGTGGAGATCATCAACCTCAAAACAATCTTTTAACTGAGAAATTGATGACACAGAGATGGGAGGCACTGTTTACAATGCACTGCGCAAGACTATCATACAAGGAGAACAGGAGAACCTCAAATACTAAAGATGGACTGGAATGCAAAAGTACTAAATGCAAAATTCCACATGTGGGAATTAACACCACTAATATTTGTCATGAATGGGTGCTTAAGAAAGAGAGGCAGAAGAAATTCTGTATACAGTCAACAGAGAACTACATGCCACCATGTTATGGGATGAGATACTTCAAGAAAAAATGAAGTGGGATTAAAGCCACCTCACAAAACTGTGAGAATTATGTGTACTATTCCAGCCACAAGTTTTCAAAGCAAATGGGAATGGTTAGAAAGAAAATTTACTGCAATAATCCATATTGTAGTAATAATCATAATCAATTACAAGTATATCAATAATCATATCAAGTGTCAAATATTTTTCTTGCTCAATCCAGCAAAACAGCTTGTCAGGAATACAAGTATTTTCCCTGTAACTGTAGGGTCTGAACTAGGGACTGAAAAGAGATATTTTAGCTGAAGGACTTTGTTGACTGCAGAGGGAATCAAGTACACACCAGCCATGAATACAGTCAGTTTGGAAGTTAGAAGAAAAACTCTATCAGAGTAATTAATCTCTAGAAACTTCCATAGGAAAATCCCCAAAGCATAAACAGAGTTATGGTGGAACTTGATACATTTAATAAAGACATTTTTATGACATATTTGCCTCCAACAGAATGGGAACAGATTTAGTGAACCAGGAGGTCACTTCACACTCTATGTCTAAACTAAGATTCACCCTTTGTACAAAAAGCAAAACTCAAATTTTAAGTACCTTTAGGCCTACAATTTGAACATTTACAGGAGTTTTAAATAATTCTAAAATTTTAAAGGTTCACCCATGGCACATAACTTGTATATCACACATCTGTTTGGCTCTTAGATTTTTATATGTATCTTAGACATTTTTTCCGGTGTTTGTGGGATCTTCCAAACACCAGATTAAAAGCATCTGCATCACACCCATCTCAGAGATCACTGTTAGCATTTAGTTCTTCCCTCACCATAAAATAGTGTCTTGTCAGGCTCCCTCAGCTAGACAGGAGTTTTACATGTGGAACACAAACTGAGAAAATATGACAAAGAAAAATAATACTCACTCTGGGTGAAGGGAAGTGCCAGATCTTGCTGTAGAAAATTACTAGTTTAGTGCTTATGTAGGCTTGTCCTGCCCAATTTAAAGGTAGAACCTTTAGAGAAGTGTGCTCTGAGAAACATTTCTCCAGAAAGAAAGTTAAAAGAGTAAGAAAGGCAGAGACAGCTATTCTGCAAGGCACACATCAGGTTTTCTCTTCAGACCATATGCATCAATTAATTGGAACTAAATTGCTGAAACTGTGCTAGCCAGGATACACACAGCTCAGGTGCTCACCCACGGTCAGGCTTGCCTTGACCTTGTGCCAGGGTGGTGGTACTAGAGACGGTGGAGTTAGAGTCACCGTGAGCAGGTGTTCAAACTCACATTGGCATTGGACCCCTTCAACTCACCTTCACTTGCTATTTTGTTAAACCCAGATCTTCTCAGAAGACCTAACCTGCAGGCCTTAATAGCTATGTGTATATCTAAGGACAGGGACAGAGACGTTATATATTGTCCTTTGCCTCAAACCCTATCAGCATGAACGCCAGCCTTCCCTTCCACCAAATATGACCAGAGGCAGCAAACAGGTTCAAAATGTACCAGCATAAGGTATATGGACATACTTAAATAGTGCATCATATTGTTATCCCGAAAAGTAGGCTCATTCACCCAGTGCACAAAACACCAAACTGCACACAGAGAAAAGGTATTTTGTTTGTCTCACTTTTGTGCAAAGATTGGTGCTCGGTGGTAACCCACAAGGCTAGCACCCCACACCGAGAAGCTACGAGGCATTAATACAGCTAAATGTGTCAGTCACAGCTAATATTCCCACGCCTCAGCTAATAATTGGTTAATTTCTTTCTCGCTTTGATGTAAAGGTACAGCTCACTTCTAATTTACCACACATGCTCAGAGAGTAGGGGACTTACTAGAGGGGGGGGGAGATTCCTGGCCTATGGGCCTGATTTTTAGTATTATAATGAGGATAGTTCCCCTAATGGGCACTTTGTTTTAGTTCTTATCAACATCCCAATTAGTTGTTCTCCTTGACTATACACTTTATCACCCTGTTCTCAGCGTCTTCTGAGGTGGGATGTTTGCTTTGATCAGTCTCTCAGCTCTCCTCAAGGATATAGTCATAAAACAAGTGCTTCTCTATCTCTCAGGTCCCGTCTGTGGCCATCAAATTCTGTTTTGCCAAGCTCATATTGTTCATTGTTATGGCTTAGTGGCAAATTCCAAAAATTCCGTTTTCTTCAGGATATCAATATCATAAGCCTCTTTTTTTCTTTGAAAACAAGGTTAAAAATCTTGTCCTAAAAATCTAAAAATAAGTTAAAGCACACAAAAGTATTTATTTTTGTTTTCAAGACTTGGGATACAAAAAGCCTTCCTACCACTCAGCTAGATGATGGACACAGGAGTAATTCCTGCAGTCATAGAAGCAGAGCAGGGTTTGGATTCATCCCATCCCGTGTAGGCTGAAGACTCCCTCTGTACTCAGTGGAGATGGAAAAACTCAGAATTGCCTTCCCATGACGCTTTCCTCTCTATGTTGGTGACAGAGAAAGCCCAGAGTGATTATGGTCCTTGTAACTGCAAATGCTGACTCTGGCTGGAGCACTGTGTTCATCCCACCACGACATTTCCGCTGGCACAAATTGTTCTGGAGGAGCTGCAAAAGCCTCTGAGCAAAAACTTGATCCAGGGCCCATAACCACTGCAGAGCATGCTGGGTCTCTGAAATGGAGGGGGATGGCAACTAAATACAGGTGGCAACTCTATCATTTATGCTGATGGTACCAGTTTGCCTCCTTTGTAGCTCTGGCACAAGGAAAATATTTATTGCCCACTTTTCAGTGATTTGCTATTTTTACTGTGCCAAAGCAAGGTTTTATAGGTGTTCTCTGTCTTTGCACATTAAATCCAGGGTGTGTAAGGCAAAAAGAATGTGGGGCTGGTCGAAAAACCACATAGGATTTCTTAAGGAAATTTTTCATTGTGGTGCAGAGACAAGAGAACCAAAGGGTCTTTTATCTGTAAAAGCACAAAATTTGAGAAACAAATTCTAGTCAGGAAAGTCTGTTTTTTTCTACTTCCTTTGGCCTCAGGAAATGGAGAATCACTTTAAAGATTAATTGCGAGAGAACGTTTGCATTTCTTTTCCCATTTCAGTTCAAATGGGTGCCCACTCTTAGATATTTCAAATAAAAGCAACATTTCTGAGCTGCACTCAGTCAAAGAAAACAAGGGCTGGCTCAAAGAGGAAGGGTAATCCAGTAGCTAGAGTATTAGCACAGAGTTTACAAAGCCTGTTGCAGAACAGGGAGCTGAATACAAGCCTCCTATATGACCTTAAATTGCATTGCCTTTCTTTGCCTTAATTACATTGCCTTTCTTGCCCTACCTTTGCTTTCCACATATATTTTGAGGTGTTCCCATACTAGAGTAAAAGCAGGCACTGGACAGAGATGGACTAAACAAAGTCATTTTCAAAACCAAGCATAAAACCAACTCAGCTGTTGTGTTGAGGATTAATAAAAACATTAAATTGATTCTTTCAAGTTTCAGATCGTGTTACAAATATTTTGCACCAGTCTCCGAATTAATACCTCATCTTAAAAGCATTTTGGGGGCTAGCCATTATCTAATGATAGAAGGTGGATGAGGTCCTCTTCAGTGAGAATGGTTTGTTGGAGAAAATGAATGCAACGGTATTAAGTGAGAGAGAAAAAAGACAATCTAAGGTGCACTGTCAGACTTCAGCCCTGCCAGGTTTGAAGTTTAAGCCTCTGAGTAAACACCTGGTGCAGATCCAAAGATCTATGTAACTCTGTACCATCAAAGCCTACTGAATCAACTTTGCCACCTTTACATTTCACTGGTATGCATTAATACAACAAATATTTTGCCTGACTACATATGGCTGCAACCTTCTCTAACTTGAAATCTGTGACTTCGTTCCAGCTAATCTACCTATCTTTTTTCCTTCCTCAAATTGGTGTTACCTAGATATTGGTTACAAAAGCCCCTTCCTGACACACTTAAAGTCCTTTGTGCTTTTAGTCATATGTTCCAGCATGAATGACATGTTTGAAATGTTAGTCATAAAAGAACTATCCCTCCAGAAAAAGTATCATTATCTGACACTGCACAAAGTGCATGTCAAATTGCCCTTAACTTTCAGTCATTTAAGGCTTTTAATTTCTGAATGTAATTGTAAAAATTAAAGCTAGTTAATCGCACGGTTAAAAAATCAGACAAACAAACATCATTAACAAACCATGCTCAGCCTGGTCATGGTTACCACCTTCACCCAGGGACTGAACAGATTTCCTCCTCTCCGCAGGATGCAAGAACGGGAATTTTAAAAAAATATAATAAGTGGTGTTTCATTGTCTTAATTTTGCTTTGTTTTAGTAATCTATTGATTATTTCTTCTTGCACTGGCAAATCAGGTAGCTAAAATATATGTATTTATTTACATCAAACTTAAATATCTCAGAAAAAGCTTCTTCCTCCCTTAAAATACCTTTAGTAAATACATTTTTCCATCAACATCTTCTGCTTTGGCCTTTATTTGAGACACCACCCTCTGACATGATGTAATACATTGCATTCACACATTCATTTTCAATCCCAGCTCATGCAATGGTAATGAGTGCTTTAAGAAGAAAGACAGGTGGATACCTAAGTTTGAGCTCGTGTTCTGATTTCTGGCTAACAGTATCCCATAATCCTGCCTCATTCCCTGTGTTTGCTACCCATTGCCATATCACAGCTAAATGCAGGGCCTGACCATAAAACCTCATCTGCTCAGATGGATTCCTGCGCCTCTCTGGAGCCTGGCATCTCAGTTCGGCTCCGTGTTGGTGTGAAGATTTGTTTACAGTCATGCAAAAAACAGATTAGGGCTGATGTGGATGATCTCTGCAAGGTATTCTGTTCAACAGTAAAACCTCAGGCATGTGCACAAAGCCAAGCAAGTTCACTAATACTCTGAAACAGCAAGGACCCAGCAACAAATTCATTTTCCAAAATAATATTGTGTCAGAACTGTGGATTGTACTGATGCCATCAATACTCTCATCACTGGGTATTAAGATTTCTTTTTCTTTCCTTTAATCTTTGAAGATACAACTTTCCACCTGATAAAAATCAGCAAGTGTGTTGATAAGCACATAATCAGCTACACCTTTAGATTAGGTTAGATTTGATTTAACATTATTAATTATTCTGCTTTCCAATGAGTAATTCAGCCATGTGATTGCCTACCCAAGCCATAGCAGAACATCCCCACATATTGTGTAACCTGCAACTGCGCTAACCTGAAGGATTCCTCACAGTATGAAGGTCCAGATAGAAAACTTGGTGAACTATGTAAGAATTTCTTCAATAGCTACAGTCATCTGAAGGCCAACATCTGGACATCACATCCAGTTTGAAAGATAGGATGTATAAGAACCAAAGCAGAAGCAGAAAGACTACATATCCTGGGCACATTTTAACATCAGTAGCTTTCATCCCTTGTGGGCAATAAAACAGTTGATGTTGAAGTGTCAGAGTAGGACAGAACAAGCACCTAAACGTGAGCACAGGGGGACAGATTGCCAGCTAATATAAAGGGCTCCATCGAAGCAAGAAGACAAGGAAGTGTGGTCAAAGGAACTACAAAGCTTTATGCCAACCAAGAGTGCAGTCAAGAGTCTTATAAGCACATCAAGAACACCAAATATTTCTTCATAAATTTAAAGCCAGACAGGCCCATTAAAAGATTAAGCCTAGTTCTTGCGTGACGTACTCCATCAAACCACACACTACACTCCTTGGCTGAATGTAGGAGTTTAGGTTTGACTAAAGCTTGTCTTGCAGAAATGCATACAGTCCTGATTTGAAAATGTCAAGAAATGGAAGATCCAATCCTTTCCTTCAGGACTCTAACCCAGATTAAAAAAAAAAAAAAAGAAAAAAACACCAGAACGACCCTAAACCAAAAACCCAAACAAACTACCAAACACAAAACAAAAAACCAAACTGCCTTAGTGGCAAAACTTGAATTCAGATTCCAGCTTTTGTTTCTGATTATGTCTTTCTCTGCTAGGCTGAGCAGAGCTGAACACCCTGTATTCTCTTTCCCAGAAGTATTTCTGTTTCGCAGTCAAGTCATCCCTCTATCTCTCTTGTTAAATTAGGTGGATGAGTATCCTTAGGTTTTTCTCTCCTTCTTCTGCTTAGAAGGAAGGAGTTTTCTAACTAGATTGAAATTACAGCTAATGATTACAGTTTGCCCCTAAAAAGGAGCAGGTTAAACAGGTTAACCAGTAAAACTGACAGTACTTTTTAGATGAAAAGTGAGAGAAAACAAATTCTGATAAAAACATCAACCCAGATGTACAATGGGAGGTTTCCTTGTGGTCTGTTACTCAGCCATTAGATGTCCCCATGTGCCATCGAGACAGGGCTCTGGTCCAGCAAACAGAAGGGACCAAACAGCAACATAAGTTGGGCAGAAGCCTATGGGTTCATTGCTGGCACTGTGTGTGTGTTTCTCTCATACACACTTACTGCTTGAGAGTGATGATGATTTTCTGAATGATGATAGTGACTGAATGGTTCCAGAGGGAAGACTCCAAAGGTGAAGTTATTGTGAAAAAACTCACTCAGGATCTTATTTAAACAGCCATAGGTTGAAACCCAGTTGTTAATGTCAGTGGTCCCTATACAAAGAAACAAGGTTGGAATAGACAACAGAGGCCAAGTTATCGATGGGTATTTATTTACATATGGATCAAATCTAATGACTTGGTTCTCCTGCACTAGTGGCCAAATTGCATTTACCTACCGGAGACACACATGACTTTAGAAATCAAACAAGGCAAGACCACATCTTCAGTTGCTGTCAAAATTGTTCAATCAACACATTAGTCTCAAACAAAATTGAGATGGCTGGAGCAGTTACTGCTCACACAGGTTGCCACCTCTGCCACTGGAGAAGATCAACAAAATGCCCCAAAACCACTGCATAGCAAGGCATATGGAAGTAAAACTTGGTTTGGGGTTTTGCCCATGGCAGGTCAAGATTAGTCTCACAAAAATTTCAACAGGATAATGACCACCAGAAGAGAAACAGGGAGGGCCCCTAGAAGCAGTAACTGCCTCAGCCATCTCAGTTCAATCTGCCTGTGTTCATGAGTGACCTTCACCCTTCAGTGACAAGCGTAAATATCTTCAACGACATTTTTAGTTGAAAAGCAGGTGCTTGAGAGTAATTGTTTTACCTTTATTTATCTATTATTTTAGTCAGCTGAATGCTGAACTTGCAACCCTAGTTCATCTACTGAGAGATGCAAATATTTTGCTTATTATGAGCAAAACATTGTACTGTTCTAACCAGTATTTACTCTTCTGTCCACAAAATCCATTCATTTATTAAAATAAATACAAATAGAGGGTTCTTTTTAGCCCTACTAATTACCAACATTTCCTATGCTTCAAGAGATTACCCACCCCAAAAAAAATCATTAAGGAATACAGTGATAGCTGAAGGATCATTTCTAGATTTACTGAGTCAACACACAGGAACATGGAGACACTCCCCTTTTCATTTACCTAGGAGCCGGCTTGGAGATGGCACAGGGAGTTTCACAACATTTCCTTCCTGCACAGATGAAAGGGTGCAGATTATTCAGTAGCGAAGGTGAGCCAGGGGAAGACAGGAACATCCAGGATGACAAGGCTGTCCACACCCATTAGCAATTCTTAACAAGCGGACCAAGCCAGTGGCACAAATATGTGCCAGCTGCCTCTGTAAAGCCATTTATTTTAGACAGTTCCAGGCTAACACAGCAAAGACTGCAGAGAATAATTTTTAGAAGACCACGTGAAGAGCCACCACCAACAGGCTGGCACTTCAATAGTGACGTTGATGATGTTGGCCCAAGTATCTTCATCTGGAGTTGATCCAAGGCCCTACACACTTAAGGAAAAGTTTCTTGAGGCATTTGAGGACGTTGCTTTTTTCTGTCTCCAGTGCTGTGCAAGACATTAGTGGCACTATATGCTTTACTTGGAAAAAAATATTAATTTCATGGCAATAATGAATATACAGTTAAAAATGCCCTCAATCCACCACACACGTCTCTCATTCCCTCATGCTATCCAACAGGGCTAGAAACAGGAATATATGCTCTTCCTTTCGCTCCCATCCATCCATCTCTCCTCTCGAGATGGCAAGTACTTAGTCTGGCAGCTCTGGAGCATTCAGTTCCACAGATATACTTGGCTCATCCCACAAGTGGTTAACCAAGGCATCAATAAACTACTCAGCAGAGGTCTCCAGAGATTTACCTCCGCTGAGTTCTCCCTTGCGGCTGGATTCCAGTGACATGAAGCTAGCTTCTGGCTCTGGGTCCACTAGGAGATGGCCAGAGCCCAGGACCCTGGTCTCTGACTCCCTGCAGACTGCACATGGAGGTTTGGCTCTGGGGCCCCAGAACATGTTGCCTCCTCCTCGTTTGCTTTGGCCCCTCGTGGGTGGCTGGCCTGAATCTTCCCTTGTCACTGTTGCAATAATGGTTTGAGGAGCATGGGGTCAAGGCAGGCCAGGGGACCTGGAGGGCTATGGCTGGAATAATCAGGGATTTGTTAGGCCAACAGCAGGCAGCAGGTTTGACTCTCTTCCAGGACCACGGCCATGCTAGAAAAGGTCTAAGGTTTTAACTCCAGGGCTACAGCTGGCAAGTCAAAACCTCCTCATGTAGATGCACTTTTCATGGGCCAAAACAAGCCCATATAAGAGAAGTTTCTGCCAGGAGAGTTTCTGCCAAGTCTCCAAGCAGAATAAACAGAGCACTTTTGTGAGGGGGTAAGGGCATGCTCACAACAGCTTGGGTCAGTCTAGAAGCATTGCCTAAGATCCCAGAGCCCTATCTGGTGTTTGGTACACCAGCAGAGACTCCTCGGGTGGACCTGGCCCCCAGCCGCCCCAAAAGAAATGAGGCAGGGGCTGTGCAGCAGTGGGGTCAGTGTCACATCATGTAATGGGGGAGCCCCAGCTCCCTTGGTTGCATTCTGTTGTAAATCCAGGCCCTTTAATCAGTGCAATTTTCCCTTCAGAGATCAAAGAGCAGGGATGATGGATACACCAGAACAGAGCTAACAGGGGGGGTTAAACCTACATTACCACCCCACCTCATAAGCATAACTACTAACTCCCAAAGGTGGAGGAACCTTCTCTTCTCCCTCCTGGTCCCCTCCTGCCAGTCTGTGAGCTCCTTAGACTAATCCAGAGGTCACTTCAGAGAACTGAAGTGACAGAAAACTACCCATCACTTTTTGCTGGCCACCTCAGGACAGAGAGCAAAAACAGCACTCTGAGGAGCCTCCCTCCTAGAAAGTCATGAAGGGTTTCAGTAGCTGGAGTGGAAATGTGATAAACTTGACCTTGAAACAAGATGCAGTTTCTTGGAGTTAAGGATGATTAAACACTGGAACAGTTTGCCAAGTGAGAGGAGGATTCACTTTGCTTAGATCCTTTACAAGATTAGATCTCTTTGTCAAACCTATGACTTAATCCCATTTCTGGGGAGAAGTTCTACAGTCTAAGTAAGCCAGAGGGGAGACGGGGGTGAAGTTTGCTAATCACCGCCTCCTTCTTGACCTGGAGTACATCTGTCTCTGAACGTACCATAACTAATGACAGTTGTGATGCAACAAGATCAGAAATATTTACTCCTTTCTCAAAATAATGAGGTTAGGAGAGTGTTGGAGGACCTATGGATTTCTAGGCAAGCTGGAGAGATGGACCTCCGAGAACCTCATGAGGCTCAACAAGGCCAAGTGCAAGGTCCTGCACCTGGGTCAGAGCAATCCCCAATATCAACACAGCAGTCCTGCAGAGAAGGACTTGGGGGTACTGGTGGACAAAAGCTGGACATGAGCTGACAGTGTGCACTCACAGCTCAGAAGGCCAACCATACCCTGGGCTGCACCAAAAGCAGCGCGGCCAGCAGGATGAGGGAGGTGATTCTGCCCCTCTGCTCCGCTCTGGTGAGGCCCCACCTGCAGGGCTGTGTCCAGCTCTGGAGCCCTCAGCACAGGAAGGACATGGACCTGTTGGAGCGGGTCCAGAGGAGGGCACAAAAATGATCCAAGGGCTGAAGCACCTCTCCTGCGAGGACAGGCTGAGAGAGTTGGGGTTGTTCAGCCTGGAGAAGAGAAGGCTGTGGGGAGACCTTATTGTGGCCTTCCAGTATTTAAAGGGGGACTATAGGAAGGATGGGGGCAATCTCTTTAGCAAGGCCTGTTGTGACAGGACAAGAGTCCTGGGTATAAGGAAAAAGTTTTTTACAATGAGGGTGGTGAAACACTAGAAGAGGTTGCCTAGAAAGGTTGTAGAGGCCCCATCCCTAGAAACATTCCAGGTCAGGTTGGAAGGGGCTCTGAGCAACCTGACCTAGTGAAAGATGTCCCTGCTCACTGCAGGGGATTGGACAAGATGACCTCTAAAGGTCCTTCCAACCTAAACCATTCTATGATTCTATGATTCATTCTATGATTCATTCTGTTTTTTCTAATCCTACGTGTGAGATTTCACAAGTCAGGTAGTTTGACAAGCAGCAATGGAAGAGTGTCTCTTCCGCCAAGTTTCATATGGATGTGAGGTCACCCTTGAGTGCACATACCCTCTGGTTTCCAAGCACTGCCTCTCCTAATCCTGACACAGGTGGTAGCTTTCCCAGTAAACTACACTGGTCCCTGGGCAAGAGTGAGGTCAGGTCACCTTGCTGCCAGTGTCTGGGATGAGGTGTAAGGTGAGCAAGTGAGAGCCTCTCCCAGACAATACATGAGACCTGACAAGTCTGAATGTAGCTAAGTAGGTTTTAGACCTTCCAGGGATTCCCTTCAAGCAAGCTGATTTCCATCAAAGGTGACACAGCTAATCTCTTCTCCCCCATGCCCTTCAGGGAAGAGGAGAGGAGCAGAAACAGAACTTGGTCTACAAAGTAGTTCATATCATGGCTAACAGCACACTCCTACTGCATTTGGCCTTTCTGTCCTATGCCTGGGCTTCACGCTCTTCTTTGCCAAAAGCACGTCTGCTCATCCTCCAAACAAGATAGAAAATGAAGGAGAAAAGAGGCAAATTAGAAATTTCCTAGCCAGAAATCCCTGCAAGAATTATTCTCTTTCAGCAAGGGTAAAATAACCTGAAACTCTCAAACTTGTAAGATATAGGACCAAGAGACATTTATACATGTAAGATTGTTGTAGCATCCATACTGGCCCTAATCTCACTAAGTATGGTTCACAGATTTTAAGGTCAGATGTTTAGGATCATCCAGTCAGTGTAACACAAACCACTGAATTTCAGCCAGAATTTCACCCACAACAATCCCATACATTCACTTCCGCAGATTGCTTGGGCAACACCTTCTTTGAGCTCAGTGAGATCTTTGATTCATATACAGATGTTTCCTTTGTATTTCCTCTGAAAACGATGGCTAAGGCTAGAGGAAAACAGGAGACAACAACAAAACCATCTCCCTCAATGCACTTCTCTTGCCACAACAGAAAGCTAGCACAGAATTCTGAGTAATTTGCACCAGAGGCACTCACATTTTATGCAAACTGCCGTAAAGTGGAAAATACCAGGTGACAGCTCCATACTGGAGATGCTGCAGCCCTCAGTGGGCTTATATAAAAAGCCATAATACACATAAAAGTCTAATGTGCCTTCAGAATTACCTCATCTTTTATTTAGAGGTTATTTCACCCTTGTCTTCCTTTATCGCTCTTTATATGAGTAAAGTGGGGAAGCTGGACAAAATTGAGGCAATTTAGGTTACTAAGTGGAACTAGAGTTTATGGTCAAAGTTAGGCTCTGGAGGAAGAATTCCCCATTGCTGCCCCCACAGCCAACCCACCTCTGCTTTGCAGTCAGCTTTATTTAGGTGTTTCTTCCCAGCTCCAGCCCCCACCCTCTGCATGGTGATAAGGCTGTCTATTAAAGGAGGAAAATACAAACAGAAAGCTATGGAGGGCAGCTGGATGAGGGATAAAAATAGCAGCGGGGCTTTTGGTAGTGCTGTCCTTTGTACCATTAGAGTGAAAATTCTGGCAGCATTTCTACTTCATGGGGCTGGTATCTCCAAGGGGGAGCGACACGCATACACCCCCCTATAGGCTGTGTTTTGGGCATGTCAGTGACATGAATTAGGAATCAGCTTGAACGATGCAAAGACAACACCTAGGAGAAGAGTGGAAAACCCCTCCTGGAGCATAGGGTGATGGAGGACACAGGAGATAAGTCAGTTCTGCTGCTTCCAGCTCCAACCTGCTTGGCAGCCTGAACTCACGCTGCTTTCCCCTATCTTTGTTGTCTCCCCTCCACCCCTTACCTATTTTGAGGCTATTTGGAACAGCCTCTCTCTCTCTGCACAGCACCTGGAAGACTGATTATGATCTCTAGGCTTTACCATAACATAAACAATGAGACTCCAGTTGGCTCCGGGGACCACATATCTCACCAACTACTAAAAAGTTAAAAGTTCCTACTTGGAACAAAAAAAAAAAAAAAAAGGAGCTATTAATTTTAAAATTAGCAGTAGCAGCAGATCCGCAGCTAATATTTTCCCATTTAAAACAGAAGTAGTGCTGAAGAGCAAGATGGAATAATTGAGGAAAAGAATGCCAATATTATTTTTTCTTCCTCTCCAGAAATTTCTTTATAGTCCCAGATAACTCTCCCGTGGTAGCTGGTATAGATTATGCCTAAATCTTTGGGGATTAAGACAACATTTGCACAGAGATTGATCGTCACCTAACGGTCTGCTGTAGCCTTTCAGTGACATTGCTAATACTGGGTATCTTCCAAGACCAGATCCCAGACCCTTGTCTGTAATTCTCACTCTGCTCCAGCATTTCTTTTGTATCCTGTTCCTCTGAAGGCCTTTTCCAACAACTGTTATAACGTAATCCGTCAGTGATATCACTGATGCACCCCCCTCATCTGGCCAGATTTGGAAAACTTTCTGCAAGCTGCTGAGCAAGCAGGCTTTGCTGGCTCCTGTCTGTTAAACTGCCAAAAAAAAAAAAAAAAAAAAAGAAAGAAAGAAAACAAGAAAAAACCTCCAGATCCAAATATCCAGGCTTTGACTTTCAGGAGAACTGAATTATGCGACAAACTCAAACTCTGAAATTTCAGTTCAGATATAATTTAAATGCAAACCTGTGGCTTTCAGGCTTACAATACACCTAAGTATCACCAAATCAAATGTTTTCTGAAGATGACTGAGAACTGAATTAGTCCCTTCAGGTACGTATTCTTCTGTTTGCTTTAGAGGATGACACAGATGTAGCTTAACTCAGTAGCTAATCAATAATTTAATTTTGATCCCTAACTAAATGAAGCCTGATAAATATCAGACACTTTTAAATTGGGTTTAATTAGTGTTTATGCATGTATTTGAGGGCAGTGATTCACAAACTGTGGCAACTCCACACTGAAGCAACCTAACCTTGTCTTTCTGCTAGAGGCTACTGCCCTGTGCCCATTTCAGAGGCAGCAGATGGTCCTCAGCCATGCAGGGCTTGGGTGCCCTCATCCTAATGCGAAGTAATCTCATAAACCTTGTGATGATGTCCGTGTTCAAAGGGAGTGATTTTGGTGATGTAGAGGGGGAGAAACAGGCATGAAAGAGGCAGCTGGGGAGGGGCCCAGATTTAATTTCTACCTGTGGGTAAGAGGCAGTTCAGGAACAGCTGATGAGAGTGATGAGCGTTGCAGAAAGACGTCAGCATGGGGAGAGACGGAAGAGATTGCATCTGTTTCCTTTGGACACTGTGCAAACAAGGAGTGACATAGTGGAAGCGTATAAAAGAATTTGTGGGTACCTACAACGTCTCCCAACAAACAAGAGCTCCTAGCAAACCAGAAGCAACTGCACTTCAGCAGATAGATATTTTAAGGGTAAAAATACCTGCAGATCCCATTCTCATCATCTGTGAACACCAGAACAGCACCAGAAGACAAAGCACATCCACGGGGATAGCTCCCAGTTGACCTTATAGAGAAGACTACCCTGCTCTGGGGAGAAGCAAGGCTTAATTCACTGAGCACATGCCATGCCATGCCCCTTGCCCTCCAGCCTGGAGCAGGCTCTGGCCTGCTTTGTGCACCAGCACAGACACGGCCAGTCTGTGGAGAAATTAGCCAGAATCCGAAAGGTGCAAGATCCTTATCGGGACCCAGTGTTGCACTCAATGGGGAAGGAAAACACGAAGGCAGAAGCCAACCACGTGTTGGTGGAGGTTACAAAGAAACAATCTCTAGGGTCATATTATTCCTGACACTTCCCTACTCCTCTTCAGGAGTCATCAGTATCGAGGTTTGGTGAACCATTGGGCTGACACTGCAGTTCTCAGGCTTCGGTGCTCCAAAATTGAAGCAAACAGCTATCACCTCCCAGTGGAAATAATCACAATCCCACTAGCTAAGTAGCTCTGTCACTTTATGGCTCTCCTAGGTGTAGCACACACATACATAGCACGTACTGGGTTGGTGTGGGAAAACCACATCCCATGGGCAAAGGAAGATATGCTCCTAAACGTGCAGTTTTGCCAGCATAGCCACACTGGCCCTTAGGATCTCTGCCTGGAAAGCTGCAGTGCTGGAAGTCTATGCTTCTCCATGCCCTGACATAATGAGGGTGTGCATTTACCTCTTATACTTCATTCTAAATAAATATCAATATTTTTTCCTCTGGGCTCTTCTTTCTTGTTTTGTCAAGAGCAATGATTACATCATAGTCAACATTATGATGCAAAATTAGAGGGAAGTAAATGCATTAGAAAGGTGGCATCACCTGAAGAGATGTGAGGGCTCAAATGTCTTTCTCCCTGAAGTCTGACCCTAGGTATAAATTGGAGAAGCCTGACAGGACATAAAAAGAAGTACTATCCTGTTGACCCAGTTTTCATAGAGAGCAATGTGTATAATTATTTTGGCCACTTGCATTTGATAAACCAATGCCGTGTGAGGTTAAAAATTACCCAGGCATTTACTGGTGACACAGCAGTATGCTAGAAACCTGCACAGCAAACCTGCTCAGCCACAGCTGTGCTGGAGGGAGGAGCAGTGAGGCATGATCCGGGACTGAGATAGCTCTGCTGGCAGATGTCCTCAGCACCCAGAAAGCTTTTACAGGCTTCTGCTTAGGTGGTCTGTTTTGTTCAGGAATAGTGAAATAAGTGATATTACAAATATCTCCTTTTGCAATAAGGTAGGAGCTGCACAAGGGCTGTGTGTATGGTGCTCCGGCCTGCAGGAATATCAATATTTTTCAGTAGTAAATAAAGCATTCTTGGAACTACTGCATTGCTGCAGCAAAACCACTCCCCTTGGGAAAAGTTATACTACTAAAAGTGCAATTTTTTTTCTATAAATAGCATCCATGCAAAGGATTTTTGCCAGAAAAGCTGTGACAGTGAGAGTCCCCCTTTTGCAGGCCCCAGCAGATGCCGTTGTGCCTGCAGAAGTCCACGGCAGAGACTAGGAGGAATTTGCTGAGACAGCATCCTCCATGTCTGTGCTGATGACTACGCTCTGGTACATTACCAGGCTACAATCATCCACGACAGGGACTGAAGTACCGAGCTCCAGCAGTTTAGGTTCACACAGCGGGTTTTCCCCACAGATGAGGCTGGTGCTCCTGGTCAGCAGGGCAGCACAGGTTAGGCAGCCAGGTATGAACCTGACCTCCAGGTGCTCAGTGGGTTCTGAAGCCCTGGGAAAAAGGTTTCTGAAAAATCCAGCACGGTGCAAATGCAGCCCTTCACAAACCACTGACTTGACACCCCCTTTTGTCATCCCTCACGCAGCCTCACCATCCCTTACCTCAGTTCTCAGTTTTTTACTTTATTTCTTCACAGGTTGAAAAGTAATAGAAGAATAATACATATACATATATAGATAGATACACTCATATATATATATGTAAAATTTTGGGATTATGTAGAGTGCATAACATTTTTAGACCACTCAAGTGGGATGCAAGAGACAAGGTTTTATAGGTTTTTATCTTTTCACAATGAAAACATATTTCTTTTTTGTATTTGATGTGTTGCAGAGCCCCAGTGAATACCCAGAAATAAATAGCGATATATCTGTTACTAATTCTTCTAAAATTAAGCGACATACTTGGGAAAGCATTTCCCCTGTAACTTAAGGCAAGAGCACAAATGGATATAATTATATAGGCATAACTTTCTATTCTGTCTTGGTTTCATTTATGTCATTTGGGAAGGAATTTAAGTTCAGCCAAAACATTCCAATTTCTATTGGGGGAAAAAAGGTGAGATTCTTAAGACAAATGATACTAAATTTATCTCTGTAAATTAAACTACACTGTCTAATACCTTTGTATGAATAGTAATGGTATAATGCACTGTACAAAAAAAATCTAATTCCTATATATTCCATTACAGCTTAAATCCTGGTTTCATGCAAAATTGGAGTAAGCTACTAATAGCAGTGGACTTCCTAAAGATTTACACTAGAGTAAAAGATTCTTATCTGCTTTTAGTTTGGAAAATGCAAATATTATTTTAATACAAACACAACTGAACTGTAAAGCAGCTTGTTAAAACTCAGGGCTGTGCTAAGTAATGATCATGCTATGCTAAAATCATCAGTACAGGCAAGATTACCTTTAACAAGATTTCCTCAAGACTGGCCAGCTAATGAATGGGGTTTAATCATGATACTGAACCATTTTCCAGGAATTATTGAGATTTGATTCAGACACAGAAAGTATACATCAGACATAAGTGCTGTGTGTCCCCACAGTTCACCAGGTCTGTGTGGTCCATATCCCCATGAGAGTCCATGTTTATAACATATCTACCATAGTCATATCTACTGGTGAAACCTAAACTATGTTCCCTGTGACACAGCCTAGTGACAACACAGTCACTAGGGCATTTCTGCTCAGCAAGCCAAGCACAACACAGGTCCTCTGCTGAGAAGAAACACTTTCCCGCCCACTGAAGCTGACCAGAAATTATCGTACTGCAGCCCTTGTTTGCTGAATGCGTTTGCTGTGGAGGCCAAGCCCAAACAGATCCCGACTGGAATCCTCTGTGATGGCTAAAGCAGTGCCATGGAGCCCCTGTTGCTGTGCTGCTGGGACAGCTGTGCCCTGGTGGCACTCAGATGCCACCTATCACTGGCTTGGCATTGACATACACCCTGTACGAAGTGCTGTGGGTAGGAGACGTGGGTCCCAGCTCCTCCTTTGCCTCTGCTTTCATCCTGCAGAGATTGTGCTTTTCACAGCTCGGTTATTAAGGCAGATGGCTGCCTGCAGAGCCCAAGGCAAAGGGACAGATGGGCTCTCCTCCCCTCAAAACTACGAGCGAGAGCTTGCTGACCTTGCCTGTTTTCTTGGCTGCAATCAGTCAAAAAAAACTTTACCATAGCTTTCATTCCTGTTCCACTTGGGGTAAACTGGGACCTATGCAAATCTAAGTTTTCCTTGTCTGCCTGCAGAGACCCAACACCAGATTGGGTCTTGCCACTCAGAGATGAGCCTGAGCTATTCCTCAACTCAATGGTGCTTCACCTCCTTCTGAACTCAAATTGCTCCCCTGATGCATTTGTTCCAGATCTGATCAGGCAAGGAAATGTTCAGCACTTTACCTCTATGTACTCCAAGCAGCACATTACCTTTGTTCATATTAATTATTACATGCATTTATGATACCATAAATGCTTAGAAGAGCCTTCAGGATCCATGTGGCTTGGGAGGAGGGAAGAAGAGATAGTAGGGAATATAAAGGAAAAATTGGCATGGGAACATGCTGACCTCAGAATAAATTTAAACTGATGTTGGTACAAGCTCTCACATGGAAATAACTCTGACCCATCACCTGGTGACCAGCTCCATCTGATGCTGTTTGCCTGGAGGTAGACATGAGAAACTACAGAGGGAGCTAAAAATAGAGGTAACACAACCAGTGCTGCAAAGCGCTGAGAAATTTCAACCCTCACCCTCCAAAGCTGGGTTGGGAGTACTTGTGTGGAAAGACAATATGCAGAAGTTCAGGGAGGGCTAGCTGACTTCTGGCAGTCCCTTCTCACCTAAACTTTTCTATGATTCAACTCATGAAAGTAGAACAGGGGAAAAAAAACCCAAAATATCCTTTATGGTGAGAGCTAAAAGAATCAGTTTGGTCCATTTGCAACCTATACTATCCCTTCTCCCACCTCTGCAACACGATTTCAGGTTTTGATGCTGTGGGAACCACAGAGAGAGCAAGGAAACAAGCAGGTACTTGGTGGGACATTAAATCCTTTGCACTTGGACCAGAAAGAGTTGCAACCCTCTGAAAATCGCACCAGACTTGCTGAAAATAAGCCTGTAGAAACTTAGTGAATATGACAGGCCTGCCCCAAAGGCTTGTGAACTTTAGCAAACCACTCAAGAAGCCTGTTTTGAAACAGGAATTTGTGACAGAATTCTAAGTCAACAGCTTTACTGTAAATATTTTACACTGAAGTCGATCTGCTTTCCTTCCCTTTTTTGTAGTAGTGTTGCCTCGTGTTCTCCACTTTCTCAAAAATCTGTTCTTTGCACTGCTTTATTGTCCTATAACCTTCCACTCAAAGATGTCAAACCACCAAAAATCAAGGAATATTGCACCCAGCAGAAACAGGAATGGACATCACAGGCGACCCCATGCAGCGTAATTGCCCAGCAATGCATTTTGCTGTCATAAAGCTGATGTTATGAATTCTCAGTAATGATAGGGCTGACCTGCTGAACTGAAGAGGAAAACTGCTGGCTTTTAGTTCAGAGAGCTCTTGATTCACTGCTGAGCATAAAACCCTCTCCTACTTGCTGAAGTCATTCCTGCACCACTCCAGCTACACGAATCACACAGGTGGCCCATTACTGAGTGAAAGTTCTTCTCCAGCTGCCTATTTTGTCTCCATATCAGGAGATTGTAGGCAAAAGTGGAATGCAGCCTTGCCTACGGGGCTTGCTCTAAAATAGGGATTACTCGGGGAGTGGAAACCCAGCACACAGATTGGGAACTTAAGAACAGCTCTTTAGCGCCCCATCAAGAGTTGGATCAGCAGGTGGGACCCACAATGACATCATGGTCCTTGCAGAGTTTACAAGACCCTCAGGCATGCCTCTGAGCTCCCAGCTACCCACCCTTCCATCTTATTCCCAGCAGACTCTGCTGAAGGCAGTGAGGGGAACCAAAGACTGCCCTCAGGAAGAGTATTGAACCATTCCCATGTCCCAGACTTTTCCCTTCCCATTCCCCTTTGGACACTGCTCTAGCCCACAATCTTTCACCCTGCATCTTATTTTTATCTTCCCTCCAGAGGAAGCAGCATTTACACCCATCCAAACCCTCCAGCTCGCTCGTGTGCAGGCTGCTGGCTTCTATTTACACGTCACCTCCAAAGCTTTCATTTGGCAGGCAGTCTGGAAAATGCCAGCGAGCTACATTAACCTGCGTTTCTGTCTTCATTTACCGTTCTTAATCAGTGTTCGGGAATGTATTAACATGGGGCTAAGCCACAGAGTTTGCATCTGGGCTTTTCTCATGTTTGGAGGAGCTGAGCTAGCACCAGAGCCTGGTGTAGTCACCCCTTCCTCACATAGCACCTGAAAGCCAGTGGATAGCAGCAGCTCCCCATCATAGATTTCCCTCTTCTGCTTGAATATACAGTCATTGTGATTTCTTTCCCCTGCTTTCCCAACTCTAAGCCACCAAACAGTCATTTGGTTCAGATACTGAAGCAGTTCAGAAACTACTAGCATTTCTAGCTTAACCAAAGTCTTTGCCTGCAGGCAATGATGTAACAAAAAGGGAGCAGTGATAGTGGATGAGTTAAACAGCATTAAATTTCTCTGTAGCCACTTTAGGAATGAATATATGAGCTAGGTGTTACTGAGTTTCATGTGTATGTGTGATAGATAAGTCTAATTTTGCAGCAGGATAGTTACTTTGATACCACAGGCTCTGAAATAGCTGCAAGGTCAAAGACAGGTGCCAGAGGAGACAAGATGACCTCCTCTGCTCTTCCTCAGGTGGCCCATCTCACCACCAAGGTGCTATGAGGCAAGCCGAATCTGAACTTCCAGTGTGTCTTCGTCCATGGTGCAGTCTCTCTTACACACTACTATGCTTGGTAGACAGATATGTTCATTAACATCTGGGGTTATGATTGTGTAAAGGGTCCTGAGGTTCCCGAGGCAGTTGGAAGGCACACAGAGATCCATCCTCACTACTGCCCTCTTCCAGGGTCTTCGTGTGGCCACCAAAACATCCCCCTGCAATGGCATAGGGAAACCTGTGAGTAAGAGTCAGCATTGCCAAGTGAACAAGCCTGTTAAGGATAACTACCAGAGACAGCACCGTGCCAGGGACAGAAGTTACTCAGACAAATTACCAGCACACATCTGTAGATGATCACTCCTCTTCTCCCAGATCCTTCCCTTACGTTTTCACCAGTACCAACCTGTCTGGCAGTAGGGGTAGGTCTAGACTGCAGCTTTTACGCAAAACAGTAATGCAGTGATGCACTGACATATCTGAGGCATCTCAGAGCTACCCAGCTTATGGTACAGGCCCTCCTCCACCAATTGCTGATCTCAGAAGAGGCTGCAAAACCTGTATGGGCAAAGCAAGGTAAGTGAACTTTGTCTAAGCTCTGAGCTGCCATAGTACTCCAGGTACTGAGGTCTGCTGGTTTAAAGCTGTTCAGTATCTGTCTTGATCATAATATTACAGGCAAGTAAAACACCTACAGTCTTTATGCTGTATCATTTTAATTGAATGACCTACAAATGGGTTCTCCAATTTTCCAAGTACAGAAAAGCCAAGGGCTACTTGAGAATCTTCATCACGCAAAATAATCCAGGAAATTTCCCATTTTTGGACTCCTGGAGAACCCCATCTTCTCAGTGTTTAGCAGACAGAAGCTTCTGGGACTCTGAGGGTGGTGTATAACAGCTGTCACACTGCCAGCAGTGCAGGGGAGAATGACCAAGCATGTAAATGTAAGGATGACCTTGCACCTTCCAATTAGAAATATGACTAAATTCCACAGTACGCACACACGCAGCCTTTGGCTTCATAGACTTAATATCATCAAGGATCATTCTCTGTTTGGGGGGGAGAATAACAAGGGAAACTGAGGAAATCATTAAGCTGAAGGCAGAGATACCTTCTGGTTAAACACCAGAGCACAAACAATGTAATAGCTGTAGATATTAGCATATTATTTGTGGGGGCTGGCATACATACCTACCTAAACTTCTCATCATATGTGTAGGTAGAACATGATATTCTGAAGCATTCATTAGTCTCAGCTCTTAACTTATAGAATTTTTGTGGTGGTCCATTAAAAAAAAAGTTTAAAAAAAGCAAAGAATGCACTGTATTTAGTAAGGAGTAGAGCTAGATGGTCTTAAAGTGATATATTCTTACTTTTCTATTTTTGTTCTCACAAAAAGCAAGATCCATCCCTCATCATCCTTTCCCATGACACTCACGGGAGGGTACATCTACACTAGAACTAGGCTGGGGCTATATTGGTGTAGGAGGGTTATCCTAGATCCTTTGGGTGCTATGGCTTGGATCTGCAGATAAGTCCTAATAGAAGTGAATAGGAAGCAGAGATGTTCCCTGCTTCCCAAACACACAGGCTGTGATAGGTTAGAGAAAATCTGGGTCTTCCTAGACTCCCTTGCTCTATTTCTCTATGCAGTGTTGGACCACGTACTTTGATCCTCCAAACCTCCCTCCTCCCTCCCTGTTGCACATCTCACAAACCCTTTTGGAGCTAAGGCAGACAGTATGGGCAGTACAACATACTTGGCCCCACAAGATGGGGTCTGAGCATGGTTAAGTGCCTTTGCAATACAAATGATAACAGGATCAATAATGGCTGTAGCTCACTCACGACCTCCTCTTTCCTTTCTAAGGCTGGGTGTAAATTATTTTCTTATCTTCTAAGAAATACCTCTGGCATCTCTGACTAGGCGATAAGTAGAAAGAAGAGAGACACTCTTAACTGCTGATCAAGAGGGAGGAGAGTGATTAGCATCCTCTGAGGAACACCTTGTTGATGATGGCTGCTTTGCATTGTTGAGGCTGTTAGAAGCACCTAAATTCCTCCTCCACAGCGCTCTCAGCTGCTGATGAAGTCAGTTCTGCATTAATCCCTCAGCACACTCCTTGTCAGTCCAATTCTGATCAAAGCTTTTCTTGCCACTGCAGTCATAATTGCAACCCTCTGTAACGCTCCCCAGTTTGAGAAAGGGCCGTAGTCTGAATGTCAGTAGGAGGAAGGCAACTGGACTTAGGCAACAGGAATGATCTTCTGAAGTAAGAAAATAAAACAAAAACACCCTGCAGTGGGACCAGTTAGTAGCAAGACGGAATTAATTTTGGGGTTTTCAGGTTGGGGGTCATAGCCCTGGTTCCCTGGTAGCTGGGTTTGGTACGCTGTGTCTCAGCAGTCCCCTGGAATTGCCCAGCAATGCAGAATGTACAGCTACTTCTGGAGATTTAGGCCAATTTCTGCCATGCGCAGACTTAACACAAGCAAGGAGAAAAAGGACCAGTGAAATATCATTGCTCTACAAAATCAAAGCCTGGACTAGCCCACAAGCTTCCTGAAGCTTAGACTTAATCTTGAGGAGTGGATCAATGCAGGTGTGTGGGTACAACCCACTGCATTGATTTGCATTGGAGAGTACCAACAAATCTAGGCTCCCTCTGTCCTCACCACCCTCAGCAGTGGAAGTAAATGGCATTCATGTGGCTCTGCACCCACGCTGGGATCCTGTACTGACAGTCTGGCTCTGCAGCCAGACCCAAGATGGTTAGTCGGGGTAGTGCTGCAATGCACTCTGACATCTCCTTGCTGAGGCCTCTGCAGCCCGGGCAACAAAACACAGATATAAAGCACACGTGCATTTAGGCTCTTTCTGCACTGCAGGATCAAACTGTGCTTTAAACATCTCAGAAGACAGCTGTGACAGAAGGTCCCTCCATCCCAGACGTTCTTGCTCTCTTGGCAAAGGTGGGCCCCAATGTTGTGTGGGTCTGGTTGCACAATATGAAAACAAAATGCCAACCAGATCAGAAGTACATCTATATCTAGCAAGAACCTATATTTGGATAGTGTAGGAAGAAAATACAAGTTCACACTTTCAATTACAGCCAACCTCTTAAATTAGGCAATCCTAGCCCGTACTAATGATGTCCGTTCTCCCCTCTTTTTACACTTTTCATCTCCCCATATTATAACTCATAAGAAACATCCATCTTCAAGCATGGTATTTCCCTTTCTAATAAAATGCAGCGGGAGGTTCCACAGGTTAATTATAAATTGGTTTAAAAAGCATTTACCAAGAAGTGTTTTAAATCCATTTCCCTTAATTTCATTTGACGCAGCATATGTCTTGCAGTGCAAAGGGGAGATGCGGCTTTATTGCCACTATCTGCCAGATGAACATGTTCATCATCAACAGTGCAGGGAGTGATAAGTCCCTTATCTGATAGAGAGAGACAAAACACTCCCTCTTCCTTATCGACAAATTGAGTTATCAGCCAAGTGAAGTAGTTTTTCGGTAGCCTTTCTGACTGTGTTTTGGTTTTAAATCCATACTGGCAGCAAATGTTCATGGATGTATTTCCCTCTCTTATGCTCATTTCAAAATGCAGCAGCAGCCACAGATAAGAATGTTTCATATCCCCAAGATGTCTGGTCTGAGCACTGTGAAAGAGTTCTGAATTTGCTCTGATTGCTGGTAAACTAAACTACACTGAAAGTAACAAAAACGATGCTAAAACAGTCATTCAAAAAACTTAGAGGAATGCAGAACTGAAGGCTGCTGATATCAGCATCAGTGATGGCTTAGGCCACACATCTCAGTGCTATCCCTTGCTCCTGGGTGCCTGACCTGAGACAGTTAAGACCCAGAAACCTTGGAAAGTGCAAGCCCCGATCTAGCCAAGGTAATGCTTTTCCTATACCTGGCTACATATTCCCAAACCCATTCAGAATTAACTGCACAGCATACTAAAGCTAGAGAGAAGTTAGGGTTATCAGCCACATGACATTAATAGGAGACTGCAATGGCTGAATGCATGAAAAGGTTTTTAGGTGTGAAGATTTAGAAACCATCTGATGCCTTTTTAGGACTCTGATGGTATGTTCCCCGCTGGGATGCTCTGTGCTGTGAGCAGCTACTCTGAAAGGCTTGCACAGAGTATGACCCATGAGAAAGGTGTCAGCATCACGCTAACTTGAGCAGAGCACAAATGCTCTCAGTTGTTGGTATGTATTTCTCAGTGCTGGAACCAGTATCGTTTTGTTTGAGCGTGGCTGGAAAGTTAACTTCATTGGGCTAGCACTGAAGAGAATTTGTCCTTGACTGCAGAGGCCAGCTGTGCTCATTCCCCGCTCACCAAAATAATTTTTATATGTGACTGTTCTCTTCCATAAACCAGCCCCGAGAAGACATGTCTTGATAGCATAAAGTCCTGAAGGACAGACACCTTAAGTCAGAAATGTTTCTTGTAAATACCTGCAAACCCCCTGCCACAAGCTCATCTTCCTCCCTACCATAAAGACATGATCAAACAGGAGCTCCAAGATTAATATAAGGGTTGACGACAGGAACATCACCATTTCACCTGCTGAGCAAGACAAGCGCAACCCGTGAGAGCTCTTGAGCTTGCTCAGCACAGAGCCAGGCAACGGAGCTCAGAGAGTCTTCACCGGCTGCTTGAACCAGGGCTCTGGACTTTGGATTGGTTCAGATGAGTAGATTGCATATATCCTTCCACCTCCCCCAAGATATCAAATACAACAACCTAAGAGCTTCAACAAGAGCGCTAACACCTCTAATCTCCAGTGTTTTCCAAGGCCCATACATATCTACTTTTTTAGAGATTCTCCTTCTACAGGCTACTTTCTTTCCCAGAATGTTTTCCTGGGGCTGAACCTGTTAATTTGGTAGCAATCAGATGCCTCATCTTTAAAGCAGCTATTTTGCAACCAGCTGCATTATTCCTGGAAGGGTTGTATACTCTCACCTGTTTGTAGACGGAACAGGATTGTTGGATATTAATTCTCGAAGAGACAAGAGATAATTGTAATAATGGCCCAGCTGACAATAGTTTCAATAGTTTCCAGCCTCGCTGTCAGCTGACACATTCCTTCCTCCAGATAATATCTGATACACTCAGATATTTCTGAAACTGTGCCTCCACAGGATGTGCCTTAAGAACTACAGCAAGCTCTGCACTCCTCTGCTTTCATAGCAAACCTGCAAGGAAGCTGCTACAGAAGGGGTTGTCTATTTTTCTTGAACATCAGTAAGAAACCTGCCTAGGAACTTCCAACCCTTCCCTCCTTTGCAGCTGTGATGGTGCTCTGGAGCTCCTTTCCATGGGGTGCACAGGCTCTGCAGACCCCCTTCGTGTCACACCGAGCAGAGGGGGACTCCCTGCACTTGCAGATGCAATATGGAAGTGGCTCCACATGCATAGGTAGGCAGAAGGACTCATTCCTGCTGCCTCATGCATGACATTCAGTCCTTGCAGGGTGCAGAATGGGGAGCATCATTCAGAAACTCTTGCCCGCCAATGTCGAAGGGCGGGGGAGATGCAACGGGAGAGGCTCTGATCCCATCTTAGCTCTAAAGATCAAGGCTTTTAAAATTAGAGTAAGTTTTGACAGTGTTGGTACCTGAAAGGATCATTAAGTAGTTGCAAATAGCCTTAATACTTTAAAGAGGACTTAATCAAGCAGAGCTGGGATGTCTTGACAATCTGATAATTGCAGCATAAAATTCAGAGAATGCAGAGGCATGACCAGCCTTTCGGGGCTGATTGTTCTGAAACAGCTCTTCTTTTTCTTTTTGAAGAGAAATTTAAATTACCCAGACTTTCAAAAATAACTGTTTATCTTTCACAAGAGCCTTGAAGATCTTTTCATTTATCATGCACTTAAATCAGTGCAGATTTCCTGTAATTCACCCTTAATCCACAGCTGGACAGAACTCTCTTCTATCAAGGAATGCCAAAACTACTGGTGTTAGATCAGTCCCTCCAAGTCATCCATGTCAAAAGGTGTTAATTTGTGTAGGAAGGGCTGATTCAAGCTCAACTCGTATTTTTGGGGTTCCTTCAATGGGACTTAGGTTAGTTTACAGGTAGTGTATTTAAACAACAAAAATAGCCAGAATTACGTCGCTGGTGTTGAGATTTTAAAATAGTTGTATATATCCACCTGAATAGTTTTATTTAGTTAAGAATAAACTAATCAAGGGCTGCCCTGTTTGAAAGCAAACGAAAACTTGATTCCCAAGTAACTGTGATGGTTTGAAAGAACTGTGAAGTCAAACTCTCCGTAAACAAACTTAAATTAACAGCTGTGGTAATTTTACCCTGAAGCAAAAAAGGTAAAGGCTGCCCAGGATGGAAGGACCAAAGCTGGTGAAAAGGATTTTATTCTTTGTATTCAAAAAAGTTAGTTACACTACAATGAGTATATTTTCCTCTCTTTCAATCCTGATGCCTTCTTCAATTTTACAATCACATGGAGTAGGATAAAGCAGGACAAATACATGCCGATACATACTTGTCTAATGTCAGGCCACCTTTAAAAACTGCTAATATTTTTGTTTCACTGAAGCCTTGATTTCATATGCACTGTCGGATTGGAAAAATAACATCTAAAGTGTTTGGTTTTAACAACCAAAAAATTAAAAAAAAACACAACCAAACCCCTCACTCTGGATCCTGGGCAGGGTCGTTTCCAATCTCCCTTGGTTTGGGTTGAAGGCTGGTGTTTGCAGCCCAAGCCAAAGAAGCAGTTCAGGCTCTGTCCTAATTCTCTTGATGACAAAACTTTATTTTTCTGGGATTCCAGTGGGTTTCCGTGGAGGATGTGGTACTCGCTGCACTGCTGGGGGAGTCGTTTATTACCAGCATAGCACTTTCTTTCCCCAGCCCTCTCCCCATTTAGTTCTCTTCTATTTCCTTCTACGTGTTTCCCTTTTCCTGTTGGGAGTAAATGGTTTGAATTTTTCTACAGTGAGGATCAAGGCTGGCAGATTACAAGAAACATGGTGCAAAGGAAGAAGCTGCCATGTTTGCTTCGCTTTTGGGTAGCACTGAGAGCATGCGGGAAAATAAAATAAATAAATGACACCACTCGCACTGACCACATGACATCACTGTCTGAAGGTGGATACCCACCAAGTGAGGATGCACAGCCTCGGCTTCCAACAGGAGACGAAAGTTTAGTATTTGATATGCACTACCTCTGGTTTAAACCTAGCATTATTTTATTTTATTTTATTTTATTTTATTTTATTTTATTTTATTTTATTGTTTTGTTTTGTTTTGTTTTGTTTTGTTTTGTTTTATTTTGTTTTGTCTTGTTTTGTTTTGTTTTGTTTTGTTTTATTTTGTATACTTTTGTGATCCTCACATTCCTATTTACTGATGACACACCACCCGCAAAATCCGCCGCTTGCTTCTGCACACTTTATTATCATTCTGAAGACTCATAGGCCGTGGCTGGGGCTGCTCTACTCTGCTAGCAATGGTGGAACCTGCAGCAGTGCTGGTCCCTCTGCGTCTTTGACAGGAGGTGTATTTCGGTTGCTGTTTTCCACCACAGTACACAGACAAGGACAGTGGCCCTCCCAGACACCTGCATTTCTCTTTCGTGCTGGGGAAGTCCGCTGAGAAGGTATTTGTTAGTGCAGCGTATAAGTCTTTCTCAGCCTGGAAGAGGGGGGTAGGAAGATGTTATTAATTTAGTCAACGCTGTGCTGCTTGTAGAAACACTGTCAGCTTCTGCCTACACACCTCTCACCTTCTATTGTTAAAGAAATTACAGCTGCTGAAAGAGATGAAAAAGAAACATGTTTTTCTTTTCTGGTTTTTGTAGTAACAAGGCAAATCCGATTCTTCTTGCCCCTGTATCGTTCGCCTGCTTTTTGGACTGGGGTCCTCTGGGGCACTGGGGCAGCTGTGGAGACATGATTCCCTGCACGGGTGCTATCAGATGCACATACATGCACTAAACCTATTTTAACGGCTCTGACTGCAAGGACCACATTTTTGGGGGGATAAATCTCTGATACAAGGAGTTAGGACTTTCCAGGACTAATTAATATCTAGGTAGTACTTTCCTGTTTCTCACTGGTGGAAGACCAGCAACCTGCAAAGCTGTGGGGAAGTCAAGTGACAATTTCAGGAGAAATTTCTGACGACAGCTACAAGTTCACAGTGACCCTACAATTATTAGATGGCTTATTGGCCACTGAAAAGGAAATCACAGATGTCTCCTGGAAATAGAACCTGCAGTAGGTGGCACATGCACGCATAACATTGTGATTTGTCTCAGGGGTTTCCAGATGCAGAGAGGTGTGAGAGCTTTTTCCACTATCTCCACTTCTCTCTCAGGTTTTGCTTTCATTTCTGCTTCTCGCCCTGCCATCACGCAAAAATTCCACCCAGGCTCCCAGCTCAGCCCCCTCCCATTTCCTATTTATCACTAAACCCCTGATATCAAAACAATTGTGGTGACTCTGCTGTCTCCTTAGTGTTATACTTGGGTATTTATTCTTCCATATAACAGCTATTTTGTCAAAATGGCCTTTTTACTGGAGATTTATACTTACAGATTTCATACCTTGTCTCTGTTCTTTTACAGCTGGGACTGAACATAAGAAATCAGAGCGAAATGTCTTTCTTCACCCATGCTAAAACTGCCACGTAAGAGCAGCGCTGGTACAGCTCAGAGTTGGCTCCCCAAGAAAAAGCGAACTTCCAGTCTGCACGAGACCTGGAGAAATCCCATAGAATATTTTAAAGACTGTTTCCTCTGAAGGCTGTATTGTTTCAATAGCACATTTCTTCCAATCCTCCTTTCCTGTTTTTCCATTCATGTGAATACGGGGTATTTTAAGAGTCCATCTGCTCATGTTACTTATTCCTCACTTCAAGTCATAATCCTCTGCGATACTATGGTTAATTGCTCTGCCTATGATTATATTGCATCGCAAACGGGCTTATGATTTTCAACCTATCTGTACTGGAATAATTTCAAAATATTTCTACTGTTACCAGCTCTGGCTGAACTTCAATGGCTTTTACAGTTTTGAGGACATTTATTGTGTACCCGGCTATTCTGATACTGTCCTTAAACAGATAAATGTGCCCTCACGGCAGCTTACACCAGTTGTAACTAGATTAATTTGGATCTTGCACCTTTCCGGCGTAGTTCAGGCCTGCCTTTGGTCACGTTATTTCCATTCACAGCAGCAGGGCCCACTATACACAGGGGGTGATGTTTTTTAAAAATAGCTCCATGTATTTTAAGCGATCTCTGAGCAAGGCTAGATCCCATCCTGAAAATGTCAGTAGGTGAAGCATCTACATCATGGCTGTACAGCGGATCTTGGTTGTATTGTCACCTTTTCTGCGTAAAACTGTCCCTGCTTTACGAACAGGACGCGGGGCAGGTGAAGAATCGTCCAAATTTCGCTCACAGACCCTGCCCCGTGAGACCGGTGTTTGCAAGTGCTCCGCTTGGCGAAACGCGGCTCAGCAGAAATGGTTGCCGAAGAATATTGGGGTGGGGGACTTTGGTTTTCGGGGGGGGGGGGTGTGTGCAGCCCAGGGCGGCGCGGGGCTGGGGGTCCGCAGGTGCGGGTGGCGGGGCCGGGCGCTGCCTGCCGCGGGCGTGGGCCGGCCGGGAGAGGGCGCGATGGCCCCACGGTAGCGACGGCGGCCGTGGGAAACCGGGGCCGCTTCTTAGCGCCGGAGGGAGCCTCACCGGGGGGAGGGAGGGGGGTCCTCCCGCCGTGCGGGGCGGCCCCGCACTCCGCATCACCTCCCCCCACCCCCCACCCCAGGTCTTGCGCTCCCCGTGGGCTTAGAAAAAAGGGGGAATAAATAAATATGTATATAGGAATAAAAAAATCCCAGCGGCGGTGCCCGCGGTGGGGGCGGGGCGGCCGCCTGGAAGCGTTTTGAGGGGGGCACGCTGGGGTGTCCCTCCATCCCCCGCGGGTGCGGACGCCAGCGCGGCGGGGGGCGGGGGGGTATGTGGGATGCGCGGGGCGCAGCTCGGCGGGGGCTGGCGGCGGCCGCGGGGGGCGGCGGGGGAACCGCAGGTGCGGGAGCTGCGTTAGCCCGGGCAGGGGGGGATCGAGGTCGGGGGGTCTCCGTGATAACGGTTTGGCGGGGCGGGGGTCGCCCGCCGCCATGGGGGAAGGGGAGGGCGGGGGTCGCCCCATCGGGGCTCGGCAGCCGCCGCGGCTCCGCGCCCCCTCGGGGATGGCCGAAAGAAGGGGGGGGAGGTCACCCCGCGGGGGGGGTGGAAGGGGCCGCCGAGGGCGGGTGAGAGTGGGGGCGGCACAAGCCGGGGCGGGGGCACCCCCGTGGGACAGTCAAAGGGAGGGCGGCTGCAAGGTGACCCCCGTAGGGCCCTGCCTCCGCCCCCCCGCAGCCTCCTTCTCCCGGTTTAATCCTCCGCAGGCGCCGGCAGAGGCGGGATAATCAAGCGGCGGCCGGGGCGGGGGGTGCCCGAGCCACACACGCTCCTTTGTGCCGGGAGCCAGCGCCGCCCCCGCCGCCCCCCGGCCACCCCCGCCCCCGCGGGCGGCCGCCCTGGGTGCGCGCCGCAGCCTCCTCCAGGGCGGGGGCAGGGGAGGGTGAAGCCCCTTCCCCCGCCGCCGCCATCGGGGGGCATCGCGCCCCGCTGGAAAGCCGCGGGAGCAGGGGAACGGCGGGGAGCTGCCTTTTAATCCCTGATAGTATTTTTTTTTTTACTATGTTTACTTCCGACCTCTCCTTGCGCGGCTCGTAGTAAAAAGAAAAAAAAAAAAAGTGAAATACATAAAAAGGGCCGCGGAGCGCGGGTGCATCGCCTCCTCCCGGAGCTTCTCCCCGCAGCCGGGCGGCGCGGAGGGGCGCGGAGGGGCGCGGAGCAGTGCGGGAGGGCGCGAGAGGCGCGGCCGCCCCCTCGCGGCGCGCCCTCCCGGCGGCGGGAGCGCTAAAGCCTTCTCGCTTCCCGGGGCGGGCGGGGGAGCGCGCAAGGCCCCGCAGAGCTGCCCCCGCCCCCCGGCGGCACCTTCTGCCCGCCCCTCGCTGGCGATTTAAAGGGGGAAAGCAACTAAAGTTCTATTGTACCGGACAGAGCGCGCCGCTCAGCCTTGGACGCTACAATCTGCTGCACGCCGGGAAGGGGGCTTCTCTTCGCTGCTCCGTGTGGTTTTTTTGAACCGTGGTGGGAGGAAGAGATCTACATTCTCCCGGCGTTTTGTCTTGATTTTCCCCCCCGTGCTCTGCGGCGGTTCTTTCTAGATTTTTTTTTTTTTAATTATTCTACATAATATTTTTCCCCGTGTTTTGTTGTTCCCCGCACCGCCCGCAATAATTGCCTCGCTACGTTTCGCAGCTGGCGCGTTGGAGAAGCCGGTGAGTTGCGGAGCTTTGCGTTTCCCATCACTCGATCCCCCGCGGTTGTGGCGTTTGGACTGACATGGGCTGGTGACACCCGGGCTGCCGGCGGGGCCGCGCCGCGCGGCCGCGGACACCGACGGTCCCTCCCGAGGGACGCTCTCCTCTGCCGGGGCACCGGCGTTCCCCAGCCCTTTCCCTGCGCTCGGAATTTAATTTTCCTTTTTTTTTTTTTTCTTTTTTTTTTTTCCTTTTTTTTTTTTCTTTTGGTGGGGGGGAGCATTTGCTTTTCCCGCGGGCAGGTTATGGTTAGTGCACATATTGCTTATATGCGTATATATATGCGTATATATATGTATATATGACAAGATTTGGCGAAGTTTGCCGAGGTCCCTGCCGGTCCCCGTGCGTTGCCCAGGTGGGTGGCTGGGGAGCAGCTGCCTGACGGCTGGAAGCTGCCGGTCGCTCGCCGCCCCTTCCCGCCCGGAGCGGTGACCCGTGCGAGCGCGGCGGTGGCTGCGGAGAGGCGGCGGGCGCGGAGCCAAGCCGAGCCCGGCCGAGCCGAGCCCGGCCGAGCCGAGCGACGCGGGGCGGCCGAGCTGCGGGAGCCCCTCGGGGGAGCCGCCGGCGGCGGGGAGGGTGCTCTGGGAGCCGGCAGCCGACCCCTCGGTCGATGAGGTCGCGCCGCCCGGTTGTCCTGCCGAGCTTGGAGGGGGGTGAAGGGAGGGAGGGCGTGCATTTTTTTTATTATATATATTTTTTTTAATTACGAAACACGACTGCGCGTTTCCCCGCCGGCACGGCGTGGGGAGCCGGGCGGGAGCGCTGCGCCGCGCCGGGGCTCCCGGGGGTCCCGGGCTCGCCGAACGCGCGGCGGAGCGCGGCTCACCCAGGCGCCCCCCTCTCCCCCCTCCCCGCAGGCACCAGCCGCTGCGATGCCGCTCAGCGCCGGCTGCCCCAGCAAGAACTATGATTACGACTACGACTCGGTGCAGCCTTACTTCTACTTCGAGGAGGAGGAGGAAAACTTCTACCTGGCGGCGCAGCAGCGGGGCAGCGAGCTGCAGCCCCCCGCCCCGTCCGAGGACATCTGGAAGAAGTTTGAATTGCTGCCCACGCCGCCCCTCTCCCCCAGCCGCCGCTCCAGCCTGGCCGCCGCCTCCTACTTCCCCTCCACCGCCGACCAGCTGGAGATGGTGACCGAGCTCCTCGGGGGGGACATGGTCAACCAGAGCTTCATCTGCGACCCGGACGACGAGTCCTTCGTCAAGTCCATCATCATCCAGGACTGCATGTGGAGCGGCTTCTCCGCCGCCGCCAAGCTGGAGAAGGTGGTCTCCGAGAAGCTGGCCTCCTACCAGGCGGCCCGCCGGGAGGGGGGCCCCACCGCCCGCCCCGGCCCGCCGCCCGCCGGCCCGCCGCCGCCGCCGCCCGCCCTGGCCGCCTCCCCCGCCGCCTCGGCCGGCCTCTACCTGCACGACGTGTGCGCCGCCGCCGCCGACTGCATCGACCCCTCGGTGGTCTTCCCCTACCCGCTCAGCGAGCGGGCCCCGCGGGCCGGGCCCCCCGGCGCCAGCCCCGCGTCCCTGCTGGGCGACGACACGCCGCCCACGACCAGCAGCGACTCGGGTGAGTGGGGGTGGGGGTCCCCACGCGTGTTCGGGGAGGGGGGGGTAAGACCTGCGCGGCGCCCAGGGTTTCCCCCGGGGGCTCCGCTGCCCCCCCCGCCCCTCCCCGGCCTCCCTCCCTCCGCACCCCCTCCCCGCATGGGCTTTTTTAAATGCCACGTTAGCGAGGCACGGAGAGGCTCCCAGCGAATTTATTTCCTGGAAAACCAGCCCAGTTTTCCTCCGGGGTGGAGGCAGGAAAGGGGGGGGGGAAGAGAAGAGGGAGGGAGGGAGAAACTTTCATAACGGGGTCAGAGTAGGTCTCCAGCGCGGCCGGTGTCCTGGTGAAGCTGGATCCCGGTGCCACCCGTGGGCCGGGAAGGCGATAACTCCCGCCCGAGAGCCGCGGGGGGAATGTGGAGCCCGGGCGGTGCGAGTGAAAGTGACTGCAGAGGAGTGAACGGGGCTGGGAAAGTTTTAGAAATGCTTCCTTAGGTGTTTGACAGCGTGTTCCGCTCCCTCGTAAATTTGGTTTGAAAGTGAGTTTCTACTCGGAGCGCTTCCCGCCCCCCCGCCTTTGGATTTTCCACAAATTAGCAGATCAAGAGATATTCAGAAAATGCCTCTGAATACACATGTGTGTTAAGTAAGCTTTCTTTTGAGGCGTGGCCAAAGCCTTCTAAATCCTTAATTAAGGGCGGCTTGAGTCTGGGAGCTTTATTGCGCTGTACTGCTGACAACCGAGGTTAAACTTCCCTGCTATCTTTCAATGCGCTCCCCGAAATTGTGCAAGAGCTTTGCAACTTTTGAAATCAGGGAGCCGGGATTTGGAGCGCGGACTGTGTGTCCTATTGCACTTGAAGCATTGCACCTTTAAAGTAAAGGCTCCTGGGGAAAGTGGAGTCCGGAAGCATCAAATGGGTTTAATAAGGGCTTAGCAACGGCTGTGCAGCTCAGAGTAACCTTCCCTCCTAAATACAGTGGTCGTGAGACAATTTGCACACATCAGCTTATAAGTCTTTTTTTATTATTATTACTTTCTTCCCCTCACAGAAGAAGAACAAGAGGAAGATGAGGAAATTGATGTCGTTACATTAGCTGAAGCGAATGAATCCGAATCCAGCACAGAATCCAGCACAGACACATCAGAAGAGCACAGTAAGCCCCACCACAGCCCGCTGGTTCTCAAACGGTGTCACGTCAACATCCATCAGCACAATTATGCCGCTCCTCCTTCCACCAAGGTTGACTACCCAGCTGCAAAAAGGCTAAAGTTGGACAGTGGCAGAGTTCTCAAACAGATCAGCAATAACCGAAAATGCTCGAGTCCCCGCACGTCAGATTCGGAAGAGAACGACAAGAGGCGAACGCACAACGTCTTGGAGCGCCAGAGGAGAAATGAGCTGAAGCTGAGTTTCTTTGCCTTGCGTGACCAGATACCCGAGGTGGCCAACAACGAAAAGGCACCCAAGGTCGTCATCCTGAAAAAAGCCACGGAATACGTTCTTTCCATCCAGTCGGATGAACACAGACTGATCGCAGAGAAAGAGCAGTTGAGGCGGAGGAGAGAACAGTTGAAACACAAACTCGAGCAGCTAAGGAACTCTTGTGCATAGGAACTCTTGGGCATCGCATAGAATAACCCAAACTAGACTGAACTATGATAAAATATTAACGTTTCTAATATCACTCATGAACTACACCAGTTTATTGAGTATGGAACTGTTGCAACTGCATGCTGTGCGATTTCACTCGAGACTACACAACCTTGGCTGAATCTCCCAAGGGTTTGGCCAGAACCTCAAAACTGCCTCATAATTGATACGTTGGGCATAAGGGATGATGGAATATTCTTCATGCTTGGGGATGAAGTCCTCAAGATTTTTTCTTTAAAGATTTTGTATTTAAGGCATTTTTTCATATGAGAATCCCCCCAAAAAGTTGTGCCCGGATTGCTGTATATATTTCCACATCTTATTGTCATGTAAATACCTTTTAATAAAGTCTTTATAGAAAAATGTGCAACATTAATAGGCAACAGTTGTGGCAACTGGATTTATACTTGTCTTGAACTTCTGTGCCATAACATTTCACAATTTTGTTTTTTATTTAAATACATTTTTTCTTTCAAAAATGATTTTTATTTTGGTTTTAGATAAATAAATATTTGCCCAAAATTTAATTAGATAAATCCTGTGTAAAGACTTTGCTTTGTCTCCTGCTGTTGTTATTAGATGCTTATTTCCATGACATCCCTCTCGCTGTCATCATGGCAGTGACCTGGCAAAAGTCAAAGGGGAGTTAAGTGAGAGGAAATGATGATAGTTTTGCAGCTTAGTAAGGAGTTTGGTTCCTTCCCCCCTCTTCTTGCGTTAATTCAAGTAGATAAGATCATTGGTCTAGTGTGCTTTGTCGGTTCAATCAGCGTTGCCACCAGCGCCTCCCTGAAGGTGCTGGTGGCAACATCTGCCTAGGCCATGGTCACCTGCCTGAGCTGAGGTGCTGTATTTTTACAGCAGTCACCCCGGTGCATGGGCTCTGCGTTCCCTCCACATACGTTTAACTGAATTTTCGGGACATACCTTCATCCTGCACTGGACCCAGCTATGTATTTTGAGGGCTGCTTTGTAGCAGGCTCACCTTAATTGCATCTTATTTGATGTTGAACAGAAGGTAAATGGGATAACAAAATAAACCAAGAGGGTGAGCGTTGCAGTGGTTAAAACAACAGAGTGGTTTCCCTTTTTTAAGTGTTGAAATCAGCAGAGCCAATCTTCCTGGACGAGCACCTTAATGCTTTATTAATGCGAATAGTTACTCGGGATTTCAAGGAATGCAAAGTTCAAGGACACACAAAAGGGAGCAGAGGAAAAGAACAGCTATTTCTCACCTGGAGAGTATGCTCAGACAGATTCCTAACATTTGCCAGACACACTAAATCGTATTTACATTCAGGAATTGTCTCATGATCAGCTTTGGATGCACCATGAAGTGCTTGACACAGCTCCTAAGATTAGATTTGATCTTTTTTCTCCTCTCCTTTCGCCAAATTAGCTCCACTTTGGTCAGAACTTGAGCAAGAAATCAATGAGTACTTTGATGTGGGGGAAGAAAGTGCTTTTCAAAAAGTTGAACCTGGTACTTTTTGATTTTCATAATTCCCGTTAAACACATATTTACTTGGCTTCCAACTGTTTGAGTGGCAGTGCTGCCAGATAACAGCAGTGCCAGCAACCAAACTCAGAGTGAGGGTTCAGGTTTTCTATAGCTTTCAAGTCTGGAGCAAGAGGAAGGGCTGAGTGTGGGCATACATGGTGTGGGGGCATTTTAGGGAGAGGGGAGACGCCAGAGGTCTCTGCCCTGCAAAGCCTAGGGTAACCATCCCAACAATTTTGCGCATGGGACTCCCAAAAGAAAGTCAGTGCCTTAATAACATGCGTAATACCATGATGAGATGCTTTAGGTGCTGGGCTGAAGATTTACTGAGGGAAAATTCATTCTGTTAGAAAACCAGGAGGAAGCAAGGCTTTTTTCTTCAGTTTGTCTGCACCACTGGCTTGTAACTGGGTTTATAGAAGTGGTCTGTAGCTGCTTTTTTCAGTGTGTGATTCAGATATTTACTTACGAGGAAAAAGAATTATGTGAAATGAAACTGTTAATTCTATCTGAACTGTAAATTAGGACATCTTCCAGCTCTGAATAACAGGAAAGTTCTACCTTTTATTAGACAGGATAACTTACTTTAAAAGAATGTTAATTTCTCTTGCCTTTTGGCGTGCACTCTGTCTTAGATATCACTTAGGAACAAAAGCAAGCTGTTGTTTGAGAGTTTCTAACTGCATCCCCATCCTCCGGAACAAACTGGCAGGTATAGCTCCATCCATGAACTATGAAAATATCTGTCACTTTTGGGTTCCACTTTCACCTATTAGCAAAATCCCCTCACTTCTTCCCATTAAATGAGGTTAGACCACAATGATTAGTAAACCTCTCCTTATTTGTCGGCTTCTGAAATCATTTGGAGAATAGGTCTGTTGCTTTCTTCTGTCGGCAGAAGGTCCTCGGTCTTTTGATGAACAGGATACTTGCAGTTATTTAATTTCTTGCTCCCATCTTTTAATTAAGCATCAGTTCTGCTTGCCACTTTCCTACTGGAAGAGTACACCAGATCATGAACATGGTCTCCACCTGCCACTCTAAAAGACTATGATTTTATGGGATGACGTTTCATATTTATGGCATTTCTTACTTTGTTGAAGGATTACAAAGTACCCACATAGTGTAGTAAAACAGAAATAAATTTAACGCAGCCTATACATGCAGGGGTAAAATACCGCTCCTGGTCATTAAACTGCTGCTACAATGAAGGGGAGGGTGGCTTCCACTTTCTGTCTCTGCACAAGAGGTTAGGACGTTTGGAAGACACAGACGTCCCACCGGAGTTTCCGGGCTGGATTCAGTTAGTAACGCATTGTATATGGATAGGGAAGTGTTGGGTTTTGCTGCTGCTTTGGAGCAAGAAAGGAGATAAGCTTATAAAGAAACTTCTGAGCCTTGAAATAAAATGCAGTAAGCATTTACAGCGCTTGCCAAACAGCTGTACCAAAACTGCTTGAAATATGAGGAGCATTTTTAGCTTCATCTGGGTGCTCCTTACTTTCACAGGAGATTTCAAGCCTTTTCTTCCAGAAAAACATTAGGCAAAATATGGCATCAGAGGAAAGTAGAAACAAACCATTTTGGTGAAAATAAAATTGCCCTTATCATATACTCTCACTTTTCTCCTCTAATAATACTGATCTTTAAAGTTCCGGATTAATTTTTTTTTCCATCTGTATAAGTTCTGTCTTTCCAGCCAACTAATAATCTGAATGACTTCAACGTATCAATACAGAATATGCTGGGGGAGCACTGGGATGTACAAAAGCACCTGTGTCAGCTTAATTCAGCTCCTGTCTGAGTCAGTGGAAATTCCATGTTTCTTCCAGGGAAACAGGCTCGTGCCAGTGGAGGATGCTCTTGAAAATTTTATCACTGCCTATAAAGAAATCACTTTACTTGCCACTGCTGTAACAACTCTTGCTCCTGTAGCACTTTGTAACCATTGCAGGCAGTTGAGAGATGACAAATGTTTCATCAGAGTTGTACTAAAAGGAGAATTTCAGGTAAGTGGAATAGAATTACTGTAAACCGGAAATATGCCAGGCCACTTCAGTTAACATCTGAATTTATTCAAAACGGAAGGTAGAGGTGGTTGTTTCATCTACAGAGATGAACCATCTTTTAATACGCTGGATTATTTTTTAACAAGTTTTTGTTGATGATCTGTGTTAGAGTCATCTGTCAACGAATTATCAGAAAAATAAAACTGGATGATAAACAATCCTATCACAACCAGACAGCTTGGGAAGAGACTCAGGATTTACTTCCCAGCTTACAGGTTTGCTATTTCCTCATTTTGAGAGGACAACTACGGGACCTTCTGAAAAAAAAAAAAAAAAGGCTCTGCTGACTGAAAACTAACCTTTGATTTCCCCTTGAGGTTTCCATGCAGAGGAGGCCTCAACCTGACTAGAAAAAAAAAATAAAATCAAGAAATGAGATAGATGAGCAATAGAAGCCAAATTTCATTTCCAGTACAACATGTTTGATGTTCAGCAGGTTTTACCAGCCTTCATGCCATTTACTCATCTCAGGCATAGCTGTAGAGTCAGTGGGGACAGGAACCGGCAAGAACGTTATCCAAGATTCAGAATAGCAGCTAGGAAGTCAAAGGGGGATTTCCTGACTCTGCCAATCACCTTCCACAGACATCTTGAGCAAAGGGAGGGTGCAAGTGTTGGGAGTGGATCCTGATGGGAGAGGTGCTGATGGCAGTGGACTCAGCGGCGCGAGTAATGCACGTCATGGAAGAGTTGCAGTTACCACACATCCAGATGGAACAGGGTTGGGTGAGACATTGGCCAGGCAGTGACAATACCACCTTTTAATCAATTCTTGACTATACGACAAGGTATTTTTTTCACATCTCTATAGAGGCCAAGGACCTTGTCCCTAAGTGTGCCCAGACGTGTCCTACGAAATGAGATAAGCTCATTGTTCTGATAATAAAACGTACGACCTTTGGTGCTAAATATTAGTGCTTATGAAGAAGTTTCTTTTGCCACTTGCCAAAACTATTTAAGGTTTGTAGTTACTGAGCAACCCTTGCTTCAAGTTGCCACCAGTGCATGGGAGCCTGAGCTACGAGGCACATCTGCATGGTCCTGCTTGAAGCCGTGAAAGAGGAGGCAGAAGTCATTGGCTGCGGGTGGAGCTGCACAATTCTGGCTGACTTTGATGGCAAAGTATCTTATTCCCACACAACCTGCAGCTTCCAGCTTGATGTATGAATTGCAGAGCTATTCCTTGTTCTACAGAAGTCCAGGAGAAAGCAGCTAGGTAGGTTAGTTCCTGATGTTATATATTACAGTGATTGCATTTTGTTGTCAAACTCACCCTTCGTAGGTCTCTCCATGGGTCTTGCCATGGCTACTGCTTTGCTGAATACATTTCCATTCAAGGCAAAACCTTTCTTGCAGCCACATGTAATTTCCATCGCAAGCTTCTGTGTGCCAATTATGTGGAATTATGTTCTCCCTATGGGATCATAGGGGAAAAAAAAAAAACAAACCTAAAGGATTAGGTGCTGTGAATGAAGAGGTTTTAAAATATAAGCTGCAAAAATGGAGCAATCTAACTGGGTAACAAAGATTTCCAAGCAGACAAATTAACACTGCTTGGAACTAATTAGCCCCATCAGCTGCCTTCATGCTAATTTATCCATGATGAAAGAGGACAGAAATAGCAGGAGGAAAAAAAAAAACTAAAAATTACAGGAATTGTGCTTTATATACAACTACTATGACTAGGCAAACCCTCAAAAATTCTGCAGGCTAAATTGTGAGCATGCATGACCAAATGCAAAGCCCTGCTCCTGCAGCCCTTTGAACGCCTCTCTGGATTGCGTGCAGGTTCCAGTTGCACAGCAGCACTCCTGTTTCCCAGCACATTTTTCTTCCAGGCGCCACGTGTGTGCAAGGGGCTGCTCACAGGGATGCAGCGGCTGGAGTGAGAGCACTCCTTCCACTCCTTTTTCTCCCATTAATCTGCTCTGTGACGACAGCAGAGCCAAACAAAGCCCCTCGGTGCAGGTAGTTCGTGTGATCTAGTGCCTGGCTGAGTGTCTGACAAAGCCCTTTTTGGCTTGTGACCAAGGCCGTGCTGTGCTACGGTTGAATTAGTGGAAGAGGGTTCAACTCTGCAACTGTGCAGATACAGCAAATGTAAGGTTTGCACGCTTCCCCTCAGTACGAAAAGATCCCCCCCTTCCCTCCCCTGCAGAAAAGTGGTGTCTGCAATAGTAGGTGGGCTCCTACCACAGCACTGGACAGACCTCACATTGCTCAGCTTCTGAATTTATTCAGTCTGATTTATTTAGTTTATTTAGGTTTATTCAGTCTGATCTGGGCAATGCTGTTTCCTAGAATTCTTTGGGTTTTCATTTGATTGGACTACAATAACTCCTTAAATAATTTGTTTTTATTCATGTCATATATGTCCCAAGAAAGAAAACCTGCTCAGTAAGAACTGCCACCAGAACAAGGCTTTCCAACAACAGCGTTCTTGGAAAGTTGGTGTAGATGTATTTAAAGCTAAGTAAAAACGTGCTAGAAAATACAGATTGGATCAGACAACAAAGACCACCTTTCCACCCCCTGTTTCTATCAGGGTTTTTTCACTATTCCACAGTTTATTAATTTCCTTTTAGGCCACATGTTAAAACCAGGAATCGAGGAGTAACCAGAATCTAAATTGAAAGGCTGAAACAAGGTATATTGCAAGCATTATTCTATAATCCGTGTTCCACATACATACAAATTTCAGAGAGAAATCAAATATGATCCATTAGTTTCTGAGGAACCTGAACAAAGATACTTCTGCCTTGGACTGGGCTGTGTTTTCAACAGTACACAGCATCACAGAGTCAGAATCATTTAGGTTGGAAAGGACCTTTAACATCCTCAAGTCCAGCCATTAACCTAGCACTGCCAAGCCCACCACTAACCCACGTCTCTAAGCACCACATCTACAAGTCTTTTAAATGCCTCCAGGGATGGTGACTCAACTACTTCTCTGAGCAGCCTGTTCCAGTGCTTGACAACCCTTTCGGTGAAGAGATTTTTCCTAATATCCAATCTAAACCTCCCCTGGTGCAACTTGAGGCAGTTTTCTCTTGTCCTATCACTTGTTAACAATGTAAGTCTGGAGCTGAAATAAATGCTATGTAGTGGTTCAGAGAACTAGTTCCCAAAATGAACCTCTTTGATTCAACTCCACTCCAGTAATCCCGCCAATCCTTCCTCTACGTCAAACCCAGATTTCTTTAGATTGATCAGCCACAGCTAGTCAACTAACTGCAAGAACTGCTCACTTAACTACCTCCATGTGAAATACCTTCACCCTTAAGTAAACAGTGTGGTTTTATATCACTGATTTTAAGCAATTATGAATTGGGCATTTAAAAAAAAAGACCTTGCAATTAAGTTAGAGCAAGATCTGAAATGGATGGGTGACTTTGTCCAAAGAAGCATTTGTTTCCTTTAAGAAACACTTTCAGTCATGTTTTCAGTCATGTTAATCAGCCTGAGGGTTGTTTGGGTTTTGTTGTTTGTTTGTTTGTTTGTTTGTTTGTTTGTTTGTTTGACACACGTGCACCAGGTGTTTAACCTCCTATTTTTTCATCATCATCTTAAAATTTCTTCAACCTCTTAAATATTCAGACTTATTAACGAAATGAATCTTTATATATGTTTATTTGCACTTTTGCTGTTACTCAGTGTGGTGATACGAAGGGAAGTAACTTCTAGTACATAAAGCTTTACAGTCTCATAGAGATTTTGGAGAATCTAGGTATTAAAAAAAATCAACAGCACACCCCCCCCCTCCATCAGCTCACTTCGCTATATAACAGCTGCAACCTGGCTTTCAAGTATTAGTCTTTCTATACTGTATAAATATGGTGGACAGGAGAGGAAAAGGGAGGTTTGGGGTTTTGTTACTTTTATCAACCAAGTGTTTTTCATACACAGAGATTTTACAAAAAAAAATACATCAGACTAATAGTTTGCCGTGTATTGGCTGCAGACATTGTGAATCGCAGTGGATTCAGAGAAGAAGAGCAGTATTATTTTGATAAATTGTACTGTTTTATAATATTAATTTGAGCTGCAAAATTCCCCTCATCTGGGGTAAAGCAGATTTTTCTTTGGGCACAAGTAAAATCCTATCATACATTCTCATTACCGTTCATCATTATGGTAAAGAGTAAGATAATATTGCATCGTGCCTACTAGGCTTCTACACTTTAAGGGAATGTAAAGGGCTATATGAATATCTTATGAAGTGATTGCAAAATAAAATTGACATCAAAGTGATTCAACTATGTAACATATTATTCCCTCCCTGTAAAGTTGGATTCTTACTGAAAAACGCTTTCCTCCTTTTGCATTTGTGAAAGAGAGAAAAAAATGGGTCTCCTGCACTTATGGAAAAACCCAGCATTTTCCCATGTTTTACAAGGACAAAAGTGTTCATCAGTGTCTGTACTTTTATTCACGTTTTAATTTTGGTGCTTGATTAAAATGAATCCAGCCCTTCCCCATTCATTTCAGCACGCTGTCCTAAAACTGAGACCTGAGTGTGACACCGAAAACAGTGAACACAAACTGCGAAAGTATTAAAGGGGCTCCAGGGACCAAAATGACATGGTTATGACCTGCTTAGCAGCTGGAGCAAAATGTCTGGGCAGCGACGTGACTGCCACAAAGGTCTGTGCGGCTGCAGCGCGTTGCCTGGCCGTGGGGGTTCCCCCACCCCTCTAACTCCTTTTCAGCCCCTTTTTTTTTTTAATCGGTGGCCAAATTCCCATTTATGTCATGCACTCCTGTTCAGGAATGCTACGTGCCAGAAGGTTTTATGCTCAGTTGATGTTTCCATGAGGTTCCTCTGTAAATATGCCCGTTGCTGGCTCTCGGGGAGCCTGCTCGGAGGAACAGTAAATCCCACCGAAGAGTGCCGGCTCCTGGAATAGACACACCGTGTCCACACGACGCAAAGTGCTGATCCGGTGTGACTCACTCTGCCAGATCAAATCTGTTTAAGACACTTTGAATAGAAAGCTTTGTCCTGCCAGACGATACGACAAATCTGGTATCCTGCCACAGAGAGTCTAAAGCCATCACGAACACCCCCCAGTGTACAGATCAGTGATGATGTTGATCCGAATCGTATTTATCTTGCTGGATGCTCCAGCCATGCATGGTTTTGATTTTGTGACTAGGAGGCCACCAGAACTTATTTATTCCCTAATTTAATTGGCTTATTGTAAATTACGTTTCAGTTCATGCCTTCCTTTGTCTCGGTATGCATTGGGAGCAAAATCTCAGCCTCTTCACGAAGCACCACACAAACCACAAAACACTTACTGACTCCAGCAGGACCAGGATTACAACCTTAATTTTGCAATCATTCTTTAATCTTCCCTTAATTAATTTAATTCTGATATCATTATCTAGATTGCCCCGTTCATTTAGCATCACAGCATCTACCTCTTCATTCTCACTGGAAGGCTTTGGTAACCTTGCAAATGTTGCAGCTCTATCTCCCATTCCTACCTTTTGATCTTTCCTAACAACCTTCCTTTAATGTCTGCTGAGCTCAGCCTTTTATCAGGCAAAGCACTCCACCCTCCCTGGTAGAAGGGGGCACTGCTCGGATCAACGTAGGCGCTAAATTTGCACCGTCTGCCTCTCGAGGTGATCCTGCTGGCCTGTGCTGGCTCTTCAGCCAGTTTTAAAACCGGTTCAGCCAAATTAAGTTTAAAACTGAAGGGCAGACAGGATTCCATAAGGTTTTACAAGGCAGCCCATTCCAGTTTTAACTAATTTCAGGACCTGTATTGTCTCTGCTGGGGGGTTTCTTCTTGTAACCACCTTGGGTGGAGAATTCTGGTGTGGGTGAGAAAATGCGCTAACCCACACCTTGCAGTGGGCAGTTGAGGTTGAAGAGCATACAATCCATACTGTGCTGTTGTTCCAATTACTTTGGTTTATTAAATGAGCTCAGCTGATGCCTTATCTTTTTTGCCTAGCCGCACAAAAGTACCATGGTGGTGCCATACATACAGTTGACCTTAATGGCACCACCTAAGTATAGACAAGCTGTCCCCTCTTCTCCTTGGCCTCGGTGTGACTGTGGCTCAGCTGGCGTGAAGTAGGGACTCAGCGAAGAGGACAGGCATTGCAGCCAGGTCAGGGCGGTAAAAGCCCAGGGGGCAGGGTGCAGACTGGCAGGACGTGCACCAGGACCTCCCATTAGCCCCCTGTCCACTGCAATAAAAATGCTTATTCTGGTATAATCTCTTCCTAGGCTGTCCAGGACTGTGACCTTCTGACCATGACCATGGCTTCTGAATATCTCCAAGGATGGAGACTCCACAACCTCCCTGAACAACCTGTGCCGGCGCTCACTGACCAACATCCTGGTCATGACTGCTTTGCAAGGTGGATCTGGTTGTTACACATGATTTAACACAGAGTATGTCAATTTTCAGACGTGCTGAACATTTGCAGGTCTCAGTGCCTCCAGCTGCTGTTGGGGATGCTCGTTGCCTTTAAAGGTCGGGCAAAACACCTGCTGCGGTATTCCTCTCCTGAAGCAATAATGATTTCTCAATGAAAAGATAGCAGAGAAAGGATAAATCTGGGGTACAGACAGATAGAAGTGCACTGCCTTCCCTCTGCCAATGTTTTCTGGGTAACTTTAAACTCTGATGCACTCTGGCTCTCACGGGAGGCACATTTTCAGCAGCTCTCAGGTGTCAGTGGATGCAAAGCTCAGCTGAAACTGAGCACAAATGGAAAATCCTGTCTTTTGGTCTCTCCTGGCATGCCAAGGATTTGCTCTGACTTACCTGCTCTGCCCTCATTTTGTCACTTCCATTCACTTGTACCTGTCGGGATCATTTGGCTATAAGACAAACCATCCAAACAGATCGCCATGGCTTCACTGTCATGAGCTGAGGAAAAAAATACCACCCCTAAATCCTGAGGGCAGAGACTGGACACTAGTAGGAAGGGAAATAACAGTGCGCAGCATCTGTGCAGCGCTGGTTTTCCAAAGCAATGCTTTTCATACAAGGTCTGCTTTCTCTATCCATCATTGCCGAGGTGAAGCTATGCAGCATGACAACAAAATAAGCTGCTCTGCCTAGTAGTGGAAAGGTCTTTTCCCAGCACATACTACATTTTGCTTAGATGGCTGGCTAAAAATGGTGTGTTGATTTTAACAAAGATTGATAGTCAACATGAATATGCTGCCTGCCTCGCTTCTCTGCTGGACGCGCAGCAGAGAGCCTGGCAAACCCTGAACAATGGGATCGCCTGTTGATTTGGGGATTAAAAGCTGTCTGTGGAAGAGCGCGTGGAGAAAATGTGCTGAGAGCTTCTGCTGAAGGGGCTAATTCATAGTCTAGTCAAGTAGCTTCATAGCCATGTCTATCATGAAAATTTGTTATCAGCACACTGTTTGAATCACAGATCAATGCACACTGATTTTGGCACATCTAATTAGATTTGATGGGGAAGAACATGTCTGCATTTTTTAGGCTCTGTAGTTCCCATTTCTTTATGTGTAATTTCATTTTTGATCTGTTTTAACAGTGATTAGGTCTTGTAGAGTTATGATACTGCAGAGATGTCAGCCGTGGTTATCCCACTCACCTAGGCAAGCCTGTCGGTCACCCAACGCTGAGAATGGGAGATTGGGAGTCAGGACTCCAGTACCTCCCAGTTACACCAGCCAGAAGTCAATGTGTGCTCCTGGTATGGCTGCAAGCAAGATATTTTACTTATCTGTACCTCAGTTTGCATGTCTGTGAACTTGTATATAGCCTATATATGCATCTTAGGGGCATTATAAAACTTTGTTGATAGCTACTGCTTCTGAACTGTTTCCATGTCTTCTGTTTCTACGGCACAATGCAAAACTGATTATCATCATTTGCGATGTGGAAGGGGCACAGCCTGGTGCTTATCTACCTTTGTGAGTACCGTGGCTGCTCTGATTTCAGTTTTAGCCTGGAATATGCAATTGCTTAAATCTCTTTGTGGTACAGTGAGGATACCAGCTACGCAGATGTCCATCACAAGGTCAGGGCTTAAATGGAACACTCTCTGGGACGGAACTGGTGAGCTGGTGAGCAGCTTATGACACACCAGATACTCCTCCCTCCCTCCTAAGGTCTTTTCTCCAGCGCTTGTGGAGTTCATTTAGTGGCTGTTAACCAGTTTACCTATATTCACATTCCCATCCCAGGGGGAATCCTGTGCCTTGTAGTGTAGATGTAGGATCATCGTGGCCATGAAATGGGTTTCCAAATCCCAGGAAAGCATCTGCTCCAGTCCACACCTTTATCTCTGAGATGGGAGGTGGGAACAAAGGGACCAGCACAGGCCAAAGGGTGAGACTCTTCTTTGCACCCAGGGTGCAGCTGCTCTCTGGGCAGTAAAAAGACGCAAAGGAGGGCGTTGAACCAGGTCTCCCACTTCTTAGGGAAGTGCTGGGTCGATATATGAATTGTGGGCAGTGGTACCACTGTCACCATCTGTGCTAAAAAGAGCACAAGTCTCCCAAATGCCTTTGAGGAACATCCCAGCCCTGCAGCCACAAACCAGCCTGCCTGAGCCCCCGGAGGACCCAGCCCCAATGCCTGCCCCATGGCTGTGCCCACACGGGCAGTGTGGGGGACATCCATAAACAAGCACTTTGGGATGGTTGAACTCTAAATGTGAGTGTGTAGACAGCAACTGGGCTTGAGAGGAGAGGGACACCAGGTCCGGCGTGAGTTTCACATGCTGTGCCCTGCTCCCATCCTGCTGCTGGAGGAGCACCGTGAGTCGCTCCTGAGCCTGGCTGCGTCAACACGCCTGTCGTGACACTCCAGGGGCTGCCGGTGTCACTCTCCCTTGAAAATCACTCACGTGAATGTTGTATATTTGTTATAGATGGAGAGATTAGCATAAAGACTAAAGAAGAAAGTAAACAGAAAGGGAAGGACCCTGGGGATACTGCAGTGGTGTATGCCAGCTTGGCTGGTCCAACCTGTTTATAATGTCTAACACAATCACAGGTGCCAAAGAATAACTGACAAGTTAAACAGTTTCCTCTTTGCAATTTAGCAACGGGATCCTTGTGTGAGGAGGGCAGGGGCCCTGCTGTTTTCCCAGGAGACAAGGGCTTCAGAAACAGGGAAGCAGACATGAGGGTCTTCCCTGGAAGCTGGTGGTGTTTTACATGCTTTGTGTGTCTTCTGCTGCTGTTGAGGCATACAGTCCTTACATGGGCACTGCTGGGTGCACAGGGCTCTTCTGGTCTCCTCTTCTCTTCACAGGGCCCAAGGAACCTAAATATATGTACCATAGATCTCCACATGCCCATAGCTGGGTGTCTGCAGTGACTTCTCAAACTGAGCATCTCCTGGCAGACAACCCCGCGGTGCGCCGTGCTTAGTGTGGGACATCTCCCTGATGCCGTAGCATGGGCTTTAGTGGGCTTGTGCTGTCTCCTGCGGCTGGACCTACGGCTCTCTTCTCTCATCCGACCATGTCTTCACATCCTGGGTTTTCTATCCCTGCCGACAGCACCACTTGCCACATCCTCTCTCAGGCTTGCAACTTGTCATGATCTTTCGCCCTTCACACAAAACAAACAAACTCGACTCCTTCTCCCCAGGGACTCAGGCAGTCCCTTTCTCAGGGGCTTCCTTGGGAAATCTGACCGGGACACGGATGGTGTTGCCTCTCTCTCTCTCAAATTCTCTCCTTTTTCTCACAGCATTTGTTTTTTTCACTACTGATGTTAAACCTCCAGCTCACAGTTTTGTTAACTCTCCCGCAAACTCAAGCATGCTCATCTCTGGATCTACTTTCCATCCTGTCAGTCCAACACAGATTTAGTAACGCAGACATTTGGTTTCACTTTATTACACTGCTTTCTTGTTTCTTAAATCACATTCCAGCTAGTCATCTTAAATGCTTTCCATAATCTCAAACTGAGTTTTTGCACCTCTCTGTCCTGCAAGTTCAGTCTTGCTGCAGACTCAGAAAGGCATCACTTTAAAATGTCCCTTTATTTTTTTTAATTCCATAAACTTGGGAAATATATGGAGCACCTGAGTTACAAGCTGCGGTAGTTAGGCCATCAGTGACAAGTCTGTTACTTCTGTGCTTCATATCAACCCTGCATATCCTCCTTCTCTGCTCTGGAGTCACCGCTAAGCGACCCCAAATCAGAGCCTTAAGAAATCTCCCGCTCCTTGGAACACGCTCCCAATTACTTGCCAAACCTCTTCCCTACAGCCTTGCAGAGAAAGATGCAGTTTGGGGGCCCTAGCAAAATTGAGCCCAGCTTCATTAATATAGCTGCATTACCAACAGGATCGTCTCTGTTTCCTCTACCCATTATCTTTCTTTATGCTCAAAATAGCCATCAAGAGAGGCACCAGCCTATGTTTATGGATAATCTGTGTGAAGAAATGGACAGGTGGAAATCTAGTGACGTAATTCTATTGGAAAAAAAATTACATAAATTCTGGGGAGCGGAACTGGCAATGACAATGGTGCGATCTGCTCCCACAGCTCTGGATGGGGAGATTTCTTATACACCTGCGTAGCTACCATACTACTCTAACACCTTCCCCCTCTCTATTCTTCATCTTACATTCAACACTGAGAGCACAGGGAAGGCAGTGGAAATCTTTCCAGCAGCTACAGGAAGTTTCCAGTCTTTGTGTCAGCTCTATTATTGTCACCTGCTCCTGGCTCTGAGAGTTTCGTCCCCATCAAAATCAGAGGCAACTCACCCTTGCCTAGAGATGGATCACTGTTTGGGGACAGGAATGGATCTTCTTCAGATTAATATGAGGAGTTAAATTAAAAGACTGGGGAGTATAACTAAATTATGAAAAGCACCATTGCCTTATACTATTATTTTATCACAGAATGAACTTGATATTGGTAAATACAGCAGGGAGGTATGTGTAAGGGCGAGGGGAAGATCCAGTTGTGTCAAATCATAACACCTGCTGCAGAACAAATGGGTGTACCTGGCTTTGAATGCATTCAGGATGGAAATTAGGTGGTTTCTAACCTTCAGAGAAGAAAAGTTCCAAGATAATATCCAAGAAGGTGTAGTCAGGACAAAACCCTGATGCTGAACTCGATGCCTTTATGGGCAGGCTGGTGTGAAATGATGGCTTCTAGTAGGAGTGGAGCAGATGCAACTACCCAGCCCTTTCTTCTGAGTGTCTGCGATGACTTAGGTTTTTGGACAGTTCCAGAATTAACCTGAAACAAGATTAATCCTTGGATGAGGGAAGGTATAGTTATTGATATGATTACACATTCTCAGCTGCTTTTTCTGCTGTGCTTCTCCCTGGAAGATCTCCCCTGGAAGGGGGAGAATGTGCAGTGGTTTGCCCCAGCCTCTGCTGCACCTCCCAACCCTGGCTGAGGACACTTCACTTTCCAGCTGCCTGTGGTCACCAGCTAGAGGCTGTCACCTCCACGCTGTGCGAGCCACGGGGAGCACAGCTCTCGTTGGCTCCACTGGCACTTCACATAACTTGGGCAGCTTTGCCTGACATGGATTAAGAAGCACTTGTGTGATCCCTGCAGCTGGCAAAGCTGGTGGGGCCCTAGACAGAGAAGGAGCAGCACAGTGCTGGAGGGCAAAAGCCTTCTGCTGGCACAGCCTCGTTGCAGCCTGACCCCTGATCTTTGCCTCAGATCTTCTTTTGGCCTCGAAAGAGCGCGCTGTGTCATTTGGCCTTGACTTTGCTGTGTTTAACTTGCAGGGGTGAACTGGGAGCAAAGCAATTGCCTCATGTAAGTGTGCTAAGCTGTCGTAAAGATGATTATACTCAAGTGGTTTATTGACATGGGTTGGTATATTCAGGTCATAATACTAGATGATTTTCAGAGTACAAACACTAGAAAGGCTGCAGGGCTGAGTGATACGAACACAAGATGTATTCTTCATGGCTGTGGAAAGACCGTCTTTGTGCTACCTCCTGCAATGAGAGATGTTGGATGTGATGGAAATGGTGGGTCCTGCCGTGGGTGTTGAGGCTCCAGCTGTGCCAGCTCTGGGGGAAACGCTTGGTGGTCAACTGCCACCCCCCTGCCAGCCTCCTGTGTCTCCCCATTAAGGGATACCGTATAAAGGATGGTCTGTGCGTTTTCATGGAATGTGGAGACTGACTTCCAAACCCTGGGGCCGTCTCGTGGTGGATGGGAGCAGCCTGTCCCGCCACTGGTTGCAGAGGTCCCTCCTGGAGCAGTGTCTGGATAAGCTCGTGTGATTGTGGTCTGACTTCTCTGTGTATGAACAGGCAGGAAAATGCTTTCACTCTCTTTTTCATGAAGTTTTCTGGATTTGTCACGTCGGGAATTGTACATGGAGATACCTATCTCTCATCGTGGTGCTCAGAGCTGTGTTCATGGCCATGCTGCTGGCACTGTGGTGACACACAGGCAAGTCTGTGGCATTGGGAAAAACAGTATTATTTTGAGCTGATGTTTAACAGCAAATTCTGCCTGTGTTTTGCCAAGGAAGGAAGGGAATCCGGGGGAGAAAGGAATGAAAACTCAATTTTCAGGGCTGTTTGATACACATTTCTCTCTTGCTCTGGCAGCTCTTCACAGCACAGGGAGCTGTGAAGGAGCCATCAGGGCCCCATTCCAGGGCAATGCCCATGCAAAGCCAGAGTAATAGCTTTATGCCACCCTCCCAAACTCTGGAGCAGGAACGGGCTTGGAGAAAAAGTGTGTCAGGCTGCTCCAGCACGTGGGCTCTTTTCAGCTGACAAAATGATCCTTTGGTCTCACGAGTAACTGTATATTTTGGTCTTGCTCCCAGGTTGACTGGCCTCAGAAGACCCTTTATTTAGGACTTGGTCCCCAGCTGTAAGATCTCCACCTACACCCCTCTTCTGATGCAGCAGGTTGCTGAAGGGAATGGCACAAAGACCTTCAATGTGCCTGAGCCGGAGGGCTCTCATCTCTCTTAGTGTGAGCACACAAAGCCTCTTTTTCCAACCCAGCGTTGTATCTTGCTTAAACTGCGGGACCACGGAACTGCTGTTTGGATAAAGCCACATTTTATACCATAATTTTATCCCTGTTGCACTAGCAGTTGCCTTTCCTGTAATGACTGAGTTGTTCTTGCAGATCGGCTTTTTATTGCAGTATTCAAAGCATTGTAGGGGGATTGGGAGCATATTTACTAGTTAAACGAAACGGCGTGTGCTATCCACATTTTCAATACTGCTTTGAAAATCTGATTATGCCGGATATAGACTGACTCCATGCAGGGGGTGATTAGCCCTATGCGGCAGCGGCAGCTCCCAGGCTGGCCACCACAGCCCACACCGGTGCTAACAGTTTGTGCACATGGCAGGAAGGACACACGGCAGGAAGGACACACCGCAGCTCCCGGGTCGCTGCAAAGGTGCTGGCACAGCGGCATTTTAGGTTCCCTCCCAGTCAGAGCAAAAATAGCGCAGGGGAAAAAAAAATCATGTGGCATTGAAGCTTCTGCTTGGTTTCAGTTCCAGCCTGGAATCGAGGAGGATACTTTTTTTTCTTAGTTTGTTTAAAACAAAAAAAAAAGGAAAATAAAGGTTGTTTTTGTCCGTACACTGGGGATTTGCTTGTGTTTTACTGTCTCGCCAGCGTGCAGCCTGTTCTCTATTTTGATGTTGTTTCTTGCAGCACTCAGAGGACTGCAAAGCTACTTTCTCTGCTTGTATGCGGGACGCTTGTATCCCTCTCTCATGTGCTTGTTTGGAGACACCCACGATATCTCGGCGCTCGAACTTCGGGATATATTTTTTTAAATCTCTGGCTTCTATTACTCGCCAAGCTCGCGGAGTTCGGGACAAATGGGACCGGGGGCATCTTTTGGGGGTTAAAAGTAAGCCCGAGGACAAGCTGCAAGGGCTCCCGTCCGCTGATGGCGAAGCCGGCCGCGTCCTCCCGCGGCCGTGTGCGGGCCCGCGGGAGCCATCCCGCGCGGGACGGGTCCCCGCAGCCTCCCCGCCGCGCTCCGCCCCTCCGCGCCGGCTGCCCCCGCACCTGCGGAGCGCCGCGCCGCCACCGTTTATTTATGTCTTATTTTTACACCTTTGTTTAGATCCGGGGGGGGGGGGGGGCGAGGCGGGGGGCGGCGGTGCGGGGCGGCGGTGCGGGGCAGGAGCGCGGGGGCGGGCGCTGCGCGATGCCCCGGGCTGCGGCCGGCCGGCGGCGGCGGCGGCGGCGGCGGCGACGGCGGGGGGCGGTGACGTCACAGAGCCGCTCGCCAGCACAACGTTCCATTGAGGCGAGCGCGTGCTCCGGCGAGCACATGGGCAGCGGGGCCCGTTCCGCTCCGCGCCCCTCCGCGCCGCGCCGCGCCGCCCCGCGCCGCGCCGCCCGGCCCGGCCGACCCCTTCCCGGGGAGGGGGCGCGGTGAGTACCGGGGCTGCAGTTACCGGCGGTGGGGCGAGGGGAGGTTGTTTGCATGTTTATGGTTTTTTATTTGTTTACCCTTTTTTTTTTTTCTCCCCCCCCCGCCTTGCCGTATGATCCCAGCCTCCGCGGTGGGGTTTGCAGGTCGCGGCGGAGTTTACAGCTGAGGCGCGGGGGCTCGTGCAGATGGGGGGGGGGGAGGGGATTGCATTTCGGGTTATTTATTTATTTATCTATTTATTTATTTATTTGTAAAGCGCTGGGTCGACGGTGGGCTAAAAATAGCAATCTCGAGCCGAAGGCCGTGCGGATGGGGAGGCGAAGGGCTCGGGATGCCTTCCAGCGTAAATAAACGGGGGCGCTGAGGGCCGCGGGTGTTTGGGGTCTGGCTTTGCTCCGAAATGACACTGCTCGATGTGCCCATCCCCCCGGCCCCGGCCTGCCTCGGCGGCTCCGCCGGACCCGGGGCGGCGGGGGGAGGGGGGCGCAGAGGTGGGAGAGGTGTGCCCCCCCGCCCCTTGGCCTGGGGAGAAGCTCGGGGCCGGGGGGTGATGGTGGGTCCCCGGGGCCGGGGGTGGGGGGGTGGCTCTTTGCGCTCTCTGCAACTGCGCGGAAGATGCGCGCTGTGCGCTGGGCCGGGGCGCGGGGCTCGGGGCTCCTGCCCGCTCCCGCCCGCATGTGTTTGCGGGGTGAGCTGAGCTCTTCATCTGCGGAGCTGGACTGTTTTGCTTGGGCCGCCGTTAATACGGGCAATCTAATTTTAAGCTGGGCAGCACGAGGGCCTGAGGAATAAAAAGGGAAGATTCTCTGGAGGCTCCAAAGACCGTTTTTACAAAGTGTTTTTTAGGCCTTCTTTTCCTTAAAAACCTGTGGATTTTTAAAGTGCAACTTTAATAGGCCGTATTTTATTTTTTATATATAAATAATACAAAAACGTTTCCATTGACAGGATGCTTTAGGACTTCGGTCTTGAACTATTAAACTGTTGGTTGCTGCATCTTAAAATGCTGTGCGGAGAAATCCCAGCAGAACCGATAATTGTATCTGAAGGATGCGGGAGGCCTTCAGCGAGATGTTTTTAATCCCGTTCATGTTGACAAGTTTAGACATGTTTGCCTGTCCACGTATCTGGTCAGACACAGTGAGTCATGAATCCCACGCTAGTTCCTTTTTACCAATATGTTAAAAAAATATACATTGTTGAAGTCATTGATTTGGAAAAAAGGAGCTTTTCTGGGGGTATATTAGAATGTATTAGCCATTCCTAAATACAAAGAGCACAGTGTATTATGTACATGTTACGGCTGTATGAAATGGGAGTATTTATTTCTTCATCGAGCAGAAATACAACCTCACTAATACCGGTTTGTGCCAACTGGTCTGGATTATCATGAGAGCTCTTAGATATGTCGTAAAATATGAGGATGTTTAAAAAATCTAACTCAGAATCATTGACTTCACTGTAAGAAATAAGGATACAGTCTGATATTTAGTCATAAACATCCAGTTTCCTTTCTACTGTGATTTTTCAAATTATTTAATAAATATGTATATTTTCCAAGCACGTGGACCAGTCAGATGCTCTTTTGTGCAAGGTGCTGCATATCTCTGATAAATGCCAGTTCACACACCAGGGAGTTTCAAATGATCTTATACATGCTTTGCATCATTTTAAAAATGCACCTCTAACTTTATTTGTTCCCCTCTCTCTCTCTCTTCTCTCTCTCACAGCAATAAGGCATGAGCCTGGCTTACAGCTAGTTTATCATTGCTAGAATTCTGATGGATCTGACTGTGCCTTTGTGTATTTTGAGTTATATTAAGGTAATTAGTTGTACAGGTGCAGTTTGTCAGCAACGGGAATGCCTTTATACCTGTTAGGAGTAAAATATACCATCTATCTACCGTCGGGCATCTCTGGAAGAGGGGCTGTGCCGGTCTGACTGCGCGGGGACAGCCAGAGCAGTGCCAGCTCTCTGCCTCAGCAAGGCCTGAGGGATTTTGCATCCTTTGCGTCTGCACGCTGATGCCCACGCAACGTCAGGGCGATTCTGTAATACTGAAAATAAGGAAGGGCTTAGGCCTGCAGCCCTTGGAAGGCCCATCTGTCGCAGAAATGAATGGCGTGTTTGAATTAGTTTGTAAAATGGAATATTGGCTCCCTGGGTGAATGTGCATGCTTGGAATATAACTTTGGTGGGAGCTGACAGCTTGCAGAGACGATGGTGAGTTGTGTCTCCAACAGTGCAGCACGTCTGCGCAGCTCTGCAGTCATGGCGTTCTCTCTCTGTGCCCCTGCCGAACCAAAGTGTAAGTTTTGGTTTAATTAAGGACGTTATCTGCTAAAATTGGAGCTTATGCTTAATTCTTTGCAAGATTCAAACCGTATCTTCCTGTTTTTAATCAGAATGCTTTACAAAGACAGCTTATGCTTCCTGGCTGTATATATTTCACTAAGTTTTATACAAGGGATTACTGGCAGGGGAAGTGACCCATAGTGATGATGCAGTGGAGCAAGGCTAGGCAAAAAAACCTGTATATCTACATGCTTTTAAGATATCAGTGCATCTTGTGTGTGTTTGTCACCCTTCAGCTGAAGCTGTTCAGTGGGTTACTGCAGTATCACTATTTTTGTACAGGCCTCCTTCTTCAGGCCTTTTCTGTAATTATGCTGGTGGAGCTCTGCAAGGAATTGCAAGGTAGGGCTTACAAGTATGACATATTAATAAAAGAAAAATATTTGTTTTTTTCCCCACTGGTGTATGCAGACAGTAGTGCTGGCAGGCCGTGGGAAGGGGAAATGCTGTTTTTTGTGACCTGAGGGTATTTCTGCTGCTTGCAGGGATACTGCGGGTGCATCTTTTGCTCCCAGTACATGAATTTAGTGAAGGCTGGTGCCAGGTACCCGTGGTGCGGTGCACTGCAGCTTGGAGCAGTGCACTGCAGCTGTATGTGCATCAGTTAAGCATGCCAGTGGGTCTGTCAGAGCCTCCGTGGAGCCTCTGTGCTGATCTCAGTGCATTACTGCTGCAGGGGCCGAGGTGGTGGGCATGTTGCCCCGACCCCTCGCTGCTGGCCAGGGGGACGGCGGCGTGGTCTGAGGTCCTGCTCTGTGAGCCAAGTAGGGTGCAGAGCTGCAAACTGTACTAGCGGAGAGAAAAATGCATACCTGGTCAGGAAGCTTTTGCCTGTTTGCAGCAAGGTGATACAGATCTTATTTTGAAGCATGGTGTGTTATTTTCTCTCCTTGTTGGCTGGTAGCTTTAGTACTGAACACCTGCATAGCTCCTGGCGAGATTTATGAAGAGTGAGGAGGGAATAAAGACATAATCTGCCTCTTGGACCCGCTAGCGCTGCACATTTTCCCTCGTCACAGCTGTATCTGTTCCAGAGCTGGTCTGTCGTCTTGTGTAGCAAAGTGCTTAGTGCCCTGGCAAGCAATACTACTGTACATCTGTGCGTGGTTTATTTATACGCGGAGATGCAGTGCCTGCTGTTTGCCTGCCTTCTTGGTGCAGTTCAGTGGAGGACAACATTTTTTTGGAGCTATCAGTTTTCTGATAAAGTATCATTCTTGAGTCTTTCCTCAGTTCTCTCTCTGGCAAGTGCCACAGGTCGTTTAGGACGGGGCTTGCTGGTGGTGCTTTTTCCCCTGTCACTCCAAGGGTGACAGATGAGAAGCAGCAAGATGGTTACTTGGTGCATCAGCTCTGCTCAGCTGAAGACAGCAGTCTGCAGGGCGACAGAAACGTGGGGTCCAGCCGGGCATACGGAGCAGCCTGGATGGTTTGCAAGCAGATCTGTGTTATCAAATGACTTTTAATGCATCCCTAGGTGGTATCATTCTTTATGAGAATATAAGGTATGGACGTGAATATCTATGCGGAGCTGTATCCTGCAAATCAGAGGCCGGTCGAGTATCACCCAGGCTTTCCAGGCAGGTTTGTCCCACCCACTCTGCTGCCTGTGCTGTCACATCTTCACTGCTAATGATACCTTGTAGTTGTCAGCAGATGCTACAGTTGCATCCCCCATCACCTCAAAGGAAAAACGGTCCGTGAATTGCTGCTGGTGTAGTACATCAGGCAGCAAAGGGCTCTCAAACACAGCAGTGACAGGCAGAGCTACAACCGGTGTATGGTAGATAATTCAAATTCGAAATTATGGCACAGGTCTTTAATGGCAAGGGTGACTAGCCACTGGAACAAATTGCCCGAAGGGGCAGATTGTCTTTTTCAGTCATTTCTGCCTTAAAAACTGAGTAGTAAAAAGCAGTAGAAGTTGTTTTGTATAAAAATTATCAGGTAGGTTCCTGCAAATCAGCTCACTAGAAGGTCCCTTGATGTGAAAGGGGAGGTTTGACCATGCCCCCCCTCGCCCCACCCCACCCCCCCAACTTGGAGGTTGGTTTGTGTGGGTGCTTGGAGCAAACCTGTGCTGCTGGAGAGTGGGCTGAGCTGAGATGGGGCGTGTGGAGCACCCTGGCAAGAAATAACAGCCCAAAGCCCTGGCAGGACTGTGTGTTACACAGGAAAGTGTCATTGCCATGAGATGTTTTGGAAGATGGTGTTTTGTCACCCCTTTTGTCACTTCCCTTGGTCAGGAATACCCAGTGCCAAAATGTGCATGGCCAAGAGCTGCAGGACTGTAAGAGGTTCCTGAGGAGAGAGGATGACATTGCTGGGGTTCTTGCCTACAAGCTGGGAGCTTGTCCAGGCACGGAACCCAGCAACTCTCCTGGGGGTAGGAATGGACAGCAGAGAACCCCAAAGGAAGCCCCAGAAGGCTTTCCCTTTGGGGAGAGGGGGTCCCTCCCACGAAAGCAGTGCCCAGAGCTGTAGGGTGCATCCCAAGGGGCAGGTGGAGGGCAGAGGTGGGTGGGAGAGGCAAGACCACGTCCCGTCACGTAGTTTATTAAGCAGCTTGTGGAGGCCCTCAGCACAATGCAGATTGTGCTTCCAACCCCCAGGCTCTGAAGCAGGCCAGTGTAGGGATTTTAAGGTGGAAAACTCTGGTCCAGTCCTCCTAACCACCCACCATTGTCTTCCCTCCATCCAGCTGGTACGGTCCAGTCCACTTCTCCCTGGCTTTTTCTGAACACCCTTTCTGTGCCGCCCATCTTCCCTGGATAACTGCTGGTTGGATGCCTGGTCTCTGCTTTAGCTTTACCGGTGGAGTTGAGCTGGTTAAGGGGTATGTCACACTGGTAATGCCTTTGATGTGTATGCAGTGTCCTGATTCCTTGCACTGGTAGGTGCCATCACGTTAGTACTGCTGTAAGCTCTTCTGCATTAGGGGATTTTTGCAAGGTAGCAAACCCTACAGGTTCAAAGTCAGCCAGGAGCAGATCCGGGCCAGCCGCTCTGCTGCCCACTTACATACTGCTTGCCTTTGGTTTCAGAACATTTTGTGCCTTTCCTGAAGTCCCAACAGCTGGATTTAAGAGATTGCTTGCCTTGCTTTTTTCCTCCCAGTCAGGAGGACTAAAACTTCTGATCTTTTCACTGGTGCTGCAGGGGCAGCATCCCATGAGGTCCGGTATATATCTTAGCTGGGGTTGAGGAGCTATTGCCAGTAACTTAGAAAGGAGAAGAAAAATCCAGCTTAGCAGTATTTAGAAAAAAAAAAAACAAAAACAACCTGTGACTCTTTAGTAACACTTTGTATTTTGAGGCCTAGATTTGATCATGTTGCAACCATCTCTTCCTGAAAATGTTGGCCGAGCAAAATCCCAGCCAAAATAAATTGCATTGCATTGCCTTGTGCAGTTCCCTGCCCAGGTAAGGAGAGAGCCCTGCACAAGTGGAAAGGACTTGCAGGCTGTGCAAGGAACGAGTGGTGCAAGAGGTTGGAGCATTACTGCCTGTGTAGGTTTAGGAAAGGTGGTTTTTCCTGGCCAGCTTTCAGCCAGGTGCTGTGTCCTTGGGGCTTGGTGTCGGATCAGGTATCGCTCTCCCCGGCAGTGGTGCATCGCTGACGTACATGTGGTGATGTGTGTGCTGGTTTACGTGGCGGAAACAGCAGCCGTGGGCTCAAGGCTGAGCGTGTGGGACGTGGAGCAATGGCCAAAGCCCTGGCTGTGCTTGAACCCTTTATGTACATCTCCTCTCATGGAAGAAGGTCTGTCATGGGTCTCTCTTCACTAATGTTGAAGTTTGGTTACATTGTTCTTGTTATTATTATTATCATCCTAATCATTATCACTATCATTATTATTATAATTACATGAGCTGTGTTGCAGACATAAAGTTTATTATACATTAATGTAGTCATGCTATAGCAGTCTCTAGACGTGATGTACCAAACCCCTTTATGCTTCAGCTGATGTTGTAAATAGGTAGTCATACCTATCAGTGCAATGACCTGTAATTTAGCAGGCAGAGCAAAAAGTTACCATTCATCCTTTTGGAAAAATTTAATAATGTTTCCAGCCATATTTTAATAATAATGGGTTATTTTTTTCCTCCTTCAAAAGAGTAGGAAAGTCTGAAATATACTGTCCCAGAAATGACCATGGGGGGAGCAAAGGCCAAGAGCTTTGTGCTGTGGCACAGGCAGTTGGGATGCTACTCAGGGGTTTTAGAAGATCATGTTTGCTGTGTGAATTGCTGGATCATTTGATTTACTGGTATCTCACATGTGGCTCTGGTTCTTCTGTTTTCTTTTGGGGGGGGTGGTGGGGAAAGCTCAACATTTTTCTTAAATGTTAAAAAGGCTGGTATTAGACTACAAAGAAATACTAAGAAAAAACTGCACGTGTTTGGTGTTACAGAGGAAAATAATCAGCCTTGTTTATGAGCTGGGAGGTTGGACTGGAGACCACAGAGGGTTCTTCCCACCAGCACTTCTCTGTTTCTGTGGTAACTGAGGAAAAATTGAAAAGCTTGAGCTTCAAGTCTGTGTTTGTGGAACGAGATGGAAGGAGGCCCAGCTTTCATGAATGCACAAGATTAGTAAATAAATGTGATTAAGATGAGCAGGTTCAGAGGGGAAGGAAGATGCTGCTTTTTGCAGTCCAAGACGCTGAAGGAGTGAGGAGTTTGTCTTGAAATGTTTTCCTTACCTTGGGCAGTTAGTATTAAGACCCATCAGTCCTACTTGTTACAAGTGGCATGGGGAGATGATGGGGTTCCCAGTGCTTGGCTGTAGGTAGGATTTGGGGGCTCTGCCCTTGGCAAGCATTTCTTCTCCCTCCCCTTCTACTCTTCTGCTTGCCTCTTTCATCTGTGAACATGTCAGGGCAGACACTCTCTTTTGTATGGTTGTTCACAGCGTAGGACAGTAGAGCCCTGATGTCAGGTGGGCCCTCAGAGCTTCACAGAAATGGTTGAGGTTCTGTACTTTTGCTTGACATGGTTGGAAATGGCAATGGTGGCTTCTATAGGCTGCTGACTCGGACAGGGCGGTCCTGTGGCTGCAACCAATGCACCTAGACAGGAAAAAGGTTTTTGAAAACTTCTCACCAGGCATATATTGCAACTACAAGTGTTGAAGGTCTGGAAATAAGACCTTGCTTAGCTCCTAGCTTAGCATGACAGGTAAACATGAGTACTGGCTTTTCACTTCTGTGGCAGAATCCGTGGACATTCTTCATATGGAGGAGGGAAAGGGGAAGGGAAGTTCACAGTAGTTTTATAATTTTAATTTTAAAGGTAAGTGTATCAAGTACAGTTTACAGGTTACTGGGTGGTAACTTCGGTGTAACAATCTTTGAGACAGGTTGTAGCCTGTTCAGAGCTCAAGATGTTGTCCATTAGCATAAGGCATAACATTATGTTGCCTGGTGGTATAGCCTGTGCACTGCTGTTGTAGCCAGTGTCCCTGTCTTCCTTACAAATCTTGATGACCTAAGAGACTTTTAGCAAAGATCTTATTTTGCAGGATGTTTTTAGTAACTTTCACTGAGTATTTTTCTTGGTACTTTTGTGAGACAAATGACAATAAATAGGATTTCAATTCTATATCTCCCTCTGTTAATTAACTGCTAACACCACCTCATGGAACGAGGCAGTATGGGAGGGATTAAGCAGTCTGCAGTCACTTGTGCTGATCCACCATGACTAGGAGAGCTTACAGTTGGTCTTGCAAATGCATTTCACCTCCTAATAATACTAGGAGTGCTAATATTCCTAGTGACAAACACTTGTATCTTGTTCTGCATAGAAGATCTGGATGCTGAGCAGGTAAAAATGCTGTCTCTGCTGTGGCTTATGAAGGTAAGAGATACCATCAGGGATGGGGCTGGTGCGTGGCATCCTGGGAGCCGTGCTTTCTTGAAAGTCTTGAAGTCTGGGCTAAATCTGTTTAAGGCCTCCCTGAGGTGTGACAAAGCCTGTAGACCCATGAAATAGTGCTTATAACATTAATATTTCATTTGAAGATCTTAAGGGATTTCGATATCCATTAGAAGCTGGCAAGCGTTAAGGCTGAGCTCATGCGGCTGTGGTTTCACTGGAGGCTTGGCCAGCAGAGCGGGTTTGCCCAGAGAGGCTCCTGACCTTCCTCCATGGTGGCAGGCCACAGTGGCTCCAGAAGAAGGAACCTGAAGTCATGTCTGAGCGCTTTGGGGTAGCTGGTACCACAGGAGAAGCAATGAGGTTGCCGCCTTCTACCAGTCTTCATACTTGGAGCCCCACATTGCCTTGCAGTAGGTGACTTGGCCGGGCAACCCAGGCTCAGGTGACCATGGCATGAAGATGATCCATAGCTCTTTGCACCCAGAGCTCTTTGCATCCATACATTTTTGCACCCCGCTGCTGCCAGGGAGCGGAGTTCTTGGACATTGTTGGCTCATTGGTGAGCAACAGCCCTCAGAGCTCCAGCAATGCAGAAGAGCATGAGGAAGGGGTTGAAGAGTCTGCCGCTCCCGTGCTGGCTCTGTTGACTGATGGTACTTGTCCACAGCTGGTGATAAGCTCTCCTTTAGCTCTTCTTCTGGTGATTCTGTCATCTCTAGCTAATTAGGAGGTGCAGCTCCATCTTCCTGGTAAGAGTTCTGGTCTTGGCCTTGACATTCATTGCATCTTGGCCTGACAACAGCAATGACATGCCTGTGAAGGGACCCTGCAAGCAAAGGGAGCTCCAACCAGTCCAGAAAGCTGCAGCCCATCTCCACTGCTGTGTGGGCAGCTTACAATGTCTTTCTATGCTGGCTTCTGTTGGAAATACAGGTAAAGTTGTGAGGTCTTTTGTTCTCTTTTTAGGGTGTTCCCTGTATTGCCTCAGGTAGCAGAAAGACTGCTTCAGACTTTGTGGCAAAGACCATAGGAGCTTTCTGCAAGGAAATGAAGCTCTGCTCTCTGAGGGTCCAGTTTCACATGGACTGGGCAACCCCAGGAGATAAGGACCACCATAAACCTCATAATATTCTGCTCCATGTGCAATGTATGTTCAGCTGAAGGCCTTTTTCTAAATACATAGCAATGTTTTGTATAATATTTAAAGACAGTTGAGGAATGCACAAGCAAAGCAAGGCCCTCCACTGCTTGGTTGGAGGAAAGAGAAATAGCATGTATCAGATGTTACTTCATCACTTAATACAGTGCGCGAAAGATGATCTGGTGATGACTGCAGTATTTAAACTGAGCATTGAGGAAAATACATTTGACTGTAATTCCAGCTACCTGCAGTGATCTGAGCCTTTTCAGAATATAAAAAAAAAGTTAAGAAATAGCAAGATTGAGGTACCCATCCAGACATCCTTAAATCTGCCTTCCCTTTTTCTTTTGACCCCTTTCAAACTAGGGTTAATTACCAGGAATTTTCTGCAGACACAAGACCGGTTGGTAACACCCGGTTGTATTAACAGGTCAGAGCAAGCTGTTTTATCTGAGAGATCTGTTAAATGTTAAATTATTGGGTTTTTTAAAATTACGTTGCCTCCTTTATCGCCTTGTGGACAGGCTCATAGATTCCAAGTTAATTCGTGCATGACTCTTGCTCCCCATCTGTTATGTGTCCCAAAATGTGATATTTAAACAAACCAACAGAAGAGGAACCGTGAAGTCAGGATCATGGTGGGCATTGTGGCCACATTAGTTAGGGGTTGTTCTCTGTGTGGTTTGATGGATGTGGTGGTTCTGATGTGGGTTACTACTTACTACTGGTTGTTTCAGTACTGGGGGATTCATCTCCGTTAGTGGTTTAAGTGGGATTTCAGAGAACAGGGAATGGGTGGGTCTTTGCTCATCCTCTATCATGGTTGACCCCTTCCTGGCTTCATGTCTAAAGCAAGATTGTTAGATGTGCCCATCCAGGACTACAGCGAATGGTGAGATGATTTCCTCTGGCGTGTCTTTTGCTCCTCTCTGGTCAGCCTGCCTTATTTGTGTGTACTTTCCATCTATATCTTGGTTTTACCCTAGGTCATTGGGTCTCTGGGACAGAGACTGTCCTATGGATGCTATATAAAAATAGAATAGAGAATGGACACATTTGGTACCTCAAGCTCTTGGTGGTGCTATATGTAATGCCAATATCCAATAGCACTGATATTCCTCCTGGGGATCTGTAGCTATCTGTGCAGACAATGGACACGTGATGGCCATAAATATCCTGCTGTAATGTGAATTTTCTTACATGGCTTCTGTGTTCTTTTAGCTCTGAACAGCAGTAAATGTAGGAGCTGGCTCGGTACAAGAAGCATACAGAAGTCGTCCCCGTGCAGGTGAAAATTGTCTGTGCTGACCTGTCAGAGCCAGTGGCCGGTGGTGAAGTCTTTGCTTTTATTCAGGGCAGTGTAGATAAAGCACAGTACCGTTTTTCTACTTGTGCATGTATGCATAGATCTATATCCAAGTAATTTTTATATATATTTTTATATATATACAAACATGTGTGTGAAAGCATTGTCGCCTGTTTGGCTCTAACTTTGCTTCCTCCTCCTAGTTTCCCTCTGCTTCTCTTTTTCTGTTCCACTTCATGTTTGAGTTTTATGCCTGTGGTGTTTTTCATAGGCATATTTCCCTTTTTTTCATACCTTCTTTCCCCTTTTTTTCCTATTCTGGCTTTTCATTCTTTATCTTCTCGTCCACATGTTTCTGCTCCAAGTTGGTTTATAATTCCTCTTCCACATGGCTCCTCCTTTCTCTCACCGAGGCAGGTCAGCCAAGCACCCTGTTAACACCTCTGCACACCCTGAGAGTTTGTGGCCTGAGGAGTGGCCACAGCTGTGCCCCTTATTTCTTGGAAAAAAGGAATAAGGAGTCGGAGCTGCTCTCGTTTCCCTTCTCTCTAAATGAGTCTCAACCCGACAGTTTTGGCTTCCCTTGCCTGCTCCAGATTGCAGCTGGTGTGGCCGAGTAGGTGTTTCTCAGATCGGATGGTTAAGAATAAAATTGGGGTTAATGGCCATGGTGCTTCTCCCCTGCACCCCGGGCTTGGCGATGCTCCCTCCTTGGTGGTTGCGGTCTGCCCTCCGAGCCCAGGCTCTGCATTCCCGCTGTTACCACTCTTCCCTTCCTGCTGCTAATTTTAGTAGCCCTCTGGGTTGCTGCAAGCCCAGGGCTCTTCCACCTGATTTCAGCCCTGTTTCTGCCCGCCGGAGGGTTGTGGCCCAGATTGTGGTGGTCCTACGAGGGCTGCTATGCCCCGATGGCAGAGGGCTTTCGGGTGCGTGAGCAGTTGAGCAGGCAGGTTTGTGCATGTTTTGGTGGTGCTTGATTTGAGCAATCCCCATCCCTGTAAGAAAATGCTGCCCAGTGAGAGCAGGTGGGCAGTGCTTGGAGCAGGGGGTTTTTTAAACGGAGCTGGGGTCACGTCCTGCACAGTGTTCCCACTTCTGTGCAAGCAGCAAGGGCTGCGAAGTGCAGCATCTTTTACAGATTGACTAGTAACCGATAATGCTGAGTGTTTCAACTGCTTCTGATTATAGAAACGGAGAGATCTGAAATTAGGAAACTCTTTGATGTTGTTGATCTGAAGAACGCGCTCAATATCACTTGACAGCAGACATTTTATTCTTGGCCACATCAGCCTTGCAACAAGCGAGTTGGTTGGGTGACTTTGTTTGCACAGCTGTTTTTTAGTCCCCCGTCCCCCCCCCCCCCCCCCCCCCCAAAAAAAAAAAATAATAAAAAGTCCCAGGACTTAGCACTGTGTTTCCCATGCTGGAAAACCGATGCTTTCCAGCCCCAGTTTGTGGTGCTGGTTTCTTCAATGGGCCGCAATTCCTGAATGTGCCCAGCCTGCGCTCCGTGGAGGTCAGGCCGGGTGAGCTCTGCTGAGCGCGGTTTAGGCAAACAGATCTGCAGAGGGGACGTTCCTTTGGATAGATGGAAAGATTTTTTTTTTTTAAAATTGGAAAAATGTAACATGAGCAGAAAATCGTAAGGGGTATCATCAAGGTGAATAAACAGAAATCAAACTCCAGACCTTCCCCTTCACGTTGCTGATGATAATACGTGAGGCTTCTTATGTGAAATGTGAACACTCAGGGTCGTGTTTCGTTCAGGATGACTCTTCATTTTTTTTTCCTTCTTTTTTTTCCCCTCTGCAATGCAGACTGCTTTCACAAGTGGTGCAAGTGTCCCATGTCATCCACTCCCATCCCTCAGCTCCCGTTGGATGAGGGGTTATTTCAGGCCATGTTCATAATCTGATCTTGCTGATGACCCTTGCACCCAAGGATCATTTACTGCCAATTGTTAGGGTGCTTTGCTATTTTCAAGACACTCGGGCCTGATCTTATTTCTCTTGCATGCCCAAATGGGATTTTTTTGCCCTGGTTTAGTTTGGCTTGGGAGTGGGCTGTTTATCTACTCACAAGTTTGGTGCTGTCAGTCGCAGCACATGGCGGTAGCACCTGAACTTCTGTAGCTGCAGCCTTTGGGATGGGACACTCAATGACACTGGTTGACTTGGTGGGTGCAGAAGACCTTGCCTTGGAAAGGATAAGGAGCAGGTTGTGGCTGAGGTAACCTGGCAGGCGGCGGGGAAAATTTGTTTTTAAAAGCCAGGTCTGCTTAATGCAGAGCTGTGACCTTGCAGGTTGTCCCAGGTTTGATGGTGAGGCTTGCAGTGCTGCTGGTCCTGCATATTTGGGCTCAGCTATGGTAGACTTGCTATACTGGGGCAGATACTCGTGGTTTTTTTAGACAGCATCCTGTCTCTGGCCCTGGTCAAAGGCAGATGTTTCAGGAAAAAAAAAAACAAACAGTGTGTGAAGGTGAAATACTGGCTAAAAAGTAGCCAGATCACATGAACAGTTTTCTACCAAAACAAGCTCGGCTTGGCTTGCGCTCAAGTCATGCCTGCCCACTGGAGGGATGGTGATGAGTTGTAGGTGGCAGATTTCAGCCAGTTTACAGCATCTAAACAAATAAATCTTTTTTTCTTTCACCCCACCAGTATCTAAGTGTGTGGCCTTTGCTACTTCAGTGTCTCTTTTAAGCAGCTAAAAAGTTTTTCTAAGTGAAATATGTTTCTACGCTGCAGTTGAGAGATAAATATAGCCGGTGAATTGAAAGAAGGCCATAGTATGTGTTATGTGGCCTTACCCAGTATTTTTTTTCTTTTTGTGGTGATTCTGTGCTAACTTAAAATGGAAAACCTCCTGAAAGATGTTATTTTTCCCATCGAAATAAATTACATGCCAGAATGCCATTCACTGCCTTATGCTGCAACCAGTGAAGGATTAAACCCCCCGCCCCTCTTCTTCAGCCGAACACGGTGTGTTTGGAAAGCAGGCGCGTTTGCAGCTGAGCCAGCTCTAATAATAATAATTCGGGCTGAGAAGCGCAGAGCACCCTGTGATTAGCAAAATAATTATTTCACAGTGTATAAATTGAGAGGTGGGCTTTTGACGTGGCGAGGGGGGCGTGCGCGGCAGCTGCCTGGGGAGGCAGTTGGCTCGTGTCGCCCTGCTGACGTTCATGTAGAATTGTGTCCAGGAACCGCACGGAGCAGAACATGCTTGTAGAATGATGATTGCTTTTGAGTTTTTCCAGTAAATTCTGCTGATGAAAGACCAGCCAGAAAACTTGTAAATAGGAGTTTTACACTTTGCTGTTCCCCAGGGTAAAATTTTTCTTTTTTTAAAGTTTGGATGCAGTTGTTCTCTCTGCTTGCCAGGAGGCCAAACTCTGACTAACTGTTGGCTCTAGGACCTAAAAAATGGGCTAGGAAGCCTTCCAAAACGTCTCCTTCATGGATGCTGGTTCAGATCCGGGTCAGGGGGATTGAGAGAGAAGTCCCTATTATGTGGTGCTGCTCTGACATGTATAAAGCCAAGTTCATAGGCTCATAGCTGATGACTTTTTGCCTTAAAATCTTATCTGTCCTGCTGCATAACCGCGAGCAGGGCATTTTACGCATGCTTTTCACTCCATGCGCTGTCAGCAAGGGCAGGGTTTCTCCCCGGCAGCAGGCAGGCGGCTGCGCTGGGGCTGTGTGTGCAGGGCGGGCTGGGAGGTGGCACCAAGCACATGGGTGCCATTGGCTGTCACCCGTGCAAGGCTTTGGGGCAGAGCTCACCCTGGGGACATGCACCAGCAGGCCTACGGCAAGGGGCTCTTGGAACTGATCCAGCCCCCAAAAATGAGCAGAGCTCGGGAAATGCTTCCTAAGGATGGTGCTGAGATAGGCATCTCCAGACCCAGGCTGTGGTCCTGCCTCCCCCTGGGCTGCTGCCAGACTACCTACCCTCCCCCTTTTTGTAATAATTGATCTGCATATAAATATTGTACCAATAGAAATAAGTCTTTAAAACAAATAGTTTTCAGCTAAAATGAGTTCAGGGTACCTTTAGGGGTTTACATCAGTTTAACTGAAGTCTAGTAGACTGTAGATCTCTTCCAGACTGCCTTAAGTATTTGCATAGGACTCGTACAAATAGGGCCCTGATTTTCCCCCCATGATGCTTGCTACTGTGAGAGACTAATAATAATAATAATAATGATGATGATAATAATAATAATAATAATAATTTAAAAAGTGCCTTAATTAGGCCCGTTTTACTTGAGGCAAGCAGGCAAAGTGCATCCTTTGATCCTTTCCAACCTTTGTTTTTTGTGATTTCTTGTTTTTCTTTCCTGTATCTCTTTTGTTGACAATAATCAGAAGGATGCCTGTGTTCATGCGTGTATGTGCATGTATGGATACACATACCATACATTCACACACACATACCTGCTCTTTTTCTGTATTATAAAATACATATATTCTCCCCCTGTGTCAAAGACAACCAATATTGCCTGCGTGCAACTAAACAAGCTGTTGAGTTAATATCCCGGTGTAAAGTTCAGGAAAGCCTGGTGAACAGTTTTCTAATAAGAGGATATTCTGGTCCTCTTGATAATCAGCCCCCCATTGTAAACTCATTTTGAGTCACAGGTTTAAATCTTTGTTCCAGTGGAAAAGATTTTTACAGGCGGCCCCAACAGGCATTAAATCTTGTGGGTTTTTTTTTAGCGGAGTTGCTTAAAATAGTAGATTCTGAATCGGAAGAGTGACTCCAAGGGAAAAGAGAAAAGTTGAAACAATACTTATCATGGTTTGGTGGCACAAACCTTTCGTCCCACCCCAACCCCTGACAGAAATTTGGTAGAGGCAGCAGGCTGGATTTCCTCACTGTGCTTGTGATTTCTCTGTGCAGTTGGGTTTCCATCTTCTCTGCTGGTGGTCACCCCACTTTTATTTTGGGGATGCCAGAATATGACTTTGGAAGTCAAAACTATGCCAGTTTTACACAGATTTATTCCCCTGCTTCTTGCATACCTCTTGTATTTTCAGGGAAAAGGCTTTTCTGGAAAATGTGCTAGCATTTTGGAAATTTGGTGTCCCCATGATTTTGGGTTTTGACCTCTCTCTCCTTTCCCTCTTTTGTACTGCGAGTCGGACATCCCCAAACAGGCCCGTAGCTCTTCCCACCAGTCCCGCACACCTTATCAATGCCGTTGTTTTCAGTGGCTGGAGTTGCCATGGCAGCAGCGGCCCTTGGGATTATGATTTTGTCACGACAGAGGATCATGTTGAGAGAGTCCACATCTCAGGGAGGGTGTGGCTTGTGTGCTGCTGAGGTGGTGGGTGGCTCAGAGGAGTCGGTGCCCAGGTCCAGATGAGCTGGGAAACCTGTCCAATTTTCTGGTGCTGTAGAGGATGCTCCTGGATACACGGTAGTATTTGCAGGCAGCAATGAAGCTCAAGGCTCTTAAATCTCCTTTTGCTCTTTGTGAGAAATCCAGTATTGAAAGGTGGCATGCACCATTTTCTCCTTCTTGTTCTTGTCTAGATGCTGGTCTTAGTGCTGGTGTAGCAGCTGGGTACCCCTCAGACATGGTATCGCCCCTGTGCCTCTGTGCTGCAGGTGATGGTTGCGCTGGCTCTGGTGCAGTCCTTTCCTTATCCTCGCGGGTCCTTGGTGGGGAGCCTTCTCCCGGCAGGTGGGAAGGGCTCTCCTCTTAACTGGCCCTTGCTATCTCAGTGCATACCTCTGCTTGTACGCACTTTGCCTGAGTAAGCAAGAACTGCGCTTTCAGTGCTGCTTTATCGCACAGGAATGGCAGCCGTAGTGTAAAGAGCTTTTATACCACACAGGGTCTGTGCGCACTCAGGTTTCCATTCCTCGGTCTCGGGTACTTCCTTTGTTCTCCCAACTCTGATACTGAAGCACCTATCCAAAATTAAAAAGTGACAGCAATCATAGTCTTTTCGTTAGAACAGTCCCTGAGCAGGGAGCAACAACGAGGTTAGCATCTGGAGCTGACCTATTTATTATTGATTATGCCTTTAAATGATTAACCACATTTTCCTTGCATTATTTAGGGGAATTATGATACTCATCATTAAAGGAAAGATGTCTGGGGAAATGTGTGATTCACACTCATAACTACCTTCTCTCCTCTTTCTGTTATTTGCTGCCTGTCTTCTCCCAGCACTTGCTTCTCTTTTTGCAGTCAGTGTTTGTCCTTCTGTCAATACCTCCTGCTGCCTTCCCCCTCGGCGTAGGTGACCCGTGGCTGTGTAAGGGTGAAGTGTCTTTTCTTCTAGACAGGTACCTGAATTCGCAGTGTCACCAGCACTTAGATAAGGGACGTGGTAATCCGGGTAAGGAAATAAGGTTTAGAAACTCTTAAGTGCATTTGAGAGCTCTTTCTAGCAAATATTGTTTGGATTAATGTTATTAATTTTACTGTCAGGGGTAACAGGAAGCATGAACAACCCTGGCATTAGGCATGCTCGTCCTCCCATGTTATGATGCAATATTGTAGCTGGGTTTTATTGAAAAATGAGGCAATGTTAACTGATAATTTGGTTGTGACAGGGTAGGCTTCCCTCTGCAGAAGATGAGAGTCCCTCTGCACCAGTTAGTTTACTGGATCCTTAAGTCATTAAAGCACATTTTTTTTCCACACAGCAGAAACACTCTTTCCATGGTGCGGTTTTAAACATGGAAATGTGTCTGTTAGCTTGCCTGCTGCCCTACAGCACATCGGCGTCAATCGGTAGAGCTTGGTTTGACCTCCATATAGTAAATTCAGTCTTTGAAGTCAGTTGTCTTAGATCTTTAATCTAAAAGCTATTTTAAAAAGAAAAGGGTATTTAGATGGAATCTTAATTCTTGATATTCATTATTTTGGCTGAAGCTATATATCTGCCTCATGCAGAGTCTGGCCCTGGGAGGTGAGGGGGGCAGGAGGAGCGAGAGGTGCCTCCACACTAGGTTGGGAGATGTGAACTTCAGCTTCAAAGAGGTATGTGGGAAGGATGAAAACTGCACTTTGAATTGGTGGCTTCCTCTAGAGCATGCAGAACAGAAATAGCCTTGAGTGAAAAAAAAAAAAGAATCCAGATAAGAGAGTCCCCCTTATATTCTTCCTGCCTTTGCTAATGTTTGTTCCTGGCTTTCTGACTCAAAAATCCCTCCTGTAGGAGCCTGGGAAAGGGTTAATGCTTTTGTAACTTCTCCCTCTACAGCCCTATGAAGCAAAACAATTTCTTTGCTACTTTTTCACCCTGTTTTATTGATCATCTGCTTGCCCAGCCTTTTGTGCTAGAGAAGGTGAGGTGCTTCCCACCTGGCATCTTGAGCTTGCCTGAGTGCCCTTACGTGGTCTTTCTGGGAAGAGCTGGGTAGCATGAGCAGGGACCTCACAGATGCATGGCAGCCTGGGAACCGAGTGATTTTGGGAGTGGACCTGAAGGAGGGTCTCTCAGATACTTCTGTTTTGCAGCTCTTATCCTTTGGGCAAACGAACTCCAAGGCACTTAGTTATGCAGGGCACCGTGGTGGTATCAGGGGAAGGGAGGCCCAGCTCCCTGGCTTCCGCTGCCAATTGGTTCAAGTCTAAGAACATAAGGATGTATTGTTTTGGTTTTGTTTTTTTTTTTTAATTCCACCTAATCTCTCTACAGCGTCTCTGTTTAATGTCTTCCCTTTGTTTGAAATGTGGAATTTATCTGCTGCTATTATTATCCCAGTGCAAAGGGGCCACGAGACTTTTTGTTTGGTTCAGCCCTGCCCAGATCACTTTGTGCTTGGGGTCCCGGCTGCAGGATAGGGCTGTCCAGGCCATGTCCTCTGCAAAATAATGTTTTTTCCTATTATTCTACAGCAGCCTGTCCTGCAGCTGCAACTTCTTTTTCTCTTACAGTCGCCAGTGGGGTGGCAGGCTGTGTGGGATGCTTCTGGAGGTGTCATTCCATGTGGCAAGGTATCCTTCATCATCAGCGATGCTGAAGGTGCAGAGGAGGCAGAGGATGGTCTCCTTAGCTAGAAACCCTGGGCAGCCCCACCATCCTGCTCCTGGCTTCCTTCCAAGCAAACTCTATCCCATCCCAGGGGCTAAACCAGGTCCTTTCCAGGAGGCACTGCTGCTGCATGGGATGCTTTTTGCCTCCAGCAAGTGATTGCCGCCTCTCTGAAGTCGTACCCCCTCCTGGTGTTTTCCTTTGCGCCCCCCGGAGAGCACTTCGCAGCAGCCGTCCCTTGCACCGTGGATAACATCCCATTTATCTCCCCTCTTGGGCTGCGCGTGCGCTCACAGCCGATCACGCGGCTCCCACGGGGCTGCGCCAGCTTTGCCAGCGCTGAGCATCCGTGCGGGCGCGTGGTCCCGGCGTGCAGCACTTGCCCCCTCCAGCCCCCACTTTGGCTGGGAAAGAGGGAAAAAAAACCCCCTGAATTCTTTACTGCTGACTGCGAAGGACAATTATTTAGTGGGATTTTGGGCAGACAGAGCCCAAACCCATGAGGCTGCTCTGAATCTGAGATTTTAGGCTGCACCAGATGAATCATGGGGATGAGGGAAAAAAAAATATCTGAGTCAGTCCCCAAAACTACAGAGCGGATTTGCTTTAGGATTTTTTTTGTGTCTCTGTGTGCTGACTAATGCGCAGAGAAGCGGCGAGAGCCCATTCTCTGCTGTTTCATCCATGAAGAATGCAGCCCTGTCTCCCCCCTCCTCGTCTCCATGGTTTACCCGAGCCTGGTGTCCCCCTAGCTTCCCAGCTGAGCCCGAGCCCTGCAAACCACTTGCCGGCCAGCTGGGCACCGCTCCTCCTCCTCAAAACCCCCCAAATGCCAGTGGCCGCAGGGTGGGCCCCGGTGCTTTCCTGCCGGAGGGGACGTGCCAGGGGAGGACCACGCGCCGGCAGCTGTTTGTGCCCCTGCAGCATTGCCACCCTTGAAATACCCCCATTTTGCAACCAGCACCTGCTCTTTGAGCATCTCAAAATTATTTACGAAGGGGGTTTAATACGGTGATGGTCACTCAGCACCCTCGGCTCAGTGATATAAATACACCGAGGGGGACTAGCTGTCATCTTGTTGTTCCTACACCAGAGATGTTCCTACACCTACCTGAGCCTAAGACCCCGAGGAATGTGATATCTGTGTAATTTTACAGGGCACCTGATTTTTGGCATTTTATTCTGTCAACCAGCTCTTACTGTGCTTTCAGATTCAGACAGTGCCATGATTTTTACTCTGTTAAATTAATTTTGATTAGATCTCCCTTCCCAAGAGATGTGTATAAAATCAGTACTCATTTAATATATTATACCTGCCCCTGGCCTTCGCTTGCACCGCAGTAGGGCCGGGGATGGAGTACTGAACCAAGTCCCCAGCACTGTTGCCATTCGCAGAGGCAGCAGCATTAAGAGGCAGCGGCGTCCCCGGAGATGTGGCTGAGGGACTGCGGTGGTTGCAGGGGGTTATGTTGTGGGTGGCAGAGCTGGTCCATGCAGGAAGGGCAGCTTCTGCCTTGGGAGCTGAGTTTTGGCTGTCTTGTTATTCTAGCTGATTAGATTAATTTCCTGGATGAAGTGACTAAGTGACAATTAATTATGTTATATTACCAATATGAGCTGCTGTTTTAGATTCTGTATGTATGTAAAAATGTTTTTGAGTATTTCTTTTGCTTGAAGCATACAGAATTGAAAACTTAATGCATAGATGCACACCCATACTTACACACACACACACACACACACACACACACACACACAGAGAGAGAGAAAGGAGGTGTGGGTGATTTAAATTTCAGTGAGCAAAGTGTTTCATTTGGATATGAGACTGTTCTTTTTGCCTTACAGCATCCTTAATTAATTTTTCATTATCGCAGGTATGATGGTAGGATAAGTGCTCCTCCCGAGAGAAAAGCTGGTAGCATCCAGGTCCGGGAGTGGGAGCTCAGAGTTCCTGGTGCTGGATCTGAGTTTCACTGCCCCTTGGGTTTCCTACACCTAAAACTGCTCTGATGGATGGACGATATACAGCATGGAGTTTATAGGTTTTTTTGGTTTGTTTTCTTTTTTCCTTGTATAAGGCTGTTTTTCAGTTCCCTGATCGCATTGGCTGTCTCCCTGTAGGAAAGGAGGTGGCGGTGCTTTGGGGGGGGGGCAGTGCATGTTTGGGTGGTGCAGATGTCACCTATACCAGGTGAGGTTACCTGCTCCCCACACCCCATGTACAGCTCTTCTTCTGGGGCAGCCAAACCAGCTCCCACAAAGAAATAAGCTTCTTCGGGGGGGGTGGGTGGTGGGTGGGGGGGGGCGGGGGGCGGGGGGCGGGGGAAGAAGAAGAATAAAAAAAAGGCTGCTTCTGATTTTCCTTTCCTGCTGCCTCCATAGAGCTATTTCTATATCACTGCATTTTGTTGGCATAACTACAGTGGTTGGGGCTGTGGGTGTATTCTGGATTTTCTTTTAATTTTCTTTTCATCATTTGACCGGCTCCTGGCACATCCTAAATATGAATCAAGCCAAGGCAAATGTGAGATGCCTTGGTTTGTTGTCTGTGGAAAGGAACTAATATGCCTTTGGGTGTGAGGATGGGGAATTTGCAAGTCTCTTGGTGTGGATTATTTTTTTTCTTCCCCTGTGTGTATGAGATTTAAGGGGGAGAGGGAGTCTTTGGATAGTACCCTGAAATTTGTATTTTTTAAATACTATAGCATTTGCCTGTATGAAAAACCTTCAGTGATTTGAAATTTAATTATTTTAATTTTTATTGCCACATTACTTAACAGCAATGGAGTAAGTGCTCTTACTGTGGTTTGCTGACCTGGAATGCAGACAAAGCTTTTCGCAGTCAAATACAGCACCTTAACACAGGGTCACTCCCCCAGCCTGCCTGATCGCTGCCGTCAGTCACTGTCTCAGCCAGCCTGCTTAGGCCAGCCTTGCCCGCCGAAGTGACGTGACCTGCGATGCTGTGATGATAGCAGCCCCTGGCATCTGAGCAGGCAGGGAGGGTGGTAACATTTTAAAAAAATATTCATCCAGCTGAGGCTGGTCAAGGTTCTGAAATAAGAAGTGGCTTCCCTTTGCGAACATCCCCTCCCCTTATACAAAACCTAAATAAAATGGAGATAGTAATTGAATTGATGCACTCCTGGCATGTAGAAGAGGCTAAAGACGAGTGCATTAAAGCAGGTGACATGATCCCAGCAGCCTTACTGGGGGGAATGCATTACCACTGCAAGGCTTTGATAGAATGAGGGCAAACTTGTATGAGATGCCGACGTTTCCTCTTTGCTTTATATTTGCATAATTCCCTGTGCTTTTGTAGGGCTCCCTGCTTGGCAATGGTCGTCTAAATGTTAAGTAATCCTTGGCAGCTTGGGGCTGTCAGTGGCTGTAGTTTCTTGTCTTGAAGGGTGGGGAGGCTTCGTGCTAGGTGAGGTTTTGCTGAAGGTGGAGCTCCTCCAAGAGATTGGCACCCAGCCGCCAGCGCTGGGGACAACCCAGTCGTGCCCAGCAAAACCTGTCTAAGCTCAGGCTTGTTGTATTACAGAGTAAACTCAGGTGCTACCTTAATCTGGATTAAAAGTAAAACTCCTGGTTATTCCTGAGCAGCTATGACTGGAGTGTTTTAGGAGATGTGCCCTGTGGTTTATTGTGCTGGGGTGGCTTCGGTTTTGTCCCTACCGGGTTGCACCCATGCTTTATGGAGGCTGGAGCACCTGTACCCAGGTTTTTTCCAATGTCTTCAGTGCCATTAAGATATATTTCAGCCTAGGTAAAGCCTGTGCTGCAGCTGTGCGTATATACAGCCGGGCTTTTCCTTTTGCTTGGCTGAGAGTTTGAAGGCAAACCCGGGCTCCCAAGTTCACTGCATGCCGTGGAACCCATGGGACTGCTCAGATGATGTGCAAACAGAGACCTCCCAGCCTGCTAGGGAGGAGGAGGTGTCCTGACTGGTACATACCCACTGGTCTCACAGCTCCTGAGTCAAGCCTTACGTTAGAAGGCAGTGGAATACAAGAAATGAATCCATTCGTGTATCCTGGTAGTTGTATTGGAGCCACTGGGGATGTCCAGAAGGAAATGGTGTCACGTGTTGGCAAGGCAACAACAGCATTTACTGGCTTAATTGAGATCTGGTCATTGAAAATCTGCAGCTGAAAGGCTAAACTATGAACCTTGGACTTGAAAGCAATTTTTATCTAAATATATGGATCTGAAAGCTGGAAACCTATCAAAGGTACAGGCAAAGTATCTGAGTGCCTTTGACAACAAATGGCTTAGAAGAGCACTGAGCAGTAATCTCCAAAGACATACCAAAAAAGTGATGGAAGTATTTGGGGGATAAGAAACCTGAGTGTCTGCTGTAGCAGGGGGGCTGCTGGGCAGTGGTAGGGACAATCGCTGGGAGGTGGTAGGGACAACCCCTCTTTTAAAGCATAGTCAGGTAGAGAAGATTATATGGGATTTACTGTAGCGTGCATGTGAAAAGCACTCAGTGAAAGACGGGTGGCAGAGCCTTGCTTGGCATTCAAGTGCTGGCAAAGGGTAACAAAAATCAGGCAGAGCAAGCTCACTTGAAAGCTTTGGGAGTTCTTGTCCTTGGAGGAGTGGGGTAATCCCTACGATGGTGTGGTTTTGCCCTTGCTGGTAGTTGTACTGGTTTAGGCTTGATGTGTAATGCCTATCAGTGGTATGTAGTCCAGTGCTGAGAAGTGGTTCCCTGTGGTGTGGAAGCAGACTCCTCCTGTCCTCATTACTGTACGTGTAATATCGGGTAAACAATACTTTTCTCTGCAGTAGCTTTTTAAACCTCTGGGTTTCCAGAGTGTCCTGTTACACGTCCAGAGTGAGTTCCCATCAGAGGGTCAGTCAGGATGGTTGCAAGAGTTGTGGTGTCTAGGTCAGAGAGGGTGAGCAGCAGCCAATTAAGAAATGCTGCTAATGGGAGGAGGAACACAAATGCTGCTGGGATTATGAAGGTCTCTTCCTTACCCTCATGAGCAGCCAAGGGTATAATTTCATTAAAAAACTTCGCAAGCTGCATCTTAAAACTGATAGGGCTGCCCACCCCACTGCTCCTGGAAGGCATCCAGAGCCGGGCATGGGTAGGGACCTTCTTGCTCCAGCCTGAAGTCGTTCAAAGCCAGCTGATTTTCATATGTTTTTGTGCCAATGTTGTCCTTTAGCTTAAATCGTACTTTCTGTGATGCAGACAGCAGCCTCATCCCCCTGAGCTGTGCAGGCCCAATACGGGCAGCTCGTTCTGTCCTCTTGTCTGAGAGGGGCTTGTTATTCCCCACCTGCTCCTGGCAGCAGCCTCCTCTAATGGGCTCTGTTCAGATGCATCCTTCCTGAATGTGAGCTCCGAGAGGGACACAGCATCTTGGAGGCAGGGCATCCTGCTTTTACTGGTGTAGCCTTACACCTTCTTTAGATCTGCCAGAAATACTTTGCTCTCCGGCGTTCGCCAGAGTGGCGTTGCCTTTGAAGCCCTGCTACGCTGACGTTCCCGGCGCTCTCCTCCCAGCCTTTGACGCCGGCTGGGGTGCTCAGTGGTAGGGGTGAGGTGCTGGTCTTCTTACTTCTGCTGCCTTTTGCTTGGAGAAATGGGGGGTTTGATTCCAGGCCTTCTGCAGAGGGCGTTGACATTTCTAGTGGGACCAGCCTTAACTAAAACTGACCTTTGCCCAACTCTGGCATCAAGCACCAACTTTGGCATCTTTGCAGAAAAGTGTGAAGTACTTAGAAGCAACATCAGTGAAAGCTGTTTATTTTAAATGACTGAGTCGTCTTTACCTGGATTGTTTGGCAATATGCGGTATAAAAAGTACATGTAATATGGTGGCATCGTTATTTTTGGTTATAATTGTGGCAGTAATGACTGAGAAGATACAGCTGTAATTCTGTGATGGTTTTGTTCATAATAGACCTTCTGCTGCTCAGATGAAAATTCTGCTTCCAATTTTTCTGTAGACTTCAGGTGCTTAGTTCTTTCTTTAAACTATTTGCATCTTTTTAAATGAGGGTCACAGGAGCTGAAGTGAAACACCAAAGCTTTTAAACAACACCATTGTTCACCTGGCTTTCAGCAGATCCTCCTCAGTGCTGTGGGTTTATTGCAACTCGAGCTACTCATGCAATGAAGTCAGGACAAGCCCCAGCTGTAGATGGGCAAAGATGCTTTTTGGAGCGGTGCAGTTAGAAGTAGAGGTATACTCTGCTGTAAATAAGGGCTTTATCTCTCGAAGAGGTTTATCTATCCAGTTGTACTTGTGGTGGTTGTAACTTGAAGTCCATCTCTCTAGCTAGACCTTAGGAGTGAACAGTCAGTGCAGAACGGACACTGACAGGGCCCTTGCTTTCCATACTTCATTTCATTTATGTGGAAGGGAAGGGGAAAAGGAGAGAAAAGCCAGCAAAAACAGAAGCAGAATTTCTGCTGCAACTGTTTGAAACAACAAATGAACCACAATGTGATGGTGTGGGTGTTTATTTTTCCCCTCATTTCCTCATCCAGCTTTTATTATTTCTTAGTATTGGCAGTGGAAAGGACCATTCTTAAGACCTGGTGCTTTACCCTGGTGACTCCCTGAAACCAGGTGTACCCCCTTTTACTAAAGCGCAGAACCTGCTCATGCTCGCTGCTTCCCGGTGTGCTGGGTGGCTCTGCCTTTATGAAGGGCTATAGGTACAAGACAATCATGGGAACTTATCTCTGTGGAGCCAGTACCGGAGCTACCAAATCAGAGAGTCCGCAGCAGAGCTGAGGTCAGGATGCTACCTAACCACAGTGACATAATATGCAAGGTTTGACTTGCAGGAGGTTCACCGGCAGTGGCTGAAGCACCTGTAGACCCAGGCACCTTCTCCTGGAGTTTGTCTGGGGACACATGGGAATGGAGACCACCGCATGAAACAGCTCAGGCATTGTCATACCTGGTAACCCGGCACATTAAAGTCACCTGAAATGGGTTGCTGTTGGTGCTCTGTGATCTCTTGTAGGAGGAGGGTGAAGTGCGGAGCAGTGGGTAGCAAATGCCTGAGCTGTTTTACTTTGACTCACCTGGGCTAGGGGATCAGCACCCTCCTCTGCTGCCAGACAGCAAGTTATACCCTGCTGAGATTCAGAATAGGTCGGATGGGGCAAAACCACAAGAAAGCTATCTGAGGTAAAATATATATATCTACATGGAAATACATGGTTGTTTTAAGCAGTGACTGTGTGGTTAAATGGACCTCTAGGGGTTGTGGCAGGTGGTCTCCCAGCAATGCAACTGCCGTGGTAGATGTTGTCATCTCTGTCAGGTGTCTGCTGTGCTTCCTGGAGGCTGTTGTGCTTGTCATGGAAGAGGAACTGTGTCAGCTCCTCAGCTGCTACCAGTCGCAGCTGAGAAATTAGTTTAAACTGTTGATTTAATTAGGCTGCAGAACGCAGCAAGTCGTCTGTGCATGCCGGTGGTGGGTGCTGGCCAGGAGTGTCTTCTCATGCCTGCCAGTTGCGTGGGTCTGCTCTCCAAAACATCTGAGGTTGGAGACCGGATGCTGCGCAAGGGTGGTGGTTGGTTTTGATCCTGTCTGGTGATTCCTGTGTCACTATGTTTAAAAGCCATCCCTTTCACTGGAAGGCTTATTGCATGGTCTCTGGAGCGTTCACATTCATCAGAGTTATTCCTGGTCTCTTTAGATGTGCAGGGCTATGACCTTTAGGTATTGTGGCCTAATGTGCTTCAGGGCATCCTAATGAATAAGACTTCATTAGTGCAGCTGAACCACTTAAAATAATGTACAGTAAACTATTGCAGGCTTCCGGGTTGTACGCGTCCATGGGGATGCTTGAGGGCTTGGATTTAGAAGACAGTTTCACAGAGGTCCCTCTTTGGGAGTCACACGGAGGAGGGGGTGGCAGGAAGTGCTGATGTTAAGGCAGTTGAGGATCACAAGATGTCTCATCCCCTGGTGTCCCACAAGTAGGGCTATTTACACCGTTCCGTTGCGCTGCATTAGGGTTGGAGAATGGGCTTCCACCATCCCTCCCAGTTCCACGTGTGGTCTTCAATGGCTTTGTTTTGTTGAGAACACTCATGAGAAGACAGGAAGGTAGGATGCCCTCATTGGCTTGGATGCATTCATGCAGACCTCTGCCAACGTGACTGTTTCAATTCAAGGAAAACCAGCAGTTTCCCTTGGTTTTGGGTCCTGACTAGTGGCGGTGCCAGTACACACACTGCATGGGGAACCGTGTGCCAGCTGTGCATGTTCCCAAACCTGGCTGAGAGTGCACAGACCTCCTCAAATAAAATGAAAACATGCTCAGACATGTTGCTGCACATACTTAAGTCTTGCTTGCAAGGAGCCCTTTGCATCCAACTTGAGTAGCCAGGTGGACCAAGGTTGGCAGCTGTGAGAAAATATTGCCCTGAGATAGTGAGTACTTACACAGATTGGGCTCGTGTCGGTGCGAATAGCAGATACCAGTTAAACTGGGCTTTGTCAACTCAAGGCCAGAACTTTGGTGTAGCTGTGGAAAGAGCAGGCTGGCTTTGGCATGTCTGGATATCGACATGATGCATTTCCTGGTGGTAGGTGTTGGGAAAACCTACATCTGCTGTGAAACGAGCACTGCTTTCCTTGGAAAAGTACTTACTGAGATAGCGATGATGGACAAATCTCTCTTGATAAATGTGACTTCACAGGTCATGTTTTCAGCTTCATGGAAAAAAATGGAAAAGGTATCGAACGTGTCGAGCTATTTAAAGGATAGGTCTGGAGGTTTGAAGGTAGTGCATTCTAAAAATAAACATTAAAATGATTCTTGAGCTTGGGCCAGGTTATTTCAAGATCAAAATTGAGGCCAAGGCACTTCAGTATAGGTTTCCAGGTCATTTTCGTTGGCTTTGTTAATCCGTGCTGCTTTTGAGGTAGGAAAATTGGTAATATCTACCAGGATCTTTCCACTCTTTTCCTGAAAATAAGTTCCTAAGGGGTCCTGTCTTATGTTTGCAGACCTGTTGCTATATTGTGTGAGCCTCTTTTCCTTTGATAAATCAGTTTACCTATCAGGAAAAAAAAAAAACCCTTTGCTTTCATGCTTTTTTGTATAAACCAGACTCTGGCAATTTATTTTTTGGGTATGGTGATGTATATATAGTGACAGCATATGGGTGACTAGCAAGAGGTATAGGAGGGCTTTAAAAAGACAGATACAAAAATAAATAAATAAATAAAAAATTGCTATCAATGTGAACCCAGATAGGCAGATCAAAAACATTGCAACTTACAGCTAACATGACTTCTTGAGTTTTCTCATGTCTTACTGGCTGCCTTCAGCATTTCCGATAGCTCAGAAGTCCATCCCGTGATCACATCAGCTCAGCTGGTCTTGTCTGCCTAGCTGGCATCGCCCTTGCCATGCCCAGGATGCTGCGCGTGGCAGCCCAGGAGCCGGGCACCAGAGCCAGCTGGGCACTGGGGAGGACACGGAGAAGAGCGAAGCTGAGTTATGACTAGGCACGGACTGTGGGGTCCAGCATGGGAGGCAGTGAGAGTATTTTGATGGAATCAGCGTCAGGTGAGGATCTAAATATCCTCTTGATGGTAGTTTCTGGCATGTTTCTGTGGGGCTGATGCACTTCTGGTATGTTTTTCCTCTCTAAGTGTCCTAAGTTGGATCTCGCAGATCTCCATTGCTGGTTCTCAGGCCCTGAGTCTGTTGTGTTCCCTGCCGGGCCAGGGAGCCACGGGGATGGAGCTGGAAAAGCCGTCAGGGCTTTTCCACATGCACCTCCAGTGATGTTCTTGCTGTGCTGTTCCCTGGTGGCCCTTTTTGGGAAGGGGGGCATCAGTCTTCTGCTTGAAGCTGCCGGGGCTTTTGCTTATACCGCAGTGTGGGGGCAGCCTCTGTGGAGGGACGGAGTGGGGCTGAGCCGTGGCAGGAACTGCCGGGGATGGGAACGGGCTTGGGAATGGGCGCTCATTGCCTGCGACAGCCTGTTCCGACCTCTCTGACCTGGGGGACGGCTTTGAGCACAGGGTCCCTCCCTCCCTGCCCTTAGCTTGCCATGTCCTATGAGGACAAAACTCTGATCCTGGGACCTGTTGGAGCAAGCAGCCGTGATGGGGCTTGTTTTTCCAAGATAATCTTGTATCAGGAAAGCAGCTCGGCAGATGTAGGTGAAAGGTGATGCCGGCACGCTGCTGGCGCAGATCGTCTGCTGCTTTCCCGGCTGCGTCCTCGGCTTTTTATAGCCTTGCTGCATCATGCCGCAGCTGCCACCCACCTCCCGGCAGCTCCGGGATCACGGGGCAGTGTTGGGACTGCGTGTGCCGTGTTGGATGCAGGAGCACGCGCTGGCAGCTGAGTATGCCTCAGCGTTAGGTTTGCTGGGTTGCATCAGCCACAAACGTGTCTAATCTGATAGCCTGACTCCCACATAAGCAGCTTATATTGAGGTCAGAGGAGGGCAGGAGGTGTCATCTTCTTGAGAAAAAACTGATTAAGTTTAATCTCCTATAATACTTTCTTAAAATTTTGGGTTTTTTTTGCTGTTTGTTAGCCCTGAATCACAAAGTTGTTAGTATGCCACTTACTGTGATATTCTTGATGTGTTTTTAAGTGACCCCTCTTTCCTTCTGTTCTTTCTCTTTAACCTTGGGAGCTTCCTTCATCAAATACATCCTGTGGTTTGATTATGTACCGTGTGTATCAGCTCTACATTTGCTATCTTAAGGAAATGGGGGAGGTGGTCTGGAAATGCCACGGACTTTTGCTCCAGCATCATCCCCAAGAGAAATGAGTTCAGCCTAGGAAGGAGATTGGCAAAAATGGTGCCTTCATGAGCAGTGTTCAGAAGGAAGTTATTTCAGATATTTTAGCTGAATAGCCCTGAGGACTTAAGGACTGAGGCTAACATTGTTTCACTTAAGGAAAGATAGTATCACCTGCAATAATCTCCCTCCATTCTTTGTGATAAAGGATGGGCATCTACATGAAAACAGATCTTCTGTTCCCCTGCTGTGTCCCTCGAGCAAATTATGACCATGTGAGAGAAATCCCGATCCCATTGAAATTAATGGAGAGGCTGAATTGGGACTGTTTGCTGCTGGCAAGGGTAAGTCAGCTGCTTAAGAAAGGCTGATTTTCTTCTTAAGCAGCTCTTGGGAAGGAGAGGAGCGAAGCTCAGAGCACAGGCAGCAGCTTTTCATCAGGCACATCTCAGGCAGATGGTGACAGAGGGATCTGCCTTTGGTGTTAATGTATTTGCACAATAGGTAAGAGACATCCCTGACTTTATTTGTGGGTTTGGTAGACGTGCTGGTGGGCCCTTTTCCTGCCAAGAAGCCCATGGGCATGCTTTAGCTGAGCCTGGGGCAGGAGAGCCGTGGAAGTGGTGGGTGGTCAGTGCTGCAGGACCAGTTGTACAGGCTCCAGGCATTTTCGCTCCCCATTCAGTGAGCTCAAATTGATGTTTAAACAGCTTCATCCAACCCTACGTTTTTTTTTTCTCTGGAGCAAATCAAAGAGCACTCACCTGCATCATTGTCTTGGCACAGCGGCAGAGGCAGTGCTTCCCGTAACGGGGCTGCCGCAAAGAGCAAAAGGGGCAGTAATACCTAACCGTGAGATGCTTTGGCAGAGTGAACCCTGCACCTTCCAAGGCAGCATCATCCCTGCAAAAGAAAAGGGACCTTTTGGACTGGAAACATTCAGGGTCAGGTTGGACGGGGCTCTGAGCAACCTGATTGAGCTGAAGGTGTTCCTGCTTATTGCAAGAGGGTTGGACTAGATGATCTTTAAAGGTCCCTTCCAGCCCAAACCATTTTGTGATTCTGATTATATGACTGTAAGTTCTGCTGAGACTCAAGGTGCAGGCCTTGTGTGTAAATACAGTATTTAACTGCATTCACATGCAGCAAGTGGTATGTGGCTAGGAATTCCTTTGATGCCTTTAGATGCTAATGTAGTGATAAAATAATCCTGGTTTTCTGTATTTCTCCCTTATTTTTCTCACAGCATGCAAGCTCTTCAGAAAACCTGGTCATTAAGCATTTAAAAGCCTGGACATGACTAAAATAAAAATATTACTAGCAATAAATGAGTGAGAAGAGGTGTAATACATCACCAGTCATGGAATTAAAAAAAAATAAAACCGGGTTGCAGGAAGGTTAGTTGGTTTTGTGTGTACGTTCAGGTGTCAAAATGATGGGGATGCCATCATCCATCCACCCAGCTGAGCTGGAGCCTGACCACTGCCCTGTTTGTGCGCGGTGCAGGGTCGGTGGGAGGCAGCTCGGGGGTGAGGAGCAAGCAGCTGGTTCCCTGCAGCTTCCTGCCACTGTTAGGCTGTATGTTTATTTGGCAAACACAGAAAGGGTTATACAGGAGCCAGACGTGTTTTCAGGGGTCTTGTTTTTTGTGTTTCTGTTTTTTTCCTCTTGATGTGGCTGCAATAATTTCACAAAGGATGGAGGCGATGGAGGCAAAAGCAGAGTGGTGGGAACAGAGACTTGGTAGGACTGACTTGGTTTTGGTGAGGAGGATTAAAACTGGTGCACAGTAGGGAGTGCTCTGCAGGTACGAAACAGGGAGCAAAAGATCCTTTTGCAAAGGCATGGGATGGGGTAGGTAGAGATGGAGCGCAGTCCTTGATGGGAAACTTTGTGTCAGCAGAAAAGGGATTTGCTCTTGGCCACCAGCAGAAAAATGAGTCCTGGGCTGAAACTTCGTAATGTAACTGTATGATGCAATAAATAAAACTTTTCCTTGCTGGATTTAGTTAAACCAATGCAACATCTATGTTTAGATGGAGCCTAATCCTATGCTGTTATGAAATCTTTCCTAATAATAATATTTTCTTTCACCTCAAGAAGGTCCTGAGCTTGTGCCCGTTGACTTCACTAAGCTGCACATTAAAGCTGCTCGTAACAGCAGGAGCAGGGCAGGCATTTATTTGGATTTCCCAGCTGAAATGAGTCAAATTATTCCATGGGCTTCGGTTTAATGGCAAACACTTTCTGTTATTATTTACGGAATATTGAACATGTGCCCTTAATAAGTGGGAGCTTTAAAAAAAGTAACAGGAAGAGAGCCTAATCTGCCAAAATGTCTCTGTGCTGCTATTCCCAGAGATGTTTTGAAATCTTCACCTCAGTTGCCTTTGTGGAGCCGTGTGCCAGCCCTGGAGCACGTGGGGCTTCTCCTGGGCTCCGCGGGGATGCTTGGACCTCAAGCCAAGTGTGACAGTGCACAGGGAAAGTCATTACCACTGGGCTCCCGTCCGGTTCTTGGGGGAGGAGGCAGCTTTAAAAGGAGCCAAATATTAAGCTTGAAATACATCAGCCGTGCAAAGGGTGGTATACACTCACTAAAAAATGGCTTTTTACTTTTTGGCCCGTTACCCCCTTGCTGCTGCTCAACTAGCTTTGGGCTGTTGTGCTTTACTCGCAAAAATCACTCCCAGCAAGAGCAGTGTGTGGTTTCCGTTGGGTTTATGGGTTGAGCTGGTTCAAAGGAGGATGGAGAGGAGCAGTGGGCTCAGAAATGTCCCCTTTTGGCCTTGTTGGACCAGCAAATCAATTTGGCTTTCATGGGGCTGGAGCTGTGTTGGTCCAATGCCACAGTGATCAAACTTCACCAGCACTGGGGTCTCGCACGGAGTCTTTGTCCCACCAGTGCCTTCAGAGGACCAACCCCACCATCCCAACTCTGGTGGCTGGCAAATCTCTACCTTCGTGGAGCTGAAGCAGTGGCAGTATGGATGGTTTGACGGGGAGGACTGCAAATGCGGTTTAACAGAGGGATTTCAGGAGGCTGCAGTGGTGAGAGGTCGATGAAAGCAAACATCAACTGCAAAGGAGAGGCCTTGAGTTGGTTGACTTTTATCTTTGGAAAGTAGTCTTTGGGGCTAGACATGGACCAGTGGGAGAGCTAATGGTTTCCTTGCTGCCATGTGCCTGCACATGGGATCCGAGGAAAGAAAGAAGCTCTTGTATGAGCCTGCTGGTGGCACGCAAGGTGAAATGGTGCCCACTTGGGCGTGAACTGTGGGATGGAAACCTGGGTGAGCACCAGTTTCCAGCAGATGGACAAACACCAAATGTCTGTTTTGTAAGGAATTCAAAGAATTAAAGAATTTTTTTAAAGAACTGTACTAATTAGGCTTATCTGGAGCTTCTACTCTCTGGTGGGTGGGACCATAATCACCTCATGGTTTGTGTGCCTTTGTTACAGGCTTCACTGGGTATACGCAAAACTCCAAAATGCAACCATCCCCACCAGATATAACAAGTACCTTTTGTTTCTTCTGGAAGAGAAGTTGTCAGCTGGTTGGGAGGGCTCTCCCATAGCAATGTTCATGCAAGAATGGCTTTTCTGTGCAGCTGAACTCTTATCTCTAATCTCCCATTTGGGTCTTTGTCATGGCTAGTGGTTGCCTCCTGCATACTTGTAGCAACCGTGGGGTCACCAAGGGCTTTTCAGAAATTGTGGAGGACTCTCATGGATTCCCAGCCACCTTTCTTCTGCATTTGTAAGAGGTGATATGACATTTTGGTCCAGCTATGAGTATGCAGACCCAGGCAGCCTTGTCCTGAGGAGACTGGTGCTCCTGGTGTGGAGGTAGATACTTAAGTGGTTCAGTAGCTTGAGCTATTTTAAGTGGACATTTATTTTTAAATCACATTTGAACTCAGATATGGAAGAAGTGCTGGTAACACTTCATAAAATCATTACAAACATGAACCCCTCTGATTCCTTTTAATGGAGTGGAGAACCACTGCTGTGTTATCCATGTATGTTGGTGACCAGGTAGAGATGAACTGTATCTGCCTGGTTCAGTTTTTGAGAGATTACCAAAAAACCCACAAACTTGGTGTTTTTGCACCCATCATTTAACTTATTTATAAGAGTGTAGGTCATGAGAGACTTTACCGCCATGAGACAGAGCTGAAGCACCCCCAGCAGCAAGATTAGCAGCAGAGAGGTCATGGCTCCCGGTACCTCCTTTAGCCCAGGGTGTTGCCAGAAGGATTTTGCTCACAGATCTCTGTACCAGCAGAGACTTTTGGAGGTTTGTCTTGCAGTGAGGAAGATAGTGCTTTAGCACAATTATGCTTGAAAAAAATCTCCCCAAAAGGAAGGATGGGCCAAAAAGCCCAAGCATAGCCCCAGGGGTGCTGTTGGGAAGTGCTTTTGCCACTCCTGTGCATTCTGCTTGTTGAACTGTGTGAAGCATCCTTTCTGTGACAAGTCTGTCCGTCAGGTCTCTGGTGCTCTTGGTGGCATGAGACACTTCTTCACACTTATGGCTGATGAAAGCCTGCGAGAGGTCCAGCTCTGTCGTTAACTAGTTGGAGCTGGGTTGAGATATAGACCCAGCCCTCAAGCACGGTTGTCCTAAGACATGGTTTCCCCTGTGTGCATGTAAGACCAAAATGAGTTGGAAGAGCAGAAGAAAAAGTAGAGATGAAGTGTGAGGCTGTACACACTGGAGTCCTGGAGGATAAGGACTAATGTCCCAGGAAGTATTGCAGTCCTTGTCCCCGCTCTGCCTGCGATGGGCACTGCTCTCCTTGGTGGGTTTTTAGAGGGGTGTTGCAAAAAGCATGTGCTGACCCTCACTCCTCCTGAAGCTAAATGTGATGGGGTGAGTTATGTGAGGCGCCCTTGCGTGGCCTTTTGCACTGTCTCCATCCTGCAGCACCACACAACCTATTACTGAATGCCCTCCTGTGTCTCTCAAGGCCCGTGTGAAGCAGAGAAGATTAGACAGATGTATCTTGGACTGGTGTGGCTTTGCTTTTGTCAGGGTGGTGACCCATCTGTACCTCCTGCCTGGCCAATGCAGAGGGGCAGGAGACCCCTAGTAAGTGTGAAATATCTCATCTGCTGAAGAGAGAGCTGAAGGATCTGCAATTGCTCTTGCAGCCTGGCTGGGTACCGTGTGGGGATGGTGGGTACCATGTTGGGGTGGTGACATTGGTCCTTCCTGGGCTGATCGATGTGCTTCACTTAACAAAACTGTCAGGAAGGGCCCTTCCTCCACCCATGTGCCAGAACCTGCCTTTCATTTTGATGCACAGCTCTTGACTTTCCCTTTGGTAGTTGAAGTTGATGAGTAGAGATTATTAATTTAAATAAGAATCTATTTTTAAAAAGCAAGCAAACAAGCAAAAGAAAAATCCATTTCTTCCTGCACTTGAAGGGACGCAGCTTATCTCTGCAAGCCTAGCCTGGGGGCCAGCATTTCTGTAGAACAGTTTTGAAGCCAGAATCCACACAAGCCAATCTTTACCTGGGAGAGCAGGAGGCATGAAGTGCTGTCCGTTGCTTTACATCCCTCTGCAAGTCTGATTTTCCCCTCATGCACATCCCATGCCATCATGCTGCTAGACACGATCCTGTGCACCCTGCTCTAGGTGTACCTGCTCAAGCAGGGGGGTTGGATCTCCAGAGGGCCCTTCCAACCCTTACCATTCCATGATTCTGTGATAAGGTTGTTAAATCCTACTTTGAAAATCGTCCAAGGTGACATTAGGTGCTTAAAATGTCAGATTGTGGGACATTTGCTTAAAATGTTTCTTTTTGTCTTCAAAACAAAAAAAGGGTTAGAAGAACAGGGTTCATTGTAAGACATCTCAGCAGTATTTTAAATAATAGTATCCCTGCTTGTGATCCTCATTTGGAATAATTTTGTGAAGACAAGATATCATAGGCATGACCTGCATTTTGTGTGAGAACTTGAGCTGTAAAAGTACAGCCCCTTGGTCTCAGGTGTTGGTTCAGGCTGGTTGGCAGATCCATACTGAGCGTGGGTGAAGAGTGCTGGATGGATGCGAGGGAGAAGAATTTGTGTGATGATACCTTCAATGGAATACCTAGGCTTACATTTTAAAAAGTGTACTTTCTTGTGGAACTATTACAAGAGTCAGCAATTCTTGGAAGCATTTTTATGTGGTACTTCATGCGTTATGAAATGACTTGTCTTTGAGCAGAGCGTAGGTTGGGATTCCCAATCTACCGGGCATGTCTTTCTCTTTCAGGCATCTTTTGGTTGGAGTTTGCAAGAAAAAATTGACTTTTACGATGAAAAATGCCAGGGTGGGACATGATAAATGGTTTTTGCCTCCACCTTGTTTTCCTAAAATACTCTGTAATACAAACAGTGGATTGTGTTACAGAGAGTATCTCAGACTGATGTAAGTTTACCAACTCTTGGGGTTAATGAGGAAACTGTAATGGTCTTCTCCTGGTTTGCACTGCTGTTCAGGTGTGCATGTGTCTTCACCTGGTCACAGGCTGGTGGAGCGTCTCTGAAGTTCCCTTCCCTCATTAATCATGTCCCAGCCATAGCTGCTTTTTCTGGTCTAGGAGCAAAAGCTGTAGCTCTAGAGACTGTCTGGGATGTGGCTGTTGGCCAGGCTCGTGAAGCCCTCAAAAGCAGTCAGGTTACTCCAAGAACTTGGTGTTGCTGAGTGAGGAGGAAAAGGAGCAGCAGACTTTTTTGGTTTTTTTTTTTGGCAGGGGGCACTGGGGAATATTTTGTTTTTAGGGTTTTGTTTATATCTCTGTTCCAAGGACGTAAATATTATAGGCACATGGTAGAAGAGACTGTTAATGGTATCCTCCCATGACTCCATAAAGTAAACAAGTTCATGTTTCCTCACTGATACAAAACATGAGTCCTGTTGACCTGAATACCCCTAAAGAGGTGACAGCCAAGGAGAGGTTTTGGAGATAGCTTGAGCTGATTCAATAGCTGGATGTTATTGCAGAGGTCAGTCTGGGCTTGATCCTGCCCTCCTCCTTCCACCAGCACTGGTGCTGAGCCTGCTTTGGCTCACTAAACAGGAGTAAACCATTCCCCCATGGTAGCTGGGATACCCACTATAGTGAACTGCTGCCTTTCAGAAAATACATATGCAACTGTTCACATAAAACAAACTGGAGATTTTGTAGCAAAATAGCAAAATTGGGTTTTGGTTTTTTTTTTGTTTTTTCCTTCCTCTGCTGGGTAGCATTGACTTTGATAAACAGTCTCTGCACCTGGAAGTGTTCTTCTGCATGGGGATGTAATGAAACCATTTTGGGATGTTCACCTTGTGTTTAGGAGGGATTTTGGCGTTGGTGAGCTGAGCATACACCACCTGCAGTGCCTAGTGGATAGAGCAGCAGAGGCAAATGCATTCTTGCCCATCATAAAGTCACTGCTGGAGCCTACTACGGCAGATCATGAGGTTTAACAGGTCCCTTACTGCACTTAACTCACATGGCTGGGTTGTAATGAACATGCTGAAGTGGAAAAACAGCCCTTTCCCTAAAACAAAAAATACAGGCACAGAAAATACCCTTTGTTTTTTTAAAATGAGCCATTGCACTTGGGACTCTTTTAAGGGCCAGCATTTAACAGGTGGAACTCCTTATTCTTCTCTCCTTCCCCCTGTATTTCTTAGCTAATTAGCAATGAGTCTCGTAGCTTTTTTCATGTGGCTGTTAATCACTCGGGGGCTCTCTGAAGCAGGGCACACCGTGCTTGCTGCTGGTTTCCTTCAGCTCATGTTGACTTGTTCTTGCTGCCCTTGGAGAGGAGCCCTGGGCTCAGAGCGCTGCTCTCTGTGCTGAGGCAGTTCTCTTATTTGCTCGGAGCTGGACGCGTGCTCAGTGCATTGTGTTTCTTTGTGTGGGTGATTGAACCCTTGTTGTGTATGAGTAAGAGAGTAATTCCTCATCAAGGGATGGGGAGGATGAATGTGTTTTTCAAGTGCTGGCTCATGACTTGCAAAATCTGGATGTTCTTCAGGGGTTTGCTGCCAACCTACCACATGACCTTCAGGAAGATATTTAGGGCAAGACATAAACTGTTGGTGTTAGGCAATACTCATAGGCAGTCTGCAAGGAATACCCTCTGATTTCAGGGGGAAGCAGAAAGCTGCTGAGAGCCTGGAGTACAGTGAGCTGGAGGGGGAGCTCGGATCTCCATAGCAGGCAGAATGCTTAGCCTTAATGACCCGGGGCTTTTTAAGGGTAGAGTCCAAGGAACTGGAAATTGACTTCAGCATCTCTCCTGGGTGCAAGAGTTTGAACTTCATCTGCATCCTAAACTGCGAAGTACTGAGACAGTATCTTCTTATGTCCAGGTGTGGAAGGTGCTGAGGATCCTCCATACTGTGAAGGAAGATGCTAAAAATGAACATTAGTCATCCACAATTGGTTCATCAGTTGTCCCAACCCTTACAACCTGGCTAGAAAAGCCCATATGTTTATGTAAAAACAACACGTGCAAGATGCTGGTCACTGAGCACTTCCATAGCGCTTTGTCCTGCTGCCAGCCAGCTGGGCTTATAGGCAGGTGATGGGAGTGATGTGAGTGGTGTGGTATATAAGAAAAGGAAGAAAACAAGAAAATTATGGTTTTGCTCATTGGACGGTGAGGATCGTTGGGCTCGTCTCCCAGGAGAAGTGAGCAAAGTACATATTGACACATCCGTGGTGGAGCTGGGACAAAAAGCCCTGCTGCTGCTTTGGGCACGGTGTGACGAGGGGCTGGACCTATGGGGCAAGGCTCATTTTGCTGGTGACAGAGATTTATCTCTGTTTGCATGCTCATATTTTACAGGTAATTGGTTTATAGAGAAGACTGTTAGCTCAAGGATTTTACCAGGTGTTCTTGCAGTAGAGAAATAGTTTTTACAGGCATTTTGAGTGTCATATAGTCATCAAAATTGCTGAGGTTTGCTGTGTAATTGGTGGGGCGGGAGTTATTTTGGGGGATTCAAGTCTTTTTCCAAAATGTTTTCATCAGTTTAGGAGTTTAGGTCAGACCTTCTCCAGCTTTGGTTCATTTAATGGGAGGGAGTTTAGGGAATATTTCATTTCCTAACTCTCCTTGTCAGTGGAAAAAGCTAGTAGCAAGGGCAAGGCAATTCCGGTTTCTTTTTCCATGAATTAGCAGACTTCAACTGCAACTCCATCTGTGAGCCTGTCTACAGACTTCCAGCGGTCTTGCACTGACTTGCGTGCTGGGTGTTGTAGTTAACAAGCCAAAGACATTGCAAAGAGACTGGATTTTCATGGACTACGGTGTCATCCAGTCCCGCTGGTGGCATCGTGAACCAGGTTAGCTTGGGTTGCGGTAAGGCTGCATTTTTGCTGCAGAGAAGGCAATTTTTGTTGTTTTCCCAAGGGAGGAAAAAGGTTTGATTCAAAGAAGGTTTTGTACTTGAGGTGATTTAAACATGATCAAAGTCAGTGGAATTTTATCTAAAATAAACACATGATTCTCCTAATCAACCCCTTAAAGAGAGCATCTGGGGAAAAAATGATGGGGTTTTTACATTTAATTATTCACTTGATTTTTTGTTTTTTTGATAGCTGGTGACGTTTCCGCTATTTGAGGATAGATAGGACTTTATTGACACAATTAGCGGAACAAATGATTATCACACCTTTTATTTAACCCTGTGCTATTTGATCTATTTGCTTGCACTTTCATTACTCCTTTGCTTGGTTACATTACACAGTGATATCACCTTCCTGTGCTGCTGCAGCTAAACAAAGTGCAAAAAAAGCCTGTTGGCTCTCAGCTGTTCTCTGCTGTTTTTATTACAGATGAACGAGAAAGTAGCGTTGAGCAAAAAGCCATTTGTGTTTCCTTTCAGTGCTTGCTAGGCATTATTTCCGGGTCTGGCAATTGCCTGTGTTTGTGCGACAGTTTTCATATCTTGAAATAACAAACAAAAATCCCAGTAACTCTATTCCCAGCACAATTAGTAAGATCAGATTAAAAAAAAAACCCAACCCTCAAACTTCCCCAGATTATGATTGTTTTATATACATCAGATACTAGAACCTTTATGACTAATTCCCTGGGTATTTTGAGCCACTTTGCTGGGATGTGTTTATTTTCTTTGAACTTAAGAGGTGGGAAGCGTGGGTCTGCCTGGTAGGAGGTCAAAGAGGGTGGTTGTTCTCGAGAGCTGCGTGTTTCTGTGATGTTGTGGGTAGGAGCCCGCTAATGGATTGGGCCAGACCTTGGTGGGATTCTCCTGATGGTGGATGGACATTTTCCTCAGAAATCAGGAAGGTAGTTAGTCCTGCTGGCCTGCCACCTTACAGCCTGTTCTGTCCTCCTCTTCCCTGGTGGAGAAAACACCTCATTAGGTGTAGGAAGGTTGGAAAAAAAAGAGAGGGAAGGAAAACTGTCTCCTTTCCTCTGACCAAAAAAAAAAGGAAGAGGGTTTTGGAAGGAGATGTTGGTTAGGTGAGAACTTTTTCCAATTTCTGGGTTGTCGTCCTCCTCTCACATCACCTGGCACCTGTGCGGCATCTGGAGGTGATGGCCCCATAGTGTGCCTATGCTCGGTGTGACATTCATTTAAATAAACCACACAAACTGAAAAGAAAGAAAAAAGGAAAAAAAAACCATCCAAAACCTTCCTACTGTGCAAAAATAAATCAAAAGATATGAGTTTGCATGGGAGTAAACCTCGTCCAGCATGGTGGGAGCTGTCGTGTAACAGCCTGTCCCTTTCCTCTCTCTGAAGGTCCCAGCCCCACGCTTCCCACCAGTCTGGAGTAACGTTTGGAGGAGCCCGGCAGCGTGGTATTTTCAGTAGCTCCCAAGGATTTTTAGGATCATGGGATGTATGGACCCCCAAAACCCTCTGGAGAATGTTGGCTGTGGATAAAAGCATCTGGAAGTTCCTACTGTGTTTTTTTACCCTGTTTTTTTCTGGGTCACCTTGTGTCATTTGGGAAAGAAGCCTCTCTGTCCTGAGGATTATAGGAAACCAGTCGCTTACTGGAATACCTCCCCTTGCGTTTTATCAAGATGGAGCCATTGCTTTACCCAGCAGAAGGATATTTTTTCTTCTCCCAGACCTTTTCCAGTGCAGCAGCACTCATGTCCAGCAGGTATGTAGATGGTTTTCTCATTCACTAACCAGTTTGCTTTCCTGATCTTTAGGTGTTCAATCATTCTGTTTTCTTACTAGCTTTTGCTAAAAGTGAGACCTTCCAAAGTCCTTGGTGCCATGCTCTGAAGCTGAAGGTGGCTTTTCTTCATTAGGACACAGACCCAATTTGAGGTGTAGGTTTGTGTGGAGCGGTGGGGTCAGCTTCTCCTGAAGGTTGTGATGCCCAACCTGAGCCTCGCATCTGAGGAGAGGGATGGAGGTGCTCATATCTGCTGCTCCTCATTCCTCCTCCTGGATTGCCCCGGACTCTTGGGCAGCTGCCTGCTGTGTTTGTAACCCACAGCTGGCACCAGCCGTGTATGGATCAGCTTATCAGGCTTCATCATCTGGTTTCAAAGGAGATGACGCAAGTGTTTAATCCATTTTTCCTCTTCTTAATTTAACAGTATTTCTGCTGAGGAGCGTCATTTTAAGGTTGATTTATCCCAATAAAAAGGAGATGTCTTTAAATTTTAAAATTAAACCTATTCCTATTCTGTGTAGACATGGATAACTCAATAGCTGTAGTGATAACAACCAAATTTACAATTTTTACAGTCATTTACAATGAGTTAGATGTTTTTGTGAAGGTGATGAGTTTTGTTTTTTTCCATTTTCTCTAATACCAGAACCGGATCATTGTGTTGGGCTCTGTGGGTATCAGTTTGCTGTGAAAATCATCCTTTTTGGCAGTTGCGCTAGTTTTGGTTGAATCTGCTCATGTGTGCTGGTGAACAGATCGTTCCTTCTACAGGACAGAGAAAAAGTTAGCTCTCTGAATCTAGCTTAACTTATCTATTTTTACTATACAAAGAGGAGGTGCCCAGGGGAAGGGGCTGAAAATGCTTTGCTATACATTTATTCTGCATTCCCACCAGCATTTGTGAAGCATTACAAGTCTCATCTTCTTGCTTTGTAAGCGCAATTTCACATCAGATTAAAGGAAGGAAACGGGGGGTAGAGCATGTTCAGGGGAAACAAAATCGGTTGCCTCGCTCTTGAATTTGACTGTGACCCGTAGGCCAAATGGAGATGGTAGACAAAGATTGAGGATAAAAAGGTTCTTTGCTTTAACTAGCAGGAAATTCAAGCATTTGCTGTGCCTGTAAGAGAGGCTAGAATTAACCACAGGGATTTGGACACGGTAGGTATAAAAAAAAGCATTGTGCCAGGTTGGTGGGGATGGTTGGCAGTCAACCCCCGTGCAACATGGTCATGTGCCAAGACAGGACCTTCTCCAGGAGGACTGCCTGGAGGCTCAGCCCAGCGGCATCTGCAGGATCCCACCCCTCAGGGAGGGTGGAGATCCCTGGCGTTCCTTGCCTGGGCTTTGTGCTCTGCTGCAGAGGCATCCCCTGGGACTGGGACATTCAGTGTTTGACTTCCCCCCACTAAACTGTGCTCCTGCTTTGTTCACTCAACATGCTGCAGGCTGGCTCAAATGATGTAGAAAATGGGCTGAAAAATAGTTGTGTTACATCTGAAGGCTTTCTCTGATGGCCAGGAGAGAGAAGAAGGGCAGTTAGGAAATCTATATTCTGCAGCTGACTCCTCCAGTGACTCCATCTGTTCCTCTGGTGAAGTCACCAAATAATATTATTCGTTTGCTTGGGTCCACATGTGAAAGGTGATAATGTCACGTACAGTGGGATTTAGGTTTTCTCTTCTGCCCTAGCTTTTTGTCCTTCAGCACTTAGAATCAATTTACTAAGCCCAAATAAAGGCTGCTGAGATTCACCTGGGCTCACCAAGCCAAACTCCACACATTTATGTCTGCCACAAAATGCTGGTTTGCAGCTCAGGTTTGGTTCATTGCTGTGTGTTGGGCAGCAGAGCTGGGATCACCCGCTGAGATGCCCCTGGCTGGGCTTTCTGATAGCTTGGACATCCTGGGATCCCACTGTCCTCCCAGCCCTGCTGGGTCTTCTGCTGGTGGAGCCAGAGGGAAGGCATAGCTGGTCTGCGCAGGATCCGGCCCTGGGTGAGCAGGTGGGTGGGTGACACTGTAGAGCAGCCCCGGCGAGGACTTTGCGCACAGCCTCCTGATCCTGTGCACCGAATGAAGAAGTGACTAAAAAATCCAGGATATGGGTGTGTCTTTGGCTGGGGTCTCAGCCCTTCATTTGGAGATACAAGTTTTCCTTCCATAATCTGAATTAACTTTCACAGGTGGGCAAGTCCCACTGTGTGTGTTGATCAGGAAGGTTGTTCAGCCCCTTTTTCTCTCTCAGGTATACAGAACACAGCTTTCCCATCATCAGAATTCCTGGTGTTTTATTAACTAGCTCCTAACGACTTCTGAGGCACCTAAGAAAGAAGCATTACTGGCAGTGTGAGCTTTTTATCTACAATTGAAGCAAACATCATTGGTATCTGAAGTCCTTTTTTTGTTTGGGTTTGGTTTTTTTTTGCGGCCAGCTGTTTGATAAAGACATTACAAACCAGATCTCCGCTTGTTCCCGTAAGATGTGAAAAGGTCCCTTGTCACCAGTGCATTGCGGTGGAATGACCTTTATCTTTTTTATGTAACTAGGAGCTTGGGCTTTCCTTCTGGCGGGGAAAAAAAAACCCTAATTAGAGCTCTGAACACCTTTAGAAGACTTGGAGTGTATGTGCAAAATGTATTTTGGACCTCCTAATCCTTGTTGCTCAATCTTTTAGGAAGAGCATCTCTATAATTTGATGCGAGGGAGTTCCTTGGCTTTCCTCCTGTTTAGAGAGCCACAAAAGGGGTAATCACCACTTGTACACAGATTTCTTCATGGATCTTGAGTATGAGAAGGGGCGTTGGCTACAGTTCTGGAGTGCAAGCAGTGCTCAAGGTCACCACAGAAACAGGGATATCAGTTGCTCTGCTCCAGCGGTGCAGTTGCTTTGGTGCTTCTGGAGATACCTGTTTGGAGACCGAACAAAACCTGCCCATTACCTGGGTAACCTAAAGCAGCCCCGGCAGTGCTTGCCCTCTGTGTTGCCTGGGTCTGCGCTGACACCGAGCAAGGAGAAAAGCCATGGTAGATGTACCCCGAATCTTGTGTTCTGCACTGTCCCTTGCAAAGGGAGTCACACAAGGCCTTGCAGGAACCGGAGAGCCCGCTGGTACCTGGGGGTGCCCCGGGGTTTAGGGCTTGGCAAAGAATGATGTTTCAGTTGCAAATTTACAGCTGTCTTTTATGGGGAAGAAAAATAATCTTGGGGTTTGTACAGAGCCAGTCTCATCCTGCGCAAATGTGGTGCAGCTTCAAAGGGAGGGTAATTTAAGGGCTTTTCCCTCAGTCAGTGTGACTGTCCGGGCTGGGGGGCTGCTAGGTACCTCCCTGGGTGCTAGTTAAATGATGAACCCCATCAGCATTTAAAATACTGCTGGTAAAATAGCAAAGCCTTTCAGTCAGGGTGCAGAGCATTGGGTCAAAATGTCCTTTCGGGGGTAGGTCTGTGGACAGATGCATATTATTAAATAAAAAAACAAACCGAAAGCTCCAGTTTGGCTGCTTTTGAAGGTACTATATTTGGTTTTGTGTTTCAAAAGCACATAACTGATTATAAAAATCACGGATGGTCTAAGTCAGTATTAACGATGGTTGGATGACAGCAAAAAGCAGCCCTGCCATATTGCAGGGATGTTCTTGTCATAACTAACCCCTCTCACTCTCACCTGAGAGGAATTTTTTAGTGCCCAGCACAGACAAGCACTGAAATTGCAGGTTTGCAGAAGTTTTCAAATCTCTCCCCAGCTGGCAGCAAATAAAGGAATTGCAAGTATTTATTGGTTTAAGGGAAAAACAGTAACCTCAAAGCTATAAAATAAATTTGACAATAAAGCTTTTTTTAGGGAGTCTTACTTTCTGTATGGTTTTGTGAGTCGAATGTATCAAAGCCTGGCAAAGGAAGAGGATTTAATCTACAGATGCTGTGTCTTGCTTGATGGTTTCCTGTTTCTAAAATTACACCCAATTCTCTGGAATTGGGTCTGAAACTAGTTTTAGCTTTCAGTTTGTGGGCAACCTACCTTACCACTTCAGCAGGCTGGAATTGTAAAGGTTGGGGGCAGCAAATGCAAGTAAGTGCTTTTAAAGTTTCTTACCTTGGCTGCCTAGTGTGCAATTGCCACTTTTAAAATATTTACAGCTGAATCTTTGGATTGGCTTCTTCCTCTGCTCAGGAAAAGTGCTGAAGCTGCTGATGCTGAAATTTTGCTTCAATCTTTCTTTCCCTGTCCTGCCTGGGGTGGGTTGGAGGAGAGTGTGCTCAGGGTGAGGGATGCTGATGGGCCTGTGCTCATCCTGCTGCTGTTGAGCCCAGGACTGCGGTTTGGAGTATGCTGGCTTTTGCTCGACAGGCAGCGGTGAGAGCCAGCTTGAGTGAAGCAAACTAATTGTGTATCTCGGTTCTTAGGCTGTGCTAAACCCTTTGTCCCCTTTTTGCAGTGTGTGTTTTCGCTCCTTAGATCTACCCTTCTCTTGGGGCGCTTGCTGACAGCATCTCGGCGTGTGCCATTCGTACCCAAACTTTGTGCCCTCTTTGCAGATCATCTAACTGGGGATACATGAGACCTTATTTCTATTTATTTCTATTTCTATAAATAAATATTTTTAAAGGTCTGAAATAATCCTGCTAATATGTGTTAAATGGGCCTCTACTTATCACTTTGATATGTTACTTGGCTCGACTAAAGCATCACAGTCGTTGCTTTCAGAATAAAGATCTTTATTAATGTGTGATCTTTGCTTTTTCCATGGGCGCCTGCATCTGCAGGTGGTGACTTACTATGCACAGTAAATACTTAACTATCTGCTGACTTACTGTGCTGCTTCAGGTTGCAAAGAAGCAGTGAACTATCACAAGACATGTCATTGCTAAAGCCAGCAAAGCCACAATATCCGCTCGGCTCCTGAATCTTTTACGTTGCTTTGAGGGGTTCTGCAGAGCTGGAAGTGTCGACAGGCTGCTTTCTTGGGCTCCTTTCTGCTGAGCGGCATTATATGGATTAATATTGAGGAACTTGTAGTGAAATTTGTCTCATGCCACGAAAATGGAAAGCTTCTGAAGCTGGCTGGCATCCCAAGGCTGCGAGAGGCCCTCGGAGGGGCCGTTCAGTAAAGGCAGCAGGATTGCACTGTCTTGAAGCCGTGAATGGGACGTGATCTGAAGAGTCTGTAATTAAGCTGGTCTGGTTGCTGATTTTGGGCAGCAGACAAAAACTGCCACCCAGCCACCACCGTGCCAGCCTGCCACCAAGGGAGGGCATCTGCCCAATCTTCTGATCCTGTGGCATGGAGCCCAGTTCAAAAACAAAAAATACTGTTTTGGGTAGTTTTTTATTCTGAGGTTGTTTCTTGATCTGGAAACAAATCTTGCACCCATCCTCCTGGCTTTCCCCTGTATATATTTTGGTGATCCTGTGGTTTTAGTGGCTCTGCTTTTGCAGGAAACCATCGTTGTGCTGCCTCCTTTTTGCCTTTGCAGCATCAAAGCCAGGAGGTCGAATGAGACACCCGAGGCTCCAGGAGCAAAAAGGAGACCTGAGCATGCGCTCTACTGCTGTGCAATAAAAAAACCTATGTATTTTTGTATAGGTTATCATGGATAAGTTGGGGAATGAGGCACAGATACATCGCAGCCCTGGGGCCTCTGGAAGGTGGACTCCTGCCCATTGTTCAGGCGAGAGGTCCCACTCCAGCCCGGGCTTGACACCCCAGTTTTCCTGGCCAAAGGGGAGTGCTGGGGCCATTTACTGGGTCGCTAAGCGATGCTGGGACCCCCACGGTGCCCCGGCTCCCCACAGGCCACAGGGGCTGTCACTACCATTCGGCTCGGCCACCTCTGCAGCATGGAGGTGCCCTCCTGGCGGTTGGCAGCATCCCTGTAGCAAACCCTCCCTGCTGGCACCATTGTTCGGTTTTCATTAAGCTTTTTGCAAGGAGCAACTCTTTCTGCTGGGGTCCCTGTGCAGTTTTATCCAGGGCTGTATTTACATCAGTGTCAGGTGGTTTTCATTTGACCTTTGCCCTACTTGAAAATTAAATACTGAGGTAGTAGGAAGGGAAGTAACCTCCCAGATAAGCACTTTTCTCTGCTCTTCTGTAATTCATGGGGGAGCTGGCTTACCCAGCCTATGGATGACTAAGGAGGAAATTCTTTTTTGCTTAGGATAATGCTGAAAGTTTGCTGGAATTTTTTTTATCATGAGCTTATCACTTCCTCCCTTGGAATTCCTAACTCTTACTGTGCAAGGCAGGAAAAAAACCAGGGGTGACTGCAAGTTATGGAATCTGTCTTCTGTGGAAAAGATGCTGAACAGCTAAATGGTGCACTTAGGTTTGCTGTGGATTTTGCTGGGGGATTTGCTCCATATCCAGGTATGTAAACAGGCTGGGAAAGATTCATGAATATTCTAGCAGCTACTGTCTTTGAAATGTGGTTTTTTTTTAAATGTTGAAGTTAATTAATGCTCATGTCTCTTGAATATAGGTGAGTGTAGGTGCTCTCGTCATACAGATAGAGGGGAGGTTTGGATTTATCACAGGTCTCTGAGAGATGGCAGGGTCAAAGTCAAGTTTATACGTAAAGAGTTTCTGGTTCATCTTGTTAATCTCCAGACCTCCCCTTTTTTACAGAGAGGATCTGAATGTGTGTCTCTAGAGAAAACAGATGGAGTTTGGCCAGGGAGACCCTGCCTTTTGGTTAAACATGTGTTTATTCTCGCAGTGTTTGCTTCTTGGTGGTGTTACGCTGATTGCACTGTCAATCCTTCTGCAAAGCCTTGACAGTGCTGCTGAAGAGCTTTGACACTGCAAAGCATTGTTTACTTGTGAAAGTATTATTATATTTTGAATATCCATTATTCATCTCTTGTGCTAAAAGTGACATTATATCATAAAATTGCTCTTAGATTTCAGAGCTTTGAGGAAAAGCTGTTTTTTGTTCCCAGCTCTCTGTGACAGTGCTGGGAAGTGCTTTACCCGTTGTATCTCTGTAGTCCTCTTTTATGAATTGTGAGTGACGGCAGAAAAGTATAAAAGAGCGCAGAGGAGCTGTTTTTGATGTTCATAAAAGGCTTTGATAAAAGATGCAGCACATAGACTTCATATTATTTCCTATTTTTAACTTCTTAAGAGCATAAAGTGCTCAGATCCAATATTTATGTAAAAGGGAAAAAAGGGGGGGCTGTATATAGTTTTTTTCTTCTTTTTTTTTTTTTTTTTGGACCAGGTGAATTACAATAGAAAAGTGTCTCTCTTCTGTGCCCCAGTAAAATTTTACTTTCTTCCACGAAGTATCTGTGTCTGTCTTCCATGAAGAATCAGTAAAGCTGTCGCCATGGTGTTAATGGTGTGGATTATGCTGGTGGAGATCAGCTGCTGTTTTGAAGTCTCCTTGGTCATAGGTTTGTGCCTTCAACCTGCCGGTCACGAGTGGCTCCAGTGGACCCACCAGTTGTGGTGGTGTGCGTGGTGAGGCATGCGCTTCTGACAACAGGTCTCTCCCCCAGGACCTGGAGAAATAAAACATGGGAAAGCTGGGGCAGCTCCTCTCCTTTCTCTAAAAGTCCAATTATGGTCAAGGCATCTCTGTAATAAGTAGCTTTGCGAGCTCCATAGAGATGAGAGGTTATGTACAGGCTGGGTAATTGGGGTTTTACTGATGAAAGTGCTTGTCATTATTTCCAGCTTCCTCCATGTTGCAGTCTTCTCTTTAATCTCATCTGTCAGCATGGCTTGCTTGTGGTGGGGCTGGGTACTCATGCATATTCATGCGCATGTACGTACAAGCACATCCATAGAACTCCATGAGGCGCTTTCCTGTGTGCGTGCGCGTAGGCACGCCCGGATGGAAAACACGGGTCAGGAGGAGGGCGGGTAGCACGTGCACCCATGGCACTGGCACGGCCATTTTCCGGTTGGGTTCTTCATCCATGCAAGGGCCTTCACGCTGCATATCAAGACTCCTAATGATGGCAGCGTGCAAACCTGACCTTGAGACCCACCTGATGACAGAAGTCATCCTCTTGCTTGACACCATGTTTTCTGTTTTACTGGGGCGAAAAGCCTTGAAACACCCTGTGCAGGGTGAGAATGGGTCCTGTCGTTCTCCAGAGAACGCTAGGACAGAGCAATGTTGCTGAGTCCCACCTTGCTGCAGCACTGAATGAGAGTTTATTTTGATGGGAGGAGCACAGCAATAGCTGTTGTTGGTGCTTTTGAGTTCTTCAGCAATGTGCGCTCATCCAAGGGGCCTTTCAAATCAGGTGCTGGGTTTGAAGTTGCTGAACTCAGGCAAAGCCGGAAAAGCCACTCACCCATCTGAGGTGAATAAGCACCTTCTGCTCAGTTCCTTACGATGGAACTTTACGTGGAAACATAAAAACGAAGGGAGTTTCCATCCTTGAGCAGAAGATGCTGAGGAGTGTGTTTGCTTCAGTGGTGTCTCCCTGCTTCTGCTCTTTCTCTGGGAGCTTGCAAAGCTGAATGCTGAACATCTACAGGGTGAGATGCTCTATCAAGAGCATACCGTCATGGCACTAGGCCTGCTCGATCACCTCGGCTCTCATGTGCACCTTCGTGGTGATGAATCTCCAGTTATACCCCAAATGGAAGGCTCTAAGGAGTGTTTAGCTGGGCCCACATGTGGCTATGAGATGAATAAATGGAAATTGCTGTGTCTGAAGCATGGTCTAATTTTTTTCTTGGCTCACTCATAAAGCTGTGTACTATGACATGCAAGAAGGTGCTGTCATCCTCTGCAGCATGGCTTGTTGGACTCAGCTAGCTTTTAGCAGAAGCATATTGGCACATACAGATGTCTTTTCAACTTCTGACGGGTTGTCCAGTTAGCCAAAAAGTTTGGGTATCCTCAGTTATTTGGTAAGACATGGGAGGACTTTGTTGTGCCATGGGAGTGGATGCTATGGTAAATTGGAAAAGCTGTTGCTGAACCCAGGAGAGACAAAAGGGGCAGGTCGGGGTGAGACTCGCTGGGCTGGAATGACACCATGCTGTGCCCCACCTGCGGCAGGTTGGTTGCATGGGCTCAATGGTGTTTGCGGCCTGCCTTGGTACACGGTGTGCAGGGGCTTGAGTTGCATTTCCAGAAGCCATCCAGCCCCCTCGCTGCGACTCGGGGAGGAGTGGGCTCTGGAGCGTGTCGGGGGCTCCCCAGAACCTGAGGCTCTGTGGCACTGAGCAGGCCTGTGCCAGAGCATCTGGTGAAACATGGCCCTTGGCTGGCAGGAGCTGCCGTTGCTTTTCTTTTGAAAGAAGCTGGGAAAGGTGCCCCAAAACAGCCACTGGAGAAAGTGTCCAGATGAAAAGTCTGGTAAGCGTCAGGGTCCCCTCTGCCGTGTTTTCAGGCTCTTCTGTAATCAGCTGTCATTTCAGGATCTGGGCATATTGGACCTCAGTGAGTATGGACTGAAACTTAAACAAACAGTGACTCTTCTGTAAATATTTAGCTCACACTGTTTAGGAGCTGCCAGGAGCAGGAGACAAAATAAATTTAAAGTTCATGACTGTCTAAAAAAGCTATTGGAGAGTGGCACTCGATCACTGGATTGGCTGGCACGGAGGTTTTGAATAGCTATTCCTCCTCTTTCTTTTTTCCTCAAGAAAGGGATGTATTTAAGCATCCTTTGCCGAGGCATGATGTTGCACTCTTCCAGTGTTTACATGGCTGCAAAGGTCTTCCTCAGCTTGGCTGGTTGAGCTGGGTGCCCAAGAGGAGCCATGGTACGGAGTAAATGAGTAATATTCCCTGGCCCTACACGTCTTTCTTTGCAAATTTGGACTGGTCATCTGAAGTACGTACATCTGTGTGGAAGAGGGGGATGTGTCTCTGAGAGTGTGGTTTTATCTGGCCACCTCAATACCAGGGCAGCAGCTTGCGCCTGGGCTGGCTGCTGACAAAGGAGCTGGGGTTGCCAGCGGGGCTGGTGTAGACAACACTAGATCTTGGGTTGCCACATTGTTCCTGCTCTTGCAAAAGCCTCGATAGTGAGGTGGACCTATCCCTGTCAGCCTTTTTTGCCTCTTAAATATGAAGATAAAATCCTTTTTTTACCTTGCAGTGGTCTTGCAAGAATGGGAAAGAATGAAACGTGCTGATAAGAAATGGTATCAGTTGCCGAGATGGGCAGAGGCATGTGTGCTTTGAATAAGCAGGGAACTTCACCGCACACAAGAGTCTGGGATTATTGATTAAAAAAAGGAAAAAAAAAAAAGGATCCATCATCGATTATTTTCTTTCTCTCTCTGCTTGCTTTTCTCATACAAAGTACTTGCAGTTAGACTAGATGATGGTTGTAGGTCCCTTCCAACTGAACTATCCTATCCTATCCTATCCTATCCTATCCTATCCTATCCTATCCTATCCTATCCTATCCTATCCTATCCTATCCTATCCTACTAGTAAAACAATAAAGCCAAAATATTTGCCATGCCCTGTGAGATGCTTTGCAACTGCTTGCAGGATTCCTGCCCCTGCTTGCAGCATCCTGGGACTTTCTGTGATGGGGTGCTTAATGTGCCCTGTCCCTGTGGGTGACTGCTTTGCCTGGAAGATTAATGGCAGAGGGGAAAATGTCAAGGAAGGATGGGTAAGAAAAAGGTAAAATCCTCGTTTGCCAGCTCATTGAAACCACTTTTGGGGTTTGAGAGAAAATGTTGGTGTTTGAGTTGGATGTGGTGGTGGGCTTGATGGTTTTTCTCTTTCAATAGTTTCTTTTAGTGCCCTTCCTATTTTAAAAGGAAGGGTTTAAATTATTAATGTTTTACCTCTGAATCAGAGGGATTCCAAAGCCTTTGGCAAATCTCTGGTAAAGCATCTAATGTAGAAAAGAGCCTCGTGGTTTTTCCCAACTCCGTCTTTGGCAGAAGCCCCTCCTTGTGTCCATGAGAAGCGAGGAGCACTAAATCTGTGGATGTGGACAAAGAGCTTGATTTATGTAGAAGGTAACTTTCTCCAATGGTGTTTGGCCAGAAAACATACAGATGATAATGATTTATTTTTTTTTTTGGCACAACCTTTACAGATCTCTGTGCTTCTGACTGTTGCTGAAGCAACATTCTGCTGCGGGTGAGTGCCAGTGCTCGGTCCGGGATGCTCGGGTGCTGCCTGTGAGGGAGGGTCCCCTTATCTGGTCATTTTGGCCCCAATCCCTGCAGCATCCTGGAGGTGAGAGACAGCTGAGCCTTCAGACATTGATCCTCACCAAAGCTGTGGTTAGAGCTCAAGCCTCTGGTTAGATTTACGACATATTTGCCCGCTAAACCTCCCCATTCACTTTGGGTATTTGTCCTGATTTTGTACCAAATCTCCTTCTTGCTACTTGAACTGAAGAATAAAGTATTGTAACTTTGGCTCGGGGCAGCTGTCCAAGGGATATATTGGGATACACATAGCCTTTGAAAAGAAGGACTTTAGTCTCCAGCCCTGTCAGTCCCTCTGGCTCCTGGAAGTTTTCCTTCCAAATGGTTACTTCAAACCTCAGAAAATAAGTTTGTGTTTTTTCAGAGCTATGATTAATACCGTTTTTACGTTTCGTTGCAAAATGCCGCACAATGAATGAGACCAGCAGGGTGGTGGTTTATGGGGGGGAGGGGAAAAAAAATCATCAAACAAACGCTTTCAGATGCTGTTTTAGAAGAGTGATGTGTGTGTGTGTTATATAATCTGCAAACTGTGGGGTTGTGTTCCTATTAAAAGGAAGGGGAAAAAAAAGGCTTAAACCTCATCTGTGGAAAGAATGTCAGAAATAGTTGAGAAGTTGAATAATTACAGTCTTTTTTGCACCAGGTCAGTGAAAACTGATTTAATGTGCAGGATTGCAGTGCAGTACATCTTTGCAATTACAGAATCACAGGGTGGGTGAAGCTGGAAGGGACCTTTGGAGGCCATCTGGTCCAACCTCCCAGCCCAAGCAGGGCTGCCTACAGCTCGTTGCCCACAACCACGTCCAGACAGCTTTGGGATATCTCCACAGGTGGAGACTCCACAACCTCCCTGGGCAAGTTGTGCCAGTGCTCAGTTACCCTCACAGTAAAATTAGGCATAGTGTGCTGTATTTCAGTGAGCCGGTTGTAGGTTCCTGCTCATTCCTGGTGCAGCCTGGAAAGTGTGGGGGTGCACATGTGGTTTTGAGTTGGTTTGAGCGTGCCCGGGACATGGGTCTGCAGCTGAACCCAGTGGCTCAGGCTCAGCAATGCTTGGATGGGCCTGGCCCAAGGTACCAAAAATAGTCCCTGTGCCAGTATGCAAGGAGGTTTGCTGTGTGATGGTGGGGTGTCTGAGAGCTTGTGGTCCCTCCGATCTGGTTTTGAGGCTGTGCCTGTAGCTGAGCCTCCAGCTAGCTATGCTGACTTCTGCTTCCCTTCCATTGACACCGTGTGCTTATTCCCTGTCAATGAGTCTCACAGGAATCTGGGACTCATCAGGATAAAATGAGGCTAATTACACCTTTGAAGTGCTCAGTATCAGCAGAGCTGCAGCATCAGGTGCTGCCTCAGAAAGCCCTGTCTCGGTGGCAGACCCCAGGGAAAAGAGGCTGAGGGGTTTACTCATGGCTGCGTGCCCAACGTGTCCCCATCTTGGGGACACAGAGGATGCTAGTGCACGTAGAAGGTTACCTGAACCCCTACGGGGACGTTGAGGTCAACACAGATTTGCTTGCTGGTGGCTTTGTGTGCGTCCCTCACACACGGAAAACAAAAGCAAAGCCTAAGACTCTCTTGGGATCTGGTTCCTCTGCTTGGTCTCTGGTTCCTCTGCTTGGTCTCTAGTGGTTCCTCCCATCCTCCGTCCATGGAAAACAGGAGCCCTTGTTTGTTGTCCTGGGTGCATTTTTTTGCTCTAAGCCACTTTATTTTTGTGCTGTTTCGGTTGCTGATGAGTGATGGGAATGACAGGATTGAGATGATGGCTCCGAGTGAACACTGCCGCTGTCCACAGACACGTCCCATCAGCACGTTCAGCCCTTGTGCCAGTGACAGGGGTGTTCTCTTCTTAAAAATAGACCACGGACAATGCCACTTCCCAAGGACTCTGATTTATAATTTAATAACAAGTGGTTACTCATTTCCTTCGGAAAACTTTCTGGAAGTGTTATTTTGCTTTCTCCCCTTGCTTTTTTTTTTTTTTTAATTTCCGTCAAAGCCCTGCATTACTCTTCAGAGCCACTGTGTCTGCTAAATGAGGTGTTCCCTTTTCAAGTGGAAATCATATTTATGACTTAAAGATCATGAAAAAACAAGTCTTAACCCTTTGGGCGTGAGCTTTTCTGTGTAAGCTCCTGCAGCCCTGAAGTCCTAGCTCAGCCAAGGGAAATAGCAACGGAGAGACAGCTGGGTAGGTGAAACTTGAAGAAAAACGGTGATGCTGATCCTGAATGCAGAATGGATGATCTGCTTAATCTGACTTCAAAGAAAACCTCAGATAACTGCAGAACTGGTATTGTCTGAGTTGCCAGCTCTTAACTGTGATGCCTCCTGGTGTAGCAAGTTCTCCTGAAGGATGGAGGGCCTGCAGAACTACTGGGCAAACTCATACCAATTCTGATATTTTAGTGACCTTACAGAAAATAAAGTGCTGAAAGCTGTTGAGTAGTTCTTGAGAAAATCCAGACAGCTCGGTAAACAAACTCGGGAAATGTGCCGAAGATGAAATCTTCAGAAGTGGGTACTTAAGAAGCTAAAAGAAATGGTTTGCTGGTGGATCAGGAAGGCATTTTGAGGGTCAGTAGCAGATTAAATGGTCGACTGCAGAGGATATGGAAGATGAAATGCAACTGTAGACATTGCAGGTACTTTAGGTGATGGCATCTTCTCTTACAGTCGTCTTAATGAGCTGCGGGGGTGGTTCAAAGACAAAAAAAATAAATTCAATAAAGACAAGTGCAAAATAGTGATCTTGGAAATCAGATGCACCTACCCAAAATGAGCTGTAACAGGTTAACTGCAGAAAGGGATCTGGGAGCTGCAGTGAATTACAGGCTGGTTGTGAATCCACAGTCAGATACTGTTACAAGAAAGGCAGATCTCGAATAGCCCCCAGAAAGATGGCAAAGGTAATAATTCAATCTTGGTTGTCGTATAAAACCTCGCTTGAAATACAGCATCCAGTCTCAGCCCTCTGTTTTTCATATGAAAGCAGGTGGCTTGGGAAGGTGAAGCTTCTGTTTGGGAAACTTTATTTATGAGGAATAGCTGGAAGATTTGCATATGAAAAACCCAGTGCGGTGGGGGGACCCGACCCACAGGTGTCAGGCCATGGTTTGATGGGATGCTGTCTTCAGCAGTAATTTTGGAGCCAGGTATCTCTGCTCTCCTCATGTTGGCTGTACTGCGGCTCACCATGCAGTCAGTTGTGTGGCCACAACCTGTATGTCCACACTGTGAGCTGGGACAAGGAACTTTTCTTAATATAGAAAAAAGCTGAAAAGTGTCCCCAAAATTATTTCAAAGTATGGCTATGCAGTTTTGCCTGGACAACAGATGCCATGCAGGAGGAAGGAAGGAGAGCAGGGAGAGGAGGGTTGTTTAGAGCACCTGGTAGAGCTGAGACTTGAAAGGAACGCAGCAGATTTGAGACATCCAGGAAGGTGGTGTGAGGAGTGCAGCACCCCATGTCTTTCCATGTCTGAGGACAGGACTAGGAGGAAATTGCATACAGGGAAGTGCTTCTCCGGATGCTGTCTTCCAGCGCATGACCTCCGTCGTGCCTGGTAGCAGCGGGGTGGGCTGGCATTTCTCAAAGCGTAGGTTCCAGCTCCTGGTGGTGAAGGAGAATGAGTGATGCTGGAGCTGGCCCAAAAAGCGTTAGAAACCGCTTTGTTAGCAGCACAGCAGCCCTTCCCGGATGGTGGGGCGAGCGGTGCTCGTCGCTGGGAAGTGCAGCCGAGTCCTGCTTCCTTCTTGGCAGAGCCGCGCCGGTGTTGCCTTGGAGAGCGGCATGAAGACAAACAAGTCAAGAGAGGGTTTGGGGCTGCGTGGCTGTTTGAAGTCGCTTCTGACCCAGCAATTCTGCAGTCTTTGCATCCAGATTTTGGCACAGCTTCCACCCCGTCAGTCCTGCTGAGGCCAAGTGTCCCAACACCTCCTGCTGCTCTGAATCCAAATTTCCGATGTTACTGCATTGCACTTGGTTTTTGGGCTCTTGGGAGTAGTTTGGTTGACCACAAATTGGTCACTCTGTGCTGTGATGCAAGCTGATTATTTCCTCCCCTGCGGATGCTAAACCAAATACCCCTGCAACTGCCGTCTGACAGCGATGTTACTCGGCTGGTGTCTGCAGCCAGTGGGAATGCTCTGGAGCCATGCGAGCCTAGATGATTCAAGCTGATACTTATGCTTATGATTAAATGCTAAATGCCTGGTCTGTTCTGCCCTACCAGCTGCACCCCCAAGGGAAAAGAGGGATTTTACTGCAAGAAGAAAGGATATTCTGGTATTGGTTCATTGATAATAAGAATGCATAGCATCAAAGCCAGAACAGTGTGTGCTGGGTTTTAAAATCACAGGAGGATATAAAAGTGCCTTGAAGAGGAAGATCATAGATAGGCAGATGTACTTGGATACGTCTGGTCTTTTGTCGTAGGGTGCACAGCTTTCCCCTGTGGTTTGCAGGTTCCCTTGCCTTGCTGCATCCCTGCACAGCGCAGGTCACAGTGCCTGTGCCTGCTGTCTTGGAGGATGTAGATGTGAGCCTTGCTAGGAAAATCTAGGCTCGGTTCTAGCTTAGTTGATGCTAAAATTCCCCTTAAAAAAAAAAATCTTGCTGTGCTTGTTTGTGACATGTGTGACATGCTGGCGCTGAATCTGACTTGTGTTGATCAAGGTTGCTTAAGAAATAAAAGAAGCATAGTACTTTGTCTTAAAAAGGGTACAGAGAAAGTGAAGAAGAGAACAAGCAATTTGCTATTCATTCCCTTTTCAAGGCTAACAGGCTGGGGCTTACACTGGGAAGAAGACAAATCCCTGGGCAGTTGCTGCACACCACATAATATCAAAAGGAGTGACCACCAGTTGAGGTTTGCTGGATGGCAAGCTTGTGGCAGGGCTGGTGTGGCAGGCCTGCTGACAGCGGAGCTTCGGAGCTCTTCAGTATGGTCAGTCAGGTTGTAGTGGCATCTCGGGGATGTGTCTTTGGGCACACAGAAAAGGCATCTTCTACAAAATGCAGTGGTGGTTTGGGTGATGCTGAAAGTCTATTTTCTCAAATGCTCAGGATGGGCCAGGTGAGGCTTGAGCACCAGGGCTGAGTTTTTTTTCCCCCATGGCTCCTTCCAGGTTTGTACTGGAGCACACAGAATACTGTCTCCGGGCTTGCTGTGTCTCTTTCTTGGTTCACTTTTGCTCTCTTCCCTTCGGCTGCTTGCTTCCCCAGCCACCCAATGGATTTTGGACTAGGATTGCCTCCTGCTCCTTTTCCCACCTGTTACCTTCCTCAGTGCTGTGTACTACCCTAAAATGAGAGCAAAGGAGAATAAGCACCTGGAGGGTGCTGAGCTTAGCTCCAAGCTGGTGATGGGGGGCTGGAGGGGAGCGCACTGGCCTTGAGATGCAGGGCAGGCTCATGGCTTGCAGAGCCACTGTGGGGAGCCTGTATCCGCTGGTCACTCATTTCATGCATGGACGTACTACTTGCTAGCATCACCCTTGCCCTGTGTTCTCCAGGTGTTTCTCTGTGCAATAACACGTGTCATATTAAAAAAAAATAAAATAAAATGGGACTATCAGGAGCTGTGAGGTGTCTGGGCTGGGTTGGGTCACTGCCTCTGCCTGGCCAGCATGGGAAGCAGATACTCTTCCTACAGAGCTACGGTGACCGAGTCCTCTGGCAAAGAGCACTGGCTGCATGCTGCCAGCCAGGGTGCTGCTGGGTCTGCGCTGAATCTTGCTCTGCCCGACGCACCGTCGTGGCTACGAGTTCTGCTCCCAGTTCTCACATGGGGACCTTGCTTGGGGATGTCTCTGGAGGATGGGGTCATGACGCCCTGGCACGCTGCTGTTCTTGTATTAATGAGTCTGGGAGGTAGTCCTGATGGCTGTGTCTGCTGAGATCTCTGGCTGCACTCAGCCCTTTTGCCCGGCTCTTGCATGTGTCAGGGGTTGTCACTGGCTCCTCTAACCTGTCAGTGTGTTTTGGCTCCTCTTTGGTGCTCCCTGTGTTTTGGCTCCATTCATCTGTAGATTTGCATCTCATAATCATTATTATCAGCATGTTTTAACAGGGCTCCTGCTTGCATGTGTGCTCTTCCTCTGTCTGCTTTGACTTGAGAAGCCATGTGGAAGAGTCTGCTCTTGTTTGGTCCAGTGGAGAGCCCACATCTGCATCTCTCCTTCCACCCACCTACGTCTAATGGGCAGAGGGGTGCATTGGAGGAGAGGAGCTGGGTGGGAGCGGGTGCCCGGGTTTCCCTCTCGCATCGCCCTCCGCCTGTGCTGCAGATGCAGAAGAGCCATTATGGTTTCACCGCCGGCCAGCCCCGGGCTGATGGCAGCGGTGGTGGTGGGGCATGTGAGCCTGAGGAAGTGCCTGTGCTTGGAACTACCATGGGTGAGGAGCCCATGAGCACTATTTTGTGCTTCGATACAGGTGAAAGAGGGGGTCTCATGTTAACTGATAAAAGGTTCACTTTGGGAGTGTGGAGGTGGAAGGGGCTAGTGGTGGTCCAAGCTATGTGTTTCACAGCCCCCATCAGTGGGTACCAGGTAGGTTTTCCCCTGATCCACGCAGAAAAGCTGCTCATCTGTGGGCAGCGTCCATCCTGCTTAGCTGCCATCCGTCTCACCTCTGCCTGCATGCTCCAAAACCCGTTCCTGGAGGCTGACCTGGAAGCATAGCGATGGCAGGATGCAGGACCCCAGAGTGGGATTCATCTGGTACCCTGGGGGGATGTTTAATATTGTTCTCCCCTTGATGTGTTTGTCCCAGGGCTGTTGGTGCTGCAGGTCGTGCTGAGCAGATGGACACCAAACAGCATTCATACCCGAGTGGATCATCCATCCTCTGGTTGGTTCTTCTGTGAAGGCATCTCTCAGGCAGGTTCAGCACCTTGTCTGGGCACTACCCACGTGGGGCAACCCCACTGCAGAGAGCTCTGTGTCATCCTCCTGGGATGGATGCTTGTGCGTGCAGGTCTGCGGTGGCTTTGCTTCTACCTGCTCATCTCCCGGCACACTTGCTCAGGGCAAGGCATCGGTGTGCCAAAAGCAGGGAGCCTCTGCTGGCAGCCACCGAATGGTGATGGACTGGGTGCTTCTCTCCACCCCGGCTCCCTCTCTCACTTGCTGTCCCCAATGTTCTGCTTGCCTCCCTCCGGCTCAGTGGCTGGGGGCTGCTGGTGACTGTCCCTGCAGTGAAGCCTTGCCCCGGCACCTTCTTCTGCTCTTCCACCCTGCTTTTCCCTCCCTCTCTGGCTGCCGGGTTGCTCTAATCGACTTTGGCTCCTGTCCCAGGAACAGCCTCTCAACACACACAAACCAGGAAGGCTAAAATAACACTTTTAAATTGTTAAATAAATAGCAATCGGGCTCTGCTTAAATGGGAAACGCAGCTCAATTTGTTAAATTTGTTAAAGGTTTTTTGTCCTCCGTTGGATGGGGGATTCGGCCAGGCGTGTGTGTGTGTGAAGCGTTTCTTGTAGCTTGTAATCTGTGTGTCATGGCCTCAAGTGGGTAGAGAAGGGTTATGTGACTCTGAGTTACTAAACACTTACCGTAAAAGTGTAGTCATCCTGAACCTCATCCAAAGAGCTTTAGTGGGGTTTTTTTTTTGTTTTTTTTTTTGTTTTTCACTCTTTCCCTCTCTCCCAGCAGGATGCTGCTGCGTCACTTGCATTCCTCACCCTGTCCGCCTTGTTGGGAAGGCAGAAACCCTCCGAGCCTGGTGGTAACTCTTTCCAGGCTGCCAGCAGTGGTCCAGGCACTTACATCCCGCTCCATTCCCTCTCCAAGAGCTTTGTGCACAGGGCAAGTGCATCCCCTCTCCCCCAGCAAAGGAGCAGCTGCCTGTGCTGGCAGAGGTCATCGGCTTCATGAAACTCAAAAACCACTCGTTTCTCTCTTGCACCTTTTCAGATCTGGAGCAAAAATAGAATAGCAGTTATTGTCGTGTGAGAGAGTGAGGATGGGAAGCTCTGGAGAAGTGTTTGGAGAATAACCAGGGAAAACAGCTGCTGGCAAAGGCCCTGCTGAGTGGGAGCAGGGATTGACTTTGGTACCAAAATGCACGTGTCAGGGTGAGAAATGCATTTCTCGGGAAGGACACAGGGAACTGGCAGCTTCCCAGCACGCACCTCCCTCCTGGGGCGCATCCTGTGGGAACCCAGAGAGGTGGCGCTCCGGCTGGTTGTCTTCTGTGCTTCGGTGCTGAATGGGCTGTCCTTGCCAGTTCATGCTTTTTATTTTTTCTAACATCTCTCAGAAGATGCTTCCCTTCCTGCCTGCCTACCCAGCCGGGTTTGGTGCATGTTGCTCCGCAGCCCACGTGCAGAATACATTAGCCTGTCTTTCCCAGGCAGCTCCGAAGGTATCCCGAGGCTTGGTCTGTTGGAAAGCAAGATGCTTTCCAAGATTGTGCTGGCAACTGCCTCTCTTGAGGACCAAAAGGCACCCTGCTACATTATTTTAGCAAGGGAGGGGTACAGAAATGGCTGTCACGGCTGGGGCAGCAGTCACTGCTGCTGGCAGCGGGACTCTGTGCCGGGGAAGGCTGGGCAAGCGTGTGAGCGGTGAAGCATCTGCACCCTGCAGAGCTGTGTTACCGAGGTTTGGGTTCTGCTGCTCTTTGCAAGTAAAAAAGAGTAACAGCAAGTGGGGTTTTTTTATAGGTCGTTAATTGTACAGTCATCTCTCCCCTGGCTTTCAGATGGACTGTTCCTGGTGCAGAGTGTCTTCTGTGCCGCTCCACGGAGGTGCCAGGGCTCCGTCGCACAGGAGCGAGGTGCAGCCCTGCTGCGTACCAGGGCATCCGCGCTGTCTGTGCACAGCCACAGGGATCCAGCTTTTTGTTTTCTCTGGGTTACACCTTCCCCCTTGCCCCCCCTCACCTGTGGTGGGGTACGTGGGCTGCACCTGGGCTCACCTTCCGTCGCTCCTTGCTGGTGAGTGATGCAGGAGATGCACCGCTACACCTGCACCTGCTGCTCTTTCAGGCGCTTTCAGGCTCCTCTCCATTTGTTTTTTTACACATTGGTTACCCCAACCCACTGTTCTAAGTAGTAGGAACTTGCCTGTGTTTGGGAGACAGTTGTTTCTTATTAACTAGCTGAACTGGGAAAAAAATATCGCTCACTCCTTGTAGTAAGAATTGCACGAGACAAAATTTTACATTTCCTTCTTCAGCTCCCCAAAGCTGTTCACGTAAGGACGAGTTGTGCATCAGAGAGGGGCTTCGCCCTCCTGCAAGAGCTGTCTGTCTGTCTGAATGCGTGATGAGAGGAGAGTAAAACTGCAGTCGTGGCCAGAGTGGGGATACCCAAAATTAACTTCAAAAAGAAAGGAAGGAGTTCTCTGAATACAGCCTGCAAGCCTTTAATTCTTTGTGACAGTGATACCCTAAGCCTGGTTATCTCAAGCATCACTGTTGCTGCAGTGATGGAAGCAGCTGATTTTGTGTGGAAAGAGGAAGGTTTGATGGAAGGTATAATAATCTCTTTTAGATGTTTTAATTTTCCTCTTTTCATCCCAAACTGTAAATGCAGAGCTTCCTCTACTTTGAACAGGTCTTTTTATGTTGGCCTGCCTTTCAGATTGGGTAGAACCATGTTTCTTCAATATATGAAATGAATCTGGCAGCGTGGTGTTGTACTTCAGACTCCCAAAGAGACGCACAAGCATAAAGCAAGAAGATTCAGTGCATACTAAACTGCTCCACTTATTAAAGAAAATATAATAAAATCCTCTGTGAACATCCTGTTTCAATTCTGCAATAAAGCTCACTGGTCAGTAAATGGTGGATCTCCTGTTCCCATGGAGAAAGGCAGTTGCAGACTTAAGAGCTTGTTGTGGGAAAGGGAAAAAAATAAATCAAAAAGATCCACTCTTGGTCTTGCAAACAAAGGTTGCCTTGGATTGTGGTCACATGTTGCAGTTCAGCTGATCTTGCTCATGCCAAAAGGGGAAAGATTTCTAGTACTTGCCTGAACCCCACTGAACTGGTTTAGGGAATTGGTTAGAAGAAAATTATTCACCTTTTTTTTTCCCTAGCTAGGTTTCTCTTAGACCCAATAGCCCTGCATTGACTCACCACGTCAGGGGGGCCAGGGGGAGCTCGGGCAGGACCATCTTCTTGATTTATGGCCATTATGTGAATTTAACTGTGATTTAAAATTGTGCTTTTGGCTTTTCCCTGTTGAGGATGAAGGAGTCTCTCAGGTACCCAAACCTGCGATGCTGCTGAGCTTCGTACCCAGTGGCCAAGTTGCATCAAAAATATTGGGGCAGAAATACCTGAAAGAACATTTGGGGGTTAATTGCAACCCAGGCTCATCATTAGAACTGATAAGTTGGTGTTGCTGGAAACCTCACCCTGCACATGTCTGTATTTGGTGAATACTGTTGGCCAGGTCAGGGTCCTTCCCTCAGGCCACCCCTCTGTCCATGCTGGGGGGAGATGCTCAGGAGACCCTTGTATGCCTGGAGATCATATGAAATTACACAGAATCCACTGCTTTGGCTTCACAGGCTCGGTATTTAGATAGGTATGTATGTTGCATACATTATACATGGATTTTTGGGGTAAAGCCAGCGTAACAGGTTTAGCTCTCGGTTCTGGGCAGTTTTCTCAGGGCTTAGGGCTTACTTCTAATCTTTATAAAGCCTAGCGGGTCCCTGGGTTTCAGAGGGTATTTTCTCAGAGGGGTACAGTCTCAGCAGAGCAAGGTATTGAAATGCTTTTCAGGATTTTGTCGTCTTGCCCATGTGTGTGCTGGGTCTTGCTGGGTGTGGAGGACTGCCAGGCTCCGGGTCCCCGGGAGCGCCACTGCCCAGCTCAAGCTGGGCTCTTGCCTCTGCGGTACCCCATGTATCTTTAAGTACTGGGGAAAAAGGTCAAGTACTCATAAGACCCCAGAACTGATTATTTTGAGTGGGTTTGGTGGTTATTTCCACCCCCCTTTTTTTTTAACCTCAACATTATGGCTGCTGAATTAAAAAGAAGGGGTGAAAATGAATTTTTTTAAAAAGTTTACAGTGAAAAAGCGTATCTCTGTTTCTTGGGTGGGGGAGAATGAAATACTTACCACTTCCCAAGTTTCCTGCACTCCCCTGTGGCATCACATGCTTCGTTCGCAGCACCTCATACCAGAGATGAAAAGGTTTGGTGCATGCTCCCTTTGGGGCAATGTGGATTTCTCCTCAAAAGCCTCAGTTCTAGCAACCTGTTTTATAAATGCCTAAAAATGAGGCTTGTACCTTATCTCTTGGGAGATCGTTGAGGGATCCATTTCTCAGAAAGATATTTTATTCAGTCCTTTAATGCCATGCCACTCCCTTCATTCAGATGCCTGGAGTCTTTTATCACGTCTCCTCTTGCTCATTGCTTAGCCAGGTTGGGCATATTTAGTTCTTTTAATCTTTCCTTGTAACTCAACTGTCTTTAATCATCCTTCTTGATGTCAGAGCGTTTGATGCCCACTTTTACAGCAAACAAGCCTAGTTTTGTTTTTTTTTTTTTTTTTTTTTGGTGTGCATGTGAATCACTTGGGAAAGGTCCCAGGAGAGCAGCCCTAACTGCAGCCAGTTGCGCAGGCTCACGCCTGGATTCCTCAAAAGCTCCCTCGAACATCTCGATGTGGGTGCCGCAGAAAATTTCTGGCTCACCTTGTACACCATTGGACTTGGCACTCTCTGGGATTAATTACCGTGTTTGTTTCTTGGATGTGGGCAGCAACATTCCCCCGAAGATGTTTCGTGGGTTGGGTTTCCAGGGGGAGATTTCTCTGGGCACCCTCAGGAGGGTGCAGGTGCTGATGGTGTTTATGGAAAACCGGCCCAGAAAGGTTACTGTAACCTGCATTTCCTTACCATACCCACCAGCAACAAGAGCAAAATAGAGGTTTAATTTCCTTCTACAATCTCAAAATCAAAGCTTGGTGATCAGTTGTTTTTAGGTGCCTGTGCTGCAGGTCAGGGTGATGTTTCTGCATGCTGCCAGGGATGGTGGCCTCCCTTGCTGCTGCTATTGATCCTGCCTTTCCTGAGGAGTTAAATCTGTTTTGCACCCAAAAATAGTAATCCACAACTTCTTAAATTAGTTTGAATGTAAGGATTGCTGCTAGCTGTTAACAAGCTGAGCACTGCACCCATTTAGGGCAGGGTCTTCAGACTTGGCTATCTGAAGTTGAGGGCCTCCTTTCCTGCATGGAGGTGTTCTGAGTTCCTCTCATGTGCCTCCTGGAAACCTGTTATTTCAGTGGGAGCTGTTTCACTGTTTCTCTGTTTCAGAGAGCCCAGCTCAACCATTTTCTTAAAATAGCCAAATTCAGATGCCAACTAGAAGGGGTTAAGCACCAGATCTCCAGGTTTGCTGGCTCTGGAGCATTGCTGTGCAGTTTGGGGTGGCATCCCTGATGTGGACTTTGAATTACAAAGTGCTTGGCAGGGAGTTAAAGGAGGCCAAAAGCCTGCCTGTCCCTCCCCCACCTCCCCCGTTCTGCAGGAATTCTTCTCATACTCTCCCAAATTTAGCAGTGCAGATGTGGCTGGGTTAAGTAAGCTGAGTGATGAGGCTATTCTGATGGTAATAAGAGTCCCCTTACCCTGCTCTGCCTCAAGCTTACGCTGCCAGAGTGGCTGTGTGATATATGACTGTGTGATATATGACAAGGAGTCTCATGGCCTGAGAGGAGAGAAGAGAGAGGATGGGGATGGAGATGGTGGGAGAAAACAGACCGCTGGGACCCCTACCCAGCACGGCACTGGGGACCTGAGCAACAGCCTGATGCCCCTCTGACTGTCCTGTGCAGCCCTCAGGCTGTAACGTGGGGTGTCAGCAAGGCCTGGAGGTCACTGCTGGGAAAAGCCCACATCCTCCTGGTGATGCTGCTGGGAACGTTTGGGTCATGGAGCAGGGATCCGCCGCCTCTACCCCTTTTCCTCACAGCTCTTGGCCAGTCCTGGGTGAGCACCACAAGAAGGGCGTCTCTTCACTGTCCTTAGCTTCCTGACCCTCCTGGCGGTGTTTCCTCCCATTACTCTTTAGGAGTGTTTGAGGGATTGCTTTAGAGCAGAGAGTGAACGTCACAGGAGGACCTCATCATGCTCGCTTTGGTGCCCTGTTGCTGGGCTATCTTGGATGTTCATGGCACAGGCTCTAGGGCTCCATCCCTGATGCTGCTCTGTTTGCTACCACAGAGCACCATGCTGCTGCCTCGGCCGCTCGTGGGGGGCTCCTATTCCTTCCCAATTTATATATCTATTTAAATAGATTATATATATATAAAAATATACATATAAATATTTAAATAAATGTATAAGCTGCAATTTATATATAATTGCTTTCCAGTGCAGCCTCATTTTGAAGAACTGAGGAAATTAGGCTTTTCAGTTGGAGGGAGGGGACAAGGTTGGGCTTGCTGACATTTCTTTTGTTGTAATGTCATATAGGTCTCAGTTGACTGTGAAAAGGAGAGAGGAGGAGCGTGTGGAACGGAGGTCAGATCCTGCCAGGGTTTCCTGGGAAATGAGGTGAGTGGTGATGGCTTTCAGCACTTGTAAGCCTGGAGATACAAGCCCTCCTGGGCTTCCCTGCACCCCCTGGGTGAGTCCACTTCTGTTGAACCTCCAGGCTTTGTTTTTGTTATGGATTTCCCTGTATTTTGCCTCTTCAGGGCTGAGGGGATGATTTTAGACTGCTGATGTGCTCAGGCGTCTCAGAAGTAGAACCCATGAGTCTGTCTCGAGTATGCTGAGGTCTGTGCATCACGCAGGCTGTATTTCTGGCTGTATTTGGGGTTCACAGCAGGGAACTTTGCTTCTCTAGATTTAGAGACCTCTGCTGCAATTACCTGCAACTGAACCAGTCCCCTGCCTCTTTTTACAGTTGCTGGAGGGAAATAGATATTTTTAGGAAGCGCCTGACCCTGACCTGCTGTAGGCATCTGCATGGTATGAATCATTCCCTACAATACCTGCTTCTCTGCACTGACAGCATAGCCAGGACGGCTTGTTTGGATATAGGGTCTGCAAAGTATGTGTAATGTCTGCACCCTGCGTAGGAGGACTGGAGTTCAGGGTGCTTACTGGTGGCTTGGGGTGTCCAAACCCATTGGATGAAAGCTTGGGCCTCTCCTAAGCTGCCCTTAAATTTTCTTCAATGTTTGGACACAGCCTAAATCTGTGAGCTACTTGTCTGAGCCTGCTCTCAGCGTTTATACACCCTGACTGGCAGCGTAAGTACATTCCTGAAGCATAGGGTATCATCACCAAGGCAGTTTCAGTCCAACTGGGTCATCTCATGCTGGCTGTAGCAGTTCCAGTGGGGACCAGCAAGACAACTCCAGCCCCAGGAGCCGTTGCATAGAGAGCCTGGGGAGGCTGCTGGGGCTGCCCACGAACCTCCTGGGAACCAGCCCTGGAGCCACTCTGGCTTTGCAAGTAATGTGGCTTGTGGCTTTTCTGCCACGGGAAGGTTTGGAGCGAAGCTTACCCTGTCCCTGTGGGAGACTGACACCTGTAGCGGGAGCATCTGCATCCCAGTAACTTTGCTACTGTGCAGCAGCCCACAGGTGCGGTAATGTGAAGAGCCGAGACCTGCGTGTCAGGGCTATGTGATTAGCATCGCCCTTGAGAGCTTTTGTGCACTTTGCTGCATCTCCTGTGCAGGGGAAATTCCCCTCCAGATATCTGTCTGGCTTTGCTGGCCCACCTCCTCCACTTCACCTCCTCATTATACGCTTTAGTTTTTGAGGGACAGGAACGTTGTTTTCTGCAGACTGCTCAGCCTGTGCTGGCTAGTTCATAGTGTGGTGTGGATAAATATCCAGTAGAAAAGGTTAAAACTTAGGTGTACAAGCTGTTGCGCCTAAGCAGCTGCAAGCCTGGAGGATTTTTGATATGCTTGTTTTTGCTGATGCCCTCATTATGCTCTCTGAGGTGCAGCCCATTGCCCTGTATTAAGAAAGATGGATTGATGTTGGTAGTGCATCCTCAAGATTGTCACCTTAAATCAAGGAACAAATATCATTCGCTGCAGTATATCACTCCTGTTCAGTTTTAAGTGGACAAAGAAAATGCGCATGTGTTTGTTATATACAGGGTTTCTTCTGCAGTTTAGTTTACTGTTAGGTTTTCTGTGTTACTCATTGGAGTATTTTCACTGCAGCCCTGGAGAGAGGAAACACTCCTTTTTATAGTGAGGGAAACACTGTTATGGTGACACTGAGTGGTCACTGCCCTTTGCCTGAGTCCTGGCCATGTCCAGATGGGGGACACATGTGTCTTCCGCCTTCCATCTGTCTACCTTGGGGACGAGAAGATATTGCAGGGACTCATGGTGCTCTTGGGTTCTATGCTTGCTTCTGCCACTGGCCTCTTTGCTCTTAGGACATGCCTCGATTCTCCATCCAGGGAATAGGGATAAACTGAGCCTTTGGAGTTGTGGTGATGATTATGTTAAGGGCAAGCGATATAACAGAAGATCCTGTGCTGTGTCTAGGCAGGGGTGATGCTTTCTGCAGTATCAGTGGTTCCCAGCGAAGAGCCTCTTTTTCACTTGGAGTCTGGCCATCTGGCTGCCTTTTCCGCAATAACGTTCACTCCAGCTGGCTTCCCTTCTCCATGCCTCCTTTTTTGGAAGGATCTTTGTGCCAGGCTGACACCTCAGACAGCAAGAGAGTTCAGGGCTTAGAGATGCGGAGCCACGGAGCCCATGACGTGATAGGAGGCTTTTTGATTTCCTTGGGTTTGGTTTGCTGGGGTGCTTTGGGATTCTGGCACGCATTAAGCAGAAGAATGTGCTCATTTCTATCTTGACCAAAATAAAATGAGCAGCCTGCCTGAAATCGGGAAGGTTTTGCAAGTCTCAGTGACACCAGCTAAATATTGGGAAAGGGTGTGAATTGGGAGTGGGTGGAGATGGAGGTTTGTTATCTGCTTCCCGGCAGCTAAAAGCAGGTGTTCAGTCAACTGGGAGTTGCCCTAAAGGCAGAGAATAAGGATGCAAATGACCTGTGAAACATAAAAGCAACCATCCGAATGCCCCTTTCTGTCAGTAACAAAGTTTTACTCCACCCTGAGTGATTTGCATGATGCAAGTTGATCAGCTCTCAGAAAAGGCAGTTGGGTCCAACATGACTAGACGACTCTGTCGAGCCTAAGGATCTTGTAAAGAGGCAAAAACGGCAAAGCCCGGAGGCCAGGCCAGGAGATCCATGTTGCTAAAGAAATGTGAAAGGGTGGGCTGTGAGCAGGGTGCTCAGGCACCAGCAGCGTCTTTGGCAGCAAGTAATTGCTAACGGTGGCTAGTTGGCACTTGTGAGGTCCCTGCAGTGAACCTTCCTCCAGGTTTCGCAGTAGTTCAGCTAAATAAATCAGTGCTGATCCCCAATATAGGATTGTGTGTAACAGCTTAAAACCTTCTTTGATTAATGCAGTCTGAGTGTTGGGTTAGCAGAGCTTGCTGAGCTGCTGCCCATTAGACTGTTGCAAGTACAACATTAGACCAGTTAGTTTAAACCTACCTGGAAGGGCTTTCAGGCTGTGCTTCGCGTCGTGTCTGATGTAGGTGCAGCACACAAATCTAACCAGTTGCCGCAGCTCAAGTGGTAACTGATTAAGCAATAGCATCCCTTAGCCTGAAACTGTTGCAGATTTAGGACCCTTCTTGACCAGTGTGGCGATGCTGAGTGTGGTGGGGAGCAGTGCTGAGCTGTCGCTCTTCCCGTGCTGCCCCACAATTCTGCTACAGCCAAATTTTACACCTAACTGGGGTTTTCAATGAAGTTAATATTTTTTGCTGTGATTTGGAGCTGCACACGTGTCCCTTCGGGCACTGTCAGCTCAGCCGTGGCCGCAGGTGGCTGGTCCCACCCGTCATCTCTCGCCTGTGCTCTCCTGCGGTGCAACATGTCCTGCTTCAGTTCACTGATAGTTTCACTGATTTTCCCAGCATTAATGAGCACTTCCTCAGCACCCCCAAAGCCGAGATGCTGACTTTTTCACCACAAGGGTTAAATGTTTTTTTTATTTTGTGGCTGCTCCTCCCCCTTTCTGATTTCACTTGATATGTGCAGGATGTGATGATACAATCCATTTGAGCTGTCTCTTATCTCGGGCTATTTTACTTTAATAATTTACTTTAGCTGTGTGGGGCGATGAGTGTGTGCATGGATGCCTGGGCGGGGGAGGTGGGGAGGGAGCAGCAGGCTGGGCAGCCCCACACGCTCTGCAGCCTCCATCCTCACTCCTATGGGCACCCAGAACTTTGATCAAAGGTTTTGAGGCGTTACATCCTCCCAGAACTGTTGCTATAAATCTGGAACAAATAAATGGTGATGTTGTTCAGGCTGGTCTTCTCTCAGCTCCTTGCATTTTCCTCTTCAGGATTCAGCTGCTCCTCGTCAGCAGCTCCCAGCATCATCTGGGCCAGACGGCGACTTGCCACGTTCAGTGGTTGCACGTGTCCATGCCTAGAGAGAGCATGGGATCGGTACAGATTTGTAGTCTCCTTTGCAAATCGCAGGGTGTGTATGGCTGAGTGGGTCTTGTGTGTTTGTGGGGGGTGTCCAGTAGCAAACTGCATATATTTACTTAAACCAGGTGTTTTCTGGTCCTTTTTTTTTTTTTTTTAGGTTTTGCATCAATGAGAGTTGTTCAGTTCTGCTGCTTCCCATTAAAGTTAATGGTGTCTATGGATGGTTAAATCACAGGCATATAAAAAGCTGCTCATAGGGTGGTTTGCATCATCTGTATGTTTTTCTTGAGTGTCTTCCCACCTTCTCCGTGCCTTTGCCTTCCTCACCATGCACAGAGCTGCCCTGATTTTGGTGTCACCCCAGGGCAAGCCTGGGGATGTAACAAAGGGAGTTGAGGGAGATCATCCAGATGTAGTCCATGGTGGGGACCTGAGGGGAGCAAAACTGTGGGGGAGGCAGGGAAGTCCCGGGGGAGCAACCTGGCCATCAGTATCTCCTACAGCACAAGAGGATCCAAGGGAGAGCCCCGGAAATGCTGGCCAGGAGGGACCGCCAGAGGTCTTTAGTGCCACCAGCACTGGAGGGAGGGCAGCCAGCACCTCCAGGGATGGAGATGTCCTCACCTCTCCAGGTGATCCCTTTCAGCACTGTACCACTGAAAGCTTGTAGGAAAGCTTTCCCCCGTGTCCTACACGATCGTCCCAGGCCACAACTTGTGGATGTTGCCCTTTGTTGTATAGTCTACTCTCTTGGCTGCGATGGGGTGGATGTTGGAGGATTTGGGAGAAGGCAGAGAGAGGTCTTCTCTGGGCCACTTGTGGGCAACAAGTGATGGCATGGGTGGGCAGCAAATGCATGTGCAGTGTGTCCTGCAGAGACGTCTTCTTCAGATGTTGTCCTTGTGGGGATGTTTGTCCTTAATAAATTTGACCCCTTTGCAGAAAACTGTATTAATTTTCTGAATTACGAAGCTGTGTATGGAAAACCAATATGGAGTAAAGGGGGCCAAGAAGGCTTAATTATTTTACCAGGGGTGTATTCTGTTAATCCCCAAGCGCTCTGAGGGTAATGTTTCTTAATGATAACCCTGAGTCATAACTGCCTGCTCTATTGCAATGTGCAGCCCAGATCACTATTGGCTTGGAGAAGGTGGCATGCTGGCTGGAGCCAAGAGGCTGGAGGGGTCCATGTTGATGGGGCTGGAGGGTGCAGGGAGCCAACGTACCTTCATGGAAGGAGAGATTAAAAACTGATGTCAAAACACACAAACCGAACTGCCAAACAGCTGCATGTGTTGGGCTTAGATCTTTTTTCTCTTGTTCAAGTGTGTTTGTCTGAATTTGTCTACTGGATTCCCAAAACAAGAAGACCTGAGAGGAGGTCTTTAGCAGCAATAGATGGAGGAAAGGGGCACCTTTGTGAGAGGGGGTGTTTTGCCCCAGGCAGGCACGCTGGGGAGCTGCTTACTCAGAAGGAGATGGGGGATGGTTTCCCATCTTGTCATTCCTTGTGGTCACAACAGGGAGAGCTGATGCTCCTGCCAATTGGCAGTCCGTAGTGACATGCCAGGAATACCTCCTTACTGGGTTGCATCCTTCTATGTGGGAAGGCATCAGATATAGATTGTGATGGGGATTAACTCATTAGGCCTTGCTGTATAGATAATGCTTTACAAATTATCTTTTCCTGGGAAGATTTCCTATCCAGGCATAGTCCCAAAAAGCATAAAGTGGGTTGTTCTGGCTACTCTATGTTACTCCCAAATGTGTTGGTATCTTGGATAAACAGCAGAAGCTGCAGCCCTTCCCTGTGCTCTTGCTTGTGGGGAATGCTGCTGGTGTGGGCGGAGTTGCTGGACAGTTGAGCAGAACCAGCTGGGAGTGGGCAGAATGGGCATTCCTCATGTCCGACTGCTGGGAAGTCGTGTACCACATAGGTTACCTGGGAAGAGATGTCTTGGTGTGGGGGAAAATGGATTCTCTTGCTGAACTGAATTTTCATATTTCTGTAACAGTTGTGCCAAAAAAGAAAAAAAATATCTTGATATTTCATGGGATTAATTTTTTGTGTTTTCTGAGAGCACAAATTAAGGCTTTTAAAGCAATTTCATTTTCCAAAAGGGGCAAGAGCCCAAGCTTGAGCGTGGGGCGCCCCGGTCCTGATGTGGCCACATAACTTCCCATGTGACCTCAGACAGGCCTCACATCTGGACCAGAAGTATCCAAAAGGATGACTTAGCAGCCAACATGCTGGCCACTTGGAGATGTTGGACTGACATGACCGTGCCAGTTGGGGCTGGTATTTGGTGGACTTTACAGCTCCTGAATGGCTGTGGGTAGGACTCAGGTGAGGTTAAGTGAGACGTCGAAAGAAACCTGATCTCTAATATAAGCTCCACCTACATTCAGTGAGAAGAGGGGGAACAAATGATGCTTTGGAGCAGCCTGTTCTTCCATGGACCATGGAAAGGTTCCAGACAGTTGGCTTACATTAGATGCCTAACTTCTAGACAGCTAAGGTTTCCGAGTGAGCAGTCCCACCTTTTAATTTTTTGATGTCTGTGTTGCTTGTATGAAAAATGAGTTTACTGTTAAGTCCTTGTTTCCCTGAAACAGAGGATAAATATAAAATTTGGAGCTGTTGCCTGGCTACAGCAGTGGATGGGTGACTGCATTTGGGGTAGAAGGCTGATTTTGGCCATGGGTAGCATCTTTGAAACTGCCAGCATGCCAGGGGTTAATGACCACACTTGGGTTTCTTCTAATGAACTGATTCGTTAAGGCTTTGAAAGCAATTTTACTGCCACACGCCACCACAAACCTCTTTATTTAAGATGTTCCTTTCATGAAGCTTCAAATAGCACTCACATCGGACAGAAATCAAAATCTCCAGGAGAGATTAAGACAATTTCGCTTGAGGTTTCTGCTGTGGTCGCTTGCAGGGGAAAAAAAAGAGGGTAAGATAACCAAGGTCAGCACCTCACTTCAAGCTGCTAGTAGAGCTCCTCCACGGGAGAGAGGGATTGAGTTACCCTTCGCCTGTAATTCATCCCTTGTGCCACAACCTAATAGTCCAGTAAAACGTCAGCAAAAAGGATGGGAAACTTAGGAAAACTTTTTGCTGTAAGCTGAGCTGGGCAAATGATGCTCAGAGCCGCATGTCTTGGGTGCAGATTTCTCTTCAGAAAGTGCTGGGAGGGATTTTACCCAAGGTTTTGCAATAAGAGTCCTGACGTCCATAAAGCATGGAGCAGAGCGTGGTTCTTTCAGATGGGCTGTGCTTGCCCCTCGTGCTAACAATTTTGGGGGGCAGTGATTCTGATTATGTTTTGCATTTATTATTGCTCAATAGAAGCATTGTCTTTATTTGAATTTGATTAATTGTTGTTTAATATTGTAGTGTGCTTTATTACAGATGAGTACCACCTTGTATTTATCAGTCTCACCTTTCCAGAGGAGCTGTTAAATGCTTCCCAGTCCTGGGATGCTCATGTGCCCCCTTCGATGCCCTTGGGCACATTATTCAGTTGTGATAAAAACCCTCCGACCCATTTTCGTTCATTTTCAGCCTTGCTTTGCACCGTAACTTGATTTTTATGGAGTAATTGAGCTACTCTTGTCTATTTTATATGCATTTGACATTATTGACATTTTTGCCATATCTGGGTTAAGTTTCAAGGATGGCATCCTGTCACTCCCTGCCAACGTTACTTGTTATCTAGTTAATGTTGGTCTAGCCTTCAAGGAATGGATTTCGAAAAGTTATTTCTGAGGTTTTGCTGATTTTTGCCATGTCAGGGCTGTGTGATTTTAAGAAAATTGCATTTCAGCAGCAGGCTGATTAGACAGCCAAGGAAATAATCTGTGTCAAGGAAATAATTTGCTGCAGCACCCAAATGCATACAATCCTTGTTTTTTCCTGGGATATCTCCCATGGACCTTCTGGCTGATTTTTCTCTCATGAGATCTGACTTGATCGTCGTCTGTTGTGGTATGTGGGGCTCCAAGCCAAGAATATCCACTGTTTTTGACATGTGATCATTACTGTTCCAAATAGGCTTTTTTTCCATGATTTTGCCGCTTCTCTAATAAGCTAATTTTATCCCTGCTTTGGCATCTGTACTCCTTGGTGTTATTTTGGTGTGTACTATATTTATCTTATATATAGCTCTGTGCGTGTATGCGTTACTGTATGTGATTTACATACAGCCTCTCTTGCCTGCGCTGTCATGAGGAAATCATACTCACTTTTGTGGTGGGATCTCAGGTCACATGTGTTGGGTCCAACCAGTCCATTGCCAGACCTCTCTGCGAGCTGTCCCACTTTGCTTCCCTTCATCCCCAAATAAGACCAGTGCTCCACTCAGGCAAGAGAAGACATGAACCACCCAGTGGCATTTCAGTTGCCTGTAGGTGAGGAGTGCGTGGGCTTTGTAGCTGCTAGGTAGAAGCCCCCAGAGCTCTAAGTAACAGATGCTCGTCAGCTCCACGTGTGCAAATGGGCATGAGTCCGCAAATGAGGTCAAAGCATATATGGGGAAAATGGCTTTACAAATTGGGATAAAACTGCCCTGAAAGAAGAGGGGAAACATGCTGGATTGTGAGCAGGATGCCTGCAGCCTCATGGGCGTGGATGAAGGCTGGAGGCAGCAGCTGGGGCAGAGGTGGAATGTGTGGTGGTGGGTGGAGGAGAAGGTCATGGGGAAGAACTCTACACTGTGTGGGAAACAGAAAATCTTGATTTGGATACAGAGATCATTAATAGGGGCAAGCTGGTTCCTGCGTTGTTTCTTATACACCTGTCATGGCTTTGGCTGGGATAGAGTTAATTTTCTTCACCGTAGCTGGTACAGTGCTGTGTTTTGGACTTAGTATGAAAATAATGTTGATAACACACGGATGTTTTAGTTGGTGCTGGGTAGTGCTTGTACTAGTCAAGGACTTTTCTAGCTTCCCATGCTCTGCCAGGTGCACAAGAAGCCGGGAGGGGAGGGGGCACAGCCAAGAGACCTGATCCAAACTGGCCAAGGGGATATTCCATACCATGTAACTTCATGCTCAGTATATTATCTGGGGGGAGTTGGCTGGGGGGGAAGCAATTGCAGCTACTTTGCTTTCTTAGTGTTCCTGCTAGGGTTCATGCTAGGTGCATGAACTTAAGAACAGGGTAGAAGGACTCGGACAAAGCCAACATGCTTTGGGGGCAGAAGAGGAGCTGGAGTTAACCACGGGTCGAGTCACAGAGGAAAAGAGGAGCCTCGTGGTCAACTCCAACCTGAAGGAGCTCATGCAACAAGATGCCTACTTAAGGCACAAATCTTTTGGTCCTGCTTGGAAGACGATGTTCTCCTTGAATGGGCACTCATGGCATTTATTATGGTGGCATCTCTTTAAGGCCTGTGCATGGTCGTGATGGCATCTACCAAGAAGATGGAGACCTGTTCTGTTGTGACTCTGTCAGTTTTACATATTTGCCTAATGTGAATCACAGTCCAGCTAAATTGTGATGGGCTTTGTTGTAGGCAAGTAAAGGTTTCCAAGAAGCTCTAGAGTTTCTAGATTGATGACTGAAACGGGTGCATAAAAATGTGTGTGGTATGGAGTGGAAAGGATGGTTTGTTCCTCTGAGACAGTTGGGTTTTGCTAGGGGTAGTATATGAGGCTGAAGTTATTAGAGGTAAATGTGCCATGTACCTTCACAGCGAGCTTTGAGGTTGTCAGCTGAGGCAGTTGTTACACCAGAGCAGGGTATGGCCACCTCCAACAAGGGTCTTGGTAGGTCTGGTATGACAGGGCAGTCTGTAAACTGGATTTCAGCTTGATTTTACATCAGATTGCTGGGCTGTAGGAAGAGGCAGCTCTTGGTCTAAGGAGCACTGCAGCTTGCCACCCGCAGGGCTGTGACTCTGATCATCACTTGTGGTCCTCCATCCTCTCTGCTGGGGTTGTTACTGGTGGCTGGATCAAAAATAACATTTTTCTGCAAAAGAGGAGACCTTACAGTTTGATAGAGGCCACAAAGGTGTTAAAACATTGAGCCTGAGTTTGTCACTAAATATCATCTTTAGTTGGCGAGAGCTCTGACGATGGAAAGGTTTTGGCAGTGTGAAGGAGGAAGAACACTTAACATGATTAGTTTAATATTCACTCAAGCTATAGGGAGTTTAGGACAGATTGGTGAGTGTATTGGCATGAGCAAGCCTCCTGAAATCGGTGTGGGTCGCATCAGCCAAAGGGGGTTTTCCCAGGTTGGACCATAGGTTCTCTAAGCGAGGCAGGCTGAATGTCACTGTAGCTGCCTCTGCAAGAAGGCTCTGGCTGACACTGTGGTAACAGCACTTGAAAATATGTATTATTCCCTTTACAGGTGAAGCTAGAACAAGAAAAATGTCTTGTGTCAACCTGGCCTTTGAAATACAAATGAGTAAGACCAACCTCACTTGTAAATGTCATGGTGTGCTTTGTGCGCTTGGTAATGTGCTTGCTTTTCTTTCCTGGTTAATGCGTTTTCAGGCTTCTGCTTCAAGTGGTGCTTTGGCAAAAGGGAAAGAAGAGAGTCACCGTGCTGCATGTGGAGTCCTGCTCCAGGGCTGTTTCACCACTGGTGAGCTGCAGTGACCCTGGGTCAGCCTGAAACTGTCAGCTCAGGCTTTGTGCTCCTGTGAAAGTCCAGCTGACGGTGGAAGTACCTGCAGCCTCCTTTTGTTAAGTTGTCAAATCTAGGGGAACGGAGCGCAAAGGGGCACTGTGCAACTCTGGCTTGACAGTCTGGGCTTTTTCTTTATGCTGTAAGTCCTGTTTAGGGTCTTTTTGTGTCCGTCCGTCAGGTAGTGTGTGCTTACTTGCTGAAACCCATTCCTCCAGTCCTAAGGATGAGTTACACTGTACTGGACCACCAGCGAGCGGCCACGCCTGGCCAGCTGGGCAAGCTTGCTGCAAGCCAAAGCACCGTGCTTGCCGAATCACCTTTGGCGTCAGCTTTATACTGCCTTTTGCATGATGCAGTTTTGGGTTTTGCACTAATCCATGCAGCTTCTTTGTGGACTTCTTTCCCTCAAAACTGAATCATGAGGCACTTACAGAGCCAAGACTGGAATAGGATACGTTGTTTCTGCAGTGAAGCCAGTTACGGAAACTAATTGTGTTATTTTGGGTTATACCACGATGGGCTGACTGGTTTTGATGATGTTTTTGTTCTGTCTGTGATTAACCTGATGGTGACAATTAAAAAAAAAAATTAAAAGTGAATAAAACCCTCAGAGTGATATTTCGGATGCCAGAGGATGTTCATCCTCAAAATGTAATTGTTTTAAACTAATTTGATAATTAGTTCAAGCCAGCTTTACAGACTCCTGTGTGAGCAATGGACATTTCTGTGGAGTTAATCAGAAAGAACTGCAGTTTCTTTTACCATGAGCAAAAATAGCTCTCAGACGGAGGACAATGTGTAACAGCAATGACTGGATCTGTTGACTTACCCAGAAATATGCAGCCAGTTAAAAAAAAAAAAAAAGAAAGAATAATCATCTGGAAATATCTCACAGGCCTCTGAATCTGTGCTGAAAATTGCTCTGGAGCTTTCCTTGCAGTTGGTGAATAAAGCTGTTGAGAGGAGTAGTAGGAGTGCAGCAGTGCGGTACCTGTTTGTTCAGGTGGACCAGAGAAGTGCTTGTCCTCGTCATCTCCCGCTGTGCCCCTCTGCAAGGGCCGGGCTGCTGAGCATCCCAGACTGGACTTAACCCCCGTGCCTTTTTGGCTCAGTCTGAGAGGGGAGGAAAGAAGCCTGTCACAAAAAGTAGAATCCTGCACCGATTTTTTTGGCTGATGAGTTTTGCCAGACCAGAGCTGTTTTCTGATCATGGGACTCATCCGTCCCATCTGGGATACTGCAGGGTTGCGGTTCAAACACACATGGCCAGCACTGCACAGTGGGTAGATGAAGCGACTCGGCTGGCACAGGGGTGGCGGGGTGCCCCAGTGAAGGGCTTTCCAGGATATCCCATCAAACCTGCATTATCCAGCATTCGAGGTCTGGAAGATGGACTGTGCTTTCCCCACATCCATGCCCATCTGATGGCAGGTGAGGGCTGGGAGCTGGGACGTGCTTCCCCTTCTCTGCCATGCTCAAGGGGAGCACTGTGCCCCGCCTCCACCCCAAGCCGGGGCTGTTTCTCCAGAGGATGCATTGCTAATCCAAACCATGTGGGTTTGGCAGGATATTGGGGTACTATATGGTGTGGAGGGGACAGGCATCATATGCATCCTTTCTGGCTGGTTAATATGCTAGCTTGCAGTGAATTTTTTCCCCCTCCCTTTGTTTTCAGCATTTTAGTTAAAAAACATAAACAGCCTGGTGTTGTGTAACAGGCTGCCAGGGATGTTACTCATCCCCACGATGCTCAGCCATGGAGAATACATGCAGGAGCTGAAGCTTCAGCCCTGCGCCTGGGTGCCGCTCCATGCGTGGCCGTGAGTTAAAAATTTGTGGCAGGAGCCTTGCCAGAGCAAAACGGGTTTCGCCTTCCTGGGATGAGCTCAGCTTTTTTTAAAACACTCCGAGCTCAGCTTTTTTTACAACACTCCACTTACATGGGTTGATGTCTTTCCAGGAGCCTGGAGTCAGGGTAAAGACCCACAGCCAGAGCATCTGCTGGAGCTCCCTGGATGAAGCGCTGAGGCTGCTGCTCCCTGGGCAGGAGCCCACCAGGCAGTTTGCCCATAAACTGCCAGTATTTAGTATGGTAAAAGAGGGGTTTATAAAAGGGTTTCATGGTGGCAGGGCTGTGCCAGTTTACTCGGCTGCGTTCATAAAATAGTGTTGTTATTTGAAGGAAGGTGCTGAAATATTCCCTGTAGCCCCTTGCAAACAGCTGGTGCGATCGGTGAAGATTTACTGTCCACTCTCTCCGTTTCTCTTTCTGTTTCCTGTCCACGTCTGTTGATAATTTCAAGTCTTTCTGCTTCGTGTTTCTTTAACTTTTTGTTCACTTAAAAACTTCTATGGTGTGCTGTTAACTTTATTGAATTTAAATGCTTTTGCCTTTGCTGTGTTGAGTGGTGCATGCTGGTTGGATCATTGATGTTATCTCAGGTTTCCCCATGTCTTCCCGCAGGCTGCTTTTGATTTCAAAGATGTATTTGTTGAAAAAAGGAAGATTTCCACAGAAACGCCCATTGCACCTCCAACACTTTCAGCACAACTCCTGTTGAGCATCTATCCTGTTTTACCGTAGCAATTAAAAGCTGATTAAAGGAGCAGGAATCCTGATTTCAGCCATTTTTATTGCACATGTGTGGCTTTGCATGCACGCTACTTTTGTAGTTGGATGTCCAGCAGACTGGTTGATGATGGTTGCAGGCACTTTTGGGCATGCACACGAGCCTGCAGCATCGCTGCCTGTTGTGGGCACCACAGAGGCAAGCATCGAAGCAGCGGCCCCCTGGGGGGACCAGCAGCAGTGGCTGGGAGGTTTGGAGAGGCTCTGCAGGGGAAATGTATGCTTTGTCTGGCTGAGCCCCCTCCTTTGGAAACTGGGAATAGATCCAAATTTACCACTTGCTGCACCTTTTCTCCCTGTGCGACCTCTCCTGTCTTATCCCAGACTGCTTTCCATTTCCCAGCCCTGCAGCTGATGTGGGCTGGGTAGGAGCATCATGGGCTTCTGCGCCACACATTGGCCTTGTGCTACCATGCTGACTTTCCTCAGTGATACCCTGAGGGATACAGATAGCGATAGATACCCGCTTTCAGCTAGTGATACCCCCTCTCAGCCCAACTCTCCTTCACTGGCTGTGTTGCCCACCCTGCACAGCCCACTCTGCTGGCCAGCAGAGTCCTTCAAAGCCCGAGCATCACCTCATCCAGGTAGAACCTCTTTTGGACATGAACTTGCACATGAAGGTTGGTTGAAGTTAGGTCCAAAGCTTTTCCAAACTGTCGTGTTTGGAAGGCATTCCTGCTTTGAGGAAGCTTCAGGGAGTCACAGCTTGAAAGCTCCCACTGTAGGCAAGGTCAACAAGTATTGAGTGGGTGGTGTGCAGGGGCTGCCAGTGCTGCCAGCAGAGGCTCCCTGGCCGAGGTGTCACCCCAAAGGTGGCTGGAGTGAGTGACCTCCAGCATCTCCTCCCTTGCACATGGGGGCTTGGTGGCTCTTCACGTGCTGCTCTCTGAAATGCTGGGGGCTGTGCCAGTGAGAGGGCTTGCAGAGATGCCCCGTGTGCATTGTTGTGTTCAGAGACAAGCGATGCTTTTTCAGGTGGGTGAAGCAGTAAACAGGTCTACTGTGACCCCACTGAAATAATTTCCAAAGAAAATTCTATTTGAAAAAATAATATTAAAAAAAGGAAAATACAAATGAAATGTTGAAGTGTTTTGAGATCTTGCAGCTGCTCCTGCCTGGGGATGAGCCTCCGGCATTTTGCAGTGCCTACGGGAAGGGGAGCTGGGGAGAGGAGGAGTTCGAATGGGTCCAAGTCCAGAGAAGGACACTGAGATAGAAGAGTTATCCTTGGGAAAGGTGGGTGTAAAACCATTTGGTGAAAAAGCAAGAGGAGGGAGTAGACTGGGTGGGTGCATTGGTTCACAAAACAGTTTATTTCTTAGGTTGTAGATGCTTCCTACTATTAGCATCCAAATGGCTCCAGCTGGTCTTTGGAGTCAGTGTCTCACTGAAAAACAAAGAGCAAGAGAGGTGTGGGGAATACAGCATTTCTTTTGTTTTTTTTGGTTGCTGTATATATTTCTCCACAAAGTTAGGTTAGCAGTGGGACTGTACGTGGCTTATTTTGGCAGCACTGTTTCTTTGAAACACAAGGCATTCATCATTTTTTGCTGTTTTTTTCTTTTTTTTTTTTTTTCTCTTTTCTTTCTTAATACTCAAACTTGGTTTATGCAGGAAACAATAAAAAGCAACAAAACTGTGACCTAATTTGTTTTACACCTGCTGTTCCCCAAGTGCTCCGGATTGTAAACAACAGCAGCAATTACCGTCTTGTCTCATTCCTCCTCTGCGTGAACCTGCTCTCGGGCAGCAAAACTAGGTGCTGTGCTGCTTTCCGATCCTGTGCCCTTCTCAGGCACTGGTTTCATGATGGTTATAACCCATTGCTGGCACCATGGGGTGAGTCAGCAGCGTGGCTTTGATCCAGATCAGCCCTGGGCGTTCAGTTGCCTCTCCGGGGAATCGGGCTGAACTCGCCCCACGAAGGTTATGTTGGCTTGCTGTGTTTGGGCTGGCTTCATGCTGGCTGCAGGACAGATGATACCGCATCAGGGACGATGCCTGATGTGGCTTTACCCGGCACTGTTTCTGAGCAGAGCTGGACAGGCTGAGCATCACCACATTGCGCCACCTTGCAGAGGTCCTAAAGTAGCAGCAGGGGCTGCAGAGCCTGTGCCAGTGTCCTGCTGAACCGTGGCCTCAGGTCCTGTGTCAACAGCAGATGACATTATTATACACAAATTACACTTTTTTTTTTTTAAAGTGACTGAGTGGATTTTACAGTGTCAATTACCAAGGTATTTCCATCCCAGCTCAGATTGTTAATCCAATGAATCATGGCTGCACGCTGCCTGATTTGCCCCCGTGGTACTCACTTTATCTAACTGCCTTCCCCCATTCCTGTAACATCCCCACGCTGCAGTGAGGCTCCTTCATTCCCTTCCCATTTATCCCTGTGTTTTAATTCTTGCCGCTTTTCTACTTCTTGTAGGAATCTGCCATCCTCGTGGTATTTTCTGATGGTTTGGAAACATACTTGCTTTTTTTTTTTACTGCTTGGTTTTCTGCAGGTCTCTTGTTCTGCAATGCTTCCTTCTGTGTTTGAAGCACCCTCTGCATACTCATAATATCTTTGAGTGAAGCCAAAATATAGAGGACCACCAAAACTTGCGTAAAAGAATGAGACAGCTGGCAATCTTTCCCATCAGAAATATTCCAGAGTCTGCAATGTCTGAATTAATGTGGTCCATGGGACAAAGATCTTCAGGGAGCAGGAGCTGCACGTAGGACACAGCAGGGATGCTGGGCCATGAGGTTCTGGTTGCTGCAGGTTGGTACATCCATCTTTGCTTCCTGCGCAGAGCTGATGCTCTCCCACCAGTGACTCGTCCTCCCTCCGCCACCCAGGGCCACTGGCGTCCTGTGGGCAGGAGGAGCCGGCGCAGCCCCTGCGCCTCCTCTCCTCCTGTTGAGCACCTGCTGTTTGCTTCCAACCCCTCTGTCCTTCCCCTTAATTTTGGCTCCTTGCCTGCACTGCCGTGGCACAGAGCTGTGTGCCAGCCCCTGCCCTGACTCAGCCTTGCTGAAACATCCCTACTCCTGTGCCCGGGGCTGTGGATTTCTGGGTGCTCGTTCAGGGCCATTTCCGATGCTCGGTGAAGTCTTTGCACCAAACTTATCACTCCTGCCTTGGCCCTTGCATCCCTACTCTCCACAACCCAGCATGGAGCATGGTCTCCCCGTGCCATCACTGGTGCTGTCTGTACCCTACAGCTGCAGCCTCTGCGTTGTCCCTTTGAGCCTGGCCATGCAAGGGACATGTGGGCCAGCTTGAGTGGGGGTGGGATGCACGGCACCATCACGCCGGTTTTACAAGCGATGGCTGGAATGAACCCTGTTTGTACAGAATGGGGTTATTGTGCAAATGCATGTTACTGCTGATAGAGAAGTTCTGATGAATTTAGTTCAATTAAAAGCAACCTTAATGAAATGATATATGAATATCATAAATAAATACCATAAATCATAAATAAAATGAAATGAGATTATCTGTTGGAGAAGATGGCTCATAGAGCTGTGTCGTGGCTGTGCTCCTCACGGGCAGCAGCACTGGTGCTGGAAGGCAAAGTGCAGCCCAGAGGGCAGCATCCCTAATTCGGATCGACGGAGCGGCGGCGGAGCCACACCTCAAATCTGTCGGAGCCCTTTCTGGCAAACCACTTCAAAAAGGGTGTTTCAGTGTGGTTTAATAAACAGAAGAGAAAGCCCAGCGTGGGGCACGCACAGGTTGCAAGGCAGGAGTTACCAGCTGTAGGCATCTGTAGGAACATTCAGAGCTTCATGTTCCCATACCCAGTCCTGTGACATGAAGGGCACCAGGGGCGAGAGCCACTTTCCTGTGTGCTCACTTGCTTTTCTTTCCTGCTTGAGTGTTTTCTGCAATTTTCAAAGCATCACATACATATTCTGTTTTTCTTCTCCTGGACTAAGCAGTTGTCTTCTCCTTTTTCTTAGCTGGTTTCTTCATGCAGAGGTAGGGAGTGACAAAGTAGTTTTTTCAGAGATAAAACAAAAGTGTTTGTCCGGTCAGGGAATCCAGCTGGGTGATACCTGAGAATAGGTTTTGTTCTTTGTTTGAAGCAGCTTGGAATCCTTAAGGAAAATCAGAGGTGTTGCCTCTGATCACCCCAAGCAAAACCAAAACAGAACCCAGCACCATTCTCTTCAGCTGCCAAATTTACATCTGATTTGGGGTTTTAATTATAGGTAGTTTCCCAAAGCCAAAACGAGCCTTTTATATATTATCATTTTCCCTTCCTCCTCCTCCTCCTCTTTGTCCACCTCTCCCTTCTGCTGCTCATTGGCCAGGTGGTGGGCTGTTCTGGGGGGGGCTGGGCTGTCACTATTCGTGCTGCTGAAGGGGACAGTAGTGCTTACATCTCCAGCCCTCCTCAACCCTTGTGCTGGCTCCAGCACTAATCCATCCACAGCTCACTGTGCTATTAGAAAATGAGCTTGTATCCATGCTGGGTGAGCTTTCTGCTGGTTGGTGAGCTGCATCAGGTTCTGGAGAGGCTTGGTGAGCGCCAGGGCCAGATGTGGCTCTGGGGAGGTGGGGAAAGGGTACCTGGTTTTTGGCAGCGGTGAGGTGTTAGACTTGCACCACGTTGTGGAGCTGAACGTGGAGTTTCAGCCCAGTCCACCTCACCCTTTGAGGCTGCATCTATATGATTTTACAAGCTAAAAAAATGTGTGTTGTTTTTTTTTTTTCTCTCCAAAAAGTTCAACTTCTTCAAGAGTCATGAAAGCACCCAGGTGTAGAAGGTCATTGATTTTTTTCCCTCTAAACTGTCTTGAAACTAATCCAAGCCCTCCATAGATAAACACAGCATAGGGTGTAATTTTATTTCAACAGAAGAGAAAAGTCTAGTACGCTATCGGCTCCTTTTATTTCAGTATATGGTTGTCTTGTCACCCATGTGCATCTAGAAATACACTTTCTTCTCGTGTTTACTGAGGCGCTCAAGCTAAATGTGATTGAGCCTGGTGGCTGTTTGGATGGTTCATCAGGCACTTCCAGGTGCCATCTGTGCACAAGGACGTTGGTGATGCAGCAAATGGCTATTTTCCCAGCTTTAAGGGACACATGTTATTGGAGGTGCCTTTTGATGATCACTCAGGATCTTAAAGCCTTTCTTTGTACATTCACATTTATCTTTGTATTGGCTAAATTTCAACTTACTTTCTTCCCTGTGAACAATTTCCTTTTTGTTGAATAAACTGTTGCTCACAAACCGTAGCAATGAGGTTAGTGCTGTTGTGGGGGTTTTGTTTGGTTGGGTTTTTAGCACCTGTTTCTACCCAAGGGTGGATTTCCCATTATTATGCACCTTACAACTGGTGCTCCAAACCTTTCTCACCTTGTGGGTTCCTAAATACTTTTTTCAATGGAGGTGTGGGATCCTTTCAAGGAAATTTAAGTCTTCTGACAATAGAATTGCATTTCTTGTATTATTTTCCACAGACCTATACAATATGGTACGTGGTTCCCCAAGGACCAAATAGCTTGAAAGGCACCATTTGAACAGGGCAGAGTAGTACACTTGTACACTTGTATCTGTTCTTTCTAATAGTTACTAGTTATGGTTATTAGGAATTTTCTGGGTCATTGATGATTTATATCCTTTCCATTCCCATGTAACTGTTGTGGAGGACAAAATCAAAGGTCTGGTTGGCGTTTGCCCAGGGTACCCACGTTGGGCATATGAGTTTGGGCAGAGTGCTGTACTAATGCGGTTCCATGGCTTTTGTCTTAGGCTGGATTGAGTCCCAGTCAGCTTTGGGCGCAAGCAGAGCAAGCCCAGGTCTGTCTGCACATGTTTAGGTAGACACATCCCACTTGGATCATGTGAAAACCCTGCTCGTCAAAGCCTTATAGGGACCTTCTTGCCTTTGGCTGTACCTGTGAACTGTGTAGCACTGGATGTACAAAATAATCAAAGTGAGCTTGAAAATGCCTGTAATGTGGAATTGTTATGTTAATAAAAACAAAGGGAGTTGTTTGTGTTCAACCAAGCAGAATCTTGCTGTTTCTCAGAGAACAGTGTTTTCTCAGCCTTGCACTCCTTGGAGAAACCCTGATCAAAAACGCTGGTAGCTGACCTAGAGGACAGGTGTTTGCAAGGTGATAGGCACAAGCTCTTGCCTAAGAAACATTTTCATATGCATATGTGCAAAAACGTCTGGTGTAGGCCATGGGATATGCTTCCCACCGGGGAATGCAGAGCGTGCCTCCTTCAGTGCAGATGCCATGGGGTCCCTCTGCATGGGGCCAATCCATCCCGAATCTGCAGAGATGTGGCTCAGCCCCAGTGAAAAGCACTAAAAGAGATAGGACAGCACTGATATGTCTGAGGTCTGTAAGGCCTGTGGTTTATGTCTGGCTTCTCTCATTACAGTGTCAGCTCAGGCCAGGTTCAAATAAAGGATGAGTGAGAAAGGGGGAAAAAACCCAACCCTGCTGTGTGTGCATCTCCTTTTTGTGCTGCAATGCACAGGTCTCGTGACTATTGGATTTTCATCAGTCAGCAAGCCGGCGGCGCCGTGCTGCGTGGCCAGCCCTGGAGCCTGGTGGAAGAACTTGCTTTGCAAGCCTCTTCTGGACAGCAGGGGGGAAAGTCACTTCCACGTGGGCTTGCTTTTTTATTTTCAGTGTCTTTCAATCTACTAGGAAGCATCCGCAGAGACATGCAAAGTTGTGACTCTGTGTCAGAGCTGCCCGGGGTGTGAGCCCACAGGTTGTGGTCCCAGCTGGTTGGGTATGTCCTTGATTTGCGAGTAGAGATGCCAGTGCATACGCGGGGGCTAGAGCTGTGGGCAGAGTTTGAACCAGAGCCCTCTGAGGTCTTGCTCAGGGCTGCCCCCATGCCTGGGGCTGAACGACAGCAGGGGCTGCTTGGTAGCTGTCACCTTTGGATGACAAAAGCGGAGGGATGGCTAAGATTCAGAGACCCGGACCAGCTCATCTGGTCTCTGGGAGCACAGTGACACTGATGAGGACAGGCTGAGAGAGTTGGGGTTGTTCAGCCTGGAGAAGAGAAGGCTCCAGGGAGACCTTACTGCGGCCTTTCAATACTTAAAGGGGGACTATAGGAAAGATGGGGACAGACCTTTTAGTAGGGCCTGTTGCAGTAGCACAAGGCATAACAGTTTTGAACTGGAAAAGAGGGTAGATTCAGACTAGATATAAGGAAGAAATTTTTTACAATGAGGGTGGTGAAACAGGCACAGGTTGCCCAGAGAGGTGGTAGATGCCCCATCTTGGACACCTTCAAGGTCAGGTTGGATGGGGCTCTGAGCAACCTGATCTAGTTGAAGATGTCCCTGCTCACTGCAGGGGGGTTGGACTAGATGGCTTTTAATAGTCCCTTCCAACCCAACCTGTTCTGTGATTTTATGATTTCCAGTCTAGTAGAGAGAATGTCACGGAAGCGCCGTCATGGTCAAGCAGTCACAGTCGAGTAGTCAGAGTGGAGCTTGTGCTTGCAAGCAAGGGTAACGTTGTGTTCTTCCACACGTGCAAAAAATCATAATGGGATGCCTTCCATGCTACCAAGAGTGGTGTGTCAAGAGATGTTAGTAGCAACTGGTGGGAATGCTTTGTGCTGTGATTTGTTTGGAAACAAATAGGATGTTGTTGTAAATAGATGCAACAACAGGGCACCTGGATCTTGGTGCACGCTGAAATGCCCTCAGGTAACTTCATGGCAACATTATGTGAGTGGACTTCTTGGCTGTGTTCTGTGCTTTAAATCTCAGGATCATACCTAGGACAAATGGATATCTCAGCCTTGATGGGTGTTTAAACGTGTTTACACCACTGTGACACCTGGAGCACTAACCATGCCCCCAGAGCCTATCATTCTTTGTACAAATGTTGAATCAAAGGCTGCCCATCCCCCAAGGAGCTCATGGTCTGGATCAATGATGGGAGGTTGTGGTTGGATACGTGCAGATGGGGGAGTAAAATGAAAATGCTAGGGCACTATTGATCATCTTGACAGATGCATCTCAGGACACCAGCAGCCTCACAGTTATTGAGTTTTCTTGTAAATGTCAAAGCAAAGGAGAGTTTTGATGAGGTTGATGAGATGGTTTGGCAGACATTAGAGATGAATTCCTACCAGGCAAGAAAGGGGCAGGAGGGGAGAAAATATCATTCGATAGCAAAGACATTTTCTACTGAATGGCCCAGAAGACCAGCTTCCTAAGTAGAAGTCAATGTTGTAAGAGTCAACAGCACCTAGTGGGTACTGTAGGGCATGGGTTATGCCTTGAAAGTTAGAGCGTTCTTGTGTATGAGACAGGGAAAGGGGGGAGTCTTGAGAAGGTGAAGTGGGATAGAAAACATGACCTATGTGGTGGCATACCCTTTGGTCAGGAGAAGTTACATTTCTCAGGGAAGGGTAGTTGTGTTGGCTGTGATGGGGGAAAATAAGAGCTTTGATGGCCACAGCAGATTTGGATGCTGGACAAAAGAACATCCAAAAGATGCCCTGAGACGTAATTTTTAAACATAATGAGACCAGTGTGGAGTAGAGAGGAGAGTCTGTGAGGAGGAGGGCTAGATGTGTGTTCCTATTGGAGGTGAAGGGGAGGTAGAGAAGGACCATGGCTGCAGCCACAGGACCCATGGGAGGGAAGCCTGAGGTTGAACTGGAGAATGATGAAGAGGTAGGAAGAGACAGTTTTTGGAGTTTCTGAAGAGCCAAGAGGTGGTGCAGTCAGAAGCAGGTTTGAGGAGCCAAGGCCAAGCAGAGGGACCTTTGGATTCTGACCTTTGGCTAAGGAGCTGCTAATTTTTTTAGTAAAAACATGACTAAATAATACTGTTCCTTCCAGATTCTCTGCGGATAAACCTGTGCAGATAGTGAGAAGCTTTGGATGTAATGTCATCATAAGTGACTGTGTGTGTGCTTTGGTCAGGGACCTGTGCTGCACCCCTGCCCAGCGAGGTGTCTGCCTGGCTCCATGCACTTTCTCTCCCATCGCCGCACACTTGTGGCGGGGATGCTATTCCCATAAAACAGGCATGTGCTGACGTCTCTGCCTGGTTACACAAGCTGGCTCTGGGAAACCTCAGCTCCTAGATTACAAACATAGCAGGGCTCTGTCTGCAAAGGTGTAAGGTTACAAAACACACACCCGCACACTCGCACGGCTTAACCAAAACCGCCTCGTTTTTAGCAGTTTCTGAGGGTTTATTCACTACACAGCGGCAAAGGAATGCAGGAATGTGAGCAGCGTTAAACCTATTCATTTGGCGGGGAGGCATCTCCTCTCCCCTGCTCCAGCCTGCTTGCCTTTAATGATAATTGCACCTCTTGAGTTGTTGAGTTGGCACTCTGCCACACTGCGTAGATGTGTGTGGCTCCGTGCTGGGAAGGATGGCTGGAGCTGGGAAGGAGCTTAGGTTGATGCTTTAGAGCAAGGCTGTCCTTCCTACACCCCTCATCCTGCCCTGCGTCCCGCATTGCACCCCGTCCCAGGATCCTCTGCTGCGGGCAGCTGCCTGCTTCCAAAAAGGCTTTTGTGCTCCTCCTGGTGCTACCTCTGCCAGGGAGAGGAAACCTGCTGGCACCTCCTCGCTGGCAAGCCCTCAGCCCTGCAAATGGCCTCCGGCGAGGTTTGAATGGCTCCTACCTCCTTCCCAAAGAGCCTGTCCTGCAAGTCCTGGGCCGCCCTGCCTGTACAGCGCTGTCCCTCAGCCGGCACGGGCAGCAAGAAGGGTGGATGCTCTCTTGCTCCCGAGTCTGGGCAGGGAGGAGCAGGACAGTCACTGCCGAACTCTTCTGTATCCTGCTGGGAAACCTATTTTGCAATTTTTTATTATTATTTCTTTAGTGCCTCTGATTAACTGTGCTCAGATGCATCTAAAAATATCCTGGCATTTAAAAATTAACTTAATTTTAAAAGCCATGTCACTTTAAAAAAGGGAAATAAAAAAAAGAAGATAACAGTCATTTTTGTTGGCTTGTTAAGAATTTGAAAGATGCAATAAAATCAGCTTTTAGGTTTATTTACGCTGTCCGTTCCCAGGGGAGGAATGCGGTGCTGTGCATGACCCGGCTGCTTGCGGCAGCTGCTGCTGTCACCGCTCTCGGCTCCGCTGCTGGAGTTTCACATAAAGGGCCTGGGAAGTTGGGGAAGCCGGTAGTGCTGGATCCGTAATGCAAAGACGAGCATTATGTGTTAGCTGTGGATGCACAGGCTGGGCAGCTGGAGAGTTTGCTGGCAGAAGCGAGCGGTGCGGATCTGATAGCACTGGTGACCTAATAGAAGCTGATACAGTTGAATTTGAGCCACAGAGACACGTAGAAGGTTTTATTGAAGATAGCGTTACGGTCTGTGTTTAAAGGCTACTGTTTTGGCGGGTCTGTATTGAGAATGGAAGCAGCGTAATCCAGGCAGGTAGCTGGGGACCAGCCATTAACCAAGGTTTCTCATGCTGCACACCACTGAAGAGAAGACAGCCTGTGCCTAAAAGATGAGATAAGATTAGTCATGCTTCAACAGCTGGGATGCATTTGGACAGACTATATCAATTGCACTTGTTGTACTGTGACATTTTTAGTCTTTCCTGGCAGGACTGCGTGATGGAGAGTTGAGCGGTAAAGAGGTTTGTGTAGCAGCCCCATGTTTGGGATGCTCAGGTACAGTAATTCAGTACTCAGCCTCTGGATTTTAGGCCCAGCCCCTAAGCTGCTTCGTGCCCATGGTCCATAGCTGTACAGCGAGAGCTAGGGCAGAGATGGTCTTCCATGCTCTGTACGAGGCTCATTTTTGGTTGTGTCGCTGGTAGATAGCTCCTGTCCAGTTTCCTCTTGGTCAAGTTGGTGGACTTCTCAAGAGGTGTGACCTTTGGACACATCATCCTTAGTAGCTGTGACGATAATCCTTTAATTGTTTAATTATATGGTAATTTAAGAGGTTACGAGAAGGCCAGATTAATTAATATGAGGAAGGTAAGGGGATAGGATTGACAAGATGGGGTCACTAGAGCAAGTGTGGAGGAATTAAAGAAGGGGAAATAAGTCTGTGGCAAGGTGAGAGACTTTTCTGGCTGCTCTCTCCACCTGGCCCATTCACTGCCCTGGACTGAGAAGAAGCAGTTGCTTGACAGCATGCTGGAGAATACATATGGCAAATAGAAGTGCTTTGCTGCATCTTATATCTTGGTGGTCCTCCAGTCAGGATGGACCTGCTGACCATGGGGTGTTCTTCATGGTCACCTGTACCAGTGGCTCAAATACTCAAACAGTGGCACCATCACAGCTGCAGCCTCTGGCTTTGTGTCTCCTTCTGCTGGAATGATCCAGCTTTGCAACCTTCAGGCAACTCTAAGGTCCTGTTTGCTTCGATAGGGACTCTGTACACTGAGGTCCACTCCACACCATGTGTCTCCTATTTCTCTGAAATGCCCTCTCCAGTCACCCTGGCACATTGTTGTTTAACCTGGACTTTGGACATGGAGGGTTTGGGACTGGACAGTGGTAGCAGAACAGAAATCCTCAGCCCTTTTTGGTGTTTTTTTTTGCTTGCAAAGGCCTGCAGGCATCAATCTTATTTAATGGATGGGGAAACTGAGGCACACCTGCCACCTCCTCTGCCAGCTCTTGTTCTCTCTACAAAGTCAGCACTCTTAAGCTTTAGAAAAAACTAATTCCTTTTGGGGGGGCTGGGAGGGGAGGAGAAGAAAAGAAACAAGTCATGTATTTTGGACTATCCTCTTAGCAAGGATGGTGGCCACTGCTTTCCACCCTGTGTGATGATGGGGCACGCCCCACCCTGGGAAATATGGCAGTGCCACGTAACTGCCCCGGCTCGCCTGCCCGTAACTCGTACCCTGCGGCAAGGCAGCGCAGTGGGATGGACGGACTTGTGCTAAACCAGTCCTGCCTTCTCCTCTCCCAGCAGGTTGTTGGGCAATGTTGGATGGGTTGCTCAACCTTTCCGAATTGCAGTTTCTCCACTGGGATGACAATGCTAACAGCATTTAAGTAGTCTTTTAAATGCTTTGAGATCTATGGAAGCAAATTAAAAGAGATGCAGGAGGGGGTGGGGGAAGGGAAAGGATGCAAGTGTCTGGAATTTTAATTGGGAAATTTTTTTCATCATATCACCTTTGTATTTCTCTGATCCCATTTCTGCTGTTGGTTTTCTAGAGCTAGATCAAGAGTGTGGTAACTGCAAGGCCCTGAACCTTGCTGTTGCTGCTGGGTGATGCTTGACATCATTACTGTGCTAACAGCAGCAACAGGGCTGATAAAAAACATGCATGTCTCCTGGAACACAACCTCTTTAGGGTGAGAAGAGGTCCTGGCACAGTGCTCTGCCCATATTTAGCTGTGGATAATGGAGTTTTTCCTACCGACATCCTAGGGTGATGCACGGTGGTACAAGGCGATCCTTTCACAGCCTCCTTGCCACGCCAGCCCTCCTCCGCAGGCTTTCTTGTCTGGCGGCAGGTGCTTGGCTGCCGTTCGGGGGCTTGGGCTGTGCCTGGTCAGGCAGGGCACAGCTATGACTCCGCACTTGCTCAGCGGTTGTTGCATCCCTCTCCTGGGATCTCCGGCTGAGCTCAGCCCCGCGTGTACGCACATGCAGGGGAGCGGGGCGAGCGCCGGCAGTCCTTCCTCCTCCTCCCCGGTGCCGGAGCTGGCTGGCGAGCCAGCATCAAAGCAAAATTTCCAACTGTGTCTCTTTTCTTGGAGGCTGCCTGGCTCCAGCATTGGCTCTCGGTGGCGTTGAAGCCTGCCTGAGAATGGGCGCGACTCCCGCATAGCTCCTCAGTCGACTCTCATTAGGAAGGGCGTGTGCTTCGGGGAGGGTGAGCTGTGCCTCTGGTTTTGTTTCGCTGTGTAGCAGCCGGGCTGCAAAGCCAGGACACAGAGCTGGGTTTCTTCCCCAGGGCTTGTTCTCACCGGTGCTCGCCCTGGCTGGCAGCCCTGGATGGCGCGGAGCAGTGATTAACGTTGGCATGGCGGCCATGCCCTGGATAGCCAAGCCCTTCCTGCGCACTACGGGCTGTTCTGCTGGACCTCTGGGTGGGTGCCCCATCGGAGCCGCTCTGTGGTTTGGGGTGGAGGTCTCACCCCTTGTCCCAAGTTTCCCCATGCATTTTGTGGTGGTGAAAGATATCTCCCGGGCAGAAGTCATGGCCCCCAGTTCTGGTGCTGCTGTCCTCCAGGGTTCTCCCAGAGCTTGTGGCCCTGGGGTAGCTCAAAAACCCAAACTGGGTACTTTGGTAGAAATAGAGGTATGGCGATGAGTGCCAGAGCCAAGGATTGAGTTGTTCTGCCCACTCCAAACCAAGTGGAGAGAGCCAGGCTTCAGAAGCCACCCGGGAATGGTTCCTAGCTTGACAGTGCCCAGCATTACTGGGGTTACTGGGTGAAAAGCCATGGTCCTGTCCTCACATCTTCCCACTGACTTGTGTCATTGTCACTCACACTTCAGGTCCATCAAAGTGCAGCAATCGGAGTGGCTCGGGTGCTTTTAAGAGGTAGGGTGTGTGCATTGCTCACTTGTCTCCTTCGAGGAGGAGGAGAAACAGGTTGCCCAGATTGGTGGTAGATGCCCCATCCCTGGAAACATTCAAGGTCAGGTTGGACGGGTCTCTGAACAACCTGCTCTAGTTGAAGATATCCCTGCTCACTGCAGGGGGGTTGGACTAGATGACCTCTAAAGGTCCCTTCCAGCCCAAACCATTCTATGATTCTGTGAGGGCAACCCCCAGCCTGGCTAACCCAGAGGGGCAAGTGGGGTGCAGGGCATCCCCCGGCCTCGGCACGGAGTGGCAGGAGCTGTGGGCGTGGAGGACAGAGGCTGACCCAGCATGGGTGGTGTGGGCAGCAAAGGGATGGTTGTGTGCATGGAGGGGAGGTCTGAGCACTCACGCTGCTCAGTTATGAATTACTCTGAAAATGGGTGGCTCAGGGCCTTTTTAAAGGCCATTGCTAATTAATGCAGACCCTGCCTGTGCCTGCTCTTTGATAGTGGGTTGCATCAGTCTCAAAGCTGGCTGCAGAGGCAAAGCACAAGGGGTTTTTTGCATTTTCCAACAGGACATGCCTTTCTGGGCACCAAAGGGCATCTTTGCGTTTTTTGAGACATAGCATGAATTCTTTTAGCAAGTAATAAAATAAATACGCGTGTCTGCCCCACATGAATATATACAAGGCTGTACAAGATAACTGCACTTGAAGGGATCCGCATCTTGTTACTCCTCTACTGCTTGTTGGTCAGGGAAACTGGTGAAGCTGTTGTGTCCTTTGATGGTGTTTTAGCTCGTGCCTGCGTTGTCCCCAGTTTGTACCAAGCTTCAACCATGGGTTTTACTCTTTAGCACCTAGTCAGAAATAGCTTGCCTTGGGTTTGCAGCTGATATTTCTAGCTGGTTCCTCCAGTGCTGCGGGATTGTATGGTAAGCCAGTCAGCTGAGAAATGGGATCACTTAGCCAAATTCGGTCCGGTTTTTGGAGAGTATACATAAATATGGCTAGTCACTACAAATAAAAGCCTGTGGCCATGTTAAAAGCCTGTGGCAATGTTTGGTGGCTCATCCCTTCAGCAGTCGAGCAGCATTACTGTGAAACCCAGGCATCCTTCTGCACTGATGTACCCAAAACCATTTCAGGCTGCCGACAGCAAAGGGTGTCGCTGAACCCCCTCACAACAGGGAGCCCATCTGGCCAACACGACTATATTTTTTCTCTCCCTCAGGTTGTTATTCTATGGATTCAGTTCCCCAATCCAGTTTGTGGTCTTGCATGGCAAACCGGCGTGTGCTGGCACGGCTGAGAGGGAGGAACAAATGGAAACAATATCATGGGTTGGTTGTGTTGCCAAAAAGCTTGTGGGGGAGAGTCATAGGCGTAATCACATCGAAACCTTGGGAGTTGCAGCTGAACCAGGAACCTCCTTGGGCTTTCTGCCTCTCCGCTCTGCCCTGCTCCTTGGGGCGGTTGCTAAATGATGATAAATGGGAAAGTCTCCACACCCAAGTACCTGCACACACAGTTTGTTCCTTTACACTCTTGCTTTTAGAGTTAACAGCACAAAGCTGGAGGTTGGGAGAGTTTTTGGTATTTCTTTTCACATCCTCATCTTTTTCCGTATTTGCATCCCACCCTGAAACTCTCTACCACCATCAGTCCAGAGCAAGACCACCCCTGGTAGGTGTGAGGTTGGGAGGAGCTGCTCCGAGTGCCGGGCTCGATGCTGGATGCCCACACTGGCCTTTTTTGTCCTTCTTGCCCCGTATGAGCCAAGATCCCCCTCCCAGCAGCCATGTTTCTGTACAGCTTGTGTGGAGCTGGGTTTTTAACATCTTGCTGGCTGTTTTCTCAGCAGTGGGTTGCTTGCCAGCATGCTTGCTGCAGCGTGGAGATGGAGTCACTGATGTCCCTGCTCATTGCAGGAGGGTTGGACTAGATGACCTCTAAAGGTCCCTTCCAAACCCAAATCATTCTATGAATCTATGGTTTCAAATACTGTGGTCCAGCAGGTGATTGTTTCTAACCAGCCCGAGGGAGCCCCTTTTGGAAAAGGAGAGAGGAGGCACGTCCTTCTCCTCTGCAGCCTGCTTCCAGCACGTGGCATTTCTGAGATGCACCATTTCCCCTGGTGCAGTGTGTGGTAACACCAAACCTTCTCTTTTCTTTGATCCAGGGCTTTTAACAGAGCAGCGTGATGCTCCTGTGCTAGCCAACTGGCTTTGATTTTGCTGTGCAATGTGGTGCGCATGTGTCCAGGTTGACAGGGGTTATAATCACCCATTTCCCTGAGAAGTTTCCCTTGCAGAAGTTGAGAGTAAATGAAACCAAAGCTCACTATTGAAGGTTTGGGGTTTTTTGTTATTTTATTTTTTCCTAATGGCTCGTGTTTTTAGCACTTATTACTGGATGCAAGGGGATGCTGCATTAGTGCATACTTGCTGTGTCCCTCGCTGGCTCACAGATCTTATCCCTGGTGCGAGAGAGGATGCTAACACCAGTTAGGTCCCAAAAAGGTGTTTTCCTATAAATCCTGGAGACAAATCGCACTAATGGGAGGTGGCTCGCTGCAAACTTGTGACCAGAGGAAGACGGATGGTTTTGAGCAGGGGTGTTGTGACCCGAAACTTAAGCCTGTGGCTGGGTCACTGCCCTTCTTTCAAGTTGTTTTCACTGGGCTGGAAGCTTTCTTTTTACGCATGGAGTTGCATCCAGGAAGGATATGAAAGGTCGCTTTACCCTTTGCCGTGCAGTGAAAGCAAAAAGGAATGATAATGCAATAAATCCAGAGCAAGCCAACCATCCCCAAAAAAGACACTGAAAGGCTGAAAAAACCCACAAAGGAGGATGCTGGGTTTGTATTGCCTGTTCAGCAAAAGACTGCATCTGGATTGGGGTTGCACCAGAGGTTTATACAGAAATTCAGTGCTGTTTGGGATGTAACACAGGTAACAGCACTTTTTTCCTCTCCTCTCTCATCCCTTCATCTTTGCTCTAATGCATTTGACCGAATTACAGTGCAAATCCATGGCTGTATAAATACCAAGTAGGGGAAAAAAAAACCAGCAGAAACCACAGGCATTGTTTAGGCAGTTCTTTGATGTAGTTCAGCCATGAATATAAACTCTGTGAGCCTTGTGGGATGGTTTTGGGCTAAAAGGGGCTTGAGACTAGTTGGTTGGGTTCCTTATAAAAATACTTCACAGAAGTTTCCCTTCTCATCCTTTTCTCATAACGCATGTGCCTTGCAGAAAAGGCACTGGTACCCTCAGCTCCCAGGATTAAGCTCTTTTTACTGCATGAATACTGCTTGGGATCCACAATGTGTACATACACTGAAGACCTCAAATGAGATAAGGCCAAGTTCAGGCTCTGCCAGACCCATCTATGTCAGCATCTCAGCTTTTGCCAGGCTTGTCGGGAATGGCGTGTTGCTCAGGGCAGATCCTGCAGCTGGTGTTGGAGTCAGGAATGGGACCACGCTGGCAGCGCTGGGTCTGTGGCAAGGAAGGAAAGGACGGGGTGATTTGGCAACTGGGCTGTTTATTTGTTTGGGAGTGCGTGGGGAGGACTAGCCCGTGATGCTTGGGATAAATTTGGCCTGATGCTTAAGTACGAGATCCCAGGAAATTGCCATCAGAGTAATTAGCGTGTGCTGACTTATTTGTACAGTGATAACAGCAGGAAAGTATTGAAGCAGGAAAAGCAAACACATTATTCATCTGAACCTTCAATCCGCAGCCTTTACCTGACAGTTCACTATTTGCGATATGCAGGTCTATTTTTAGGCTTCCAAGTCGGGGGGTGGTGGTGTCTTTTTTCTTTGTTTGTTTTGTGTTTTGGTTTTTATTTTGCTGTCATAAATTGGAAATGAGTCTGTGCTTTGAGATAAACCAAAACATTTTTAAAATAAACTTTTTGAATACCAGAGAGTGTTTTCTGTGGAATTGCTGAAGCTCTCGAAACTTGTGCTCCTGCACATGGGATGAAGATGCTGCAGGCAGCAGCTGGGCTTGGCAGGAGGAGCTCACTGTGCAGATGTGGCTCTGGATACTGGAATGAGATCCCTGTTTCTATCAGAAGTATTCGGTGTGACCACAAGCATCTTCTTTAGCCCAGGTTTCCCTGCTCAGTGGCGAGCGCTGCTTACCCAGACAGGTTAGAATTGCCCTTTGAGATGTGAGCACTAAGGAGAAGGTTTATAACTTGGGCAATAATTATTATTAATGAGATGCTGTAGGAGAATGGCATGGGGTCACAGGATTTTGTGGTCATGAGGCATCCGGGGAGGATGTTTGGGGAAGGGCATCCTTACATGTGAGTATCCTTATATGTGTGCATATATGGAAGAGCTGGTAGAGAGCAGGAGACGTTTGGGAAACAGGAAGAAAAGTGGGTGTGGAGAAATGTGTGTATTCGTCTTGGAATGGAAACAATGGGGATGAAAGTGTTTGCTCTGCCTTGGCTTTCCATTCCCCCCTTTTCCTTCTTACTGCGGTGTCACCCCCAGCCACCTGCAGCAATGATTCCCTGCCAGGCACTTGGGCTAAATCCTTTGAAAGCTCCTCTTCTCCTTTGGCAATTAGAAAAAAATAAAAAAGGGTGGGGACAGAAGACAGGCTGTCTGCAGAGGAAGAGAGCTGAGGGGCCCCAGAGTTTCTCCTGGAGATGGATTTTGTGAGCAGCTGAGGAAATCACCAGGCAAAGCACCTCCCACAGCCAGCAGCTATATCACAGGCACCCCTAGCTGCAAATGCAATGCAAATAAATCAGAGTTAAAGTGCCTTTTTTAAATACCAAAGGCTTTTAAGTATTCGAGCCAGTCATCAAAAAGGTGACTTACGATCTCCATATCTTGAGATCTTAGCATGGAGCCTGCATGCCTCCCTGGAAGGAAGGTGGGGCTTAGGCAAACACTAGCAATACAGCTGAAATCAAAGGTAAATGAATGAAACTTGTGACCTCCCTTACGCAAGGTTCAGCCTGCGTGACCCAATGGCCCTTAAAGTCTTAGGAAATGATTCCCATGCTTTGCAGCCCCAAAAGTTCATCCCCATCCCTAGTTCCCCCCATATTTTCCAGCTACCACTTGCAAGCCCGGGGCTGGAGGAGGCTGGGTTTTGACTGCAGCCTCCAGGTTTCTTAGGGAACGATAGCAACTCCTTGGTTTTTGTGCCACAGCTTAGTTCACCCTCTTAATCCTGTTGCTGTCACAGTGGGGCTCTGAAGGAAGAAGAGACAGTGGTGAGGAAAAGTATTGCAAATGCACAGCCACGAACCAACATGATTGTGATGAAAACTTCATACAAACCAGCCAGGAGCTGGAATTTGCTTTCTGTTTGCAGGAAGGGCTGGAGCACGGCATTTGCATCCTTAGGGCTTTTCAGCTCTCTAATAGAGGATGCAGTGAGGGACCACATCCTGGGACATGCTTTTGAGGCTTAGAGGAACCCGGCAGATGTGAAAATCCTGGAGTTGCGAAGCACAAAAGTAACGTGGAAGCCTAAATATGATTAATATCAATAGGGTTTTTAGAACCTCAGAGTTGGGATCTTTGTTCCTTTAGCTCAAGTGCCTTTAGTCCATGAGCATGGACTTCCTTATGCTCATTCAGCCTGTGTGTACAGAGAAATTAAGGTGTGACAATAATAGAAGCAAAGCAAAATCATCAGCAAGGTATAAAAAGACAACAGATTTAAAAAGTGTGTGTGTGTATGCATAATATGCATATATGCATATGTACATAAAGCTAGATATTTAAGATTACTTTTACATACCTGTGACTCTTAAATATTTTTTTGTGATTTATAAACACTTCCCAATCTATAAAATCTAGAAAGTCTCTCCCCTGTTTAGAAGGAAAGAATATTTTCATATGACTTCAGAAGCAACAGCTTTTGAGAAGTGCACCAAATCCTGAGAGATTGGGTGTCTTGAGAGACAGTGAAGGTCTGGATGCAGTTGCATGGTGTTATTTGGTGAGGTTAATGTTGAAAGAAAGAAAGAAAGAAAGAAAAGAAAGAAAAGAAAGAAAGAAAGAAAGGAAGGAAGGAAGGAAGGAAGGAAGGAAGGAAGGAAGGAAGGAAGGAAGGAAGGAAGGAAGGAAGGAAGGAAGGAAGGAAGGAAGGAAGGAAGGAAGGAAGGAAGGAAGGAAGGAAGGAAGGAAGGAAGGAAGGAAGAAAGGAACCCAAGACAACATCGCCCTCTCTGCCAGCAGAGCTGGTGGAGCTCTATGTGCTATGCATCGTGCGAACAACTTTTTAAGTAGAGCTGTGTCCTCTCTTCAGGGGAGAGTAGTTTCTTTTCCTCCTCCAAAACGGGCGTGGGGGAACCAGGTCAACATAATCGTCTGCATCATTCAGATCCCAAACTGGCCTCCTGCCAGCCTTATCATAACATTGACGGGGATTGTGGTGGTTTGCCTTTTGATGATGATGATGATGATGATGATGATAATGACAACGTGTCATTACTGCTGCTGTTGGAGACAGTTTTGGCAGGCCTCCATTCCCAGTATAGGTTAATTAGCCGTCCCACTTCTACCTTTTCTTCCCCACCCTCTTCCTAAGCCATTAAGACCAAGTGTGGTCAGAAGTAAATCTCGTTATTAAAATATTTAGAGCCTTTCTAATGCCAGATGCCGGAAAACAGTTCTGTAATCCTGTGGGCTTCACAGCATTTGAGCAGAGTGACTTTGAAACACCTGTATTAAAGTAATGTAAAAACTAGCTTGGAGGAACATGGATCAGCAGAAATTAATGGGTTTTCTTTAACAGCTGCTTTTACAAATGCACCCAGCTCTGACTCATATCGCAGTCATCGCTGGCACTGCTCCTTCGAGTCACTGTGCTGACCCCTGATTTAGGGGCATCAGAGATGCCAGTTTGGGATCCTCAAATCTCCCCTTTCCATCTCTTGAATTTCAGGGAGCCACAGATTTACTGAGAAGATGTGGTTGTGCTAACCAGTGCTGGAGCGATGGGCAAGTCTGCCGTTTTGCCTGTGCTCTTCTATATGATCCTCCTGAACATCGTCTCTAGCCCAGAGGCATGATTTGATATTTATCGTTGTGGCCGCTGTGTGAGAGAGCAAACCATTAGCAGATGGGGCACTGAGGCACAAGCTAATTGAATCGCTACTGCCATAAGCCAGACCACAAGGAAAGAGAGAAAAAGGCTCCTGGTCCAGTGTGTCGTACATTAGGTTGCAGTGCCAGTCTGCGGGTGTCACAGCTCTGCGCTAAAACACAACCGTGTCTGGGAAAACGGATTAGCTATGTCCAAAGTGGAGAAGCCCGGCAGCTCTCAGGTAACTTGTCCAGAAAAACTACCAATAACTGGTGAAATCTCAAAAGCAGGAATTAAGGAATGGTGTCAAAACACAGCTGGTCTCCACTGGTTTTAACTGCTGCTTTAACAAGCTTAGAAAGTCACCCTGCTCTAGTAGATGACTGTCCTCTTGCCCACAGTGGCATGACACTTGCAGAGGTGTCCCTGGCTTGTTCCCGCTGCCTGGGATGGGAGGACCATGTTCCATGACAGGAATTTCTGGTGTAAGCATCTGGGGAAAGTGATTGCTTTCTAAATTTCCATTCCATTTCCACATCAACTGGTAAATCTGGCTGCCAAATGACTGGCAAGTTCTGCCAGAAGCTAACTGAAGGGACATCCCTCCAAACAATGGCTAGTGCTGGAGAGCCGCAATTGTCCCATCTCCTCAGCTCCTGGGGAGGGGAAGGAAATAGGTGTGCTGGAAAACCACTGGAGAAGAAATCCTTCTGACTATGAAAGAGAATCTAAGTCTTCCTCTCTTGGAGTTAAAAAAAAAATCAGGAAAGTTTTGTGTGCCTTTCATTGAGTCACAGACCAGCCCAGGTTGGAAGGGACCTTGAAAGATCATTTGGTCCAACCTTTCATGGGATATAGAGCCCAGATGAGATTATCTAGCACCTTGTCCAGTTGTATCCTGAAACACTTTGGTGATGGGGACTCCACCGCATCTCTGGGGAGGTTGTTCCAGTGAATGATTGTTCTCATTGTAAAAAACTTTTTTCTTATATCGTGCTTTGTTTCTGCCCTGTCGGTGTAATTTTTTGGCTTGCTTTTGTCTGGTTGTGATTTTTTCCCAGCTCCATATCTGGAAAAAAAAAATTTGTGTGAGTTTCATGGTTTAACAGCATCTTCGCATTGCTGCTTGTGGGGGGGGTCTGGCGCTTTTGCTGCTTTCTGGTAAAATCCATGTCCTTGTAGTGATGGGATGCAGAGAACCTGCAGATGGGGCAGGGATCTCTGGGGCTGGAGGGGCCCAACCACGGATAATTGGGCCTCTTGTTCTTTGTTCCTCATTGATTTCTAGGTTTTAAGGTCATGGTGCTTGTTTAGTCCAACATGGTGTATAACAGAGATTCCTTGAATTAGTTTCCACTCCGGGTTCAGCAATTGTGCATGGACCCAAATGTCCGTTTTGGGGAAGCAAGAGAGGCAAGGTGGAATCCCATCTTACTTTAAAAATGGCCAGTGCTGGATCGTTGGCCATGCCAGTTGGAGGACTTTTCCCTGTGTTAATTATCTGCAGTGTTGAAAAATGGTACCTTTGTTTCTGGTTTGTTTTCTGTTGAGCTTCAACTTTCAACCTTTGGCCTTGTTATGCCTTTGTCTGGTAGACTGAAGAGCACTCTTCCTGACAGGTACTTACAGGCTGCGAGGTACCTTTTAACTTTCTCTTTGATTGACTTCCTTGAGCTCCTTCGTACAAGCCTGGTTTTGTTCTTGCGGCTGTCCTCTGAACTCTCTCCAGTTTTTCCAGCATTATTCTTGAAGAGTGGGTACAAGTATTAAAGCTTGCACTCCCATTGACTGTGCCAACCCAAGGCCCAAAGATAACAGGGCCTCTCTGCTGGTACGTGACATCCCTCGTTTGTGTATCCAAGCATTGTGGGCCTGCCTTGGGATCTCACATTGGGCTAATTACACCTCTTAACTCAGCCAGTCCTGTAGGTCTCGTATGTTTGAAAAGTTTCCATGTAGCCGTTTCTTTAGTACGCCAAGCATCTCATTAGTCTTTTTGATGTATTTTTTTCTTGGTTTGTATTCTGAAAGGAGTTTTAGTCCAACCTTTCTCACTGTACCAGTCACATGTCAAAAATCTGTATATAGCTGAGAGCTGCTAGGAATGTATTTTACAGAGCTGGGGGAAGGAAAGTGGTTCGCAAGAGGGAAATAACACTGAGATGTATCTCCAGTGCATGGTGGGAGAGGACAGACTGCGTGCCACTGGGCTCCAGAGTCCTGCAACTTTTTTTGACCTCTTCAGCTCTTGACAGATCGCTTTCTCCCATGCAGATTAATGGTGAAGATGGTTAACCTGCAAGCCCTGTGCCAGCCAAACCTGTTGTTGCTGGCTATGGAGCGTACCACCAAGCTCCTTGCTTGGGAGTCACGGGTTGGCTGCCCTCACTGAGGTTTTGGGTCAGTGCTCGTGTATTTCTAGATGTTAGACACAGAGGGCTGACTGTATTTCCAATTTGGGCACCTTTTATTATCAGTTTTATGTTGTTTCTTGTGTCTAATGACTCAGAGGAAACAGAGGTGTTGATCTGATGGGGAACCTAGAAAGCCTTTTGGTAATAACATCCAGATGTTTCCTTAGCACATCTGCTTAAGCCCCTGTTGAAGTCAGTGCCTTCAGCAGCCCTGCTCATACATTTTACTGCCTGCTGCTGTGTGTGATGCTAATTTATTGGTAATGCAGAAATGGAGGAGGGGGAAATTTAGGCGGCAGCAGCAGAGGCAGGGACAACCAGCTGCCAAGGAGGTGTGGGAGAGGAAGGCAATCCGGACTGTAACACAAATTATTCTTGCTTTTACCATTCGGCTAGTGTATTTGGAGGTAGTCTTGCATGTAATTGTTGTGAGCACTGCATCCCAGGTTTGCCTGGTTACAGGTCACTGTGTACCTGTGCTGTTGTGGCTCAGCCATGTGGGCAAGACATTTGTCTGTCTGAACATTGACTTAAGCTGAGAACAGGGTAAGCTCCACTTGTGCAGCGACCGATGTGTGAAAAGATATTCCTGCCTGCCCCCTTATTCATAGGAAGCTGTTTCGCTCCCTGGTTGTATCTGTGTTTAGCACTTCAACACTGCCTTGCTAATCCCTCTGCCAGGATTGTCAGCATGCAGTGTTCCTCCCAGGGAGGGTCAGCTTTGGGACAGCTCGGCTGCCTTGTGCCAGGGCTTTGGGCAGCCAGGATGCTACTGGAAGCTGTGCTTTTAATGTCACTGTGTCAGCGTCATGCCCTACCCAGGGGAATATTGCTGGCAGCCTGAGGACAACACTCCGTAATTCCAGATGCCCTGAGCCATGCAGTCTCTTTATAGACTGCACATTGCAAACCCTTGATTTATGGTCACAGCCCTTCTGATATGTACCAGGCCCTAGTGTGCGCTGGAGCTCCTCATGCCACACTGCTCTTTCTCCCTCTTCCTCAATGACTCCTGCTGGTGGCTAATTTTCAACGTCCCAGAGAGCATGCCTTCAGAGCAGACTGGTGCTCATTGGAAAGCACTGATGTAGATACCTGGTTTTGAAAGGTACTCGGCAGCCACAGTGTCTTTGAATAAAAAAAAGAATCTCAATTATCACTCAAAATTAGGGCTAGTGTGTCACCTCTTTCCAGGGATGGTGAGGGGACGTCGGAGGTTGTGCAGGTTAAAGTGGGGGAAGAAGGTGGAAGCGTGTGGTTGGGTTGTGGAAAGCACTTCAGTGGGGAGGAGACGTTGATGTGGTAGGTGCGTGTGAGATGGATGACCCAAAGGCTTAGATCTCATCCCATTCATGTTTCTTCCTCTCTAATGCATGACACAGCATCATGACCTGGCCAAGGATGGGCCATCAGGTGCGTTTGGTTACACGGTAGGGAGCAGGCCTGGCCCAGTGATTCACAGGATGGAGATGGATGTGATGAATAGCGTTGTACAGCCCAAGAGGAGCCTGCAGAGACTTGGTATGTGTGTGTGGGGGGCCTTTAGAGAGCCAGGCCCCCAAAACAGCACAGCAGATCTTGGAGCAAGAGAGACAGTGTGGCATGTAAACGGTTGACATGTAAATACAGAAAGCAGCAAGAGGTGGTCAGAGACACATCTCTATGGAGTTGTGGTTGGTATTGCCACAGGGCTTAGGGCCCTGTTTCCAATTCCTGTCTTCCTAGCTGTCCTTCCAGTGCTCCCAGGGAGTGCCAAAGCCATTTGCTTCCACCACAGCAGTTATGACCTTGTTTCCTTTGGCTATGAGGTGATCTATCTCCCTTAGCTTCCCTGACCCTCACCTGCCAACTTCCCCAGGGAAAGTGTGTTTGAGCTTTGGTGGCTTTATGCCTCCTGTGCCACATTCTGCAGCCAAGGGAGGAATCCCTTCAGCAGTATGGACCAGCCCTCCTGCTTCTCCTGCCAGCCTGTCATTTCATGGTGGGTCTCCATAACTAATAACATTAAATCTGGGTAAGGACAAACATCCATTGATAGAAGGGATCTGTTCTTTTATGAGGCTAAATTACAAGTTATTCCCAGCTACTTCCTAAACCTGAACTAGTTTCTGTGTCTCCTGCCCTGGCAGTCCTCCTTCGTTGCTGGACTGGAGTTTGTTTGCAGTTCATTCCTGGTGAGATGGGGCTGCTGGTTCCTTCTGCATCTCTTGCCATCTAAATAAGCCTTGTAGCCCTCTCCACTGTGTTGATTCTCCATCTCTTTCAAACGTCCTCTGGAAGCAGATGAAGGCTTATTATTCCTTTCTCAGGACCATTACGTTGGACGGCTTGTGCCTGGCCAGTGTTCACAGGAAGGCCTCTTGGACATTCTGAAAATCTTTAGTTCCCAATAAAGTACCTAGATACTGTGTTTCTCATGCTGTCTGTACACAAAAAAACTATTTTGGACAAAACTTAGAATTTAATCTAGATTTGTTTTTTGGAGTCTTTTCTACTTCCTTATTGGACCAGTATTTTATACCCGGTGGTGCAATGTCTGCACTGGTATTAAACAACATACAATGTAGTAGTTTTGCTAGTCTATATGAATCTGTAGTTGAGCACTGAAATTGTTTTAGGATATAATTTGCATGTAAAACTAACTGTATTGCGTTGTATATTAAAATCAATTTAATTTGATTAAAGGAGCTCAACATTCCCTTTGTCGGCATTTGAGCTGACTAATATGGTACCATGCTGAAGTTGAATCGGCTTCAATAAGTCCTCCTTTTTGGGAAAAGTATAGCAAAATTTTGGAGAGGGTTGGCTGCTGACAGTATCTGTAAACTTTCCTACCGTGTTTGTATGTTGGTTTGTATTTGAAATGACTCTGTGTTTCTAATGCAAGTTACAATGGAAAGTGTAAAAGTTTATGACGCCAAAGGGAAAATTTTCAACTGTTGAAACAAAGTGCTTCGAATCAGAATGAGTTTGAATTTAACAACCTTCAAAATTTCAAGGTTTTTATATTTTTTTTTGCACTCATGTAGAATGGGGAAAAAAATAATCAAGATCTTGAAACCCTCCAAGGATGATAGAATCAGGTTTTTTTTCAGCTTTCTTTGATATCCCTTATTCATCTCTGTTTGAGTAGTACCTTCTGGTGGCTGAATGTGCAGGCAAGAACAAGGTGTTCTTCCGTCAGTACTGCAAGGTCAGGGTATCCCTTGAAGGGTGAACCAGACATTATTCTCCTGTAGGGGTAAACATCTAATCTCTTTTAATACTAATAGAAATCGTGTAGAAAGCCTGAAATTTGTCAGTCTGTCCCGATCCAGATATTGAAATTGTATTCTCTTTATAGGTGCATCCGCTGTTTGGATGATGAAGCTTGATGAGCTGTGATTGGTCTTGGATTATCGTATTTCAGAAGACTTTCTGAACTCTCCAGGCTACCCTTCCCAGACTGTGGGGATGGGTGGGATTAAGTTCCTATCTCCAGTATCATACAAGCGGAAAGAAGGGAGTTGGCTGCTTCGCACAAGTAAACAAAATTGTTGCTGTGTTGCTGTTGGGAGCCTTCAAAATGAGAAAAGCCTGGAGTATAGCCCATGTTTTAGAGATGGATTTTGCCTGGGAGGAGGGGACACAAGGGAAGGCGTAGGAGGAAGGAGGAGAGGTGATACTACAAGCCAGCTTCCTGACCTCCAGAGTGGGACTGAAGCTTCATAACAAGGTAAAAAACACCCCAAACCCGCCAAACATTTTCCCTTCTTCCCACCTCACTGGAATATCTGTCAGACAAGAGGTGGGATGAGTCCACGCATTGATTTTTGATTGAATAGTTTCTCCTACTGCCCACAACCTCCCTCCTGTTCCTTTCCCTACTTCCTGTGTCCTACGTCACCTGTGCCTGCCTGCAGAGCCCATCGCAGAGGCCAGCAGACACCTGAGCAGGCTTCATATAAAAATGATCAGCAAATCTCTACAATCTGACTTGTCTGTGTACCTAAGACTTAATTTTTCAAGCATCTCTGCTTACACACACACATTAAATATATCTCTTCCAGAGGAAGCTTTGTGCCTTTACTTTATGCCAGAGGAACTTGCTGCTTTATTTTTGGAAGCGAGGATGACAAGTCCCTCACACTCATCTGCACTGTTTGTGGCTCAGGCTCCAGAGTACGGCAGTGATGTATTTTTCAAACCGATGAGATTCAAAGAGAGCTGAAATAAATGAGCTTATCGCATTGCCTCATCCAAAACCACAACAGGAGGAAAGCAGGAACTGGAAAAAATAGAGCAAAGTTACCTGGTTTCAATTTACCACCTTTGGAGAATTGAAAAACATTGATTGCAGAAAAGAAAGTTGAAGCTTGACTTATTTTTTAGCTTCCCTCCTGCTGCAAATGTTTTTCCTCATCAACCTGTGGGGCTCCTCACTTGTTGTGCCCTGGGTTCAGGAGCGCTGGAAGCATTCCTTGGAGGAGAAGGCTAGCCAGGATGGCAGAGGGTGTCTTGGGCTTTGTCTGTTCTAGAGATACAACTCAGTGGGCATGAGGGACATGTGTCTTTCCACTGCTGCACTTTGTGCAGTCCGGCTGGTTTGTATGAAGGATGTGTGGTAGTAAGGGTGGAAAGTATTCATCAGACTCTTCCTCAGAGGTTACTGTGCGTGATGTTGCCATGAAGGCCATGCCAGCGTGTGCATGTAGACCTGTATCATCATGTTAAGATTCCATAATAAATTCGGCAGTAATGAAATTCGGCTGGATTGAACTCCCTTGAGATTAAAATCCCCTCATTTTTTGCAGATCAGAAGTTTCCCCACTCCCCCTCACCCCCATGTCTCAGTACTGAGCTGGAAGGACCGTCTTTTAGTATTAGTGAGAAGTTTTTAATCTCTGTGACTCATTCAGTCGTTGGTGTAACTGCTGATATTTCCAGTGAGAATGCCAATGACTTGGGTAGATCTGGTGATGGGAAGATAATGCTGGCCAGGAAGCAACATTGATTTCACGTCAATGAAGAGTCTCTCTATGACCAAATGTGTAGCTACTACATTTCTACAGCAGGTTTGAATCAGAGAGAGGAAGGACACTTTCAAAGTCTGGGTCTGGTCCAGTTACTTGAAAGCACCAAATTGAAATATTTGCAGGTTAAGCATGAGTTCCTGTTTCAGAGTGGACATTGGGTTGTTAATCTTCAGTCTGAGTGAAATTCCCCCATTTAAAGGTGATGGGGGGAAGTATGTGATCCATACGTGCCAATGAAGCAGCCATGCCAATGAAGATGAGAGGGAGTAGAAGTGGCTGTACAGAGCAAGACCATCTAGTTTGGTATTTCCCTTGATGATAACCAAGGGAGAGAAGAGTATAAGGAAGAAAGCTCTTTATGGGTGAGAATTCCCCAGCAGATCCTCCCAGCAACCAGTGGCTGAACATGCTAAGTGCTTTTTGGGAGTGTCCTTGAGTTGTCCCCATGGATCAGACGCTCTTGCCGCAGCTCAGGTTAGGGAATTCATTACTCTCCAGGCAGCCCAAGCCATGCAATGTCATGTTTATATGGATTAGCTCAGGTCACCTAAATCAGAGGTGCTAAGTTGGACTTGGCAGGACAGCACTGCTGCACCAAGTGCACTGATGGTGCTGCAGGCCATGAATTTTAAACTGTGCTGTAAGACTAGGGCTTATCTCAGGAGACTGGAGTTCAGCCCTTGGTCCCGTGTAGTTCTGTCACTTAACCCCTCTGTTTCCTCCCCTGCATCTACTGGCACTTCATACAAAGCACCGGTCATACCTGTGGGTGTAAGTTTCTGTGTAACAAGTAGGATTTAACAAGAGGGACAGACCTTAGAAAATCCCATGCAGCCCCATCTTCATTAGTCGTGTTGTACTGTTGTCTCCTCCGTGGCTTGATGCTCGGAGACATACAACCCCCTGTGTGTTGCAGGAGCCTCTTTCAGGTCTCCACAGAAGAATGGAGTGTAATTTGGCACTTACGATTTCATTGCATCAGCTTTTCTGAGTCTGGGAGTGCTCTTAGCACAAGCAAATAAATTACCCGTCTCATTTTGCTGCGTGCTCTGCAGCCAGCCATATGTTTAAGCCTGATAGAGATTCTTATCTCTCAGGCTAAAATTACTCAATGGAGGATGACATTTCTTATCAAGGGCTTTGCTGAATCAGAGAGTGGCCCTGGCACCCAGCTCTGAGACACCGCTCCTCTTTGTCCAGCCTCCTGGCCCGGCAGTAAATGGATTTGTGTCTGTAGGTCAGAGGCGCTTGCGTCAAGGTTTTGTTGCAGATCCGAGGATTGTCAGTGTGCCTGGGAGGACGTAGGATTGAGGAGGGGAAGCGAGGCTGTTCATTTAACTAAAATGGAGGGGCCTACAGCTGTGCAAACACATCTCCGCTTGGAAGGTCCTTGTATGCATGGCTGATAACTTCAGGCTTCGCAGCCAGTAGGAGCCAGGAACCCTCTTCTCCCACTGCGCATGAAGACTTCTTCAAATTAGGTGGTGTGAGTAACCATCCCCTTCTGACAGCAGCCCTAGCTTTTCTCTGTACTTACACAGCTTGCAAAAAGCTTTGTCTCCCCATCCTCCTGCCTCTTTAATGAACAGGCTATTTTCTTTCCTCTCTTTCCCTTTCTTGTGTGCTTTGGAGTTTATCTGGTAGCTGCCAATGATTCAAGGTGTTCTCTGGGTGTTTAACAGATAGTAGAAAGCCGGGGAGAAACAACTCCTCTTCCTTATAGTTTCTTCCCACACAGCATCTTCCCTTTGCCTTCTCTTTGCCTCTTCAGTGCAGAACTGACAGCATGGGGCGTTTGGCTTCTGCAGCGCATCCAAGCAAAGGCCTTGATGGAGAGTGGAGGGACCTGTTGGTGGATTGTCCTTTTCTCTATCTGGGTTTTGTCCACAAAGGCAAGTTTGTCCCTAGGAGCCCTTCTGGGGCAGAAAGCAAGACCAGCCACCCACCCGACCACCCAGCTGTGGTCAAATTCATCGTAAGAGTTTCCTTGAAAAGGCAGCTCTGAATTGGCATCTCTATTTTCTCCTTGCAGGGGGGTGTCTTTGCCAGGTAAATACTGTCTTACAGTGTTGTCCTTTGGACAGGGCAGGGTCATCTTCTCAGCTCAGAATAAATCTGGTAAAATGCCCTCTTCCACTGAGAGAGACTGTCTGAATGTGCACCATGGGTTTCTTCTGCTGAATCGTCTCATGTGAGTTTCTCAGTTTTCCTGTGACCATAGCAAGTTACGCCTCTCACCCTTTCATTACAAGTATCTTCAAGCTTGCCTGTGGCAGCCACATAATGCACAGCAGGAGGTCAAGTCCCAGGTGTCCAGCAAAAGACATTCTTTAGGTTGGTGTAAGGTTGACAGCCATGCCAGGTATGGTGAGTATATTGCGGCTGAAGGTCCCACTGTGAGCACCCTTGCCATCTCAGCCCTGTCATGCTCTTGGGAGCATGGCGTGGGTCTTGGAGCAATGCTGCCTGGAGAGGACCACTTCGTTTTGAAGAGCCAAACCACTGGCACCACTTGCTGCAGTGCCCCATGAGATGCCCGGAGATAACAACCCTCTGTGGTGTGGCAGTAGGCCAAGACTGCACCGTGAGTGACTCCTCAGGGAGGCTGTTCTGCCAGTTGTAGCAGCCGTGCTCTTTGTTGACCTGCAAGAAATGCTGGGGCTGATGGGTGCAGCACCCCTAGGGAGCCCTGTCCCTCAGGCAGGGCAACAGGGGTCAGAGAGCAGGACAGTGCCACCCTCCTCATGGGTGGCACCATCCCTGGACACATGCAGCCTTGCTCTTTCTCCTGAAACCACGTCCACAGACTGATATTGAGGTTTTTTCTGTGTTCTGCCTCCTGCTTTCTGTCGCCGGCCCAGCACCTATCATAGCTCACAGCATGGGAGTCCCAGGCACCTCCGGGTGCCGTCACATGTGGGCTGGGTCCCCCTTCCTTGAGACTTTCTCTCTTCACCATTTTCCTCCCCGAAAAGCACTAAGTCACCCTAGCCTCACCACAGTGACCTCAGGCCAGCCATCAACCCCTGGCCCTGTGCCACCAGTTGAGCAACCGCTGCCCAAATGCTGGTGCCCTGAGGTCACACTGGGCTGGAGGTCTCTGGCACGGTGGATGACCAGCCAGCCCTTGGGCTTCACTCCTTGGCCAGGTCTGCACTAAATCGCACCACGGTCAGGTTTTACCCCGTTACCTAGGTCCTGCTGATGTATCTGTTTATCACCAGTTTGGCTTTGGGTGCAGGGCTATCCCATCCTGTGGAAATGGGTCGTTACCTCGGGGGGGGGATTGCGGATGGTCATGGGGAAGAGCAATGCTCGGGCCTGGTGGCCAGCTGGGGCAACCAGCCAGCACAGACAGGTTTCTCACAGCTGAGTCAGCCTGGCTTGTCCTGCCGGGTGCCTCTTCTTCATCCTATTGCAGGATCATGTTGGATTGTTAAAAGAGAGGAGGGGGGGTTTCCCTCTAACTGCCAACCATGTGCTCTGTCTGAGCATTGTCTCAGGCACTGAGTCTTGCTGTGGCTTCTGAATTGTTGTAGCTGACCATGGCTGAGTAGGCCTCACGCAGAGTACCCACAGTGTGCACCCCATATACCCATGGTGTGCACCTTATATACTCGCAGCGTGCACCCTGCATCCCCATAGCAAGCATCCTGCATCCCCATGGCGTGCACCCCCTATACCCATGGCGTGCAACCCACGCACCCATGGCATCCTGGCATGTACCCCGCATACCCACGGCACGCACCGGTGTACCCATAGCGTGTGCATCTCAAGCATGTCAAGATTACATGGCAGGTAGCAGTGCTTGAGGTGACGAGGAGAGCTCACATCTTTGCTTTCAGTTCCCAGACTGAGTTTGCAGAAAAACCCCAAACCTGTCATTTTATTTGTCAGCTGAGGTAATTTTTTCCTAGAAGCCACCGGGGCGCAGTCAATATGGAACCCACAGTGCTCCTGCTAGAAACCATTTTCTGGGTTAGGCTTGCACATTCACAGGGGGAAGGTTGAAGTGGTTACGGTGCATGGCCAGGATGTTGTCAGTGCCCAGTTTTGGTCCTGCTCTAGCACAGCCTCGGGTGATTTTGCAGCAGAGACCTTGTGGAGCAACCTGCTGGGCCTGTGGTTGACTGTGGCTGACTGTGGCTGGTAGCTGTCCTACGTGTATCTCTGGGAGTGCAGGCCTGTGGACTGGAAGGGCCGAACTACCAAATATTCCCAAATACTTGAATCCCCAAATCTGTTCTGCACAGATGGCTGCCAGCCAGGTGGGAGTCACTGAGTCTAGAAAAGCCTCCAAAACATCTGCTCCGTGCTCAGGGCTTCCCAGTACTAGCATAGGCTCGTGTACGTGAAGCAGGGCAAGCCGGCAGAAATGCACTACACCATGGGGAAGAAGCAGATGAGCTTGATCCCTCTCATTTTGAACAGGTCAGAAAACATCTGTTAGGAATCTTCATCAAAAATTAACTGGGAGCCTCTCCTCTATAGCTTTGGTGTCTTGAAAACACAGAACCCATTTTCAAAGGTGCTGCAGACAAATGCTGTGTCCTGCTCCCCATGCTTGCTTGAGCAAACTCTCAGTGCTGGCTTTTCCCCATCCAATTTCTGTCTTCACGTGCAAACTGTGCTTGATCATCTTCCCACCTGATTTGTTACAGTAACAAACAGCTCATTTAGGTAATTGCCATCTAGTTTTAATTAAGATTCTCCATGCCTTTTTATCTCAAAGAAAAAAAAAGGGATTTCATCTTGATTGCTTTGGAGTATGGGAGCATGCAACCGGGTGCCCTTGAGCTTGGCAGTGATTTAAGCACACGCGCAAGTGTTTCCTGATCTGAACCAAAATTGCAGTAAATCTTGATGACTTGCGGCATGAGTCTTTCATCTGCATGAAGCTCTGTGCAAGTGAAGGAAACATCGATAACTCTTGGAGCCAACAGAAAGAATGTGCAAATCCTGGCAAGGAGGTGAGTTACTGTGGAGTTCAAAGCATGACACGCTCCTTTATGTACCCTGTCTCAGTTGTCAGGAGGGAATTAGCTCCTAAAATGCGATGCTGGGGATGGCGACGGGGTTGTTTTGTGCTTTCTGAACTTTGCTGAGCATTCAGGAAGGTGGGTGCTGCACTGTCCCACGAACTCCAGCTGCCTGAGCATCGCGGGATGCAGGATGAAGCTGTGTTGGAGTCACTCGTTTCCTTTGGTGCTGCAGGAGTAGCTTTACAAAGTAGTTGGTCTGTAGCTCAGGAAATATTTTTCTGCTGACCACATCCCTAGCTAGCGATTGCCCTCCCACTCTGGGCGGTGAAGGCAGGAAGAGTGAAGTGCTAGCTGAAGGTCCTTGTTTTTCAAAATCAATCTGATTTTAATTTTTTTTATTAAATACTTGATCTCTGGGTTATTCTTTAAGGTATCTTTCCCTGGGGTTTGCAGAATCATTCCTTTTGAAAAATTTAAAGGAGGAAGTGTCCCAGTGATGCTGTGAGAATCCAGAGGACTGCATGGGATGCAGGCAGGTGGTAATGCTAGGAGGAAGGGATTAGAGGTCAGAACAAAGGCAATTTATGCAAAGTTATCATGAAGAATTTCAGCCTGGTGAGGGCATTGAGCAGCAAAACACCTTCCCAAGGAGAGACAGAGCATCACTGCTTCGCTCATGTGACGCAGGGAAGGATCCAGCTCGCTTCCCCAGGGGATGGGCTGGTGCATCTTTTCCGTCTCTAATGTCTCTGCTTCCTCTTATCTGATGTAAATAATTTAAAAGGATCGAAACATGATCATGGGGCTGTCTGTGCAGGAGGAAGGCTAAAGCCCAGGGCCTGGCAGCATGGAGGGGACCTGGTACCTAATGCACTGCCTGTTCTTTATGGGCAGTATGGCAGGTGAGCAAGTGCCTGAGCCTTATTAAAGTCACCCCACCTCGTCATTTTGTTCTTTCCATCCTTTTCTCCATGTCTCTTCCCCCCCGCCCATTTTCCTTTTCTTCTCCTTTTTTTCATCCTTTTCATCCTCCCTTTTTTTCCCCTTCTGTTTTTCACTTTTCTTCACCATTTGCCACTATATTCTGCATGTGAAAAATAGGCAGCTCTTTTTGCGAGGCAGGAAGAGTTTTTGGCTGTAATTGAGCTATGGGTATTGTGGCCAAGTAAGAACTAAACGAGGGGGGCTGTCACTTCTGTACTGGTCTGGCTTGAACTTGGGGATGAAAACTCACCTGTGGATGCAAAAGGGAAGTCTGCAGAAATCCACACTGGCAGCAGGATGAGAGATGGCTTGAGGTGGCAGTTAGGCAGGAAGCTTTATCTCTGTCTTTGAATTCAGAGTATATTAGTAGGCAGTGAATGTAAAACCCATCTGGAGGCAATGGGCATGGTCTAGTGTGAATACCTGTGGTGCAGCTGCATCAGAGTTTAACTGCCAGGTCCCAGGACAGTTGCACGGGTGCTTCAAGCATTCTGGAAAGCAGCACAAAGCAGAGCCAAACCTTGCTAGTTGTGCTTTTCCCTCGCTTGGCAGACTTGCTCCTCACCTGTAGCTCCAGAGATTGGGGGAAGACAATGCAGAGTCCTTTTGCCATTTGGAAGGTTGAGTTAGCAAGCGCAGGAGCCAGAGGTGTTCATCAGAAAGATAGATAAAATAAATAGAGCCCAAACTCCAGGGTTGGGCTCACCTCCAGGAAAGCTGCCTTTACCTACCCTGGTGTACTGATGGAACACCTCTCCTGTGAAGAAAGGCTGAGAGAGTTGGGGTTATTCAGCCTGGAAGAGAGAAGGCTGCGGGGAAACCTAATCGCAGTCTTTCAATATATAAAGGGGGCTTATAAGAAAGGCAGAGAGAGACTTTTTACCGAGGCCTGTAGTGGTAGGACAAGGGCAACAGTTTTAAAATGAAAGAGGGTAGATTTAGATTGGACATAAGGAAGAAAATTTTTACTATGAGGGTTGCAACACTGGACCAGGTTGCCAGAGGAGTTGTGGATGCCCCATCATTGTCAGTGTTCAAGGTAAGGTTGGATGGGGCTTTGAGCAACCTGATCTAGTGGGAGATGTCCCTGCTCATTGCAGGGGGCCTGGGCTAGATGATCTTTGAGGATCCCTTCTGACCCAAACCACTCTGTGTGTGGCTCTACAAATCCTGCAAGTTATGATCCCCTATTGCAATTGATCCATTTGCATTAACTGAGACAGAAGAAACACGGCAGTGTCAGTCCATTCAGCAGCAGAGATGTGCTCATACCAAGAAACTGCTGCAGCTGCTGCGACTTGGAGGTGCAGGTTCAGAAGAAAGGTGGAGGAGTGGATGAGCCCAGAGCCTGAGCATCCCTTTGCCTGCACAGGTGAGCTGGGTAAACACCACAAAAGATCATGGACAAATGTCTGTGAACCTACAGAAATATTCTCTCAAAATATCGCTCCTCTCTGGGTCTCCGGGAAACAGGTCAGCCCACCAAATGGGACAGGAGTTGAGCATAGATATATTGAGAAGTGGCGTGTGCTGGCTTATGTCTCCATGGGCATTCTCTTGGCATTTCTTGCTCTGATTGTTGAGAGCTCATTTAGATGGGCAATTGATCATCCCTGTGCCTGGGTGGCTAGTCTTGTCAGTCTTCCCAGTGTCACTCATGGAAGTTAATTGTAAATATACATATTTTTAAACTTGGCTTTCATTACATCAGACGCAGCGGCATGGTCTCCTCTTTGTGCCGTCTCAGATTTATCCTTCAAACAACACATGCAATCTTTCAGCACCATTTCAAACTATTGCAATAATATTATTGTAGACTCAAGTATTACAGTTATTTATAAGAGCAGGATGCTTACAGTTTCCTGGGATTCTACGGTATTTTTGAGTTTTGGCTTCTCTTTGAGACTCGGGTAAACCACTCTTTATTTTCAGCAAAGCATCTGTTTTAGCTTCACGATTACTTTGTCTTTTAGACTGAAAGGGGCCTCAGAGCATTTTAACCTCCTGCTTCCCCTGCCTTGTAATCTCCCCAGGGTTTGCCAGGCTCCTTCCCAACATGAATGGGGGGCCGGAGGGGGAGGAGGGGAAAGGGGGGGGATTCGCTTCCGATGAAGTCAGCCCAACTCTGTGCTGCAGCAGGCGAACTGGGAAGGACCCGCCGCATCCGCCGCTCGCGATGCTGCCAGCGCCGGATTAGGCAGCGCAGAGCTGGGCTGGGAAGCTGGTGGTGACTGCTCTCCCCTGCCGACAACCTTCCCATGGGAAGCTTTGCCCAACAGGAAGATGCATGAAATTGTTAAATATTTCCCAACGTCTTGCTAAAGTTTCCCTTTTCTTAATTTAATTTCACTTTGCTTATGAGTTAGGTGATTATTTTAAAAAAAGGAAAAAAAAACCTTTTTTTTGACAGTTTATGTATTTGTGTCACTTTGAAGTGTCTTGTTCTACCTTTAAGTACATAAAAATCCTTTTGTCCATCAGAGCTGCACTGGATATTGGCTTTGGAGAGCACCTCCATCTCAGTGAATTGCTTTATTCCAACATAAAGGGATATTTTAGAAAAATTTAGGTCATAGATTTGAAAACGTTCCATCTGCTTGAAAACGAAGAAAGAAGCGTGCACCAGGCATGTCACTTCTTTCCTCCCAGGGTTGTAACTTGGTGCTGCTTTCTTTTCGTGTTCCCGTTGGTGGTTTGCAGAGTATCGCCCCTGAGTCCCCGTCAACAGCAAAGGCCTGCTGTGCTGCACAGTCCCCATGCATCTGCCAAGGTCCTGGGGTGCAGCTGTCCTACAGCTGAATTACTGTGAAGAATTCTGAAGTACAGAAGAGAGGGGTCATCCCCCTTTCTGCTGCAGAGCCCTGTGGGAGATCAAACTTCTCACCCAAACTCGGAGTTGACCGCATGGTAAAGCTGGGGCTTGAAGCACTGCCGACCAAGGATGGCCCAGCACCTCAGCCTTGAGCTGGGTCTTCTCCTGGCACCGCTTCTGCTGGGACCAGGCAGCTTAAGCTCCTGGTCCCACCCTTGACTCTTGAAGCAATTTGGTTCCTCCAAGTGCCTGGTCCTGAGAGTGGTAAAGGACTTTATGCCCACTAGGAAACACGTCAGGTGGCAGAAGCCTTAAGTAACTTGGTACCATGAGAGGGGGAGGAAGGGAAACATGGAGGAGAAAAGAGACTGTTCCTCCTTCCTGTGTCTCTTCCTTCCCCACTACATCCCTCCTACCTTCCTATTCCTGCCCAGCGCTCTGCCTCCAGGACGCAGCCTCTGCTCCAGTGGGTCCCACCACCCCTCCTGGTTAGGAAGCCAGTTGTGCAGCTGATGGATGTGACTTTTTGAAGCCCTGCTAGGTGTTTTTGTTTGCTCATCTTAAAGATGAAGTGTGGGAACAGTTGCAGCCTGAGATGATGGTAACTGACAGTTACATCTAGCAAATATTTCAGTTTTTGTTATCTTTCTGCAGCTATTTTCACAATACTCATATGAAAGGTCGGCTTATCTCACTCCTGCCATGGTAAAAATGGCTAAAGAAAATATCCTTGTTTGTTTGTTTTGAAACTGGTATGGTTTGTGGCTTTTATGTTTTTTTGCTGTTTTTTTTTCTTATCTTGAACTCTTGAGCAGAAGCTAACAAAACACTTAAGGGCAGAATCTTATCTCTCCTACATCAGTGCAAAGGTAGGATAACTACTGTCATTTACCGTGGGATTGCATCATCTCATTTTCAGACACAGGCTCTCTTTTAAATAAAGAAATGAAGCCCTCTGCAAATGCTGGAGCACATAATTTTCCACTCCCTTTTCTCACTCATTAGGGTATGTTGCATTATAGTTATTAGGAGACAGGTCTCTTACAGTACAGCCGTTGCGTCGTCATTAAAGACAATTTTAAAAATTCTTCTGCGCAAACAGCTGCATCAGAGGGATAGATGTAGAGGGGTTATTCGGCATCCTGGGACAATGTCAGGATTGCATCCATGCAACTGCAGCTTGCACAGGTGGGCCAGAGGTTGATCACATCTGGCTGCCCTGCACGTAGCCATCAGCAGTGTGGTTTCAAACCTAGCCTGGAAGCTGGGGAGATGGCAGCCTGAGCGGTACAAGGGTGCCTTCGTACCCCTGCAGGGCTGGTCAGGGTTTGAGCATCGGAGCTTCTCTGGAACATCAGGAATTTGGAAGAGAAGCTGTGGGTCCTCATGTCCTTTCCTTCTTCTGGTGGCTGGTATGGTTTCCTGCTGCCTGGCCATTGTTCACATGTCCTCCAGCACGGTGGTGGCATTTGTCCAGCCTAGAAGAGTAGTCAGGGGCTTGTATGCTTTTGTAGTTTGACTGAGAGGTTGCAAACTGGGGGAAGGAGGGGCTTGATTTCTGCTGTCTGCTCTCAGGCACTGGGCTGAGACCGTGCTTGTCTGGTGGGGAGGCAGAAGGTTTTATGTCTTTACAAGTCTTTGTGTCTCTGGTCATTAGCTAGATGCAAATCATAAGATTTTTAAAATGGCTAAATGTTGCATGGAGTAAATGAGTCAGACATTTCCCCCTTCACCCTGGTCTTCCTGCCTGCAGATCGGTGCTGGGTGCGAGCCAGTGCACCAAGGGCTTCGCTTGCTGCTCTGCTCCAGCAGCTCTGGGTCAACTGCAAAACGGCTCCAAAGCCTGCGTTTCTTTGATCACCGATTAGTGAACTCAGCTATTTAAGGTAAATGTTACAGCTTTCTGGGAACTGTCACCTGAGTTGCCACATAAACGGCATGAAATTATTGTCAGGGAGCCAGTCCAGCTGACAGAGGAATGCTTTACACTTGCATGGAGATAAAGGGGAGGACCTCTTGGTGCTCTCGGATGTTGAGGAATTCATCCTCGCAGCCTTTCTGAGAAGTGATTTTTCTGCCTGCTTTGTAAACCGTGAAAACAAAACACACAGATGAAGAGATTTACCCGAGATCGTATAGGATGTTGCCACGTTCAAGATGAGAATCTTCATCTTCCGTGTCCCAGTTTTGTGCTCCATCTATTAATACACCGATGCTATTTTTAGCCCTCTTAAGTAGCCACGTTGTCTGTAATTAGCTTAACTAATAACTGCTCTTCCATACACTGCAGGTCCCACCAGCAGAGCAGCACGCTCTTCCCAGCAAAGCTAAATACAAGGGCGGCTAATAAAAGGCATCCGTATTTGGAGTTGGTTGTTGCTGAGCAGACACGTGCCCTTGTAGTTCTTGTGTTCAGGAAGCTGCCTAAATACAGCTCCTGTACCTTGGTTAAGGATGAGCTGTTACTACTCAGGGTTTCCGGGGCGTTGCCTTGCTGACCTTTGAAGAAAGTGAAGAAGCAGTCTTCCCTCTGCACCGTATGCTGAGTCAAGGCTGCTGCTTTCGAAGACAGATAGCATCTCTCATTACCTAGAGCCGGAAATTTAATTAATGGCTGCAAACGTCTTAGATGACGGCATTATTTACACCCTGGTGTACAATAGGAATTATTAGCTACTGTAGGACTGGGAGGTGCGCTTGAAGAAGCTGGTTGAAGCTGGGTGACCAAAGCAGATGCAAATGCAGAAGTTGACTGTAGAGGAGGTGATGCTGACCTGCAGTTCCCTGATATGCCACCAGTGGCTGTGATTTTGCTCCGTAAAAAACACTAATGCTTCACCAATTCCAGGGTAAAGGTGCTATCTAAATAAATGGTCACATTAGTGGTTAAGAGTAACGGACACATTTTACTTAAGAATCCAGTCTCCAAACTTCCAAGCCTAAAATAAAGGACCCAAATGGTAGAAAACAAGGAGCTGGATGACCACAGTGCTGCGTCACCTCATTGCGTGCTCCCTATGTGACTTTTGCACCAATGGTGTGTAGAGCACAAGTTGTAGGGGCAGCCAAATGAGCTCACCTTTCAGAAAATGCCCACGTCAGAGAGGTTATCAACTCCAGAGCTGTGACCTCTTGTGAGAGCACTGCTCGGTTGCCTCCAGATCTGCAAGATCTGTGCAAACGTCACCGTGTTTTGCATGCAAGATATTTTTTCTCTCCCTCTTTGATACAAATATATCAAGATAGTTATCTTTAACTGTGCACACACGCATGCACGCCAAGCCGGTTCACTGAACATCGGCACAAGCCATGTATGCGTAAAGCAGCGGTCTGCATTCAGGCAAAGCCCCTGTTGATTTTTCCTTGCTTCTGTAAATTCCAGAGCCTTGGTCCAAAGCTGGCAGTGTGCATTTATTTGCCTTTGTATCACAACATAGATGAGCAATCCTTGTAATACAACTACGTTTATTTACTGATAGAAATGTGTAGAGCTGTGATAGGTTGATACATAGATAATTATTGATTTTTTTCCCCAGAAAAACGGGCTAGGCTAAATGCTGTGTTAGACCAAGTGTTCAACTGATTTGGGTTTGAAGACCTCTCCTCTTATTTTTCACCAAAAATTATTTATTGCTGGCAAAACGGTCTTTTCTTTTTCAGGAATCTCCTAATCTGTGTCTAATTTTGTATCACAAGTGCTGCAAAAGCACTGCTAGGGCTAGATTACAGCTGTGGCCGGTTCACTTCCTACCCAGCACTTTATTTGCATCTTGACAGTAAGATGTGGCGTTTTTTCCCCCTCTTCCCCTGTATACTGATTTCCTATGAAATGTATATTTAGGCATTTAAAAGGCCTATTCAATTTCGATCATACAGCTCAAAAAAGAAAAAAAATACCAAAGCCAAAATGCAGAGTTAAAGACTCTACTAGAAAGGTCTCAGAGCAGCAGATGTGCACCTAGAAAAGTAGGGGAGGTTTCCTAGAGGACAGTTCACCCTCCTGAAACAGGCCGTTGACTGGATCCAGTTCTTGTGTTGTCCAGATAAATTCAAATAGCAAGAGGTGGACGGGAAGGGCTGGGAGGGTAGAGCCTGGAGCAGCATGGCTTGATTAGCCCAGTCCAGGTGCGTCAGGGAGGTGATGACCTGTTGAAGCAAGGAGGACACTGTTGTTTCAGGAGCAAATGGATCTCACCTGGCACGACTGTGCTTAGGCTGGAAATGATAAGAAAGCTCTAACTGTGTCAGAAGAGAGGTTTTGGAGAAGCTTTTTAGTAAGAGTGGTGGGAGTGAAGTGTTTGGTTGGATTCTGGGCAGGATTGTGTTTGCCTGAGGTAGATGCAGATGGAGACCGTGCTCCAGGGAGGCCTTCTCAATCCTGTGGAGGGGGGGGGATGAGAGAAGAAAAAATATATAATAAAAATTAGTTTGAGGATTCAGGAGAGAATAAGTTGGCCTGGTTTTATTTCTAAATTCCTGTCCCCATACAGAGCCTGTGCTCAAATGAAAGAATCAGTTTTATTCTGAGGTTGATGGTTAAGCGCTGAAAGCGACTGTCCAAGGCCATGTTTACATGGCCCTTTTCATTTGGTGTGAGTGTGCTGATGCCAAAGACGTTGGTCCCGCCAAGTCTCCTCTCCCAGATTGGTTTCCAGCCCATCCCTGGTGTTGGTGCTACGGGTCACATGACCCTGCAGCAACCTGGGTCGAAACACTGACTTAAACAAAATTTAACCCAGAAGAAAAAAGTACAGTCAAGCTTGTTCTTGATGCGGTAAATTCTTGCACTTGCCTTACAAGAACCCCCATCCTCAGGGCAGATATGGAAGATGGAGGTAGCCCTGAGCAGTGCTGGAGGGTGCAGTGTGAAACTGCCGCAGCAGTGGGTCCCCCGTACAAGAAGGACAAGGACCTGTTATAGTGGGTCCAGAAGAGGGCCACCAAAATGTTCAGAGGGGTGGAATCCTTCTTCTGTGAGGACAGGCTGAGAGAGTTGGGGGTTATTCAGCCTGGAGAAGAGAAGGCTCCAGGAAGACTATGTCACAGCCTTTTACTGTATAAAGAGAGCTTGTAAGAAAGATGGAGAGAGACTTTTTACCAAGGCCTGTAGTGACAGAGCAAGAGGCAATGGTTTTAAACTGGAAAAAGGTAGGTTTAATTTGGACGTAAGGAAGACATTTTTTATGATGAGGGTGGTGAGACACCGGACCAGGTTGCCCAGAGGAGTTGTGGATGCCCCATCACTGGCAGTGTTCAAGGTCAGGTTAGATGGGGCTTTGAGCAACCTGATCTAATGAAAGATTCCCCTGCCCATGGGAGTAGGTTTGGACAAGATGATCTTTGAGGATCCCTTCTGACCCAAACCATTCTGTGATTCTACAAAATGCTCTCCTAGCTGAGACAGAGCTTTTGTTTTCTACTCCCAGCAGGTGGGAGAAGATGGAGGTGGACATCTTGGACTTCACCCTTGGGCGTGGAGGTCTCAGGGTTCAGTGTTGAGGGCTGGATTGTCCCCATGGCTGTGCTCTCATGCCTGCTGCCCACTATGGGCAAGCCTACAGAGGCATTGTGCCCACCCTTGAAGCTTCTTGCCCCAAAAAGCCTTGCAGCTGGGGTGCCAGGACAGCAGTCCAGCTGCTCTCTGCTGGCAGAATCCTTTGCGGCAGCCCGTGTGAAATGCTTTGGTGGCTCTGAGATGTCAGGGCAGTGTGATTCATACCTGAGGTTTTCTCTTCCTTTCTGCTGTGTGAAGTTGGGGAGGTGTTTGGAGTTTTCTCACCCCTCTGCCCCCAGTCCCCAGCTACCCCTCTGAAATCTCAGTGAGACATCCATGCGATGACTCAGCCCCCTTGGGAGACCCTGGGGGTATTTCCCCAGTCTCCCCAGTAGCAATTTCTCTGGTGAGAAAGTCCTCCACAGCTTGGCCTCTGCTCTTGTGGCTCACCAGAGCCTGCCGAGGCGCAGGCAAGCAGCGAATGTAAAGGTCATGTACGGCTAGGTGCGAAAGAGCAAGCACGGTCATCCAGGGTTGCTTTCATCAAACAGATTTGAAACAAGGCACCTTGTCTTTTTCTTTCATTAATTGCACCATGAAATTATTTGCAATCTAGTTGCTGAGCTTTAGTAAAAACAGGGTTAGGTAAGGAAGCATCCCCCATGTCCGGGAACACTTTGCACCCTGTGCATGGGCAGGTTGGGGTTTCTCTGCTGTTCGGGATTTTTTAGACACTGACCCACGCATCTCCTTCCTGGGTGCCAGGTCCTTACTTGGACCCACACTCCCTGCCAAGCACTGCTTTCCTCAAGGAAGTGATGAGCACAGACCTCCAGACTGCTGTATTTTCTTTAAATTTGAGTCCCAATCCCCAAAACTGTGTCATGTACCATCACTGCCATAGGTGTTTGCTGCAGCATCTGCCAGCAGGAAGGGTCACATTATGGTTGGTTTAGTGGTACATCACGCATACCCCATATGGACCCTTATAGTTGTCTTGCTCCTCCCGGTGTGCGTGTTTCATCTGATGACCCCAAGCCAACTTCCCCTGTGCCACTTTGGGTGCTGTCTTGCTGCCCAGGTACCATCCCCTTCCTTTCACTTCTTTGATAACATGTTCTGATAAGTTTTCTTCCCCTCTTGCTTTCTTTACAGATTTATCTGGAAAGTATGACCGGCGGGAGCAGCTTACTCACCGTTAGATAAGTATTATGGATGACTCACGCTAGAGTATCGATAGCTGTGCGGCTGAGATGAATATGTTGTTTTATAACAGCTGTAGCACAATGCCAAGATCCAGGAACCTTAATTCCACTGTCCATGCGTTTCCACAAACGTGCTTCAGGTCTCTGGCACCTTTTTCCCCTTAGTTTGCCCATCTCAAGGGTTCACAGAAGAGGTTTTCCATCCCTTGATGAGGTACAGAGTACGGGGCAGCTCAGGTCATTTCAAGTCACACTTCAGGATGTCACCTTAAAATGAAAGCTAGTGTTGAAGGGCTGCAGCCTGTAGCTGTTTTCCAGGACAACACGCAGGTTTTGTCTTTTTAACAGGTGCCGTTAGTGGCTTTCCTCGATTCTTTGTGGTTTTGTTTTTGTTTTCTTTCCAGAGCCATTACTCCCCTTCTCCAGCAGGACAACCCAGAAGGTGCAGAAACAGGTAAGGCAACTGCTGTTGCAGCATGTTAATTTTGAGTCATTAAGGGCAAAATACTGGTTGCAGCAAAGGAAGAAAACCCTGTTGACTCCCTGGCAGTGAGAGTCGTACCCAACATGCTCAGCCCCATGAAACTGCCTGGAATAACTGTGTTCAGGGCCAAATTCACAGGCTACCTGGGAGTGTGTGCCTGAACCTCCCTTTGCTTCCAAAAACACTGGTGTTAGCGCTGTGCGAGCGATATGTGATGAGATTTAAGAAGTGATGAGCAAGGGGGAGAAGCCTGCCTTTGGGGGAGATGCAGAGGGCCTGAGCTGTGACAGTGGGGTATGTACAGGATGGCAGGAGGTGCTGGGGAGGTGTTAACCCGAGTGGGTTGGCAGGGGGCTGTGGTGGCACTAGTCGAAGGTGGTAGACAGCTTGGAGGGGTGCAAAGGGTCCATGCAGGAATGAGTGAAAATCGGAGTCAAAAGGAAACATTCTGATGGAGAGCATGGCATTGAAGGATGTGCCAGCGGTGTCACTGCGGACAGCTTATACCCTGCCTGGACCACACACTTGGACATCATCTCCTGCGCTTCACACCGTGGCTTAAACTGCCAAAGGTGTTTGGTTTCCACTAAGACGCTGGACTGTGACCCCAAATAGCTGCAGCACGAGGAGCACGTCTCTTTCACGAGTGCCAACCTGGAGCAGGAGCTTCCTCTAGAGTAGTGGCATTATACTAGGTGCTGCACTCAGTTTCTCAGTGAATGTGAACTAGAACCCCAGTGCATTAATACAGAAGAGAAATCAGGCTTGAGGATCTGTGCTTGTGTCCCGATCATGTGATTTGGGTCTCAGCATTTACTGTGAGGGTGGTGAGACACTGGACCAGGTTACACATAGAATATGTGGATGCCCCACCGCTGGAAGTGTTCAAGATCAGGTTGGATGGGGTTTTGTCCCTGAAAGATGTCCCTGCCAACGGCATTGGGGTTGGACTAGATGATCTTTAAAGGTCCTTTCTAACCCAAACCATTATTTTATTCTATGATTTTGATGCTTTGCTACTCCCATTGCAAGAACTGATGAGGGATCTACTTTGCAAGGTGTTTTGTGCTGAGGACTATATGAAAGCTTCTGTTCTTAAGGCTGTTGTGCCACTTTGGAGTAAAGAGCTGTATCCTGCTTGTGCTATAAAAATAAATTACATTTCAGCTGGCTCCAGGAACAACTGTTGTAGCAGAAGCCCCTGTGTGATGGCATATAATGTAGGCTCAGTTAGGTCCCTGGCCAGTAAAGCAGAAAATGCCTTTAAGGCCTTCTCCCTTTAGACTCTGTATCAGATATTCATGTGCCATGAACTGATCTCAGGACTAAATTGCTCTGAGTGATAATCTGGCATTGCTCTTTGGGAGAGGGATGGGAGTTTGGCTCTCAGGGATGGTGTAGCGTCAGCCAGTGAATGCCAGGGTGGAGGGAATCGGGAATTTTACCGTCACGTTTTTCCACTTTGGGCATGTCCTCCTATAATGATATGCCTAAAAAAAACCCCAAAAAGCCCAATGAATGCTCCTAACCATCGCTCGGTGGAAATACTTTTGGGGTAGAGATATGAAAACACCAGCCCCTGCCCTGCTCACCTTGCTTTTCTGGGGTCAGGATTGCAGCTCAGAGGCAGGATCTGGTGCTTCCCTCCGTGGGCGGCCTCAGCCATACGTATTCAAATGGAGCACCCAGGCGTGTCACCTCCCTGCGGCAGGGGGCTGAGAGATGCACTGGGGCTTTCCAGCCCCGTGGGCCATTATTAGTAAGAGAATTCACGCGTGGTGTGTCTTTTGGTTCAGGCTGAACTGCCAGTGGACTCTAAAAACTGCTGCTGAGCCTTGTAAATAATGTTGCAAAAAGTTTCCGAGAAATGTAAGGACTTCCCTAAATATTTTTAAAAATATTTTAAAAAAATATTTTTAAAATATATTTTTTTAAAATATATTTCACATCTAAAGATGCTCAGGCGTACATTCATGCTGAAAGTTTGCTGAGCCCAGGATGGGGTGTGTCCGCTGGCTCTCGTTTGGGAAGCTTGAGCAGGTAGCGGATAAAGAAGTGGTTGCTGGGGTTTTGCTTCTCTGTTTATTTGGGAAAGAGGATCTGGGGGCACATTTGTGGGTTTGGTAGGTAGGTAGAACAATTTAGAGCAACATGAGTGGCCTGCCTGGTAACTCTGAGATTGTGCCAGGTGTGCGACTAGATGGGAGATCACAGATCCCAGGGCACCCAAAATCCAAATAGGTTTTTAAATTGCACAGGTCATTTTAAAAGAGGTAACTAAGTTCCCAAGTTACTCAGTAATGCCTACAAATATTCCTGTGAATGGCTCATGAAGCACTCGCAGTCTCTGACTTCTGCCAGAGGTAAATGCGATATCAGGAGCAAATTAGCTGCCCATGCAGCGTTTTCTGTCTTGGGGTCTCAGGGTGTTTTACTGAGTTGTGTTAATACAGCTATGCTGAATGTATCACTCGAATCCGCATGCTCTGATAACCTTTCTGAGGTGAAAGGAATCCCGATGGAGCCATTTGAGACGTTGCCGCTCCCGGTTCCCACCTGCCCTGTTGCCAAAAGCTGTTACCCACAGAGGCAGGGCTATGGGATGGGCTACAAGTGCATTTGCACCATATCCATGGTTCCGTATGAGCACAAAACCATCTTCGCTTACTGGAAAAGCTAGAGTCCAAGGCAGGGAAGCCAAAATGTGGCGTATCTGTTCTGCCTCCCCTTGCTGGAAGGACAGGGGATTAGCTGCTGGAAGTGCACCAGGGTGAGTGCAGCAGCATCTCAGATGCTTAAGTTAGGCTTTGAAGAGCAGTTTTGCACTCTAGAAGTCTCTGCTTCTTCCCGTTTGACTCGTTGGCATGGTGGGAGTCATTGCATGGTACCCACCGTGTGGGTCAGCAGCGCAGCGTTTGGTTTCTGCTGTAGTCACTGGAGACCTAGTCAGCGTTGTCCGTGGGGTTTAAGGTGCTATGGATGTGATGAATGAGGTGAATTGCACCTTCAGCTGCAAACACCTTTCTTTGATCAGATCTTGTGTGCCCCTAGCCAGCTAGTTTAGATACATATACTTTAGATGTCTATAGGGTAGGTGAGGCGAATCGTACACCTGCTATAGCAATGCTCGCACCCCAGGCTATGGTGGGCTGTTTGGGGGGATTTGTAAAGCAAGTTTTGTGAGCCCCTCTTGCAGCAAGACTTCATTCCCATCCATTTCTGACGAAGAAGGTGGTCAGACCAAGGCCAGCTTGGAGAAGGGAAGACTCCTGTAGGTCATGGGCCTGTATTGCCCATGCACTGCCAATTTGGCTGTGGCTGTGTCACCCACAGGCTCCGCACCCACTGCAGCTGTGATACATGAAGGTGGTGGGGAATCAAGGGTAGGACCTGAGGACATGGCACAAGGACCATGTGGGGGTTTTTAAGGAGGAATGTTGCTTGAGGCAGTATGGGGAAGGCAGGTGATAAATACTATCCTCTTTCCCAAAGACTTAGTTAGTTTTGTGGCAAAGGCTGCTTTGGGTCTTGGCTCAAGGGCTCCATAATTTTAAGACTTGTTATTTTGACATTGGTACCTAAGTCACACGGAAGAGATCCCCAGGTGTTTCACCATGTCTGGGTAAATTGTGCTGGGCAAGTGTCACAAGATGCTTTGATGAAACCAGAGTGGTTTATCATGAATAGGCTAATCGGTGGCCAGCTAAGAAGCAGACATCTGAAGTGTATTTTAAACAGCGCCAGCTTTGTGTGATGGCCTTAGGGGAAAACCTTGCAACTGATGGGAAGCCAACAGAGGAACTGACACTTCAGTCAAAGGAAAATGACAGGCTCAGAGTCTGCCCTGACCTCTGATCCCGGCACACATCATCTTCTAGGCACTAGGCCAGTCATGAGAACCTCATTGTCACTTCTACTCCCTCTCCTATGGTCTTTCCAGGGTGTTGCTGTGCTGCATCAATGTAGTGTAGAAATTCTTGTTACCTACCATCGATCACTGTGGAAGGGGCCTCATGAACTTCAGGACACTCATCACAATGAAGGAGCACCCTGAGAGGGTGTGAGGTTTCCTTTTGGCTCATCGATTCAGTGTTTTCACCAAGGGAAAGGTCGCAAGCTCCTCTGCTCCCACTTCCCCCTTTGACATGGGGCTCCTGGGAGGTCAACCACTGTTGCCCAGATGGTCGCTCAGTCAGCAGGGTGAACTTAAGATCCCTGATAAGTTGATGGTGAAATTCCCGTTGCATCCTGGAGGAGCTGGGTTTGCCAAATGAGGCATCGTGCTGTTGGGCTCTGATAGAAACATCCTGTGTTAATGGGAGAGAAGCATAAGTCTTGCAGTGCCTCCATCTTGGTAGTGACAATGAACAGGGAAGAGTTTTGTTGACTTCTAGGGTTGTGGGAACTGTGTTTGAGAGAGACGTTCAGTGGCTTTGCTTGCCCAGTCGAGGTTCGCAGAGGTTGCTGCATCCTCCTGGGGTGTGATCCTATAAAGAAAGGCTGAGAGTTAGGGTTGTTCAGCCTGGAGAAGAGAAGGGTCCAAGAGAGGCGACAGAAAGAGACCAAGGCCTGTAGTGACAGGATGAGGGGGAATGGTTTTAAACTGAAAGAGGGTAGGTTTAGGTTAGATATAAAGAAGTGATGAGGGTGGTGAGACATGGGAGCCTGTTTCCCAGCAAAGTTGTGGATGCCCCATCATTGGCAGCGTTCAAGGACAGGCTGGATGGGCCTTTGGGCAACTTCATCTAGTGAAAGATGCTCCTGCCCATGGCAGGGGGGTTGGACTAGATGATCTCTGAAGGTCCCTTCCAAACCAAACCGTTCTGTGATTGTATGATTTTCACTTTGCCATGGGATGGTTTCCCAGGAGAGGGAAAGCAGTGATGCTGGCTGCAGGACCCACTTCTGTGTTAGCATCCCCATAAGCTCTGCCACTTTGGTCATCCCTTCCTGGGAAAGCCAAGTCCTTCATGTACTGGGCCAATGCCGTCATGCTATTCTGGTAGTAATTCTGTGGATCTACAGTTTTAACACAAAACTGGGGGGATTCCACAGGATGCCACTTAATACTGCCAGCTTGAAATGAGAGGGAAAGGACCTCTTTGCTTGGGCTCTGCTCGCCCATATTGATTTCTTCATGCTGTAAGGACTGATGGCGCAGGGGGAGGCAGCCGCTGGGATCAGGAGGGGCAGAAGGGGAAAAAATAAACAAATGAGGTCTTTCTGCTGCAGCAAAAGCATCAGCTTAGGGTCATTGTTGTGGAAGAGGTGGGGAAGGTTTCATCCTGCACTTGATTCAGCTGGGACCATTGTCCTGCTGTAAAAACCAGCTCTTTCATCCCCTTTTTGTTGGCGTTATCTCTGCCTCCATGTACAGCAGCCTGTCCCAGGATATGGCATGGTGTTTATTTGGGTGAGGATGACAGTGGCAGTGGCAGTGGGAGCTGGGCAGGGGCTATTTTTGCCTTCCTGATAACACACTGTCGAACCTGCTTCATGCCAGGAAGGCCAACAGGGGTGGGGAATGGGGGTTGCTGGGCTGAACACCAAACTGCAGGCAGTGTTTGGCAGGGGGAGACAGAGGAGGGAGGAGGCGGGCTGTTGGGTACACAGGCTGCAAACAGCTCCTCATTCCCCAGGGCATGGCAGGGACCTGTCATTCTAGCACATGTGTGAGCACCCATGAAAATGCACAGGTGGTTTGTTATCTCCAGGAGTCACCTGCACCAGTCTGGATGTTCAGGACTGGGGAGATTTGGGGTTGCTTTCTCATTACCTCCTGTTGTGCCTAGGTTGAGGGGCTGCAGAAGGAGAAGGTGACCGAAGCTGGGCACAGAATGCAGCCTCTTGTTTTCCTGGGCTGGCTGCTGCCTCTGGAGGTCCATGGGTTGTGTGAGCATGGGCAGCGTGAGCTGATAGGCACTTGGCGAGCATTCCTGCACTGGTTCACAGGGATCATTGTGCCAGTGAGCTCTCGCCACATCCCTTTCTGGGTGCCAGTGCCCTCTGTGTCTTTTAGATGGTCTCTGGTGCAGGTGTACAGAGGCTGGCTCTGCCATCTGCATGGGTTACGGTGGCAGCAGACTTCCCCCCTTGCAAGGGGAATTTTCCCTGGCTGCTGCAGAAGCTGGGCAGTTACACTGATAAAGCCCAACCCTGGTATCGCAACAGATCTATAGCTGTATCATGGACAAGGAGAAGGGGAAGCACCTGGAGACACATCTGCATCAGACCATGTCGCAGGACTGTCCCAATTAGGAAGGAACCCCAGCCAGTAGGTCCGCACAGTGCCAGTGTCCTGCCCATATGGACTTGCCAGCCTGGCTGCCTGTTCCAGGCAGTGCAGGCAATATCAACCTGGGCAGGAGCTGGTGCTTGCTTGGTTGTGTCTTAAAGCCTTGATCGCTGCATGATTTCTCTCCCCCAACCTCCCCCAGCTTCACATTTTTCTCTGCATTTGGAGTTGCAGCCTGAAAACACTCAAGCTAAACCCTGTGCCCTAACGGTTGCTGGTCTGAAAGTGTGGAGCCAGCTCGCAGCAGCTGCTAAAATAGCAGAACTGAAGTGGGGAGTGAAAAGTGAGACAGTGATTAAGACCCGATTTCCTGTCGTGGCCCCGCAGGGCTCCCGCCAGTGATGGAGACGTTGGTGGCATCGACAGCAGCGGTGTGAAACGCCCCAGCCATTGGCCTGGCTGAATCACTCACAGGCTCTCCTAAGCTGCTTACTTATCTGAGTACTTCGTAGACATTGGTGAGCATGCTAGGCTGTGCTTGGGGAGACGATGAGGATCCTGTTTTAGGAAGAAGGGAAGTGTAGAGAACCCATGTGGGGTGGTCCTGGCTGAGTTGGGGTTGGAAGCCATGGTGAGACCCAGGCCAGCCCTGAGGCAGGCTGGTGTTTGTTGCTTTGTGGTATCTAGAAGAGCTGAAAGAGTGCACAGGATTTGGGAACACTGGGGACATTGGTCCTCTGGATTTTCCTCCCATCTCTGCCAATAAATTGCTTTAGACTCACTGTCTAGCACTGGGCAAGAGGAAAATGCAAGGGAGAGAAATTGCTGAAGGCATGGTGAAGTTCCCTAGCTGGTGCTATTAGCTGCAAGGGCATGTGGGCTATTCACCTGTCCTACTGTTTGACCCCTCATTTACCTAGATGTGATAAAAGAGCAAATATGTGAGAATTAGTTTATCTTTTTTGGCTTGGTTGCACAAGAGGTTTGTGCAAAGAGAAAACAGCTGAGTGCAAAGGAGATGCTGAGCTGATGGCCGCTCCTCTGAGGACAGTATTTCACATGTACTCACTAACATGCAGTGTGTGCTCACTAGTGCCAGAGGCAGCTTCTGGTTTTTCTCTCACCCTGTGTGTGCTCCCACAGCTCCTAGGTCCGTGCTGTAGAGGACTGAACCTGATGTGTTTCAGCAGTCCAGATCACATCATTGTAAACTATATCCTTTCCAATAGCTAATGGAGCAATGCCGTGCAATGCGGAGGTGGGATTTTACTGTACCACCTCAATTGCAAAACCCACTGCAAAGAGGCCAGAACCCCATCAGCCCTGGTGTTTGCTCTGTGCTTAGTGGTAACCCATCTGATGTCTCAGCAAAAGAGCAGCTGAACAAGCCCCTTCCTGCCAGAGGTGGTGGCAAGTAGAGAGGAAAAGGAGAATAGAGAGAAGGTTGTTGTTTGGGTGCAGAGCACCTGGAATCAGCTCCTTCTCCACTTTTGCAATAGGAGCTGTAGCTCCTTCCCCTCTCCATGCCCCTTGTCATGTTTGTAGCCACGTGGCTTCACAAAGGCAGCACTTGACCTGGTGTGCCAACGGCTTGCAGTAGGAAACTGGGGTCTCTGCTGTGGTCCCACCGCAGGCACGTGGTCCAGCAAGGAGGACCCTGGGCATGTCCCCTTCTGGGTCATCTTGCAAGGAGCCGCCATGCAGCAGAAGATGGTTATTGCAGGCCTTTGGCAGGGTGAGGAGAAGCAGGCAAGCCAAAATATGGAAGCCCACCTCCAAAATTGCAACCTTCCTCCAGATTTGGCCTGCCTCAAGGGGTGCAGGAAAGATATCCATCTCTTAATGCAACACTTGTGTGAACTTTTGTATGCCTCGACAAGCCACCTCCTATTTCTAAGTTTGAAAGTCACAGCAGCTCCCATCAACCCCGGTGCTAAACTCACCAGATTCTCTCACTACCCTTCGCTGTGCAAGGGACAGTTGCCCCTTAGTTCGGCAGTATGAAAGACCATTGCTTGAAACTCAGTGCCATGTGGCATTTGGACTTTCTGGCCTCTCTCAGCTCTTGGGGTCATCAGCACCTCCTCCAAGGCTGCCTCTTCCTCTGCATTCCTGCAGCACCCAGCGCCCCCAGCACGGCTGGGTCAGGCTTTTGTGGTACAGAGGAGACGTAAGTGCCCTGCTCATTTCTGATCAGTATTAAGGAAATGTAAATAAACATGTAAATGCATTTTTCGCAGAGCAGGTCAGCGCATGGGAGAGGCGCTGGCAGTGGTGGTGTCGGGGAAGGCATGCTGATGCACAGCAGCCAAGGTAGTTGCCCTGAATTGGTATCCTCTACTCCCCTTTTTTTCCTCTGATCCAGGAGTATTCCTCTGCTGGTGTGCAGCCTGGGTGTGCGTGGCCCACATGCAGAAGCCGAGGAAGGGGACACAGGAGAGAGTTGGCCCTGAGCCTGGCAGAGCATCGCACGTCGTCATCACTGTGCGAGGGGGGTGATTGCTTACAGAGAAATGCCTTTCTGCGCTCATCAAGAGTCTTGTAACATCCGCTACCATGGAGGGAGGGATATTTTACACTCTCCTTTCATCCCAGAGGAGTTCAAAGTGCTTTTTAGACTACTTTCGTATTGCTGAGAGAGGGTCGAGCACAAGGTTTTGCACGAAATGCCCTTCCCTGCGAGGAGAGCAGGACCGAACTGCTGCAGCTGCCGCGCAGGGAGCCGGGGCTCTTCAAATGTACCCACTTCTGCTGGTGAGCAAAGCAACACCCCAGCACGGTGCCATTTTAGGAGTCCAGAGGAAGAGCTGCCCAGGACTGTTTTGAGTATTTTAGGAATTATTTTGAGGGAGGGTGGGTTAAAGGAGAGGAAATAGCGCCGGTATGGGAAGGTAAACAACTGCTTTTTGAGCAGGGAGGCCAGTGTTGGCTTTGAGTTGATAGCAGGGAACAGACTGTAGATGAATTTGCTGTGCAAAGTGCTGTCATTCAGATATAATACTGTTCTCTCTTTGCCAGAGAGATCTTTCATATCAAGCTAAGGAGGAAACAACACTTGGTTGGAGGAAACAACATAGCCTTGGTGTGATGGCACCTGGAATATTCCCTAGTCCTGGTTCCCCAGCCCAGGCAGGCTGTAGAAGACCTGAAGGATACAGAAAAGACAACAAATTTGCTCCAAGGATCAGAGTTGTGCTCTTTTGGTATGATCAAACTGCCTTTAATTAAACTTCAGCAGCCAGGAATGGCACTTTTGCTGGGATCTGCAAGTCACAGCACAGAAAGGTGGCAGGCTGTGCCACCATCTTGCCTTCCAGGCGGTGGTCTCGGGGCAGGGAGGACATGGCAGAAGTGGAAGAGCTGGTGGTGCCACAGTGAAGAGGCAAGAGAGGTTGGACAGGGCGGACCCCATGTCTACGTCACACTGCGGAAGAGAGCAGGCGTGGGCAGCTTGCTGGCTGCGTCCCTATGGCACCAAAGATGTCCAAATGGCGGCTCCCCATCCTGCAGTGCTTTGCGGCAAGAGCATCATGGCCGTCTGTTAGCACGTCTTGCATGGCTTCTACAGTGTGAGCCCGCGTTTATGACAACATCCATCAAGCAGCGCTGGTGTACAGAACAGCTTGGGAGCTGCACAGGAGAGCTGGGGGAGGAGACTGTGGGTGGGGTGAGCCATCTCTGGTGGCCTCTGGCCTCCCCATTGCTTTCTGGCTTTGCTCAGTTTGATGGTGGAAGACAGTGCTCACACCTTGCCACATGTCCAGCCCAGCTGAGTTGCTGCAGGCCACACTTTGATGTGCCTTCCTTTTGCTGGCTGTGCCAGCTTGGCTTGCTTCCCAAGCCTGCGTTCAGCATGGTGAGTGTCAGCAGCAGAGCCAAAGGATCGCCAGCCTGCATTGGACTCCTTGAGTAGCCTGTGAGAAGACAGAAAAGGTCATTTCATTGGGGGGGCAGGAGGAGGAAAGGGGAAAAAGGGGTGATGGTACGTGGGTTTGTCATGTTCCCTCAAGGAAAACAAAGCATCTCTGCGGTGATGGGAGAGCAGCGGTGACATAGCTGAGAGATTAAACTGGCTCAGCCCTTAGCAGCCCTCTCTTGCATCTCTCCTCTCGTGTGTCTCTTTGCCACCAACAGTAGGGAATAAAAAGGAAAAAGTTTTAAAAAAAAAAGCAGTGAGATGGGTTTTGAACTGCTGCCAAGGTTGATTTAATTAGATGTATTGAATTCGTTAACTTCTGAACGATGTGGCTGCTGTGCGGCACAAATGACGAGCTGCGAGCAGCAACAGCAGTGAAGCACCGACCTGCCAAAAGGTTCAGCAAAGCAGAAGGATTGACCTACTTCCATCGGCTCTACGGGGAGCACAGGCAAACACCCTCCGCTTGCCATCACTGCACTCCGTGGAGGGCTGCACATCTCTCCGTGCAAGGGAGGGCTCTCTTCCTGGGCTGGGGGCCTGCTGGGGAGCCTTACATCACCCATGGACTCCAACATGAGCCCAGGGCTCCGTAGATGTCCGTGTGCCCAAGGGAGGCAGCTTGCTTGAAGCCAGGACTCCTGCTTTGTGTGCTGACTGTTGGCTTCTGGCTGACTCTGATTTTATGCTTCTCCCACCTATTCCACCCTTAAAAAATACTCTGGTATCCTCTGATAATGGGTCTAAATGCTGTTGCAGCTGATAAGGGTGATAAAATCATCCATGCACGCTGCCATGGCAACCTACAGCAATTGCTCTTCGCTCTCTATGTGTCTCTGCTCTTTGGTGTGAGCACAGATGTATGGTTGTGGCTGAGACGTGCCTGGGAATTACCCAAATTTGGAGGATTTGGCTTTGGTTATGAGCTCTGCCATGGATGTGGATCTGCTCAGAAGCTCCTAGCCTTGCTGGCCACCCCTCGAAGCAGAGTGTGCTTCCCCTTGTGCCCTGGTGGTACAGATTGCATCTCAAAAGAGTTGTCAGCACTGGGGAGGAGGCTTCTGAAAAATCAATTCATTTCCAAATGAATTTCATAATGGTTATCAAGAGGAACTGCTGGGTGTCTGCTCCCAGCCGCACCATCATGCATGCGTGCATAGACCCTGCCGAGCGCAGGGTCCTCCGTGCAGACAGCAACCATAGGATCCCTGTGAGGTCAGTGCAGTGCCTCCTGGCCAGGTAACCTCCCACCTGTGGTTCAATACTGAGTTGCATCCTGATGTTCTGCCTCCGGTACCAGCTACAAGCCAAACTCCTCCCATTTGTTTGGCAGTCCTCTCCATCTGTCATTAGTGTCAATGCAAAAAAAATGTCCTGTGGAATTATGTCTGTTAAGGGGTGAAGAGAGAAGGTGCACCTGGGGAGGAATAACCCCATGCACTGGTACAGATTGGGGGCTGACCTGCTGGAAAGCAGCTCTGTTGAGAAGGACCTGGGAGTGCTGGTGGGCAGCAGGTTGACCATGAGCCAGCACTGTGCCCTTGTGGCCAAGAAGGCCAACAGTATCCTGGGCTGCATTAAAAGGAGTGTGGCCAGCTGGTTAACAGAGGTTATCCTCCCCCTCTGCTCTGCCCTGGTGAGGCCACATCTGGAGTACTGCACCCAGTTCTGGTTTCCCCAGTTCAAGAAGGATGGGGAAAATGCTTGAGCAAGTCCAGCGGAGAGCTGCCAAGATGATCAGGGGACTGGAGCATCTCCCTAATGAGGACATGCTGAGAGACTTGTGTTTGTTCAGCCTGGAGAAGAGAAGACTGAGGAGGGATTTCATCAATGCTTATAAGTGTCCGAAGTGGGGGTGTCAGGGTGATGGGACTAGACTCTTTTCAGTGATGCCCAATGACAGGCCAAGGGGCAATGGGCACAAATTGGAACACAGGAAGTTCCACCTCAATATGAGGAAAAACTTCTTTGCTGTGTGGGTGCCAGAGCAGTGGCACAGGCTGCCCAGGGAGGCTGTGGCGTCTCCTTCCCTGGAGACATTCAAACCCCACCTGGACACGTTCCTGTGCCCCCTGCTCTGGGTGTGCCTGCTCAAGCAGGGGGGTTGGACAAGACAATCTCCAGAGGTCCCTTCCAACCCCTGCCATTCTGTGGTTCTATGATTTCCTGAACCACCAGGCTGGCAGTGGTGCTCTTCTGGTAGGGAACATTTTTCAAGACCTTTGGAACTAGAAGATGCCAACAGAGACCTTTGCAAAGTACACAAGTAGAGAAGTGCTGAATGAAACCATGGTCTAGGTTGTGTTGAAGATTGACATATGACTGAACAGGATGCTAACACGGAAGGGAAGCTTAGACACACCATCAGCCTCCCCTGATTATTATCAGTGTTAACCCCCAGTTGATAACACCAGGCCTACCACACAGATCCTAGTGGTAGTCACCCAGCGTGGTGGGGAACTTGCTATTTCAGTGGGGAAATGAGGCAAAGTAGTGTTGGGGAACTTGTCCCACGATCATGTAAAGGAGACGACCGGACATCGTTTCCCACCACTGAAGCTCTGGCCTTTTCCTCTGCATGCCTCAAGTGTGGTTCCTTCTCCTGATGCCACAGCACCCCTCAGCCAGAGCAGAGAAGGGTCACTTGAGTGGGGAGATGAAAGAAAAAATACTATTTCACTGAGCAACGTCAGGAAATTATACGGGAAAAGGAAACAGAAGCCATGTGGAAGGAACCCAGCTGCCTGCTTCTGTGGATAAGACATCTCTGTAGTGTTGAGGCTGCTTTCAGGATTCATGATTCAGCTTTCAAGTTGGTTGTTGATACTTAGGATGTTTTCATTTTGACTTCATCTGTTGACAAGGTGGTAAGAGCCCTGTGAGGATGCGTATCTCTCCATCAGGTATGACTAATTGTATTGGGACAGCCACGGGCGCAATAACACTTCTGTTTTTCTCTAGAACAGCTCTGTTACAGACCGCCTAGTAGCTGAGCCCTGGCAAGTGTTTTTGTGGGAGTTTTGCTGATTATGCAGCCCAGATAACCTGTGAGTGAGCAAATATGGAAAGCATTGAATATTCAGCTGAAAAACCAGAAGCGGACTTGTTTCGCTGCTTGTCTGAACCGAGCTTTTAACTACATGTTGTCAGTGCTTTTCAGGAAACTCATCTCATCTGAGACACGTCATCTGGCAATGAAGTGCTCCAATTCAGGGACAGCCACCAGGAGCCCTGTGAAGGCCAGAGCTCATGGTGAGGCACGAGTGCCTTTGCAGCTCAGTGTTGTGCTTTGCTTTCCCCATCTTCTCCTTGGAAATCAAAAGTCAGTCCATGCAAAACAGATGTATTTTTAAACAAGAGCCAACAGTGTGATTTCTCTTAGTCTTGCACTCAGAAAACAACCTCTCCAAAAAAGCCAGTGCATGGCGGGAGCTGGTAAACGCTTTCTCTAGATGTTCACTGCTGTTGATCCTGTTTCTGAAGGAACCCAGGAGTTTTGGTGCAACCTAAGGGCTGAATTTAAACTTCTTGTAGATAAACTGGTTGCTCCCTGCTCCTCAGGGTAACAGTTGTATACGTGCGTGAAAGCCATGCTTATGTCCCTGTTGAAGTATGTCAGCACAGATGAGCCTCTGAACTCAGTATATCAGCTCAATGGTCAACAGCCTTATGCAGAAAGGGCTTCTGTGTGCAACTCTTCCACTTGGCAGTTTAATCTTTCTATGGGTTACAACAGAAAGCTCTCTACAAGAGGCTAGACAGATTTAAAGCCAGGGTTGCCTTTGATGGAAATCATTGCTTGCTGCTCAAGGAGGTTTGTAGTCAACTGAAAGCTGCACTGAAAGCATGTGAATGGGTAGCCTGTCCAACATAAGGAGGTAGCAGAGATCTTCTTGACCCTTCCTCTGCCCCATTTCACTGAGGAGGGAAGGCAAATTGTCCTGCTGCAGCAAGGCATCCCTCTGGTTTAGGAGTGGAAGACTACTTCCATCACGATGCTGGCATAAGACTGTACTTTCTAGCTGGGTGTTAGAGGAATTAGTAGTAGTCAAAAGGATGATGCACCAGGAGGTGGTTGGTCAGTGCAGACCTTCTGAGGGCACTGACTTCTGGCAATAAACTCATCAAAACACCATTTCAGTTTTCTTCTGTCCTTGCTGTGTTGGCTTTGTTATTTGTTGTTGGAGGACAGGAGTTATCTAAAGGGCTCTGGGCCCCTGAACAGAGGGGCAGAGGTCAGGATGTGAACTTGGCATCTGAAGACACCAAGGAGGAGACTGTGGTTCTGGAAGTGTGAGAAAGCTCTGGACACAGAGAGGGTGTGTGGCATGATGGCCGTATGACCATGATCTGTCCAGGGTGAACTCACCACAGATGAGGCATCCCTTGCAGGGGCTATTCTGTGTGTCTGCAACTCTTCAAAATAAGGATGTTGTACCATGGACAGGAGCAACCTGTCAGCATTGAGGGTGCTCCCCTTGCTCCTGTTGGATGCAATGCGGTTGGAAGAAGAGGTGCTGGCTGCCAGTTCAGCTCTAAAAACGATGGCTGTGCAAAGTCCGTCCTTGTCTGGACTCCAAGGGGCTGCTGCGCACAAGGCCTTCACACAGTTTCCTTAACAGGCTCCTTTTCACTTTTTCCAGGGACTTGCACTGTGCTTCGTTTCAGAGGGATCCAGTGAATTAACATATTGTTGCTGCTGCCTGGGTAATTGCATGCCCAGGGTCTGCTCTGCTCTGACACAGTCTTCCCAGCTTCCCAGACAGAAAGCATCCTTCTCTTCCAGCAAAACAAGGCTGCAAAGTATTGCCCTGAGACCTTGCTTAAAGGATGGAGGAATAGGAGGGTGGAAAGAGGAGGGGGAGGATGTTTCTGAAGGCATATCTGGCTTCAAGACTTCACCTATCAACGAGGAGGAGGAGGTGGGGTTTTTAATCTTTATTTCTGTACCAAGGTACTAATTTTGGCTGAAGCTGTGGTTTCTCTTGCTGATTTGTGCAGAGCTTGGTATGGGTGCAGTTACAGAAATTTAGGCCAGCACAAGTCACTACGGGGGCTCTGAAACTGCTTGAAATTAGCCATCCTGGGCCGCGCAGGAGTTTCAGCAGAAATTGCAACTGAGTGATCTGATACCCTCTCCTGTACTGAAAATAAAAACCTATGAATAGGTGGGTGTAAAATGCTTACTGGTCTCACTTCCAAGTACAAAAAAACCCCCACATGTGAACCCTCTAAGGCCCTGTGAGAATAGGCCACATCTCAAAACACGTTGGTGAGCGTATTTTCAAAGCTGGACCAGTTTCTTAATGCAAATGCAGGTTTGCATTTTTAAAAGATGTTATTTGGTCAGGACTGACTTCTGGTGCAGAGCTGGCATCCCTTAGGCTTTGGTCTCCAAAAAGGAGTGTGGTTATGTGCAGTATCAGGAAGTCAGCTTTACCCCCTAGCACAGCTTGGCTGTCACGCAGAGGCATGAAGAGGGCAGGGAGCATCAAGACTCTGGGATAGAGGGGAGTAGGTTAGTTCACGGCTCTGCCACTGACCTCCTGGGTGACCCTCCTCCTCACTTGATGAACCTCTCCTCTTCCACCTCCTCCTCTCCTGCCTACCCAGCACATGTGACAGTTGCCTCATGGTTTGTATGGATTCTTCCGAGAAGCCAGAGCTCAGCAGCTCTCTCTGTAAGCTCCCTTTTCATCTTCTCAGTTGTGACATTTCCTGTCTCTTAGCCACATAAGTTATTTTGACTGGAAGCAAGACATTACTCCAATACCCTTTACGACACAAGGGATGGAGTGGGGGGGAGGCCATGCTGGCAGTGTAGCTTGCTCATTCCGCACCAGAGCACCGCAGCAGGGCAGAGGGAAGGCTTCCTGAGGCATCTCCACCCTGTGGAATAGAGGCTGCAGCCTTGGGCAGAGAGCCCTTGTATAGTCGGTGCTATTCACTGGGTTGAGGAAATCCTGCTTGTTCTGTAAATACGTGTGTGTATGGGGGAGGAAGGAGGTATAACTGTCCTCCAATAGTGCTCTTGTGTGTGCTGCGGGTGGGACATGGGCAGGGGTTCCTTGGCCACTGATGCCCAGTTTGTGTCTGGGTCACCATGGGACTGGATGTAGAAGTGGGGCTTGTCATGTCCCAAGGAGAACATAAGTTACAGTGCTTAGGGGGACCTGGGCCTTCACAGTCTAGGGCTGTAAGTGTTTCTTTCAACTCTTTCTTTTGGGTGATACCACCGTACCCAAGCACTGAGCAATTCCCACCCTTTCCTCCAAAGTCACTGCACTGGTGGCAGTTAGAAGGTGGTTTGCAGGACTGTAGGTTAACTCAGGCTGAAAGGGACCTCAGGTGAGTCAGCTGTGAGAGCAGACCAGGTTGCTCATGACTTCATGCAGTCAAGTCTTGAAGACTTCTAAGGATGAGAGTGCACAGACAACTCCATGGCTTGACTGTCATCACATGGAAAAAGTTTCTCCTAACATCCGGTCTGAACCACTCTTTTCTCACCTAATGCACAGTGTCTCTCAATCTTCTGCCAGACACAGAACCTGGTTCTGTATTCTCAGTAACCCCACTGCAGGTGCTGGGGGCTGCTGCTGGATCCCTCAAAGCCATCTCTTTTCCTGGCTGAACAAGCCTGGCTCCCTCAGCCTTTTCTCTCCAGGCAAGTCCTCCGGTCCCTGGCCATCTTGGTGCTCCTCCACGGCACTTGTTCTAGTTTGTCAATGTGTTTCTTCTACAGAGGCACCCAAAACCAGATGCAGCATCTAGATGTGGTCTAATGAGTGCTGAGATTTCTTGCCTGTGCTCCTGCTCCTGCAGCCCAGGATGCTGTTGGTCTTTGCTGCAGTTTCTTTCCTAAGGTCCCAGTTGGCCCGTGGTCCCAACAAATGCCAGCCCAACAACTGAGCAGTAACAGAGCTCTTCAGCTGGGATGCTGGGCTGTGCCTAGATGATATTCTAAATAGGACCTGTCATTGTCCTTGGAAAGCTCGAGTGTTTCTCTGCAGGCAGGAGGGAAGAGGAGCGTGGAGGAGCCCTGGGGTGGCAAAGACCTCTTCTCACTGCTAATGACATCTCCCACAGGGAAAGGGACCGAGCCTGGACAGATAAGGCAATGAACTGAGTTCTGCAGAAAAACACAAAGAGGTGTAGCGTTATAATTACCACCGTCTCACTTACTCATCTGTAAAGCAAGTTTTTACTTGATGCTGTGCTTCCCGTGGGGCTGCAACCGCTGATGGCCACAGAGAGCTGAAGTCCTGCAATACCAGTGCAAAGGGCTGTGGAACAAATCTCACTTGCTGTGCTTGCTGCTCAGGATGAAGCATGATTCCTGGTAGTCATGTGTAGAGGAATTGTATTTATATATGGATGTATACCCTATTGAAACAAAATGGCGTGGTTTCGTTCTGTGCTGCCAGTAGTTAGTGTGTGAGTTTCAAACCATCAACCTATATTCTTTAAGATCCAGGAGCCTTGGGAAAAGATCCATTTTTTTATCCTGTACTAATTTAAAAAACGCTGTTTTGTTTTTTTAGTGCAGCATGGTAGAAATAAAAGACAAGAAGGATAAAGAAAAGACAGAAAGACCGATACAATCGTTTTAAAGGTCTTCTGCTTTTCCATTCATGTTCTTTTCAGGAAATGAGACTGACTATATATGCGATAGGAATGAAACCACATATCACAAGCCACTGTTGAGTTCATGAAGTGACCACATTGAAAAAGTAGTGAAAAATGCGTTCTTACTAGCGCCTTCCCAGCCAGTAGGAATCCTGGCTGTGGCTTGCAATTGTAGTAGGGTGAAGATTTGCATTTTCAAGTTGGCGGTTTTCCTTTTTACTCTTCCACTTCCTACCAGCTAATTCGGTGCTGTGTTAATTGTGAATCTGGGATGCAAATCAACTCACCTGCTTGTTTTTCTTTCGTTTTCAGGTTTTCTAACTATGGAAGCTCTCCTGAGGAGCTGCATCATGCACTGCTGGCCCCAAGGATGGGATGCAGAGCTGGGAGTGAGGATGAACTACAATGTGCCACCGGGAGTTGCTTTAGCAAGGAGAGAGGCTTTCTGGCATGTTATACGGTGCTGAAAGCCATGCTACCCTTGACAGCAAAAATCCTTATCCTTCTTGTGGTTTTTTCCAGGACAGCTGATATTTCCTGTTAGAGATGCTTTGTATGCAAATCAAGGCGGTACAACAAAAAAAGTCCTGAAAGCAATCACACTGATAAACTAAGACCACCGGGGAATTCCTGCTTATCATTTTTTATCTTTTCTTTTTTCAGTTCTGTACTAGATACTTCTTTGCCTGTTTTTTCTTACAGTCTTTAATGTTTGCTCTGACAGACCTCTTGCTTATAAAATACAGTGCTTCTTGCATTTTGCAGAGCTCCATGTCAGTCTACATGAATAAGAGGCAGTAAGTGCTGGGAATTGGGGTTAACAGTCACTGTGTTTCACCTTTGCCCTGCATTGCTCTGGTGCTTTCTGGTGTTCAAGAAAGAGATGAACCTCATACTGCAGATTGCCACGTGCCTGTAGTGATGGTCGACCTGGGAAGGTGAGCCCAGAAACCTTCAGAAACCTCAGGAAAGGAAAGAGGAGAGGAGGGAAACAAGAAGCAGCCAGCAAGAGTTTGTCTAGTAACTTAAACAGGAGCAGGATTTGACCTTCCTGAGGCACTTCAAGAGATGTCGTGCTCAACACTGCACTGCAGTGGTGTGAGTTGGTCATCTCCTTGCTCCAGCAAAACAAACTCCCATCTGCCCAGCCTGTGCCCTATAGGTATCACTACATGTGCAAGGGGTTGATCAGAGCTGGGCTCCCACCCTGCTGCCAGCAGCAGCAGCTCACCAATGCTACAGGTTGTGAGGGTGAAAAAAAGACTTGTAGAAGCAAAGCAAGAAAAGGACATGTCAGAGCAAGAAGGAGCTACAAAACTAGAGAGTATTCCCGTGTGTGTCCAGAGATACCCGCTGCAGCCCAGGTCTTGTTGAATCACACTGTGGTTGCTCTGGCCTTTGTGTGGGTAACGGTGATAATCACTGTGTGTGGTGTTGGGTTTTATTCTTTGGTTTTTCTTAAATGTAAAATTAACAGTCAAATTGGCGTTGGTAGGGCAGCGAGCCTGGTGTGGCTTTTATCTACCCCGAACCTGGGGACAAAGGAGGAGAGGAAAATGGCTTGACCAGTTTGGTGGCCGTGCACTTAACGGTCCTGGAGTTCAAAGCAAAGGACACAACAGTCAGACACCCAAACCCGCCTGGGCTCCAACTGATAAGTCGCATTTCAAAGCAAAAGGCAATCCTGAAGGGGCTCTGTCGAGTGGCTGAAGCCTGCAATGCTGAGTCTTCTTTAAAAGGGGATTTCATAAGGAGTAATATGAACAGAAATGGCTCTTCTGTGGTTTTACACATTCCAGGCATGCCAGGACTGTTCCTGTCAAGGAGGGGCAGTCTCTGGGGTTTTAGGTTCTTTTTTTTTTTTTAGCAAAATATTTGCCACAAACTAGCAGCTGAAATAGTGAAAAATAAATAAAAGTTGCAAAATCATTACAGTAGCAGTAATGGAAACTGTGAGGCTTACACTTAAACTGGCTGTGGGGTTTCACCCCGTCATCTACGCTGCTGAGCTGTTGGGGTTACTACTTTTGCCTGCTATGACTGCTTCAGGATGGATGATTTAAAAGCAGAGCTTCAACTGTTGGTTGCCCAGAACCTAAAAAACCAGTGCTTTAGTTTTTTTCAGAAGCTATGCCTTTTCAGCAGAACCACTGTTAAGTATAAAACCCTTCAGTGTCAGTGCAGTTATGTGGATATACAGCATCTTTACATTGTACCAGCAGCATTGATTTCTGCAGATCTATGGGTACAGAAATGGGATACAGCTACTCTTGCTTCAAGTGCACTTATTTTGCTTTCAAGCAGACTGTGCCAGGTTGGTTTGCACCTGTACACTTCAACACAAATTTGATTTTAATTGATTTGAGAGCTTCCACGCACAAAATGACAGTGCGTTCAACCTTAAAGAGCACCTTAACTGTGCCTTAAAAGAGTCTGAAGTTTCACATGCAGTAAGGCACTAGATGGTTTGTGTAGACCTGACCTGTTAGATAGGTGTCTAATTCATAAGCCAGGCATGTGTGCTGCTCCTGTTGCCATAGTCCTATGTGCTGTGTAGGTAGCAGCAGCTCATGGATAGCTGAGAAAGCTACGGCCAGAGGTGTTACTGCCATCACCTTGCTAGCTTGGGTGCCAAAAGGAGCATGTCTGTAAGTGAGACACCCTGCATAAACACTCAGTACCTTTATCAGCAGCACCGTGCTGGCCACAGCCAGCTCAGCACTTTGGCAACCTGGAACTGTACCTTCACCTTCTCTGCAGATGAGACTAAGCCCTCTGCAGGGGGAGCAGAAAACTGAGCCAGGCTCATCCTGGCAGAGGCTGAGCCATGGGGCCATAGATACCCACCCTGAGAATTTGCTTTTCAGCCTGGGTTTGGCCACGGCGTGAGTGCAGGCAGAGGGTGAGATGCAGAGGGTGAGAAAGCGTCTTTGAAAGTGGCAATAAAGGAGACACGTTAGGAATTAACCTTCTGGCTTGGTTTTACATGAAGGTGAATATGGTTATTTCATGATGAACAGGAATGGGACTGGATTTACCCTAGTGAGACCACATTTGGAGTACTGTGCCCAGTTTTGGGCCCACCAGTTTAAGGACAGGGAACTGCTTGAGCAAGTCCAGCAGAGAGTTACCAAGATGACCAGGGGACTGGAGCACCTCCCTTACGAGGAAAAGCTGAGAGACTTGGGTTTGTTTAGCCTGGAGAAGAGAAGGCTGAGGGGGGATTTCATCAATACCTATAAATATCTAAAGGGTGGGTATCAAGAGGATGGGGCTGGGCTCTTTTCAGTGGTGCCCAGTGACAGGACAAGGGGCGTTGGGCACAGAATGGGCACAAGCTGGAACGCAGGAAGTTCCACCTCAATATGAGAAAAAAATTTCTTTCCTGTGCGGGTGCCAGAGCAGTGGCAGAGGCTGCCCAGGGAGGCTGTGGCATCCCTTCCCTGGAGACATTCAAACCCCTCCTGGACACGTTCCTGTGCCCCCTGCTCTGGGTGTGCCTGCTCCAGCGGGGGGGTTGGACAAGATGATCTCCAGAGGTCCCTTCCAACCCCTGCCATTCTGTGATTCTGTGGATTTAGGATGTGGTGCGTGAAACCCCTTCCCACCCTCTAACACAGGCTGATGTTACAGAGGAATCTCACAGCTGTCACCTGGGCTGTTGTGGGTCTGTGGGTGGAGGAACTTTAATCACTTTAATCATTTGCTTGTCATCAAATGCCGCACTGGCAAGATACAAGGAAGGAAGAGCTGGTGTTAATTCAGTGCTCAACGTAAGTATTTTTCACCTGACAGAAGTCTGGTCTTGTAGCCTTCTGGGCTGCTTGCCATTTTGTGCTTGTTTCCTTAAAAAAAAAAAAGAGCTTTCTTTTCCCCATCAGTGCTTCCAACCAGAGAAATTTGGAAACAGAAAGTCATAAGGTGTAGTCAGCAGTAAGCTACCTTTTCACTGGGCCTATCTTGCAGGGGATAGCTCTGAAGTGCATTTTCCTCTGGCCACTCAGGGTCTCTGCTGTGGAAGAATTTATTGCTGTGAAACTGTAGCACACTTTACAAGTGGCAGAAAAAACTACTTTTGTAACCAAATAATTGTGTTTAACTTACAAGTCTCACATAGGTGCATGTTTGGAAAATTTTTGTTTTGAACCAAAATAAGTTTTCCACTGTGCCATCCAGTGTGGCAAAACGAGTGGACCCTGAGTTTCATTTTAATGTAGAATTCATCCATTTGACTGCAGCAGGTTAAATTGAGATGCTCTGTTATCCTTCTCTTGGTGTGTCCTCACTTGATATTTTGTGCTTCAGAATTTCCATTTTCCCTCTTTTTGATGGTTTGAGAGTTTTAATAGAGACGGCAAAAACATATACATTTTTGTCCTTGGGAAGGCTATGGCGAGTTATGCAGTGGTGAAGAGATGCTGACAACCTGTAGAAGAGCGGGTTTTTGAAGCATGGGAAGTGGTTAGCGCCTCATTTGACGTCCTCACATCAAAGCTGGACAGCACGCTGGTCAAGATGCTCCGTTTGAACCACAAATTACGGGGCTTTGGGCAGAAATCACTGGATGAAATTCTGTGGTCTTTATTAGGCAGAAGGTCAGACAAAATCATTTAGCTGGTTTCAGCTTTTAGAATTTATGAATCACATAGTGAGGGGGTTTTTTTTGAGTTTGCCTGAAAAGTTTGCCTTGGTAGCATGCAGACAACAAACCCCATCTGTTCTCTCATCCTCTCATCATACTGTGTTGCTTTCGAATTGTCCTAGGAGGAGGATAAAGTTGGGCTTGTTGGGCTTCAAATTTCAGTATGGGTGGCAAAGGCAACTCTACCTTGACTATTATGGGCCTCCCATGACCACAGGAACGGATGGTACCTAATGCCAGCCCTGATTTAACAAACATCTGAGGACCGACTCATCACCACAGCAAAGCCAACAACTGGCTTTTCTCTGTTCCTCATGGGAATTGTGCACCATGGGATCCTGCAATGAGGCAAAGATGGGAGGAAAGCTCCAAAGGCAGCGTATGTGCTTTTGTTAGTGTCCAGTTACTTCATCTGCAAGCCACTGAACTTGGGACTGCCAGAACTGGCAGGAAAGAGACACTTTAGTTGCCTGGATGTGTAAGAGTAGCTGAACTCAGCACCCACACTTCTACACAGCACCTTGTGAAAACAGGGAAATTTGGGGAAGCCCAGAGCAATGCAATAGCTGGAGAAAAGAAGGGGAAAATCATGAGCCAGAAATGTAATGAAAATAAAAATAATGTGAAATAATCTTGTTTTCTTTCCCTTTATGCAACTGGGATGAAAATGCAGGTGTGAGCAGAGCACTTGCCATCTGCAGCCTTTTCTTCCCTGCCAAATGTGACTTGTGACATGGTGCCACCCGGCACTCAGTGGTTTTAGCAGTTCAGTGGACATCCCTGGTTGGTTGCCCCAGGTTTGGCCTGTCTTTGCGGCAGCATGGACCCACTCCCCTTTGTAAGAAAGAGCTCCGATGCCTTTCTTGTCCTATAGTAAAACTTCCACCAGACCTCAACAGGGACCGGACAATGCTGGGCAGAGTTTAAACTATCAGGTCAAAAGGCTTCGGAGCCATCTCCTCCTAAGGCAGGCATCTAAAATAGGTAGGTTGCCCCCTGGTAATGGCTATTTGCCTCCAGTGACTCTGAGGGGAGGCCAGACAGCTGGTTGAGATATGGACTACTGCACTTTGGATGTCTGAAGCTCCATGAGATGAACCCCCTCTCACCACCTGCATGAGTGAGAAGGAGCTACTAGAACAAAGCAGCTAATGAAGATCCATCTGACACCGTCCGAGATGAAAATAATACAGAAACTTTAATCAGCTCTCACAAGCTGAGCGGTCCCTGGAGGTCCCATACCAAGCCTGACCCACTTGCTGGGCCCCAGCAGCGTGGCACTGGGCATTCCGCCTGGCTTCGGAGGAACGAAAGGACAGCAATCTCAAAAGAGACGGGAGCACAGGGGAAGGCAGTGAGTGGTAAGACTTTTTAAGAACTAGTTGGGGTATTTTGATCATTATTAAATGCAAACCCACCTTCTGCAGCATTTCTTTTTTTGAGCTGCTCAGAAAGGAGGGAGGTGTTCGGAGAGATTTGTTTTCAGCCTGATCAAATGATTTCCCAGTTCCATCCGTGCACCCGTCTGCTGCATCCCAGTCTCTCCAGCCGTACCATGCTGGGGAAGCTGCTGTGAGCGTGTGTCCTCGGGGCTGAGCTCCAGCACTGTGACTGGCTGCCCCCACCCCAGGCTGTAGCCCGCTTTGCGGTGACGGAGCAAGGGCTCTTGCCACCAGCAAGTAGCCGCATGACTGTTTTGCCAGATGTCCGCGCTTGCAGGCAAGCCTGCCTGCGCAGAGGCTCATGATGAACCCAGGCTCCCATCCGTAAGGTCTCTAAGGGATGTGACCGCTTTGCAATGGCTTCAGATTGGGGCATCTAAGTGAAAAAAGCGACAGTGGGTAAAAAAACCCAAAATCTCTGGGCTTTGAGAAAATTATAGCAGTGGACTATGCAGCAAACTGTAATCCACATCCCCTTCCAGGAAGGTGTTGCTGGGAAGATGGTTCCCACATGCTCCTTGGAAGGGCCGCTCTGCTGCCAAATGAGCACCGATCTTTCACCCGCCTGTGTGTACCTGTCCCACAAGCTGCAGCTGGGATGCCACTAGTCCTCGCCAGACCCTGGGAGGATGCGAGGTGCTGGCACTCGCCGGCATGCCGAGGCCTGGCTGACTCCCCCGGCAGAGCGATGCTCCAGGGCCTGTGGACAACAGTCCAGCAAAGTGAGAGGAGAACAAACCGCCTCCTCCCTGTGTACAGCACACCTTGATTTTCTGATCTTTTGTTCTCTTTTTCTTTGTGTGACAAACTGAAGTACAAACCTCTTTCACCTGTTTGTCATTTGTTCACTGGTGGTTGACTAAAGGATTTGTGTTGTTTTTTTTTTAATTGGTAGGGTGATGATGTAACTATAAGCCTAACATTCGTGGTATATTTTGGTGCCATCTGAAAAGCGTGAGTCGTTACAGAGAATGTGAGAATGGTGGGGTTTGTGGGATACATTTTTTTAATCCCTGAGTTTCAGTCTCAGTTTGGAATGAATCAAACATGTTTCATGGGACTGAAAAAACTGGGATTTTTCCCCCATTCTTGCTGCAGTGTAGGGTTTTTGTTTGGTTTTTTTTTTTTCATTCAAAATGTTTACTCACATATGAAGATTTCCATATGTTAAATGGTTCCTGGTAAGTTGGCAGCAAAAGGAAACAGGGTGAGGAGAAGACAAGCGTTGGGTTTTGGTTATTTCCACATTTTTTTCAATTTTATTTAGATTTGAGCAAAATGGCAAGCATTTCATTTTGACCTACTTTCAAATCTCATTAGTGAATGAAGAGGGGCTGGGAGGTGTGATCATGGGAACATCAAAAATACAGCAGATCAGGACAGGACGGACTAACAGCAGTCCTGCTCTGATGGTCAGCCCAGACCCGGCTATTTTAATGTATCTAATCTTTTTTTGTGTTAGCAGTAGAAAACATCCAGTGAGTGAAAGGGGATGAGGAAGAAGGAGCCAGCAGCACTCCTCTCCCCATTTTCCTTGTCTCCCTTCCAAATGACAGCAGCCTGCATCTCACAGTCACCATGGTTGCATCAAGGTCTTTATTTTCATGTAGGACTCATCAATGCACATAAGTGCAGATGGACAGACGCGTGCTCACTCTAGTCCCTGGGCTCTGGAGCCTGCCATCATTGCCAAGGCTGAACTCAAAAGCCTTGCCCAGAGGAAGGGTATATCAACTCGAATTAGCAGTACGGGAGCATGGTTTCAATACTCCCCAGTCTGGGCAAACTCACCGGTTGCTTGCTTGGCCTGTGGGAATATGGACCTTTGGCTGTGATTGATCCAAGATTTTGCAAAGCTCTCTTCTCCACAGCAGCTCTGCCTTTCTAATTCCAGGAAAAACACACCAGCAGCTTCAGCAGGGTTTGAAAAAGTCTATCCCAGAGTTACTGTCTTCCTGAAGAACCAGCAGGAGAACCACATTTTATTTGAGTAAGGAAATCAATGCATCTCCAATCACCTTGATGAATTTGGGTTGATTTGTGCCAGCTGAGAAGCTGACCTTCAGTGTGTGTTAGAGGCAGCTGGTAGGTGGTTGCTTGATACATCCTGTTAAAAGACCTTGTTTTCAATTGCTTAGTGCTTGGGAAACGTCACTGTTCCAGGTACAGTTTTCCATGCCAGGGAACAGACTCTTTCCTGTGCACTTGATTTTGCAGCCAGGTATTTGTATTTATCTACAATGTAATTATTTCATGGCTACTCACGATAGGCTTAGCATTGCACAGGGTATTTTCTGACAACCCAGATGAAGCAGCCCTGCTGTGATGAGCTCTGTTGAAGCCTGTTCCCAGCACACACAGGCTGCATGGTTTGTTTGGCTCATGTTTTGTTCAGGAGGCCTTAGTGGCCCTTCTTCATCATTATCAAAATTGTTCACTTTCTGATGACTTCAGCATTCCAAGTTTCAGTCTTACAGCAGGAGTAGCAGCACTTTTCCTTCTGTAAGTCCTTGATTTTTCTTTTTTTGGTGCTTGTCAGGTGCAGGGAAGGGTGAACTTGGTTTGCAGCTCCTGAGACCTTCCTAACAGGCATCAGCCAATGCTAGGAAAGCTGCAATGTAGGTTTGTTACCTATGAAAAAGGAGGGGTCTTTAGAATGGTCAGTATGTGGGAATATTCCAGCCTCTGCCTGTCTGTGCTTTTCTTACTGTGAGATTGAGACACTTTTTATAACTTTCTGTCCTTATTCCCATTTTGGTGGTAGGACAAAGGCCAGCTGAGCAGCTACAGAAAAGGTCTTGGGCAGCGAACCCAAGAGGTGCACAGGATGCTGGTACAGCTGCCCTGGTGCCTGGAGCGATGCTGGGAGTGCCCAGCCTGGGGCGAGCATGGCAGTGACACCGTTGGACTCTCCTACCCACTTGGGGCTCTGTAGCCCCAGGGTACTGACATGCTACCACAATGCAGTGCTGTCTCAACCAGGTCAATAAAGAAAACCACTCACTGCTTGTAACTGAAGGGACATATGGCTCTGCTTTGCTTCTTCAGAGCTGCCTAGAGTTTGTGCGTGACTCCTTATCCAAAGCCTTGTCTCCCTCCTCCCAGTGCCCGAGCACCAGGTGACAAGCAGAAGTACAAAATCCGTGTCCCCAGCCGTCTGCAGAGAGAGAAGAAGAGGTACCCAGGGACCAGCCCTGGCATTGCTCCCTGAAGCTGGTGAGACTATTACTGCCTCCAGCTGCCCTGACTGTCCAGTCGTGTTTATTAGCCTCTGCAGCAGATTGGGACTGGGAATCAAAGGGATAAAATGCAGTTTGGGGTCTGTGAACAGTTGCAGAAACCTGGGGCAGGGAGATGGGAGCAAGGAGTGATAATGTGCTAAGCCACTGCAGGTGCTGGATCAGTGGAGGGTGAACCAGCCCCTTGCTGCCCACACCAACAGCAGGCTCCTGCCGAACGACTCAAACAGCGGACACCTAGGGGAGATTTGCTCTTGTCTTCTGGCACCTTCTCTTGCCCTGGTTGGCAGCCATTGTTGGATGTGTTGCCTCATGCCAAATCTATTCATAGATCCCTAATCCTCTTCAGCCAACCAGCTTGGTGTCGTGGACTTTCTTCTGGGAGCCAGATATGTCAGTACCATTATACATGTGGCTTTTGAGTGACATGTGCAAGGCCAGGCAGCAAGCCTGTGGCTGAGCAGGTGTTGAAATCTAGCTCTCCCAAGCTTGGGGTTGGCAGCCCTTCCACCAGGAAATCCTTCGTTTAACTTTCCACCACAGTGGATGGGGTTGCATCGATGTAGGAGGGAAGTCTCCATGCACTCGCGCATCTCTTCCAGCCCTTCTTCACCTACCCGCACCTCTCCCTGAAGGCACCTACTCTCAAGGAAAAGAAATACTACTCAGTGCCCAGGAGAAAGCAGAAAGGGATCTGGATTGCCTCTGGCACTGTGCACCAGAGGAAGGAACGGGACAGTTTTGGGCAAGGTTCAAGGCAGGTCGTGCAGGTTTGCAAAGTGCTCCTGCAGGGCTCCGTCAATGGGTGTTGTCCATGAGAGCCCGTCAGGTGTAGCAGCAGGTTTCTGTGCCACCCTCATTTCTCTCCTCTTCAAAGAGGGAAAAAAGCTGCCCTGGAACAGGCTGACCTTTAGCATAATTCTTTCTTTTTTTTTTCCCCAAGTCAGGGGCACTTGAGTGAAAACTGAAGAGGGCTAAAGCGACCTGAATTTTTCAGCTTTCCTTGTAACAGTGACAGGGCTGTTCTTCTGCTCTTGGCATTAAGCAAGAAATCAATGTTACTGCAGGAGCAAACTCCCAAACAGGTGGCGATCACACACATATTAACCTGAACGAGAGCAGGAGGCACCACGTCCCCCTGCAGACCCGCCAAGCAGAGAGGAGATCTCATCACCCTTTGTTTGTGCTCAGAGTGTGGCTGTCCGGAGGATGGTGCCCAAAGAGATAAGGCTCTGGGCACAGATGTCTGGTTTGATTATTCTTTTCCTTTTTGGAACAAACCATATGGCAGTACGGGCAGCACAGATAGCTGGCAATCAAAATTCCTGGGCTCCCTCCCTGACTTCACCATTCGCTCATTTAATTTTCAAAGCGGTTTTTATGCATCAGCAAAACTTGCTGCCTTGAACCTCCCCATCCCCTTAAAACAAGAGCTCTCCCTCATTACTGGAGGTGCTTTTGAAAATAGTAACCACATCTTGCTTTGCTATCACAAAATTAGATGCACTTAATGCTTGTAAACTACTTTGGCACCAACAGATAAAAGGTGCTACAGACAGGTTGCTAATCAGTTTGATTAAGTAAAGCGCCTAAAGTTTGCCACTGCTGCTGGAGGATTGCAGGCTGATCCATCTATAACCCGGAGGAGTAAGATGAATTAGGTACGATAAGGATTGTTTGGTTTCTGGTCCGTCAACCAGTGAATGAAATGACTCGGTGTTTATATGCCAGGTCACAGAGAAAAGTTTCTTGCGATTGGAAATGATTAGGCACACTGATTAATGTTTCCAGTGCTCTTTGATCCAGAGCTGCCAGTTGGAATGAGTCTTGCTGCACAGAGACATCCCGACTGCCTCGTAGCAAAAGTGCAGGGGGTAGAAAATTGAATGAAAAAATGCGGGTGGGGATGGGAAGGCTCTGCCGTAAGATATGCTCTTTTTCCATCAGGGACTCCAGGGTTGTGTTCTTTGAATCATCCTCTTATTCCTGGAAGTCAAGGCAGTTTGTAACTCGCATTGTGCTTGTCAGGTTTATTCATTTTAAAGAAAATGTTCGGGAAGATTGCCAAGTCATCTAAACATCCAGTAGTGATAAGGACCTCAGGGTCTGCTAAGTTAAGAAGAAAGCATTCCAGGTTCAGGAGAAGCATTAAAATGTAGCACTTTCTGAGTAGTCTGCAGCTTTTGTGAAACTGTTGATATTTCTCTTATGTGGAGGTGCCATCTCCTGCATGCCTCCTTGTGATGGATGTTTCTTCTTTCAGCCATAGGATTTCCTATTTTTAACCCTCAATTAGGAAGTCCCCCTTTTATCATAGGTGAGATATTTGAATTAGTTCCCTAAGACAAGACACAGGAAGATTTGCTTGGATAAGAGGAATAATCCTCACAACTTCTTATCATTCCCACATCACCAGACTGTTTGTCTTCATTATATTGTGTCTCTATCATACTTTAGGCATTATGGATGAGCCTTGGACCAACTGGGAGCCCACAAAGACAACTGCATTGCCCACTACAATTTCTTTATAATCAGGACTGCAGTGTTTATCGTCCTCACTGTCTGGCTTGTCATCCACACTTGGTCCTTCTGGGGTGTTGCCCTCTTTTGTGCAAAGTTGTGTATACAGGATGAGATTTCTAATAAAAATCAGAGAGTGCCCTGGTCCCAGAGCAACCAGTTAGCAGGTGGTGAATGGGAATTCAGTAAAGCTCTGGAAAACTTTTAAGGTGAAGAACCTAAAATGCCTGGGTGTACCAAAGAGCTGAATTGCAGATACCCACATCCAAGGGCGTAAAAGTATTCCCAAATCACTATTTGTTCACTAAGTATTTTGGGGGAGCCCCCTGATCCATAGCAATTTCTCACAAAATGCTTCTACTGCAACCCCAGGTGGTTCGGCAGTTATGGCTGCTTCTGTAGGGAAGAGAAGAGGCAGGAGCTGGGGCTGCCCCTTCCTCAGGCAGCCCAAGGTCTTCCCTACTGCCTATGGCCACCCCTGTGCTTGCAGGGAGAGGGGTAGAGCACTGGGTGAGCACTGGGCATTCTGGCCATCCCGTATTTCTCTTTGCTTGTGTTTGTGCTGAAGACTTCTGATTTTATGAAACAGGAAAACTTTTGAAATATTGGAAGTGTTCAGGAGCTGAGAAAATGGTGGGTGAAAAGTAGGGCCCAGTGAATCCCACTGGGGGTGTAGGTCGGTGTAAGGAGGAAGTTGCAATGCTATTTTTACCAAACTCGGCTGTTTCTTTGGGTGTGCCTGCTTTTTCCATGTTTTACCAAGCATGAGAGCTTGCAGAGACCAGCACTGAGCAGTTCTTCTCTAACACAGGAGGCCCATGTCCCATCTCCCGCTCAAGTCAGTCACCTGTCCTGACATCTGACCACCATTTCATATCCCCAGACAGGATCTGTGCCTTCCCTGCACTCACAGCCCCAGGACCACAGCTGGTCCCCATCCAAAGCCTCTGATCTCTGATAGTGCATGAACTCATCCCCAGGCTGGGCTGGCAGCTTTAGGGTTTTGCTCCTCTGCTCAGCTGTTTTCACACAATGGATTGAAATCTTATAATCTTTCAGTTCTCTGGCATGTTTGGTGCCAGTGTAGTCAGCAGAGGGAAGACAGACAGACAGACGTCTCCTGGACTGCGTTCTGTGGGAAACTGGTATAAATACGAGCATACATCAGTTTCCTGCCTTTGTGAAATTGTGCTTCATGCCTGTTTTCAAGCCTATGTTATCTTCCTGTGCATGAAACAGTATCAATTTAATTGAAGATAATTTTCACAAAAATAGGTGCCTGCTCTGCCTACTTTCTAATTTCCCAGTGGCTCCGCAGTGGCTGCTTGGCTGCTGTCTGCTCTGCTACTAATGGTCCCGCTTTCCTCCTCGGCTTGTGTGGTTGCCCTTGGCATGTTGCTGGGACAGGGAGCAGTGACGTAGGGTCTCCTGGAAGCCTGTGGATGGGGCCAAGCAAAACACAGCTGGGCATCACCCCAAGTACCTCAAGGATTGCTGCACCGAGCGGGTCCCATTGTCTCAGACATCTCATTGTTCTTCATAGCGATGGAGGTGTCTGTATCACTCTTGCTTATGGCAAGCTAGGAGCTGGGGCCAGGGAAGGGAGGAGTTTGGGATTAGACATGTCTCCAGCTCCTCCGGGTAGGAATCACTGCTTATCTGAAGCAATTTTGGAGTGGTATTTCGGGTGTGGCTACCGCAATGGAGACAGTTTCACACTGGTGGAAGCCACTCCAAAGGTGTGCCATGGTGCTTGGTGGACCTGATGCCTCCCCAGGCACACGCCACTGGTGCTGCCCCAGCTCACTGCCATCCTGCTCGCTGCCTCACTTGCCAGCTGCTCCCACCAAAGCCAGGTCTCCTTTCCTCCTGCCCTCCCCATGCAGGATGGCAAAGCATTGGCGTGAATGACAAACCCACCCTCCTTATCGTGTCCCCCTCAATATGGATCCTAGCAAGGAAATGGTGGTGGGATGGCAAGTTCAAAGATGCTCAGCCAAAAATCACAGAGGCTGATAGGTTTGCCTCGTTATTGCACCTCAGTTAACCCTTCAGTTACTGGCCCTGAGGTGGTTTATCTGTGAGGCTCTGTTTATCTCTTGGGCTTGTAGCTCAAGCCATGACAGGGGCTTCTGGTGGGCTGAGGCCTTTGGCTGCAGCCAGTTTTGCCTTTACCGGCAACAGTCACCTTTTTTTCCTCACCTTTATGGGAGGTTGCTGCACCCACTCAGAGGCTAGGCCATGCATGCCAGCTCATGTCCAGGAGGCGGAAGGGCAGGGCTTGTGCTTTGGGCTGGCAGACGATGTGGAGCATGAAACAAGTCAGCAGTCAGGGCAACCATGGCCAGCGAAAAGCATGAGACTCACTGCCCCTCTGGGCAGGGTTAGACTGGGCAGAAACCTGGCAGGGAGGAGGTCTGCCCATGGTTAGGGTGCAACCCAGGCCATTAAAAGTCTGGGTATGTGGGAGCTGGAGCTGCTGTCTGAGCTCACAAGAGATCTTTAACTCTTTATATCTTGGACACTCATGGGAAACAAATACTGTTGCATCCTGCTTTCTGCTCACAATTCAAAAGCTCAGGGCAATTTTCCCCCCGACATAAATACATAGCAAAATATATAGCAAAGAAACAGAAAGGAAATACAGAAACACAGACAAGTCTAGGTTGGAAGGGACCTCCCAGGACCATCTGGTCCAACTTCTGTTGAAAGCAGGGCCTTAAACAAGGTAATTCAAGGCTCAGTCCAGCCAAGTCTTCAATATTTTTAGTGAGAAAGAGTCCACTCTCTTCAGGCAACTGATCCTACTCTTTAGTTGCTCTCACAGCAAAGAACGTTTTTAATAGCCAGGTGGAACTTCCCTTGAAGCAACTTGTGCCCATTGCTGCTCCTCCTGTCATAGTGTATCCTTGTGAAAGGCACATCTTTGGCACAACTAACCTTTAGGTATTGGAAGGCAGTGATTTGATTTCCCCACCCTAAGCCTTCTGTTCTCAAGGATGAGCAAGCACAGTTCATTCGATTGTGAAGTTCTCCAGCCCCCTAATCTTGCTGATCCCTCTGAACCATCTCCAGGCTTTCAATATCTCTCTTGAACTGGGGGAAGGAAAACTGGACAGTGTGTTCCAGGTGTGGCCTAGCAGATGCCAAACAGAGTAGGAAAATCACATCCCTTCATCTACCAATAATAGTCTTACTACTTCAGTCCAGGATGCTGCTGGCCTTCATTGCTGCCAGGGTACATGGCTGGTTCATGTTCGGTTTGCCGTCTGCCAAGACACCCTGTACTTTTTCAGCAGAGCAAGTGTCCAGCCAGCCAGTGCCCATCTGGTGCTACTGTTTGGGTTTATTCCATCCGAGGTTCAGGACTCGATGTTTGTCTCTGCTGAACCTCTGATACCTCTCTATATGGTGGCTTTTCCTTCCAGCACATCTACATCCTCTCCCAGCTTAGGCTCGTCCTCAAATTTGGTGACAGTGCATTCAATCCTATCTTCCAGATCATTTATAAAGCTGAATTGCATTGACTCCAGATGAACTTTATTTATGACCAGCTGCAACATGACTTTGAGCCTTTAACAACAACCCTCTGAGCTCAGCAGGTTTAGTCAGTTTCTCAACCATTTTTTGTTTCATCTGTCCAGTCCATATCTTAATGGCTTGTCAAAAAGGATTTTGAGAGACGCTGTGTCAAACACCTTGCTAAAATCAAGGTAGATGATATCTACAACTTTCCCCTCATCCACTGAACAAGTTGGTCAAGCATGACGGACCCTTTATGTTTACTTTTCACAGTCAGCATCTTGTCATTTGTGTGCCTGGAAATAGCTTTTGTAAGGGCCTGTTCCATAGTTTTCTCAGGGACCGAAACAAGACCGACTAGTTTGCTGTTTCCTGGGTCTTCCTTTTTTGCCCTTTTTGTAGGTGGACATAGTATTTTTCCTTCACCAGTATCCAGACTGGAAGACCTCTCTCTACACAAAGCTGTTTACTCATTGTTTTTCACTTTCCCTGCATGGGGGAATAATGTGGTTGACACCAGACAAATTGCTTAAAGCACTATGGATGACAACATGCAAAGAACAGAAGGTCCTTGTGTGTAGTGATACCAGTCCAAATTAGTTAAACAGGACAAATTCTGGGCTGTAAATGGCAATGGTTCATGGTGACATATAGTCTAGATCTAGAGATGCCCTTGTTGATGGTAGAATAATCCCATCTGCAGATCTAGGTGAAGTAAAGTGCAGTTCTGTGTAGCATAAGCTATCATTAATATTATTCTTGCAGGTTTTATTTAGCAGGGACTGGTCTTTGGTCTAGCATGCATTCAGCAGTCAAGATTTTGGCCTCTCAGCCAGTATCTGGAAGCCAGATCTCTCCAAGAAGGAGTGAGCTTGGTTTCACAATGCAATCATGATATTGCATGCTGGTGTCTGGTACCGTGATGGGGGTCATTAGATGGAGCTATCACCACCTGAGAGGTGGATAGAGTTCTTTTAGAGGTCAGTTATTAGCTGAAAGGTCTGGGTAAAGTTTGTACAGACCAGCGTAGTAAGTGGACTGATGTTGATATCAATAATTATAGATAGCAGTATGTGTTTAGGCAGTGCAGTTACTCAGCACTATTACAGCAGCTGTACAGCAACATACACTGTCAGACCGGTATGCTTCTTTCATGTTGCAAAACAAGCTACACATCTTTAGCCCAGACTTTCCAGCTTTGAAATACCAGGAGTTATCCAATGATACCATAATAGTTGCATTGGAACCTGCTAATTCTACATTTTAATAACCACCGCATTGACTAAGCTAGGAAATATGTGCTCTCCACTACCAAAGGATAGGTTTTTCTGCTCCAGCTCAACAACTGACTATGTCCTTCATATATTAGCTGTTGGTGGCTCATGATCTGGCTTCTGAGAAGAGTAAGAGGAGAATAGCAAGGGCTGAATGGGAAATTATAGAAAGGCCAGGGAGGTTCACGCGAGGCCAGTGAATGGTACTAACCTCCAAGGCAGTGATTTGCCAATGCGCAGCTGCACATGGGTGTCCTTCTTCCACACCTATGGATTCAAATTTTAAGGTGTAATTGTAATTACAATTGTAATTGTAAGGCAATTGACATGACATTGCTTAACGCTGTTATAAATATTCACAGAGCAGGTAGCTCTGAGCTGTGTTAGACTTCTTATGTCTTTACTACTGAACCATATCCTCAAGCCTTCCCTCTAGGAGGGTGGAAACCTGGCATCCACCCAGGCTCTGTTAATACAAACCCCAAGTTATTTCAAGATCATAAGACAGAAAATGTGCTTTTTCCCTCCCTTTTTCCAGTCTTTTAAATTTTTTTTTCACGAGAATTATCCATTTCTGGTCTGGCTGGAAAGAGTCAATAGAAAACAAGACACCAGTGAAACATGTCATTGCTGTACCCGTGGTCAGTATTACATGTGTGTACTTTAATAGTCAGCTGAGTTTAAACAAATACACAGAACTCCCTTTTTTGACCAAGCAAAAAGTGACAGCTGTTTGTGCTGGTGTTTCCCTTGTGCTGCAGGCTGCCTGCTGGCATTGCAGAGGAGGAACTGTTTGGGGTGTCATTTGCTTGAAACACTTTATCATGCCTCCCCACGAGCCCTCCCTCCGTCTGGCTGCTTACAGGTTTTGAATGAAAGGCCCTGTTCACACATGCGGCAACTCGAATTATCTCTAAATAAACTAGTATATGTGGAGAGTAATTCATGAGCACTTCCAGCGCAATGATAAATGGCAGGCAGGGCCAGTGCGTACAAGGTTGGTGCCTCAGGGATGTGTCTCCATCAAGTTCTGCAAAGATACTCTAGAAGGGTGTGGAAACATGACCTTAAAATAAGAGCTGTGTCTTTCGGAGGTTTACAGACCAGGCTGTAAGTGACAGACATGCAGTATTTCATCTGTCACCTCTTGTCTAATATTGTATCTCCAGAACTTGACAGATACTTCGGGTTTTACCCCCAATTTGCCCCTGTGTGATTACCAATCTGCTTCCTGAAAAACAAGAGTCATCTTAGCCCTTAAAAGATGCCTTATACAGTCAGTTCTGATAAATACTAACAATAAACGCTAAGAATTTATGTACTGTCCCGCTATTTTCCAGCCCTTGCTGACATGATTCTTGAACTGCAGCTGAGTTTTGGCTGAATGCAGGCCATTGTCCTGCGACGACCAAGAGAGAGAGGAAAAACCTGCAAATACAAGAGCCACAGGAGGTTGTGGCAAGGTTTATCCCAACAGGTTAAACAGGGACAAGGCATAGCCCTGAGCAGTGGTGTATACCTGTCCACACTGTAAGCTGTTAGCACAGCTCCAGCCCACACAGGCTAGCACTTCTCCAGACAACGCCCGAGCGCTGTCTGGGGACCTGCACTGGCCAGGGGCCATCCCCAGTAGTAATTTGGCTGCAGGCACCTTGTTCTGGGGAGGTAAAAGGGCTTAGCTGTCTGGATATGAGCTGCTGGGCAGTTGACTCCAGTGCCAGGGAACAGTCCCTGGCTTGTCTTATTTACATGCGTGGACAAGATGAAGGCTTTGGGATACAGGAGCCTCAGTGGTGAGGGACAACATATGTGAATTTTGCAATTCTAGATGCGGTTTTGAAATACATATTTCTGTTGAACTTTCAGGTACTGCTTTCAGATACTGTCTCTCTCAAAAACCCTGCACTTGCTGAATACCTATTATTGCTCCCATATGGCAAGGAAGGGAAGAAATCCTTCAACTTCAGATAACAGACATAAAATAGTGTGAAAGAAATGTGAAACGACTGGGGAGGAGTTTTGTTCTGATCTACAGAGAAACTGTAGGAGATTGATAGATTGCTGCTGATACAATTGAAAAGCACACTGTATCTCCCTATTTGTGAGTAGATGGAGAACAGAAGTAAAGACAGCTCAAAAACATGGAAATACCAAACAGAAATGGTAGTCAATCTGATGTACAGGGTCTTACTTGTCACATAAAAATGTCTAGGCTTTGTCTGTACACATCTGTACTCGTGTCTACTTCTTTATTAGGCATAAACTCATAGCAATTCACTGTAGTCAAACTGGTCATACCTGTAGATCCTGTTGAAAAAATGACTCTTTTTCTGCCCTTAAAATCCCAGCTGAAATTGATAAAAATAAATAAGTAGCCTTGCCTCTAAGGAATGATGCTCCTGGGGAAAAAACTGTATTGTGATTTGAATCAATGCTGCAAAGCTCATCCTGTATAAACCATTAGTCCTGGAATCCAGCACAGCTGAATTATAGGTGAAATGTATTTTGGTCCATTGCGTCAATGTGTTGCTTGTACTGGGGAACCTGAAACTGGACACGATGCTCCAGATGCAATCTTATGAGTGTCAGAAAAAAGGGAATGATGCCTTCTTTCAACTTACAGTTGTCTCATCATAGAAGGTAGCCTGGCTGGACAGCCAAAAGATTAACAGCACTCTGCTTGTCTACACTGACCATGCCAGGTTACCTTCAGAGGAGTTAGCATGTCTTTGGCTAAGGCACTAAGGCTAGAAATATGACTTGAAAAGTAGAAGGTGGCCTGGGTTCTGCTTGTATACGTAGTTGTATCTGCATGACCTCTTAAAATGGAGTCCCATGAGCATAGGGTGTGTGGTCAAGAGCCAAGTATGTGACAAGATCTAAAGGTAGGAGGGATTTGTCTGGTATCTCAGAGGGCTTAGGGTGTAGGATGGTCCTTTCTCAGTTCTGAATGGTCTTCATACATGGTTCTGTATCCATCCAGGCTTTCGTATCTTCTGCTTTTTAACAAAACTAGCCTTGAATGAAGGGGCATGATACTTGACTCAGGCATCTTGATATAGCTGAACTGCTCTAGCTAGTGGAGCTGCACAAGGGTTTACAATGTTTATGCTGAAGTGAAGAACATGTGAATAAATTAGTAGCCCTAAAGTGCTGAAAACAAACACTTTGGGATAAATTGAGAGGATGGGAAAAATGCCCCCTCTCCTTGCCTTGCATCATCTCACATTCCATCCTTTGACTATGCTCACCAAGGTAGGTGAAGGGGATCGATAGATGGAGGAGGTTATAAAGCTCTTGTCATGTTCCCAAGGTCTGAAATCCGTTTAAAAAAATGTGTGCAGCCACAAAGCAACCTGAGAGCCTCTCTTCTCAGGCTGGGAGGTCTGAGCACTGCCAAAGGATTCTGGCCCCCTCTCCCAGCCTGATGCTTTGAAAGAATAACATTTAGCTCCATGATACTGCGGGTCTGTTGACTTGTGCTTATATGTTTGTGCTTGGATGCGTGCACAACTCAAAAGCAGGTCTGAGGTTAAGTAAAGCCCCTTGCTTGGTGGGAAAGCTTGATCAACATGTCACAGAACATGACAACTTCCATAATGGTTTTTAAAAAATGCATATGGGATTAGCTGCCAGCTTCCAGGGGAGGGATATGTGGTAACCACTTGAAATATCTAACTTCTGGGCTCTGCCCTCATCTCCACAGCAGTTTTGAGCAAATCATTTGATATCTCTATGCCAGCCAGTTGATCTGTAATACTGTACTCTTTATCTGACAACTTTGAGTGTTGTGTGGCTTATTGAAGGTCTTTTCATGTCAGAGACTTAATGTAGGCTTTAGTGATATTTTTTTAATGTTCAAATTGAAAATGAATGCCTTTTTTTTCTTCTTTCTGTCTGTATGAAAAGACATTTAATACTTCTGAAAATTTACTCCTTTTATTGTGTCTTAATTCAGGCATTTAAAACCATGGCCCATTTTGAATTTAGGCCAAACACCCCTGCCATGGCATGACACAGTTTTCTCTTGGTTGCGCAAACAACCTAACTCAGCACAAATGAGTATGGAGGTGAGAGTGATAAGAAGATGGGATGTTACATATCTTGGCTGCAAGAATATAACAAAGGTTTGTCCTGTGTACATTAGTTGGAGCATGCTCATATGTTCCTCCAAGACAGTGAGTTTTGCTCTTTATGAAAGGCCTGTGTAAGCATGAAGTACTGGAAATAAAAAGACAGCTGAAGGCAATTCTGCAGTCATTATGGATTTTTATTTCAGCAGCGATGTGACTGCTGGGGTCAGTAGTCATACCCAGAGTGGTCCTGCTTTTCATTATACTAATAAGCAAATGTTGGGGTATCTACATGGAAAGAAGAATACTTATGATGCACATAAAAAAATTTTATTAGGCAGGCAGAAACCCAGAATGATGCCATGTCCTGCTTACCACCTTCTAAGGACACCTCTTCTGCCAACATTTTAGTCATTCGCCAACAACCGCATTTGCTACATCCTTTTCAGTAATACACTTCTGCTACACATCTTGAAAGAGTTTAGAGTTGAAGTAAAACTGGTTCTCCCATCCCCACTGGACTTCAGCACAATGAGAATGAGAATCAGGTAAAAGGCTTGTGAAAGCAACTATTTTTGGCTCAGCCCTGATAGGACAACAGCTTCGTTGTTCCGCTCTGATATTCAGTCAGTGTGACTCATCTGTAGAGGACTTTCTGGCCCTTTTTCTTTAAAAATGTGCTCTGTCCAGAGAACTGACTGAAACTATCTAAAACTTGAAACACTGAAGAACAGCTTGCTCATTTGTTGGGTGTTGGTTGATCTTTTCTAAACCATCTCAGCTCAAAAGGTTGAATTTGTGCTGTCTTATGCAGCAAGGTGTTTTCAACCAAAAGAGAATTTTTGTGGACTTTTTTTTTCCTTCTGGAGGAAGGGAATAATGGAGAGAACAGGTTTCAAGGCTCCTGCAGAGAGTAAGGTCAGGTGTCCTTAGAGACGGTGTAGGTGATGGCTGCTTCAGTGTGGGAGGAGTTGGAAAGACTGGAAGAGGCCACTCTGAATGTCACCCTGGCCTCTGGTCATACCTAGCTAACCTCTGGCTTCAGAGGATTTTCCAGGTCTCTGGGACTCCCAAAGTATGAGGACTGTTGCCAAGCTTTGAGGGTGCCATGGCTAATACAAATGTGACACTCAGCAGAGAGCCTGGAGACACTTCCTCCTTGAGTCCCCCCATTATCTAGGATTCAGGAATGCCACTTGTCCCCAAACTGGGGAAAAGTGAAAACTGTTTTTTTCAGTCACTCAAATACCAGAAAGAAACAGATGTTTGAGAGCAATGGTTAGGGAGAACTCAGACTTGTCATCCTTCTAGTGAGGACATGTCCCTTCCTTTCCACTTGTGTGTTTTCCCTGAAGATATAATCTTAGGCTGCAGTTGGACAAGATAAGCACTTAGTGTAAAGCTGTGAATAATCTCTCTCTCAAGGGCTTTAAGTACCAGGTTGAAATAGGACTTTAGAAAGGTGGGTGACAGCTCCATTTCCCAAGAGGAGTTTCCATGCACGGAATCTGGAAGTGGCCTGATGTTGACATCAGTGACCTGCTTTGTTGGCTGTACGTGAAATCTGGCTCTGCTGAAATCAGCAGCAAAACTGCCATTGAATTTAAGAGATCTGAATTTCAACCCCAGTACATTTAGTTGAATTACATTTTTTTTTCCTATAGGTATGTAGGCATGGAGGACTTGTGGAAAATATTTATAAGATCGAGACACCCTTACCTTTATGGCAAGGGGTGGGCAGATGCCACACATTTAGAGTTTTGCCTGGCACTTTGAAATGCTTTTCATTTTTTCCTACCTGCCTTCTTCAGCTTTCCAGATTAAACTTGTGCATGAATGGCAGGTCTTATTATTTTGAGTGTTCTGTGTTTCTCTTCGCTATTTAGATACTGAACTTGCAAAACATACCTCTTAGCAGGGCCATTCATTCTCAACTGGATCTTAATGAGACCAGTCCTTCCTCTTCTGGGAGAGAATGCACCTCTGGTGAGAGAAGCCCACCTTTCACAAACCACAGTGAAAACTTGTTTTTTCACTGAAACACAAAGCACACAGCTGCTTGCAAATGTCAGTTTTTCTTAGCATGAAGCAAAAATGCATTTTGTAAGTGTGGGACACACATATTTTGATGTGGGTCTTGAACAGGGCTTCAGTATAGGGATAGCTCATCTTTAATTTATAGTTACAGGCAATTGAGCTGTTCCAGGAAAAGACATTTTGTGGTTCTTGGGCCATGGAAGAAGAAGGATAAAAACGTTCTACCCTAAACAGAAACAGTTACAACATGCAATACAGACCTATGTTCCCTGAATGAAAACTTAGTGTAAAGCTCTTGAAATGTTTTTCAGAATTAAAATCACTGAGAGATTGATGCTAAGACTCTTTCAGGTATCGTCTATTCTTTCACTGGGAAAAAACAAAAACATTCCTGTTTGCTACCTCTGTTGCCACAACAAAGTTAAGTTAAATCTAGTTGGCAGCTGGTCGCAAGTGGTGTTCCCCAGAGCTCAGTATTGAGGCCAGTTCTGTTCAGTATCTTTATCAGTGATCTGGACAAGGGGATCAAGTGCACCCTCAGTAAGTTTGCAGGTGACCCCAAGTTGGGTGGGAGTGTCGATCTGCTCGAGGGTAGGAGGGTTCTATAGGGGGATTTGGATATGCTGGGTTGATGGGCTAAGGCCAGTTGTATGATGTTTAACTAGGCCAATTGCTGGGTCCTGCCCTTGGGTCACAACAGCCCCATGCAACGCTACAGGCTTGGGGAGGAGTGGCTGGAGAGCTGCCCAGCGGAGAAGGCCCTGCGGGTGTTGGTTGACAGTCACCTGAACATGAGCCAGCAGTGTGCCCAGGTGGCCAAGATGGCCAACGGCATCCTGGCTTGTATCAGCAATGGTGTGGTCAGTCCAGTCCAGCGGGAGTAGGGAAGTGATTGTCCCCCTGCACTTGGCACTGGTGAGGCTGCACCTTGAATACTGTGTTCAGTTTTGGGCCCCTCAGTACAAGAGGTGCATTGAGGTGCTGGAGCGTGTCCAAAGAAAGGCAACAAAGGTAGTGAAGGGTCTGGAGAGCAGGTCTTATGAGGAGCAGCTGAGGGAACTGGGGTTGTTTAGCCCAAAGAAGAGGAGGTTGAGGGGAGACCTTATTGCTCTTTACAGCTACCTGAAAGGAGGCTGTAGTGAGGTGGGTGTCAGTCACTTCTCCCAAGTAACAAGCGATAGGTTGAGAGAAAATGGCCTCAAGTTGCACCAGGGGAGGTTTAGATTGGATATTATGAAAAACTTCTTCACTGAAAGTGTTGTCAGATATTGGAACAAGCTTCACAGGGAAGTGGTTGAGTCACCATCCTTGAAGGAATTTAAAAGAGGTATAGATGTGGCACTTAGGGACATGGTTTAGTGGTGGACTTGGCAGTGTTAGGTTGATGGTTGGACTTCATGATCTTAAAGGTATTTTCCAACCTAATTGATTCCGTGATTCTAAGCTATAACCACATGTTTTAATCTGATTATAAGGCCTGCTGCAGGAAATTGTCTGGCCTGTCTTGTTCCAAAGGTTGACTTAGTTGATCAAAATGACATTTCTGGCCCAGAAGTTCATCAGTCATTAAGGTGATATGATTATAGAGGGATTTATAGACTTTTAGGGTTTAAAAGCATTTTAGAAATAGTAATTGATTCATGCTTTTCTTCCACTGAAATGCAATCACCACCAAGGAACAGGTCTGTCTTGTTTTTTTCAGGGGACAGCAATGGGGAAGATGTAGGTAGGCAGCATGTAATTAAAAAAAATTAATTTTATCAGAACTTTGCGTTCACTCTTGTAAAAGAGCTATGGGATTTTTAAGGGTCTCTGCAGGTTGGGCTGTAGAGCACCAGCTGTAAAGTCACCTTAGGATTGTGTTGGGGTTATTGCTTCTGTACCAACAGTGGGAATATGTTGCTGGATTATCATTACCTTGGCCTGGAATATCTCAGTGCCCTTTGATCAGCATTTGGGTAAGAGAAATTTCATTGTACCTCTTGTTTGGTACTGCAGGTAACTGTGTACTGCAAATACAGCTGCGTGTCTGGCAACACGCTGCCTGTGTGCCTGCCGCTTGGTCAGACCACCTGGCTGGTCTCCTTGCTGAAGGCTGTTACTGCAAACAGCAGAATTGTTCTGCAGTGTGGTATATTCAGCCTTTACTGATGCTCACCACAGCTTGTCCTAGAAGAAAAATGGATAATTGACTAATCTGTCAGAAACTGCCTTTTCCTAAATCATAGGAACAAAGAAAAGCTTGTAAGGAAACTGGTGCCCTATCTTTATCAGCCAGCCTTTCCTTATTTCCATTACACGCAGCCTTGCTTATGTCTCTGACACTTGGGGAAAACTCAAATTCTGCTCCTCTTCTTCTTCAGACCAAGTGGCTTTGGGTCTGCCAAAACCCATTCAGTTTGAGGGGAGTCTTTCTAGTACTGTCAGCTGGTTTTTGATCATCTCCTCTGCTTGCACCCCTTTCGGAAATCAGAAGGCACACATTTAATTTACTCTTAGAAAGCTGATCTCAGGAAGGCAGAAATCAAATAACTTCAATGCAGCACCTGAATGGCCTGCTAGAAAAGATCTATCAGAGGGTTGCTCATCCCAAAGAAAGAGATAAAAAAGAGATGACAAAGGAAGGATTTTCTCCTGGATATAGTATGATTTCTAATATTTTCTATTAAATACAGTTCAATTGAAAAACATAGAAGACAAAGAAATATTTTTTATGCAGCTTGCTTCCTCTGCCCCATGGACAAATTCCACTAGACCAACTTCTTACACCCCTACTTTAATCATCCTTGCTGTAATAAAAGGCCTATGAAAGTAGTCAGCTTTCACCATTTAATATATGCCAACATGGTGAAGTGGGCCAAAGAGTCTGAATCAGTACTGGCAAATACCTGCAGGAACTAAGGAAATGGGCTTCAAATCTTACCTCAGAACCAGCAATGAGTGATTTTATTTTTTTTAATACCCTTGTCTCTAAGGAGGTGTCTTTCATGGAGATAGAAGTTTTACTTATTTCTGAACTATGGCTGCAGGTCTAAATTAAAAGAGCAGCCGATCTTGAGAAGTCCCAAAGGGGTGGAACAGCACAAGGGCAGAGGGTCCTTGATGGCTTCACTGGGGACCTGGGAAGCATAGCGGGAGCCTGGAGGGACTGAGGAGCAAGCTCCAGGGTGCCTCCTCTGTGTCAGGGTTTATGTATGGATGGCATGTGCAACTGTACCCTGACTTGGGAGCAAAGCATCCCTGGGGCAACTACCACAGAGGACAGCTCATGACAGCTCCTGGGCCAAGGGTGGCTGGCAAAAGTGACAGCTACCACCAGTCACTCCAGGTGGATGGATTCAGCTGCTGAGGGAGCACCTGAGCTGGAAACAGAGATAGCTAAAACTTAAGCTGTTCTCCATCTGAGCTGTACCTCTTGGTGCCAGATGGGTCATGCATGAAGGGTGGTTCTGATCTGAGGATCAGATGGGGCTTCTTGAAAGCCCTGGGCATTCAGGAGCCTCCACTGGAAGAGGGAAAGCCAGGAAAGCTGCAAACTCAGCTTCTGCTTGGGCTGAAAAGTTTTCAATAAGGGCAACTCCATGGGGTGGATGGCAGGTTTGAGGGGCAGCAGACAGCATGATAGGGACTGTGGCTGTGTGTTGTTTCCCTCCTTTCTGTAAAGAAAGGGTTTCATGTCTTTGATTCAGTACTTGCTAGGATGAATATTGCTTGTGCCAGAGAAAATCTCAGCAGTTGTCCTAAGCATCTGGGCTGGGACTGGTGCTGATTTTACTGCTGCTCTTCAGCAGGGGCCTTTGGAGACTAAACCTGACCCATTCAAGGCTTGGCAGAGGGGTTACATGTGAGCTGTGTCTCGCTCTCAAAACCCCTAACTGGAACCTCTAGATGGTACTGAAATGCTTATATATCATAAGGACAAGGTATTCTTTTCATCTCCTTGTGCTGAGTGGGATGTTAGCTCTTGGGGATGGTATCTGTGTCTGCCTGGAGTACACTGGATCTAACACAGAGGAGTGATGGGGAATCTGTAACAAAGCTGTGGATGCTCCTGTCCTTTTCCATAGAAAACTTGAAATCTAATAAAACTGTTTGTCTATTTATTGTTTTACCTCGGCTCCCTCTCTCAGCTCGTATTATATTGCAGCTACAGAATTATTAATTAAGAAGAATATTGGATGTGGTCAACTTTGTGCACACCAAGGCTGTTATAGAAACAACAGCTACTGTAAAAACCTTTAAATAGTTCTATCAGTTTCCTAAAAAAAAGAGGAAACTTGCTGTCTTCTAACCAGTATTTTCCTATCATGGAATAGGATTGGGGGATTTTAGAGGATGACAAATCCACTATGAGTCAGTGGGGCAACATGGTGCTAAAGGAAGCTGCTCTACTCGGCTGCAGGCAGTGTGGGGTGTATTTCAAAAACCAAATAAAAAGTACCCAGACACTCAATTTTCTGCTTTTCTCAGCAGTGGCTGGACCATGAGGTTCAGTTTGGGTCTTCATGTTATAGAAGAGGACAAGGGGCAGTCTGTAGAGGAGACTACAGCAGCTGTGGAAAATGAGAATCAGTATTTTTGCAGAGGAGGGGCACTGGCCCAATGGGAAGAGAAGTGAGCAAGGACAGCTCATGACTATTACACACAGAAATACTCAGACTCTGCAGCAAGGCACCTGATAGTCAGAGGTGCTTTATCTCCAGGACCCTGCTCTGTATGGGATTAGAAATGCAAAAATACATTGAATACACAAGACTCTGTCAATCAGAAAATGGAGCCCCAGCTGCTTGGTTCTTTTTATTATTTTGGTTTTGCATCTGATCCAACTTGCAGGACTGATACCAATTCCTACACAGCAAAATACAGTCAGAAAACCATCCTGGGTGGTTTAAGCCCAAACTCCTTGGGGAAGAGTTCATCTGGAGGGTGGTTTTTATTGTCTTGACTGGCAAACAGCTGATCTGACAAGAAGCCTCTGCTAGTGCTGAAAGCTCACAAAAGTATTTCAGAAGCATCTTAATTCATGTCTTATATCTAGTTAGTGCCTCAGCAGAACCGGTAGCTCTACAGTAAATCTTTCAGCATTTGCACCCAGCTGCCTCTGCCCTCTTCTAACAATAAAGATGAGGGTCAATTCTTCTCATTAGTCAGTAGGAGCTGAATTTAAAAATAACATGCTGATGTTGCTGCATGGAAGTGTTTAAGTTGGGTTAAATATGAGGAAAAATAAATCGGGGAAGAGCAAGCTACAAAGGGAATTGCAGACTCATTTTCCAGTCTGAAAGATTTTTAGGGCAGGGACTGTCAATTATTTTGTTTGTACAACAAACAAACTCAACTTAAATGGGGCCTCTAGCTGCTTCCGTAATGTAAATTATTGATGCTGTTAGGATCCATCCTAGCTTTAAGCACAGGGGTAGTAAAACTGAAGTCTAGAGGAATCCTTTAGCTCAAAGTTAAATATATGCTTATGTTCTTTGGCCTTCTTGTGGCTGCTTTAGATGCTTATGTGCCTGACATGGTCTTGAAATAACAAAGCTGGCCGTGCTATGATGGAGGATACAGGTCTGAATAGACACACTTGGAGGTTCCAGATAATTCTCATGACCTCTCAGAGAAACTCAGCCCCATTGACTTTGCAGGAAACCACTTGAAACAGATAGTCCTTATCCAAAGTGACAGCAGGTACACAATCCTAATAAAAGAAACATGGACCCGTTGCACATCATTCTGTCATTGCGCTACCTTGCCTGACAAAGGAAGGTGGCATGCTGTGATCTGAAGAGATATGAGGTGACATAGTGCCTGACAAGGCATCCCAGTTGATGGAAAGGGAGTTGGGAGGTGGGGAATGTGAGAAGGGAGCGGGGCTGGAACCACCCAGAGCTGTGGCTCAGTGCTTGCTGGTTCCTTTGTGTTGGGTGGTCCGTGTCTGCACTCCCGGCAGCAGATGGGAGCCCGTGAGGTGCCAAGCTGAGCCTTGACTAAGCAGGAATGACAAACAAAAATAAAAAAAAAGAAGAAAGAAAAAAAGGTTAATAATCCTCAGGCACTGGGGCCTTTTTGGCTTGCTATTCTTCATCCCGGCCTCCAAACAACCTGCATGATGGCAGATTGCAGGCTTTTACAGATTTGCCAGCCCTTGCCTTTTGGAAAAAGCCTTGCTTTGTTTTTGGCTCATTTTACTACGCTCCTTTTCAGCCATCTCTCCCTCACTCAGAGGTGGGAGTTTGCAATGTATTATGCATGATGTTATTTAAACCTCTGTGTTGATCATGGTTTCTATGGGTGGGTTTTTTTTGTTTTTTTTTTTTTTTTTTTAAATATATCACCTGCCTTTGGGAGAAAGACAGTGCTAGTTCAGCTGTCCTCACTGCTCTGGCAAAAGGGTAGAGGGAGCTACGGGAGTGGAGCCCTAAGCCCTGCAGGTACAATGCCACGGTGATCAGAAAAACATACCTGATTATGTCTGGCTGTTTGTCCTGTTGGGGCCTCTGTGCTTTCTGGATCCTTCAAGCTCTCTCCTCTGTTCTCCCTTTTGTACACTTGTCCTTTCCTAAGGGATATGTTGCAGGCAGCCTGCAGGAGGTAGTGCCTGTGCTTCCAGCCAGAGGAACACCCTTCTGGACGAAAAGCATGCATCAAAGGCATCCCTCTTTAGCTCTTGATCTGCCCACTTGAAGTACAGAGTGGAGGGGCAAGTTTCTGTTTCTTACAACGGAGTTGTCCCCATGTGGTCTTTCTTTCAGGAACAAGGTGATGCCAAAAGCCTTTGGGAAGATGTACAGCAGGACCCCATGAGAGATCTGCCTCTGCTGAGGCTCCTGCACCCTGTGCTCAGGGAGGTGGTCTGTGACCTCAGCAAGCAATGCTCTACTCACCCCAGTGCCTCCTGTTCCCCCTCAGCTGGAGATGCTGCCTCCAAAAAAAGTGTGATTGTGCCTCAGTGAGAAGCGGCTTCTCCCAGCTTTGCCAAGTGATCACAAAGATGTTTGGCTCTGCAGAAAGATGGGTAGTCTTAGGGTACCCCGTGCAAGGCAGCAGCTCCTGCTCCTTGGGCTTGGAAGGGGATCCTTGGCCAAGCCTGGTGGAGCCCATCCTGAACTCTGTTGGTTCAGGAGACCCTGCTGAGCATGGATGGGTCAGAGACCACGCATAGTTCTAAGACTCACAACTCTTTGAGCGCTGTCACCTGAAGAGAAGATATTTCCCTTCTTCCAGCTTCTGGGTGTTTCCTCAAACCCTTTTCCTTCAGCAAGAGTCTTTTTCTGAGGGTGGGTGTACATATGTCATCCATGGAGCCTCCATCACAGCTGTGTTCACAAGGCAATATGCTATGGGCAGAGCAAAACTGATAATTGAATAGAAACTGAAAGAAGAAAAAAAGACAGAGTTACACAGATCAGGAAGCTTCAGATGATTGAATGACACTTTTGCCCCTCCGCTGAATTGTGTGTGTAGGTGTGCAATTAGGTTGTGCTGAATCAACCCCACCTAGGGTAGAGACGCTATCACCTAGGGTAAAGCGATGCCATTTAAATGAGGAAGACTTGGGACCTGTGCTTTTCAAAAAGCCGTTGAAGACCTCAGGGGATGCTTGCAAAAGGCAGTGCTGCTACATCTTCATGGCTTCCCCATCCCCAAGCTCCATGTGCTGCAGTCACACTGCCTGGTAGCAGTGGAGATTGTCTCCCAAATACAGAAAACCTCCATGCTCCTGTGTGCTGAGCAGCCATGCCTTCTGCTCTAAGGCCATTGCCCACCGCTTATCTAGGCACTGTGTGAAACTTGCCAGGTTTCAACCCTGGAAATCAGGTTTGGTTCATCAATCTCTGCAAATCTTTTGGCAAATCACTGGTTGAGTAACTTCTTGGCTGCACCAGGCTGACTCCTAAGCTTACATGAGCTGATTAATTTAAGCTGGAGAACCAAAGAAATTTGAGGTTATCACTGTAGAGGTTTTCCAGTTTTGAGAGCAACCATCTCTTGCTTCCCTAGAACAAATTTGGGGTCCAACCCTCCCTTTATGATGCCACTGTGGCCCAGGCAAGGGTTAATATCTCAAAGTCACCCGCCCTGCTGCCCACCCTGCAATGGGCTTAGCTTGCCCTTCCATTGTTTGGACTAAACCTTCCCAGATTTACTTACTTCCTTTTGATGTCTGGCAATGTTTGTTTATTAGCGCCAGTGGCCTGTGTTAACTCTGAGTAAGTCTTTGACTAAATCCCATTCTCTGCCTTTCCTCCTCCCTTCATGGACTTGTGAACTGATAAACTTCAGCGCCGGCTTTCAAACCCAGTGAGGTTAAACATGAACTTCTTTTCCACCTGTCTGCTTTCCCAGCTAATGGACTCTGGTGGCTGCAGAGAGGAGTTGTTTTATAGCAAACAGAAGGCTGCAAAAGTTGAATTCATTTCTGGTTTGTATGTTCAAGAAGTGGGTTTTTAACTCTTGGAGAGGAAAGGATTATTTTAGTTAACTCACTGCTGTCCTGAGGTCATCTGCTTACCCACAGCAGAGAAGTAAAAACAGGACAGGTATTAGCCAGTAAGTCACATAGAGTTATATATAGTCCGCCAAGCACTATTTTATTATTCCCCTTTTTTCATGGTGCTTAAGTATCATTTTAGGACTCAGAGTTTAGTCAGCTTCAATCTAAAGTATGAAGAAGAAAGAAGATGTGAGGTGTTTGGGAAATGATAAGTACTTCCTATGGAAACATTTGCAACAGTTCTGTTTTTCCTTTAATCACGGGAAAGTTCCACTAAAAGAACAAAGCCTAAAAAAGAAAAGTCCCCACTTTTTTCACATTTTTAATGTTTGAAAATTTTTACTTTGCTATGGGTCTATCTCAGGGGAGGAGGTACTGAAAAATCCCCTGCAACTATTCATTTTAAGACACAAAACTTCCTGACTAGCTTTTATTAGTATTTTTTAATTACAAATGTAAGCCCTATTTTCAGATTCCATACAGGTTGTGTGTGCTATGTTAATATGATTATAAAATAAGGCTACATGATAATAGTTTTGAAGTAAAGAATCTTTGGATTTTTGTTACTCCATTATTTTGTCTTCTAAAATGTTTTCCATCAGCAATGATTAATTCTTGCATCATCAGTATCTAAGAGTCCTAAAATGCCTTGTGGTTGCTTAAATGCTCTTTTCACAGGATTTGCAAACCCATTGATTTTTAAAACTGCATTTCAGGGGTATATAGACATTCCAGCTGGGGCAGTGTGGCAGGTCTGCACTTTCCTATGTAGTAAAGTGTCTTTGCTAAAAAGAACATGCATTCAAACCAGACACGACTGACAGGTGGCAAAGAGGAAGGATTATAGCATATGAATTGCAGAGTGAATCCAGATTGCACTGAAAGGTTTCAAAAGCCCAGGGAAAGTTTGTGGTCATTCAGGACTGAATTTACCATGACAGTCAGATGATGGAAGAACATCCCTCCTTCTTCTTTCCACTATGGTATTTTGTCTTCATATCAAGCTACAGTATTTGGGGGAAAGGGTTTAACCTAATTTTGGCAATGTTTCTTTGGGCAGTGGCCTTTGATCCCTTTTGGTGTGGTGATGAAAAGGCCTCTGCTGAGGGTTTCTGGGATGGTTTAAGAAACAGTCACCTGGTCCCTCCTGGCCCTGGCAGAGTGGTGTGTGGGAGTAGCTGCCTGTCTTTTCACCCCTCTATTTCACAGCCTGGATTCCCTTCCCCACCCCAGCCCCACACCAGCTTCTTCACCAGTGCCCCGTGCCAGCTTGGAGCTGGAGATGTACCATGTGGTTCTACCAGGAAAGGCCACCAACTGGATCCATAGGGATGCTAACGTGTCTGCCTTCCACTGATCCCCACAGGTACTTGGGACCTGGTCACCAAGCCTGCAAACCAGACTTCTCAGGACGTTTAGGCACTGAGGAGAGCAGACTGCTATTTAACTTTAAAGGTCAAAGCCTGACACTGTCCTCCTGTGAGTTCCATTTAGAAACTCTTTGGTTTCAAGAGGTCTCTGGTTTACACAATGATGGCTTTCTCCAGCCCTTTCTGCAGCCCGCCTAATGCCGAGATGTGCATAGAAATATTCTTCAGAAGCCTGGAAACAGCTTACTGCTTACCATGAGCCTGGGGCACTATTTTCCAATAGGTCAATATTTCTTAGGTTGTTATGATAACCAGTGACAAAACCCCTGTTTACATGGAAAACAGTATTGATGTAGCTAATGCAGTTGCAAATCCGTAATGCATTTCAGTTCAAATCTGCATATAGACACAGTCCTTTCTTTGTAAATGAATTTCCATAGCAGGCTCCTTTCAGAATAAGGCACAGATTTGCCATGTCTTTAACTAGGGCTGTGAGTCACAGAAGGCTGTGGTTCTCATTTCTGTATGGACAAACCCCAGGCTCTTGTATGTTCCAAATATCTTCCTTTAAACATTTATTTGCTTGTTGAGGTGCTGGACTGCTTGTGCCCTTTGCCTGAGCAGTCAGCCAGTTCCCTTTGAAGATGTTTACTAATTAAATCAGAACAAAGATGGAATGAATGTTAAGCACCTTCAAACACTTGGTGCGTGCTTCAGTCCCATGACTGTACTTCACAAGCTGCCATGAAATCTATACATTTTGGAATACACCACATAGCGATTCCTTTAATGGATTCTCTTTTTTAAACACATTAAAGAAAAAAAAAATCTGTCTTGTTTCACCGTCTGTTTTTCACATCTGCAACTTTTGCAGTAGGAAAGGTGCACAGTCTGTTGGATCTGGCAGAGCACCGAGACCCAGCACGGCAGATCCCAGCTCCAGCTGTGGCTTTAGGAAACTTACTGGCTCTGGTCCTTTTCCTTATCTGCCAAGCATAGGCTAGTACCTAGAGACACAAGTGCAAACCAAAACCCCAGCTACAAGTACTGCCAGCTTCAGGGGTAATCTAAATTCTGAATACCCCTTATTTTTAGGATCTGGGGTAAAGTTGCTTTCTCACTCATTTGGGTGTGACGCACTTGTGCTGATCTCAATAGCTGGAGATCTTTTTAATTAAAGAACAATGATAAAAAGCCACATAAAATGGGTTACATCAAAGCATCATCATACTACAAATGCTAATTATTATAATTATATAAGATTGCTCACGTTTATTTTCTAGGTGGGAAGGCACACCAGCTGGCTGGGTTTCAACGTGTGGCTTTTTCAGCAAAATTTTAAGGAGTCAGATGTCTTGCCTAGGAGTTGTTGTCCCTTGCAAGCTACACAGCTGTGGTCAGTCTCTCACCTAATGCAAACACCTCACTCAATGCATGAAAATTGACATGAGGGCCTTATTTTGAGCAAGTTCCCGTTTTATCTAACAACACAGACTTTCTTTGGTCTTTTTGTCTCAGGGACACTTTGCTTCTCCCTCTTCCAGACTGATGACTGCTGCTATCTCTGGGGAGGTAATGGAAGCGTAGGCAATGTCCTAGAGGTCTGCTGGCATTTTTACAGTGTGTTGTGTAACCATACCGACTTAGCCATCCCCCTGGGATTATGTCAGGATTTCAGGGTTTGGCCCTTTCCAGAGGAGTAATAGGTCCAGCGTGATCTGGTCCTGCTGTTAGCTCCAGGCAGCAGCTGGGATATGATATGCAATAGCAGCAGGGTCCTTTTCCCCACCAAGAGGCTGCTGACGAATCTTTTTGGGAGAGCAAAGCTGGAGCCATAGCAGGCACTGTTTGGTTGTTCCAGATAAATTATCTAGGGGAGCTTTGTCAGAAAGCTGGGAAGACATACAGCCCTAGAAGCCTTCCTCTAGTGAAATGGCCAAGGTGGAGAGAAGGACCCATGACAAGCTGGAGATGGTCAGGAGACATAAGGAAACTGCTCAGGGCACAGGAATAACCACTTCTTGGTTTGACTGCTCTTTCAAAGTCTCTGACAAACATTTGTTTCAAACAGACAAAAATTACATTAATCTCTACTTCTGGTGAGCTAACAAGCAGCCCCAATGCACACCTTAAAAACTCAAGGCTGCAGTCTTCATCGCCATATAAACAAACTTTGGTAGAGGGCTACAAATATCTTGTTAAGTCAAGATAAATGAAACAAAGTAATTTCAAATAATTCTCAATTAAAAATAATTAAAGGCTGTTAAAAATCTTGTCTAAAGATGATGTGTTTTCTGAATAAAAAACCCTAAATGAAATTATTCCAGAGTTGGGGGTCATTTTTTAAACAAAAGCAATTCAGTGGATTAGATAGAAACTCGTAAGAAAGGAGTTGCCAGCCCCAATTTATATTTTTTTTGCTGGTTAAAAACCCCAAAACCCCCACGTTTAGCTGAATTTTTTATTTATATTTTTTTTTTCTGAAACTGGTGAATGCAGGGGAATGGAGATGTGCAAGACAACTAGACTGTTGTCAGCTGAGTGTTAAATCTTTTGCATAAATATCTGTATGATCTCAAGACAGACCAAGTTCGAAGGGACCTCAGGATGTCTCTGGTTCAGAATCTTGCTCAAAGCTGAGGGAGCTCTGAGGTCAGATTGGGCTGCTCAGGGCTTTATCCAGTTAGCTTTTGAAAGCCTTCTGGAGTGGAAGCCCTATTCTTTCTAGACTGATGAGATTTTGGGTACCCCATGAGAGCCCATGAGGTGCGGAGTGCAATTATTTTCATCTGGAAGTGCCAAGAAAGGACTGTGGAGTTGCTCCACTTCTATGCCCTCATGGGTCAGAGCTAGACATCCTACTGTAAGCAAAGGTCTATCTTGCCGGGGAAAAGTAAAGTCAAGTGTTTTACTTAGTGTTTCTGTTCAGCAACTGGTTGTCCTGGGGCAAAAGCAATAACATACAGTTTGTCTAGAGCCAGATATGGCATCACATTTCAGATAACCTGAAGTTAAGGACAGTGATTTCAGAGGGGAAACCGAGGCAATGGGCCCATCTGATGGGACAGAGAAAGAAAAACCATTCTGGGGATAGACCACTAACAATATCTGGTACCTTGCTGTTATGCTGTTTCCTTTCCTGCACTGGAAATGAAGGCATGCACCTAATTTTCCAGAGACTTACATATTGTCTCCAGAATTCAAAGCTGTACAGCAAAATTCCTTTCATCTTTTAAGCAGCAGATTTTCACTATGATAAAAGATGCATTTTCTTTTTCTCTCTATTGAAGGAAAAGCTGAACACATATTTCCATTCTTTATTTTCCACACTACTTCTTTAATACAACTTCCTCTTAATAAAGGCAAACCAAGAGAAAAGCAGTATGGAAAAGCTCAGATAGTTCCATGAGTAACAAAGCCAAGGAAGTTTCATTTCCTATAGATCTGTATCCTGAGGTTGAATTTGTGTGTTTCTCTGGTGTCTAATGATAGCTGAATATGAGGCTGCTTTAGAGGGGAAGGGTCTCCTTGAGGTGTCTAATCCAGCATCATGGTCAGAGCAGGGCTAACTCTGGAGTTAGATTAGGTTCCTTGGCATCATGTTCAGCCAAGTTTGGAGATCTCCAAGGTTGGACTGTCCCCACCCTCTCAAGGCTCTTGTTTCAGCACTGAACCCCTCTGAAGGTGAAACTATTTTCTTTTGTCCAGCTGGAATAGCCCCTGTTGCAAGTTGCAATTGTTCCATCTTGTCCTTTCACTGTGCATCTCTCAGAAGGGGCTGGCTCCATTTCCCTATTTTCCTTCCATCAGGCAGTAGAAAACAGCAACTTAATCCCCCTGCCCTTAGATTTCTCCTCTCCAGGTTGAACAAAGCCAGCTGTCCCAGCCTCTCCTTGTACATTATGAGCTTCAGTGCCCTCACCGTCTTAGTGCTCTTCGCTTGGCTGCCTTCCAGTCTGTCTCCCTCTTATAATTGGGTGGTGGTCCCAAAAGAAGACACAATATAGGTATTTTCTTTATGTGATTTTTTTTTGTTTTTCTTCCTCATCCTCATATTTGCATAATTTTTATCTTTGAGCCTTCCACCTCTCTATCAATGTATTTATTATTTTTAAACTGATAATGGGTTTTAAAGTTATCCAAGGGAAGGCCAGCATACAGGTATACCCAATCGTACACAGTGTGATTACATAGGCCTCATACTCTTGGGAAGGAAGGCTAAAAGAAAACAACAGCAATGATAACATATTGCTCTGACACAGAGAGACAAAGGAAAACCCGGTGAGGACTGGACAGATATCCTTCCAGATCAGTCATGTCTGTAGAAGAGGTTACTTTTCTGAGGTATTTGTCATGGTTTCCTGCTGGTATTTACTGATGTCTCAGACAAAATTATTAAAATTAATTATTAAAATATTATTAAAATCAGCTGGGTTAATCTGGACACAGAGCAGAGGCTGTTTCATCTGTCTTGTTGGACCCTACTTTATGCAAATGCAGAAGTGACAGTAGAATATCGGCAGATATTCTGGGGGATGCCCTGCTTGGCACTCACCCATTTGAAGGTGTTGAGCCTGCAGACCTGCCCACTAGGCACGTTTCTTGCTGACCTGAGAAGGTGGAAGGAGGAACCTGGATTGTGAAGACATAAGTCATTGCCCTGCACATGGGGAAATCAAAAAAGGATGCGCCTCCACAATCTTGTATGATAAGGCTTTTTATGTCAGCACAAATGAGACCTATACTATTAAAAAAGTGTTTTACACCACAATAAGATGAGGTCATTTCAAGGAGCATATTTCTGGCATAGAAAAAGGGGTGCAGGTTATATGGGCAAAACTCCTCTTCAGCCTCTATAGCTTAGTGTAGTATTCTGCGCGGGTTGAAGTACAGCTATTTGGAAGTCAGTTTAGGCTGGGTGCTCTTGCCAGCTCTGTTATGTCTGTCACACGTTGCAGCCCAGCACACCCATGACTGATGCTTTCCAAAGCCTGTACTGTAGACATGGCCTAAACAGAACTGTTATAAATAATTTTGCACTAGTATGGCTGTATTGATTCTTGGAGGGTCAATGAGTCTGCTTTGCTTATATGATTACAGCTAAACTGGCAAACCTTCCTGAGGAGTCATCTCCGTTCGATGGCAATTCATTTTCAGTTTCTCAGATGTTATCATGAACATGGAAAACATCCGACAAATGGATTGTTCCCGCAGAAGCAATGAATGCAGATTAAATCACCCCTGAGTATGGCTAACTTTTCAGACAGCAGCAGAGCACCGTGCCTGTGTTATATTAGTTTTGCATGTTTAGAAGCCAGTGAGTGTTACATGTTTGACATGGCAAGTCATTGCTCAAGTTCCAAGGGCTCATTCTAAGACAAAAAGGAACTTCTAGAAAATCCATAGAATGCCTTGTTTAGAGGAAGACAGAGGTTGAAGTTGGAAACATATATTTCAAGGAGCTAAAGCCAGAGTTTTTTCTCTTTTAAATTACTGGGTTTGGTTTTATTTATTATTGGGTTTTTCTCTTTCCTATGCCATTTCATGTCTTTTCTACATGCAAACCTCTGTTCTCCTGTCCTCCAGCCCTCATCCAATAGTCAGCATCTGAAGGAATACCCTAAGATGGCAACAGATAATGAAGTTGGCCCTTTAAAGGGCCTTCAAATAATACAATGGTTTTGCATCAAGCTGTGGGTTTTATTTTCCACAGACCACGCAGAAATTAGCATGAACTATTGCCATTTTCCAATGCTCTGTACCTATGTACATTTCTTCCTTGAAGTTTAGGAGTTAGAGCCCCCTAAGCAAATATCCTCTTTTCCTACATATGAAGTCTGATCCAAATTACAAAGCCTCTGTCTTTACCAAGCAGACTTTTTTCTTTCCTCTCTGGTCTTACAGACTGTCTTATGCTAAGCAACTGAGTCATCTAGTTCCTCTCTACCTCCCAAGCTTCCTTTGGTGCTGAGTACTCTTCCTTTACAAGTTCAAGTCTGTGTTTTTCTGCTCGGGGACTTTTCAACTTTTCAGCCCTTCCTTCTTTTGGACAGTCGGTATAGGGTGTCTTTTCCTATTCATGGACTTGCTTTTCTTGCTTACCATTCAGGAAGAGCCCTGTCATAAAGAAATGACTTCTCCTTTGTTTTGTGCAACTTCTTCTGGACAGGAGAAAACATGTGCTGAAGGCCCTGGCAGTCAATGAGTTTACCCTACATTGAGCATTTCAGACAATTTTAGTGGCATTTAACAAACCACCACAGTCAGATGTCCCAAGCTGTCTTATGAAGTTGTTTCATATCCACCTACGTACTTACACAAAAACTCTAATAGTACGGAGTGCTCAGTGTCAAATTAAGAATCAGCGGCCTAAATCCTGATGAAATCTGGAAGATTTCAGTGGTATCCAGAAGCTGTTAGTTTCCCTCCAGTCATGCTTCCCAGCAGGGAGAGAGTGTTGTTGATGAACTTTTTACCTATTAAGGTTGTGTCTCCGGAAGTGTAGTAGAAATTACTATACTCCCGCTTTGTGGATTTTCATTGTCAGTTGTTAACAAGGGGCAAAACCAGGATCAGGTTTGAGACAGAGAAATCTCGATGGCTCAGATCCATCTGCCCACCAGCAGGGCTGCTGCATCATCTGTGGTGGGATTGGCACTTTAGCATCACCTCATATCACATATAAAACCAATGCTGTGGAATACTACAGTGCCTGCACTATACACTATGTTTCACCACCTTCACACACTCTCTTACTGAAAAAAAATTAAAAGTTAAGGCTGTATCTTCATTGCTTAGAAAAGGAGTGTTTCTGAAGCAGAAATGAAATGTGCAGTGAGAACCCACAAGGTTCCATAGGAAGCAAGATTCAGGCCAGTCAGTTTTAAGTACAGCTCTGCCATGTAGTTGAGAAGACCTATTGTGTTAGCATAGTATTGCCCTGTTGTTAGCTTTCAGGAGATGACTAATGTGCCTTAATTAATCCCTGTGTGAAAAACATACTTTGTAAGTAACACAGACAAGGCCAAAACTGCAAGAAAGTTATTGCGAGCTGCAGCTTTGTGACTTGCTTTACAACAGGGAGATGTTGTCTGCATAAGGAGGCCAAGACAAACTGTGCTCTTTGGTCAAAACTGGTTTACTGAAAGAAATGATAACCTGACCTTAGCTTAAGAAAAAGCATCTTCATAAGTAGAAAAGTACTATGGAAAATTACAATTAACCAGGAAGACATGACGGATCATGCAGAATGGCAATGAACAGCGGGGATGCTGCACTGTGACAAAAGTACAGGGAGTTCAGGTGTACTGTTCTGTATAATCTAGGCACGATTTCTGCATGCAGTGTAAGTACTGTTGTGAATTTCTTCCTCTTTTTTTTTTTTTCTAGATTAATCTTGGTAATAAAGTTAAATCCTGACTTAAATCAGAGTATTGGTAGTGATAGCAGATACACACTGTCACTTTCAGTCAGAAAGATCTCAAATCTCTTTGTAGACAGGTATTGAAAGGTTATTTTTTCCAAGCTGAAACCCAGCTCTCTCTGGAGTAAAAATGAAGTAGAAAGTAGAAACATGCAGAAATACCAGGCCAGGAAGTGAAGACTTCCCCTTCCAACCGAAGGGCAGAGGGACGGTTAAGTTATTAAAATATTAGCCAGAAGACTGACATAACAAAACTGCCTTTTCCAGTGTCTTGCATTACACATGTAAACACTGTATGCAATTGAAAATAACTGATCCAAGTCAGCAGTAAGTGAAATTTCCCTCTGCGAGTTGGATATTTTGTTGATTTTACTTTTAATGTTTTGGTGCAATGCTACAACAGTCAGGTACTGTCTTTGAGACAAGGCCCTGGTCCAGATCAAAAAATAATTGAAAGGTTGAGGGTTAAAATGGTCTTTATGGGGCCTAAAATGCTATAGATTTATTCATTAGGTGCTTGCATGGGTATCTTTATCCTGAATGTGCTGGTCCTACATCTCGTACCCTGTGATGGGTTGACTTTGGCTTGCCTTCAAGTGCCCACCAAGTCACTTAGGGAGGTGAAACACATCTCCCTTTTAACATGTGCCCCTGGATTTGAAAGGAAGGCTGGTGTGAAGGTAGGAATACTGAAAGTGAATGATTGTTGGGGAGTGGCATGGCCCTTGGGGTGGGGCTATTTCAGTTTGTGCAAAACTATTTATGGATGAAGTGAAAGCAAACAAAGGAAATGGAATGAAATGAGAAAAGCAACGGGGATGCCACAAAACAGGCAGTGGTTTAAGAGCAGGGATAATTCCAGGGAATGAGGTCTAACACAGGGAAAACAAACTCTCACTCCATGTAAAGCCAACACCTGGATTCCTCTGAAATGCTCAGACCAGATCTGTGCTAGAAGGTAATGCCAGGTACAGTACTCGTCACAGAGCTCTCCTACTGGGGACACAGTTTTCCCTGGTGAAGGTCTGCTTTGGCTGGTGATTTAGCCCTTTCCTTTCCACCCTCTGATCATTAACAAAATAAATTCTGCTAGCAGGAACACTGTTTTAATGGATTATCTTTCATTCTGCTGGAGTTAATACAGCTATGTCGGGCCAAATCTGGCAAAGTTGGGCCGGCAAAAATTAGTGGCTTTAGCTTGACCTCAGATTACTCCCCCTCATCCTCTTTACTTTTTAGGATGCTGAAGCCTCCTGGTTGTAAAGTCAGATGTGAGATTTCAAATGAGAACAAGAACTGGTTCCAGAATTTCTGCTCCAGAAATGTACATGTTTCACTGCTGTGAGAGAAGGAGGGTTTACTGCGTGCACTGTGAAACGGCTTCTCCCAGCTCTGGAAACAAGTGCAGACTTGAGCAGGTTGCAGAAGCTCATGGGTATGTGTCTTGCACTGATAGGGCCTAGAGACTACACTCTTGGGACACTTTTGTGCTAAATGGTGGGAAACAGTAATGCGAATACCTTCATATTGTAATCCTTACCCAGCGGGTTTCAAGCCTGACTTCTGGAGGGAGAGGTTGGGTTGTTTTTTGCTTTTTGTGCATCCTGCTTGACTTTCCCACTAAAATGGGCAACAAAGATTAGTTAGGAGCTAATGAAAAGTTTAAGCTAGCAGAAATCTTTGCAGAGCCTCCTGTGGGTTCTGCATCAGACTTTAGCTGAATTTCTTCCTGTTAAGTGGTAGGTAGCTCTGTGGATGATGGTCTCATGTTTTAGGAACAGGACTGATGTGCTTGGGCAGAGCCTAACAGCTGCTCCAAAAGGCCAGCCTGAGCAAACCCATTTACGTAAACCACCCAGGAGCAATTGGGTGGTTGCAGCCACTTGTAACTTTGACCATGTTCTCCCAGTTTTAGTCACTGCAGCCTGTTCCAGTTAAGTGCAAAACCTCCGCTCCCCAGAGATCTTTGTGGGTGAACAGGAAGGCTATGTCATATTACTAATAGAAAAGAAGTGCTTTTACTCTACTGGAAGGACAGGAGATGGATGGGTATTTCAGGAGGAACAGTGGTCCTCAAATATATTTAGGTATTTAATTCTTATTGATTTTCTCATGACCCAGGTAGCATGTAAATACCTGGAACAATCTGGCCAGAGACAAGCTGGCTTCTTTATGAAACTGTACTGAAGGTTAAACATAGCAATGACTCAAACGCTAAAAGGAAAGCTGGAGAGCAAAAAAGCTTATTTGGGGCCATGAGAAAAGACCTGAAGGACAGCCAGGCAAGAACTGCTCTGTGAGATCTGAAGGTATTCTGTGCTGGCAGTTCATCGATGAAGGTTGCTCATTATTTGCTTATTTTGAACATGTTGTTTGCTGAAGGCCAAAGCCTGTCAGATCTTAGGAAGGCTCTTTTTCAAGAGCTTTTGTTGCTTCAGCAAACAGGTCATGAGTCCAACCCACCCACTCCACAAACAAACATTTCTCCAAATTATCAGGCGAATGGAGTTCATTTGACAGAGATGTCGGTTTTGTAGAGACAGATTGCTTAGGGTGTGGGGGTTTTATTGTGTGTGTCCAAGTCTTTGCCTTCCACTCCTCAACTTTCTCCTCATGCATCCTGTATAATGCCTCTGTGGGCGTGTGTGTTGATTTTTTTCCGTTTGGAGCAGCTTACCTCTCTAATTTTACTCACTAAGTATTCAGTACTTCAGTTGGCTGTGTTACCAGAGCAAAGGCTATAGCTGAATAAAAATAACTGAATTAAAATAACGTTGGCTTATGAAGGCCCTGTGTTGCTTAGGAAGTTTGAGACATCAGTAAGCAGAATGGTAATTCTACCTGCTCACATGCAAATTGGTTACCTGTCTGCTTTCCATACCATCCTCCATACTCGCATATGTGCAACATCGCATCTACTGGTGAGCTTTATAGTGGACTAAAAGGAGATGACAGCAATAACTGAAGTTGTTTTTTGGGACAAGGAGGAATTGTAAACGGGTAGGAGTATTTTTCAGAGACAGAAGCATAACTCACAGAATGCTTGAACTTGAGTAGAGGTGCTTGACTCATTGAAATGAAAGTAGGGCAGGAATTACTTATAGATGGTATCTAAAAGATATTTCAGTGGCAGACTGCTGCAAAAATGCTGTCTTAATCTTGCTGTTCAAGAAACCAGTTTGGTTCTGAGAAAGAAATGTGAAGAAGAGTAGGTGAGAGCAGCTTTCAGAGGAAGTTAAATAGATTGCTTGTCCAAGAGAAGGGAACAGAGAAGTGATATGCAGAAAGAAGAAGAGAGCTCATCTCTCTCCACGGATGATTAATTCAGAAAATAGAAGAAAAAAAAAAGACTGGAAGACATAGCTCATTGTGATCTTACATATAAATCCATCCACATTGTCAATAGTCATTAATTAGAAACTATTTTTGTCCAGATTTTAGCATTTGAGTTATTTTTTTTTAGGGTTTGGTATTTTTTTTTTGGAGGGTGGCTTTTGGGTTTGTTTGGTTTGGTTTTTCTAAATGTGGCTGGTGGAATTCAGAAATGCAAAAGCATCAATATGGGTTTTTTTAATGGGAGGAGTTTTGATAGGAAAATGTCATGGAATTAAGCCATGCTAGAATATTATTATTAACTGACAGATTTTGTTTCTGATTTTTGTGGTGTTTCAGTAAGTTTGCAGATGACACCAAGCTGGGTGGAAGTGTCGATCTGCTGGAGGGCAGGAAGGCCCTACAGAGGGACCTGGGCAGGCTGGATGGTTGGGCTGGAGCCAACGGTATGAGATTCAATAAGGCCAAGTGATGGGTCCTGCCCTTGGGTCACAACAACCCCACGCCACGCTACAGGCCTGGGGAGGAGTGGCTGGAGAGCTGCCTGGCAGAGAAGGCCCTGGGGGTGTTGGCTGACAGCCAGCTGAACATGAGCCAGCAGTGTGCCCAGGTGGCCAAGAAGGCCAACAGCATCCTGGCTTGTATCAGGAATAGTGTGGCCAGCAGGAGCAGGGAGGTGATAGTGCCCCTGTACTCAGCACTGGTGAGTCCCCACCTCAAATTCTGTGTTCGGTTTTGGGCCCCTCACTACAAGAGGTGCTGGAGCGTGTCCAAAGAAAGGCAACAAAGGTAGTGAAGGGTCTGGAGAGCAGGTCTTATGAGGAGCAGCTGAGGGAACTGGGGTTGTTTAGCCCAAAGAAGAGGAGGTTGAGGGGAGACCTTATTGCTCTCTACAGCTACCTGAAAGGAGGCTGTAGTGAGGTGGGTGTCAGTCTCTTCTCCCAAGTAACAAGCGATAGGTCGAGAGAAAATGGCCTCAAGCTGTGCCAGGGGAAGTTTAGGTTGGATATTAGGAAAAACTTCTTCACCAGAAGGGTTGTCAGACATTGGAACAAGCTTCACAGGGAAGTGGTTGAGCCTCCATCCCTGGAGGTATTTAAAAGAAGGGTAGACATGGTGCTTGTGGATATAGTTTAGTGGTGGACTTGGCAGTGATAGGTTAGTGGTTGGATTCTATGATCTTAAGGGTCTTTTCCAACCTTAACAATTCTATATTTCTATGATTGTATGATTTTTTTTTTCCTGGTGACTTTTGATTTCCAGTCTTTAACTCTGTGTTAAAGTTTTCTATTTATTCCTTCTTTTTCACAGTACATCAGATGTCTGCCTGCATGGAGCATTAAAGCCCAGGATAACTACCAATGTAACTTGGATATGAAAGGATTGTTTAATGCATTAAGTGCCCAACATCCCATTGGTACCGATCCCAGTTGTGATAAGGAGATGGGGACAGTGTTACCCTGCTCCTTCCTGGGACATCCTGGGCATGGCTGAAGATAGGTTTTTTATGTAGAAGAGATTTGCCAGGGAGAAGTAAAAGGAGGCATCAGGCACATATCAGGCCTCCACGGCACAGTTTTGAAAGTGCCGGATTCTTGCCTGGATTTTATAATGACCACATTTCCCCTTAGGGCCTGAAGAAATAAAGGAGACACAACACATGCTGTGGAAACAGCTCAAAAGAGCTCAGAAGAAATACCTATCAGCCAGTGGCCCCTCAGGCACATACCCTTCCCTTTCTCCCGAGCATCCTGCAGCTCCAGGGCTGCAAGGGTCACCGGAGCTGCTTAGGTTTCCTCTTTACCCGTGGAAGGCTTTGTACATGCTGGGAAACCCCTCTGCAGAGATGTGGTTGGCTTCCCTTCCCCTTTGAGCTCCTGGAGCAGATCAGCTGGTGGAGGTAAGGGAAGCCCTTAGGCTGGCGAGGATAATAAATGGTTTCCAGAGTCCTCAGGGCTGACGTGAAGTGCATCTTCAAAATGTGTGTGTGACCCAGTCTCCTGCCGGCTCAGTAGGGCTGTCATGGCACAACTCTACCACAGCCTTCAGGACAGCATCAAAGCACCTCTGAGGCATCTGCTACCAGAATTTGTCAGAGGTTGTTTATCCCAGGGACTGAGCTGGATGACCTCTTGAAGTCTTTGCCAGTGCCTAATTTCTGTGGTTATCATTAGCAACAGCATCCTGCTCTGAGCAATGCTGGCCTGTGCTCCAGCTAGCTGGAATGGGGGAAGAGAAACTGCAAAACAGACATCAGTTTTTATTAAGCAAACTGCAGATGCACCAAGGCTAACCTTGTGTTTTCTGAGCTGCTCATTTTATCCTTCACCAGTGTGAAACATGATGTATCACTTTTCCGGCAACATGGGTTTTTTTCCCCTCTGACTTGGGGTTCTGCTTGTGAAACAAAAAAAAAAAAAGAGTAAAAATATTTTCAGAATAAAAATAGTTTTAGTGAAAAAGGAAGGTTATGCATGAATAAAAAAGAAAGCTGCACCTTTCAAGATAAGTTATGCATGAGTACAACATTCTGAGTGGCAGTTTTATTCCTGAACGTGCAGTAGGTTTGTGTGATAACAGAATGTCAACTTTTACAGGTAGGTTTCGCAATTTCTTCTATGATCCAGATGCAATGGGTTTGGTGCATTTAAAGCTCATCTTTGACCTTTAGGAAGAAACTGTGTTCTGAAGTTGAGAGAAAAATAGCACCTGATGGCTGTTCCCTTTGGCTGCTGTATTTTTGGAGGCAAAGCCTCCACTGCACTATGAGAACGACACTCGTTATGCTATCCAAGAGGAAGTACACCAGGGTAAACAAGCAGGAGAAATTCCCTTACTATGTTTTTCACTCCTTACACATTTCTTCCCCATGACAGGAACTGCTGCTTTATCTATCAATATCCACATCTATCTATTTTTATAACTGCTTTGGAAGTAGAAGAATTTTGGGGTGAGGGATTGAGAGGATGGTTTTATTATTTTTTGGTTTTTTTTTTCTTTTGAGAGGGATAAAAAGGTAGAGAAGTGGCAAACCCAACCCCTTTTATAGAGTATTTAGTTCACAGATTCTTTTAGATCCTTCTTTCCTGGTTAATGGAACTATTTGATTTGATTCAGCATCATCATCTAGTCTTCAGCGATAACAGAACTAGTCCATAATGAGTTTTGTTGATCCAGAGAAAGGGATCCTAGAACAGCAGAGTAATTTCATTGTGAATAGTTCTTCAGTTAAGGAAGCAATGACATTACAAAGTTGGTTGTTGGAAGCTGAAGACAGAGAAGTTATACATCATTTATAGTGTTATTTATCTACACACTCAGATTAAATGAGATTAACAATCGTAACAAAATTAAGGGTGCTTTGGACCCGTGGATCTTGGGCTGGGATTTATCTCACCCAGCTTTGGGTACCTACAATATGTCTATACCTACTTCTCAGAACTTGGTGTCTTGCTTCATTTTGGTGAGGATCGAGACAGCAGAGTTAATGAAGTTTAGGATGTGATTCTCCCAAACAAAGGCGGGCACCTAATTTAGGATGAGGTGAATGAAGCTCTGAAGCTCCATTGGCTATAATGTCCAATTGCAAAAAGATCACCACCTGACATTACAGACACCTACGTGCAGGTGGGTTATTTCTGTCTCTGGAGGCTTTGAACTCAGCCTAAATGACATGCTCCAGACCAGCCAGCAACGAAAAGCCTGATGCAAAGTGAGGCTTTAGTTGCTTGTTTTGCAGGAAGTCAGAGGGGATGATCACCGTCCCCTTCTGACCGTAGAATTTGTGAATCACCAGTGAGTAATTTCTCCAACTGCTGCTGAAAACTCTGCTGATCATTTTGGAGCTTTCACTATGATTTTCCCCATCCCCAACCATTCATCTCCAGGCTATCAAATGAGGGCCCATGGAGAGGTTGCTCTTCTTGTTTTGGATCTTGGCCTGCTGCAGGGAAAAGAGACATACTGAAGCATGTAAGCACCTTCCAGCTCATCCTGCTTATTTCAGACTGATGCCATCAGAGATATGGAGCATCATTGAAATCAGTAATGTTCTGAGTTAGTTTAGGGGCCTGCCAAGGCAGAACAGCTTACAACGTTAGGACCTGTTTTTATATGTCACACTCGATAACTATCTCCTTGTTCTCCCTTGCCCCGATTTGATTATTTCATCCAGGCTGATTATGTCCAGTTTCATATAAGAGTTGTTTGCCTGTTGTGTTTGTCTTTGTAAGGATTTCCTACATGCCCTGAAATGGCTCCCCTTGCCAGTGCAGCCTACCCGTTGTGTCCCAGCTCGTTCCCTTGCTATGGACTCACACTGTTCTCCATCTGCTTCAGACACAAGAGGCTTATCAATGTATGCAGACAGCCATACTGAGACACTTTGGTTCCCAGGACATTTCTCCCTTATGCATTCTCTCCAAGCATTCTTTATAGATGCGATTTTCAGGCCACAAGTATCCCTCCTACCCATCCATGGTTCTGCTGGGCACCCTTCTCCCTGACATAGTGTTTTTCCCTGGCACTCATCCTGGTGGTTCCCTGACACCCTTCCAGCTGGGATGCGGTAGAGCCAGTTGGCATAAGGAGTACTTGTCTTCATTCAGCACCCATTTTCCCTCCCAATCTTTCTTACAAGGAAGATTTTTTACCAGGGCCTGCAGTGACAGGACAAGGAACAACCATCTTAAACTGAAAGAGGGTAGATTTAGATTGGACATAAGAAAGAACTTTTTTATGATGAGGGTGGTGAGACACTGGACCAGGCTGCCCAGAGAAGTTGTGGATGCCTCACCCCTGGAAGTGTTCAAGGTCAGGTTGGATGGGGCTTTGAGCAACCTGATCTGGTGCAAGATGTCCCTGCCTGTGGCAAGGGGGTTGGACTAGATGATCTTTTAAGGTGCCTTCCAACCCAAACTCTTCTGTGATTCTATGATAATAAGGCTCTGCTAAAGTTTCCATTAAATTTGAAGAAAATTTTTGGATTTTCTTCTCGACTCTGGATTTTGTTTAATGTTTTCTTTCCTTCCCATATTAAGTATTGGCCTGATGGTACATCATTATTCTGTGCCAGATCAAAACACCTTGTACCTTGCATTTCTTTCCCCCTAATACTGAAGTCAAGGTCATCATTGTATCTTGCTTTCATTGCTCTCTCCTGACTCAATAGTTTATTGCCAAATTTTCCTTAGAAGTTTGCTGTTCTTCTCAATGCTGGCAACAATCCCATCGTTACAATCAAATCCCTAGCAGTTTCGATTTCTTGTTCATCTGTTCATGTCTCTTTTCTGACCTTTGCACCTCATGGGAAATGTACGGTTGTTTCCCTGTTGTCCTTTTGTGAACGTTGCAGCAAAATAATCCTCTTTAATTTTAGTTTGACCAGGGACTTTTTAATGTCTTCTCTGTTCTGCCAATAATTGTGTCACATCCTGGGAGGATTTAAACCTGTCTCCTTTGCTGAACTCTTAGTTTCTTCCAGACTGGTGTCTGCAACTGAATTTTAATGGTCTTTTCATTTAGCATTTTAAGAAGCTTGGTGTCCTCTGAGCCATTTTGGTTCCTTTCCTTCCCCATGACCTACTGTCTTTATTTTTCACATCTCTTGCTTTCTTCACTTTCTTGTTCATTAAGCTGATGTCACTCCCATCAATTTGCTACAAGTATCAAGTTGAACTTTGGGACACAGGACACATTTGGGGGTCACTTAATGCTTCCCTTCTCTTTCTCTCTCTTTTCCTTGGGGTCATCAAGTTTCCCCCAAACTGCTCCATGTGCTTCTGTTGTGACCTAGACCAGAGTACACTGTACTTCATTTCTTTTTCTCCCAACATTGAAGTAATGGTGATTAGTGGTATTCAGTGATTTTGTTTCAGTACAGTTACTCTGGGCCATGGGAACCAAAAGCATGCAGAAATGTAGTGCTCACACCAACATTTTTTCTCCAGTTGTGCTGGACTGACATGGCTCTTGTTGGTCCAGAACTCACTCAAGCACCTGCGATTTTACCTATGTGCCTCTGCCCACCTACATACTTGATGCTTTCATTGTTCAGTTACGGTTTGTCTCAGTGCTGAATTGTGAATTGGTGCAGGAGTCTCTTCAGGGAGCTCCACTGCTAACAAGGTCTGAGGCATACGAACCCCGGTTGCCCTATGTGGGCTGGGGATAGGGGTCTCCTGGAAGCTTCTCACATGGGATATCTGTTGCAAGGTGGGGCCTTTGACAAGAAACTCTGCCTTTTAATTCCCCTCTTGTTTGTCCATTGGCAAACAAAGGATGCACTCTTCTTCCATCCACTTGGAAGCCTTTGTTTGCCAAAGGATGTTTTACTGCCTCTTCAAATCCCATCAAAGCTGAGCAAAGCAGCACAGTTAAACATCTTAGTCTGTGTTGTTCTGTAGCCAGCAAATATTCCTGAGCAGGAAGAGCAAAATTTGCTACCACTTGAAATATGCAAAGAGGACCTGTAATATATTCATGAAATAATAATAAGCTACCTACAAATGGAGCCACACCTGTTTCCTCCAGCCAGAAGAGAAAGTGGATTAAACCCTCGTCTCATTTTTCCACAACCCTTACAAAACAGTGAACACCATTTACAGTTGGGAGCCTGATTGTCGTTATGCTTCCTTAGCTGAGGGAAAAACAGCTTTTCCTGGTGTAGATTATATTTGCATTTATATTTATTCATTTGCATACAGATTTTTATGCCCTACTCTTGAAAGGTAAAGAGATTCCAGCTCTTTTAAAGGCAATAACAGTTCATTTTATGCCCTGTTCTCCATAACAATAATTGCTATAACTCTGAAGCTCCCCTGGCATTTTAAGAGCAATAAAGAAAGGGGTGGAGGGGGAAAGAGGAGAAAATTCTCCTATTAATTGGTGAAACTCCAGGGTTCTGTTCTGTGGTGCTTTACTCCTGTGAGTAATCTCATTATCCTTGGTAGGGCTGATTGTACAGAGGCGGCAGGATCATGCCCCAGAAGTCCAGCCTTTAATCAAGTGTACCTGTTTAATAAGAACACATGGCTGCCTTTCAGTGTGAGCCTTTAGCTCTGAAATGAGGATGTAAATTAGCCAAAATGCCGCAGAGGGAAGAAAACTCCATCTGCCAGGTTTTCCCCCTGCTCTTGCTGAAATTAATCCGTTGGCTGAGTGTGTGTGTGTTGGGGGGTGATTCTTTGATATTTTTCTTTTTGATAGAGGTTCAGATCCCTGTTTGCAGATATAAACATAGGCTTTCTCCATGTGTCTGAAGAAAACACATATAAAGGGCCGTATTGCATGGATGGGATAAAAAGCCATATAAATCTTTAGTCAGGAAGGGGTGAGAATTTAATAAAAGTAACAGGCATTTGCCAGGGAGTTTCTCAAGTATTGAAGAAAGAGAATGGGTCCATAAAGGGGAATGGGAAAGTCAGGCAAGACCTGTACGAGAAGAGAGTCAGCAGAGCAGTGTTGCTTGGCTTAAAAAGCAGCTGAAGATGAATGGATGCAATAATGGTATACAAAATATTGGATTGTACAGAGAAAGTAAAAAATGGGCTCCAGTATAACATTTCTCCTGATAACTAAATAAAAGTCTAAAGAGATGTAAAAGACCACAGTTAAAGCAGATTACTAGTGTTTGTTTATTTTTCTTAGCATAATGGATAACTTCCTATCACATTGATATTATTAAAGCAAAAAAAAAAAACCACAACCAAAACCCCCAAAAAACCAAAAACCAAGAACCCAAAACATGAGGGCTTAAAACTAACTAGTTGAATGATAGTAAATGTACTCAAATTCCCTAAATATGAGTTACAAGGGCAAGTCTTTGAGATAATGTCTTCCATCCAGAGCGTGGTTTAGCCCAAATTCCAGATTTGTGGCATAATATGAATAAAAATCATTGTGTTTTGGGTCATTATGTTTTGCATAAATGAGAACAAATGTTACCACATCATCTGTAGCTATCAGATGGGGTAAAAACAGGAAAGAGGTATCAGCTCTCGCATACTATGACATGAAATTCCAGGTGAAGAAACAGAAAAGATGAAGAAAAGCTCTGTTTTTGTTAGAAAAAATTAAAATAAGGCCCCAAAGCAGTATTGCTTTTTTTTTTTTTTTTTGTAAGAACAGTCTCAAACTCAAGTGGAAAATGAATGAGTCACATCAGAACAACAGCTTGGCTCTTCTTCCACTGCCTCCTTCCCGCCTGTCACCCCACCAGGCATCCGAAATTCTTTCCAGCTTCTGCCACCTCCCTGGTGGCCTTCAGCAGCAGTTTGAGAGGGGTCATCTCATCTAATGTCGATGAAATTCCTACACTGATTTTCTACAGCTGTGAGTAAAGCAACAAACTACACAGAGAGGTATTGATCATCTTTTGGGGCATTCCCCCCATGGCAGAAGTCTTAGGCCTTTTAAAGGCATTTTGCTATTCAGCTGTTAACATACTGCCATTGAGAGCATGTTGTTACAGCCAATGTCAGGAATGGAAGTGCAGGTGTCCTGGTACAGGACTGGTCCTGCAGTCAGTAAAGGCGAAGAGCTGGGGGAGGATGTGCTTGGCCTTCTGAACAGCACTAAACAGCCGTATAAAGTGACTTTTAGTGCTTGGCTGCTTCTCCTGACCTGCTCTTTGAGATCAGTTTAAGCCATACCCATTTACACCGAATAAGGATCTGACCTCCAATTTTAGGAAAAACACCAAGCTTGTTTACAAAATAATTGACTTGGCTTCCATCCCAAGCTAAGCATCTTTTTCTTTTGGCTGTGGCCAAGCTGGGTTCCTGTTATGGTTAGCCCAGGCTTGTACAATAAACATTTGGCAACTGGCAGTGTGGTGTTGCTCAGTGTGAACTTTTTGTGCTGTGGCTGGTTACACAAGACCTAGCACTGGGTCAGTTGAATAGCTGCTGCTGTGGGACAGTATTGATAAAAGTGAGGTGAGTTGGGGTAGCCACACCAGCTAGGGCTGACTTGTGCCACAGAGCCTTGCCTGACTCCACACTGACACTGTCTGGACCATTTTCAGCTGTGGCATTCTATGGAAATTTGTCCCACAGTCCCCACAAGTCAGTAGCAGAGGATTTGGAGAGGCTTGAAGGTGCCAGTGGGAAAAATCAGGTGAGGTGTGAACAGGGCATCTGGCAGAGGCTGGAGGAGAAGCTGCGTGATGCCCAAGGCTGTGGTGTGAACGTGTTGGTTGTTCTCCAGCACTGAGAATGTGGCACCATCCACTCTCACATTCAGATTAAATTAGAGCACTTTAAAGCCAATATTTGCTGTTCTTAAAAAAATTTATTATTTTTTTTACATCACAGAGACCTTCACATTGCTGTTTGTATGCTGAGACTGTGTGTGTGTGAGTGGATTAAATGCATGCTGCAAGGAACAAAACTGTACTTAACACAACACTGTTCAGTATGTACAGCTTCATTCCTATCCACAAAGGAGTAGGGTCAGCCTCCTGCAGCCCAGTGGAGGACTTAGCCTGTCACTCAGCCTGTAGAGATGACAACTTTCTGGACAGATCTAGGTGTAGGTTTTGAACATACTTACTCATTAACAGTTGATGAAGTCTCACTACTGCAGCAATTTAATTTGGATGCAGATATGTAAGGAAACTTGTATGGAGCAGACAAACTTGTCAAGAATGAACAAGGCACAGATAACGTTGTCTTGAGCAGGACAATGAACTAGGAGACCTCATAAGTTTACTTCTAACTCTGTTTTCAGAAGTAACTTGTTCCTGTAAGTTGATAGTAATTTTCCCAGGTAGGGCATGTAGACACAGTCCCTGCGAGCCTCGGGGCAGGTTTTTGGTAACGAGGAAGGTGATGCTACTGCGGTGCAGGTCTGACATACAGATGAACTCAAAAGTTTCTGTGCGACCCGATATCTCATTTTTGCCAGGCTAAAATCTCAAATCTTGTGTGTCCTTAGCTGCGACATCGCTCCCCTCCCTCATCACTCATCCTCTTGGACTTTCACTTCCTTGCTCTGATTTGGTTATGCCTGTGATGTTGAAACACTCCTCTCTGTGTACCTCCTGCTGCTACTATTAGTTCCTTATTTGCTTTCTGAAATCTCTTACATTTGTTTACAGATGAAACACTCTGAACTTCCCCTAAGTCACCACCTCTGCCTGTTTGCACGCGGAGACCTCGTTCATAATTTTACTTTTTCCACTAGTTTTAAAGCTTCATATTCTTTCTCTTTTTGGTTTCTCTTCATGCTATTTCTTTTTAGTAAGCTGGATTTTTCTATACTGTAGCTCATATTCTTTTCCTTTCTTTCAATTTTCCTAGGGCTGCTGCTACAGAAGTAGTTGTCTTTCTTTTCTCCCAGTCAATTTGATGCTTTTTTTGTTCACACATAACTGTTTCTTACCCCTGAAGCTCATGTGGGCTGTACAAATGCAATTTGTTTCACCAGTCCATAAAAGAAAGTCTCCCAAGAAAAAACCTCTCCTAGCTGCACTAATTTTCCTACTAGCTCCTCAAGGTTTCAACCTTCCCTGCTTTTCACAGAAAGTCTAGGTTTGAGGTTGTTTTTTTTAACTAACTAATCTTGCCCAGGACAGGACAGATTGGTATTTATGGGACTTGCTTGGCATATGGGAAACTTGAGATCCAGCCCCTGATCGAGGTCAACAAGGGACTTGAACTTCGGTCGTATTTGTCCAGCATGGAGGCCCTGCCCACCAGATTATTGACCCTTCTGAGATGGGTGGCTGTCAGAGGTCTGTGAAAATCTAGAGATCACAGATTTGTCCTGATGTGAAACGGGAGAAATTTCAAAAGTGGAAGTGGTTTGGGAAAACCATTTCCCACGGAGCTGCCACAGGGCTCATATCCTCTGCTTTGTACGAGTAGTCACAATGTGGGGTTTGGGTGGGTTTGCTGCTAATTTAAACCTTCCCCTGGACTTCTGGACTCCTTAGAAAGTAGTAACTTTTCCCTTATCTGCCGCTTTCAGTCCTGAGCATGGACACCACAAATTGCTGAGTGCTCCTCCCTCGTGTTTGTCGCTTAGAACAGCATGAGTTTCTTCTGCTTCTGCAAAACTAAGCATCAGTCCAACTTCCAAGTGTAATTTGGCTTTGTATGGAGGATCATAACTGCCTTCACCCCATCTTTTTTGAACAAGCTGTATTTATTTCTCCATGTTGTGAACCCAAGGCAGAATCTCCATCTTTTATTGCTGTTACTTCTCTAGATGATCATTTCCTTCCTCTTTGCCAGTTTATGCAATAGGGTAAAGTTGCTGTTAGGATTGGCAATGCATCTTCTGACAGACACATACAACAATTGCACTAGGCTGTCTCCTAAAAAAAACTGTCCCGTTTTTCATCAGTCACCAGAAATGAATCTGTATTTTAGTTGGAAATACTGAAAGAACCAGTCTTCTTATTTTCAGTTAAAGCAAATCAGCTTGTTCTTCCTCTTTATTTACAGGTGAAACCATAACTTTTCCTGCCAAACAAATCCACCAAATACCATTTTTCTTCAAATAGTTTTGTTCAGGTTTTTTTTTTTTAATTATTTAATTTAATTTTATTTTATTTTCCCCCTCCTCTGTATGGCTGTAGTGATCCAGTTTTGCATTTGTTTTGCACAGGAATAAGGAAAGACAACTATAATTTATGTGTTAATTTTTAAAAGGTGTAAAATGCAGTAGAAGATGCAAAGGACAGCAGAACTCTCTCATACATGCAAGACCAGATTACTCCAATCACAGGCTACTGCGTTCTGGTCCATATCCTTGAATTTTTGAATAAGCACATTCTCTGTTGCTGGAGCTGGAGCTGGAAGGATGAACAGCCTCTACCTGTATGAAATAAAAAATCTGTTAAATTTTACTAATGTTATTAACCTGCAATCTAAATTCTCCATCTGCCATAAAGACAAATTAGCCCTCACACAAAACTCTGACTTCCTGTAAAAATACACTGATCATTAGCTATTTTTTCACTTTGTTTTCTTCTCTCAGTTGTTTTATTTTCATGACCGGAAAACTTCAGCCCTTTGCCTGTGGGTAAACAACTAAGTTGTATAAGATCGAAACAAGCAATATTAATTGCAATGAAAGTATAAGCAGACCTTCAGAGTCTCATGCATTCAAAGTGAGATTGCTTCATCCTGCACTTCACACTCCTCCTTTGCTCTGCCTGCATCACCCACTGGTGAATAAAAACTGAATGCGTTTCTTCCAGCAACATGCCGTGAGGAACTGATTTGGTTCAGAGTAGGAGGAGGCGTGGAATACGTGATCATTACCACCAGGATTGGTGTTGCCTGACCATCGGGAGGATATCCAAGCCACCCACGTCAGGAGTCTCGTCGCCCTCATTTTCTCCTCATCCTCTGGCTTTGAGGCTCCTGCAGTCTCCTGCAAGTCGTCTCTTTCTGCTTCACTTTTCTCCTCAGTGGCAGGGGAAGGGTGTCTTGCTTGCTGCGAGGAGATGCTGCAAGGTTTCAGGAGCTGATGTCTCCAAAGAATTCTTCAGCGGAAAGCTGTTGGCATTTGCAATGCAGCTTTATCATGGAACTGAAGTGAGCAAAAAGGTTTCCAGAGACGATGTTCTGTGTGACATCTGCCACTTAGACTTCGAGGCATTTGCAGAGGTGAAGTAAGCATAATATTAACTGACTAGAAAGCAAATCCTTTGTCTTTAAAGTTCTTGTTAAATGCAAACTGCAGTGGAAGAGGAATGGAAAGCATCAATCCAGATCATTTACTGCTACCCTCAAGGAGCAGATTCATTGTCTATTTTCAAAGGATTGCCGTACAGCTACGAAAGAGCATTCTTGGCTTCTCAGGGAGGAGGGGAATGTAACCCTGCTGCCATTAATTATTAATAATTTCTGGCATCTTTAATGAGTTCAGAAAGTGATCAGTTCATTCATAATAACCTCTTCTGCCTGCCCCCTTCGGATACTCTAGGAAAAAAAAATCCTAACAGGCAACAAAATGGACCTACTAAATTTCAAGATGACAAATAGCACTTACATAGCATAAAATGGCAGGACGAAGACAGAATTTCTTTAAATTATGTTGCTGCATATATAGCTTTAGAAATGCAGGACAGTTTATTTCATTAAAAAAAAGAAGGTAAAGAGAGACAGCCATAAAATAACCCAGCTACTGAAATGTCATTCCTTTAACTTATTTCTGCATATGCAAATAAAGGAAAAAAATGAGGAGTTAGGTATTCAGAAAGAGCAGGACCCCATAAAGGCCAGGCAAAGTCAAGAGCGAGAATTGGGAGGCTGGTCCCAAAGGGGAGTCTGTGCTGAGAAGGGAATTGCCCTGTGAATGTATTTAGTTGGCAGCTATTTGGGGTGCAGCTTTTGTGCTGTGCCCTTACAGTGCCTAGTAAAATAAGGCCCTGGCTTGTGACTAGGAATCCTAATGCTGATCCCTAACAGCAGCCAGCATTGTTAAAATGTCAGCAAGAATGATAAGAGGTATCAGACGTTTGGGGGTAGTGGGAAAGGCAACAACTATGTTTCTGCTCTTTTATTTGCAAAAATGGGTTCTGGCAGTTACAGATCCGCTGAGGATTGCTTTGCTCCTTAGGAGTAGAACAGGAAGGAGAAATAATAGGAAAGTATTTTATGAAGTGTGACAGCAGATGGGCTATTAAATATGACTCACTGTGTGGTGTGCTGGCAAACTCTTACTAATGACCTTGTGACTTGGCGGCCACTTCAGCAGAGGTTATAGACTTGACAGGCCATCTCTGCCTGGCAAAGGTGAGCCTGAGCCTGGCGAGCATCATGCTGTTCTGAGACTCGTGATGCCAAAAATGTGTTACCTGAGTCAAGGAAACTGAATTACGTGAATAATTAAAATTCCTATCAGAGTTGAGTGTTGTGGACTGTGTGGATGCTGAAGTTATTTCTGTCCACAACCACTTCATCAGTCTTTTAAGTTATCAAAAAGAGGGGCCTGTGCTAAAGGTGGAGGTATTAAATGGGGTTATCTTACCCACATATTAAGTAGGAGTAAGTGCGGAGAGGACTGGACTTGGCATGAAGGTGACAAATGCAGTGAAAATGCCAGAGCCATCTACAAATTGATAGAACCATGTTTTATTTGTCCTTTAAAGATCATCTGAGAAGACCACTGTATGATGCATGGTAGGGAAGGCTCCTGCTGTAGAAAGGGAATGTACAGGCTGATCTAATGCTTCCTACCTATTTTTAATTTCTGTCACAGATGACGATTTAATCATCAAATCTTCTTGAAGGCCGACAATCACTGGTTTTAGAATGGCTGTAGATTCACACCCTGGGGACTGGAGACTGTCAGGGGAATATGACCTGTAACTCTGGTGTCAAAGCTCTCCTTTGGTGCTTAGATTACAGAGCATCTAAATCACATGTTACAGCTTTTCTGACAGTACTGCCTGCTGAAGCAAACAGCCAGAGATGTAGTCCTGCAGCTGCCTGTGATGTTTCCAGTTCCAGCTGCATTTAATTTTGTTTCCAGCTGCACTGGACTTGCATAGAGAAACGCTTACACCTCTTGCCAGTGTTTTGGAGGCTATACGAACTTGTGGAATAATGAAAATACTATTCTTTTTTACTTCGGACGTCATACAAGAAGATATAGGAGGCATGAAATGTCTTGTAGCTGACATATATTTCAGTTATTATGGGAATCCTATAATTTTGCTTTCTGTGGGCTAGGGGAGTTTTGTCTCCTTTGCTTTGGGGGAGCAGTTTCTGCCTAGGCTGCTCTAGAGGCCACCGGAGCTAATCTGGGAAAGGAGTGTGTCCTCTCTTCTGAACCTCACTAATACATCTCATTGAGTTATTACAGGGAGCCTGATCTTAACTGGAGAAACCCTCCTGGGAGGTTAAGTATGAAGCAGGTGCCAGTGAGGGCAAACCTGAGGGCGTATCTCTGCTGAAGATGCAACACTGAGAAGTTTGATGGCAGGGCAGGGAGGTAAAAGAGGTTGGAAGGAAGAGCATTTCTGGTTTCCTAGCTCTTTGAGGGAGAGGGGAGCTTTCCTGCCATCCACAGTCACAATCTGCAGCCCTCCAACAAAAAGGGGAGCTAATCTCAGCATCTTCCTGTTCAGAACTTACTCCTGTATTGAGTTCAAAGGGAGTTTGAAATAATATTTATAACACCTGTAAGACTTTAGGATTCAGATACCTCACTTTGGCCAATATTCATGAAGACTGAACAGTTTACTGAAGCTCAGAAGCCTGTGTTTTCCAAACCCCTGCACCAGATGGACAACTTGACTCACTGCAACAAATCAGAGCAACCTCAGTTCAGTGACCCTTATGGAAGTGTTGCAGCAGCAGGGTATAGGCTTGTTCAGGGCACATTCCCAGGGCATTCCTGGATCTAGGGATTATTTGGGATCGTGCAATACTGGATGTTCTCCTGCCACTGGGAAATCTCAACAAAGAGGTTGTTCCACAGCAGTTGCAAAAGCACAGCCAAGAATTTGGCCTATGCTGTCCTCTTGCATCTTATCCCCATTCATAGCTATGCAACTCAGAAGAGTATGGATAGGGAGAAGGAAGCAGATGGCTCTCCTCTGACAAGAAGGCTCTGTGAGCCCTTGTGCAAGAACCCTGACCTACCTATTTTCCAAGAGCTTCATTAACCACTCTTGCACAAAGCCAAATTAGGACAAACATGAGAGTCCTCATACAGCCTCCCAGGCTTCCTGAGGCCAGTGCAAGTGCCTGCTTTTCCTGACATAGGAGGATTGCCTGAGTAAACTTCATTCTGTGACTTCAGCCGTGTAATCTATATTCAGAAAGAGATGCTGCCTTTGGCCCTCTGGCTACCTTTGTCTGGCTGTTATCTGTGCAACCGGTGCAGAGCACCGTTGCAAGGGAAGTGCAGCAGACACAGCTGGAGGTGATGTCAAGGCGGGCTGGAAAGACAGCACAAGTGGAAGGCAAGAGTGAAACTCTAATTGAGAGTCTGTAAGACACTGTGAAAATACTGTCTCCCCTCAGTGGAGCATGCAAGGAAAATGCAAAAAATTCCTTGCCCTACATCTCATGCTATAGTGTGTCTCTGCAGGTTTCAGTCCATTTCCACATGATGATTCCTCTTACTTTGTCAAGAGGTGAGGATCCACATGTAGGAATTTAAATCCTAGAGGAAATGGGCTTGTTTTTCTTTGGTTTCTTCTATGGACTCCATAGAAACCTGCGGTCCCTGTAGGACCCCAACTTTCCCAGGATTACAGGCCAACCATTAACATACGTGATGCAGGAAGGCAGCCTGCTCTGCAAGTTCCCACTGTCCCACCTCTGAAACAGATTTTGGGTGTCATTCACCAGCGAGGCCCAAAGAGGCTCTCTCAGCCCTAATACGAGCTCTGCTGCTCAATGAGAGCGTTCATACTTTCCCTCCACCTTGCCTGTGGACAGATATATGTTGTCCAGGGGAAAAACCTTCTTTAACTGGAGGTGATAAGTATAAATGGACCTTTTTCCTCTGTTCCAGGAGTGGAGCAGGGCCTGGGAGTGTATCAGTATGGGCAGCTGCCGACCCTTTTACAGCCAAACCTCTTGAGCAATTGGTCATGTCTTCATCCTTCCCTGTGTCCCCACTTTCTTCCCAGCCTGGTGGTGATGCTACACTGGGCTAGCAAGACTACCTGAGCCCATCTGTTCTGTAGTGCTTTCTTCAGGGCTCCCTGTGTGTGAAGACCCTAGAGCTGCCAGAGCTACGAAACACCTTGTTCACAGGGGTAATCCATGCTTCCTGCTTGTAAGGTACTCATATTTCACTGAGCTGTTGAAAATAACAGCTCTGTTATGTCCCATTCCCATGAAAAATGGGGCCTCTGGAGTGGCTGTGATTCCCAGGAGCTGATATTGATGCAGGATCAGGTGCTTACAGAGGAGGTTTTGACCTGTTTGGGTAAGAAGAGCTGAAAGGACAGCATCAAATCATACAGTAGGTCTGATAAAAGTTCAGAAAGAGTTCTCTCCTGAAAATGAGGTTAGCGCAAGAAGACAGCTTTGCTCAGCGTTTACTTTCTGCAAATTTCCGCCTCAGTCAGCTGCAGTCATGCAAAAGAAAAAGAGGAATGAAGGACAGCTTTTTGCAGTAAATTCCTGTTTATCTGAAAATTTCCCCTGGACTGAAAGAATAGCTACTACCATCCGTTAAAAGGCTGTTTAGATGTGACCAGGTAGAAACAAATAATCCTGAACAAATGCATCAGAAATGGCTTTAAGATGCAACGAGTGTTCTGACTCAAAACCAAGGATTTCACAGGGGAAAAATCCAAAGTAAAGCTGCAAGAACAGTGCTAATTAGAGGTATGTCAGCTGCTTGGCTTTGGATTACGGTTATGCTAGTGTGTGCATTTCAAGGACAAATCACAGGCAAGAACAAGGGTAGAAGATGTGGAAACCTCCCCATCATTTTTTTCTCCTTGAATTGGCCCAGGGAAGTCCTTGGGAGTGGAGGCTGGAGAGGGAATGGTGCTGAAGGCTCACTAACCCCAGCTCGTCTGCTATCACAGCTGGTTTCGTTACTGGCTAAATTGTTGGAAGAGCAATCCAGAATGAGAGGGAAAACCAAGCTCTGTGATGAAAAACTGGAAGATAATTTTTTAACTCTCAAAACCCACTATGCTTCCCAGCTTCAGACAGGCCTGAAAGCGGTGATACTGTGACAAAAGACTGCTGCTGGCTACTCATGCTACCTCACTTCAGACTGACAGAAAATTTAGCAAGAACTGTCGAGTTTCACAACTATACACAGATCTACTCCCCAGGGTTCCTGCTGGCTAATTAGTGCTCTCCCTGCCATAAGCAGTGATCTTTTCAAAGTCCAGCTTTCTTTCTCTGTTAAAACCAAAAGGCTTTTACAAACAAGGGCATTAGTTGCAGGTGAAAGCTTCTTTTTAATGAAATTGGGACCAAGTTTCTCCCTGAGATTTTGATCAACCATTTTGTCTAACGTTTTTGTTTTTAAAATTTCTCACAGATGTTCCTTCTTGTGTCTCATCATACTGATACCACTTCAACACTTGCTCCCTGGGTTAGCCTGCACATTGTAAGACCCCTCTCTCATCACTTTCAGTATATATGAGACAATCCTACAAGTGACCAGTTTTGCTGGTTATATAGTGACATTTGGAAACCTTTCCTATATACCCCATCTATGAGAGACAAATTTCAGCTGATGCTGCCTGTCTTTCCTAGAAGAAATTCCTTCTGCTCCGAAGACTAACCTGTTATTGATCATGCTTGGGAAAGACCCCTGAGGGTTTGCTAGGTACGATTTACACTATTTTCTCTTGTCTGCTCACTCAGCATTCAACCATTTGCTTTCTTACTGCTTTAATATCATCTCTTGCAGTGGTTTGTGTTTAGTATTTGGCTGTACCTTAATATTAGGATAAAAAGCAGGGGTAAAATGAGACATTTAAAAATAATGAATTGTGTGCATATGCACATGTATCTATACATCTGAATATCAGTCACTTGATGTGTAACAGGATTAATAAATGAAAAAGTGTTTTTTCTAGCTGAACTGCTTTTTTTCAGACTCTGTAACTGTAATTTACAAGTGTTTAATGCACTGATCCTCGCAGCCCCCTCCCACTGCTTTCCGCCTCTCTTGCCTGCACCCTACACATGGAAGGAGAAGCTTGTCCTCGGAGGGGAGAAGTGTGGAGATACCCAGACCATGAGAGGGACCTCTGACAGGGGACCCCAAGTCCTGCCCTAGCACCCTGCTTCAGGGCTGTCACCCCCCCATTTCACCTGACCTGTGCATGTTCATTGCTGATGGCTGTGAGTGAATGCAAATCTCTCACCGAAACCTCTCTTGCACAGTCAAATTCAGGTCTGCACCGTCGACCCCACTGCTTGCTTTTGCCATCAATTTTGATCTTGCAGGGGATGAGAAAGTACTCACGTGCAAAGTTGTAAACTGCTTGCAGTTCGCCTGGCTATGCTGGCAAATAAACAGAATATTCTGCTTATGGCACATCCTTTCAAGAGGGTAATACGTGGCAGATGAACTAAGGCACTGAAGTGTAAGTACCATTAGCCACACTGGCCAAAAGAAAGAAAGAAAGAACGAAAGAAAGAAATAGAAAGGTAGAAATCCCCTGATTTGGAAAATATTTACTGACCACCTTACCTCAGCTGCATAGTAGAGAATCTAATCCTGTTAAAATTCCTCCCAAGTCCTTCTATCCTCATAAGAGCATTTAACTTTATATACCTCTTATGAATAGTTCTCCAGCAAATTATACTACCTGCACAAGTATCAGTTTTGCATTTTTTTACTGTGTAATTTTTTTTTATTGAAGCCTCTTTGTACACTGATGGCATTACAGAGCTGATGAGTAATTTGATTTACATGAAATAAAATGGGGAAAATTGCATGAGTAAGATGAGCTAATGAAGCACTGAAGAAAGAAAATGTTACTATGTTGTCAAAAAAAAAAGAAAAACCCCAACAGAAAACCTCTGTAGGCTGACAAGAAACCAGACAAGTAGACTCTCTGAGTAATAAACTTACCAGCAGTCTAAGACATTTTTAGTTTTGATAACATCTTTACTGGGAATGGCTTGAACCAAACTTTTATGTTTGAATATCTTAAGATTGGGGGTGTATGGCTAAATAGGAACTTGCAAGTGTGTCTCCGTTCATTTAATGGATTGACTAAAAATCCAGAGCCAAGTAAGTCTCAGCATTTGTGTCCAGCAGTAGTTTTAAATGTTCTTTTTTTTCCACTTTTGCTCTCTCTTAGTGGAAGCTTTAGGCTTATAAGAGGCAATTTCACTTATTCAAGTAGTGAGATGTTAACAGCTCAGGCATATTTGTCTTGTTCGCAAGAAGCAGTGGAGAGTAGGAAATCTATGGACCTTGGATTAATTTCCCTGGAGGTTAAATGATAGCCTTGATGTTTGGTTTTTTGTTTTATTTTTTTTCCCCTTTGCTTCTGCAAAATTCAGCCTGTAGATCTTGGTGCCTAGAATTTCTTACTTAAGACATATTGGCACAAAGTCTCTGAAAAGCCTGGTGTGAATCACCCCCAAAAATTACATTTTAAATTATTTACTTTTAAAAAGCACCAGTGCCGGTGCCAAAAAACAGTCTGTAGAATAAAAAACAACCCCTCTGTGTTTTATAACCTTAAGGGGAAACACTCCAGGGTTGGATCTGCTAGCTCGTACAAATGCCCAAGGGCTATGATCCAAAACTGCAATTTATTCTACCCGATGGGAGACTGCAGGTGTGGCTTCGTGTCTCTGTCCCAGGATGGAGGCTCCTGTACACCTGGCATAGCTGCATTTCTCCCACATAGTGCATTCGTCTGAGTGTGTGTCTCCTGGAGCCCAAATGAATGTGTTGGGTGGTATCAGCAAGCATTTCCAAGATGCCCGTCCCTGCAGCATGTGGGTGTCAGGCTTGCAGGATAAGTCAGTCAAGAGGATACCCTGGCGTTTGCCTCCTTCCCGACCAAATTTTTTATTTTTGAACCCTGTGACAACTGCTGACAGGTAAGACAGCTCAGACAGCGGGGATTAACAGTGGACACCTGGGTGGTGTTTCTGGGATTCAGCCTCTTGGCAGCCCTAGCGACGGCTTTCAGAGCCACCCTCACAAGCTGAAAGTCTGATTCGCATCCCCACCTCTGGAGCATCGTTTTCTCCTTTCTGACTCACCGGCTGTGCTCTGTTACCTTGCTGGAGCCATCAGACAGCACAGGTCAGGGAGGCTTGTCTGTCTGTCCCAGGTGACTTATTCCTTCTTCTGTACCCACCAGCCTATCTCAGACTGTCTGAGGAGTGGAGGCCACCGGCTGCAGTGTCCCCTGTGTCCCTCCTAAGTGCCCAGCAGCCAGGCCCTGCCCTGTGCCTATTGCCTGCTTTTCACTGGGGCAATACTGAAAAGGGAAGGAAATATTACACAAAGTGATTAAGACCAAAAAGTCATCAGCACAAGAGGGATGAGCCCCCGTCCTTGTTTAGTTGCATTGAAATCTCTGCATGGTAATGATTTATACTTTATGTCACTGAGAGCACTTCTCCATATAAAGTGAAGAAAGTTGTTTCAGAAATGTTTGGATACACACAGGGCACTGTTATCCCCAGTTCTTTTTCATATTGGTGACTTTGCAAGTCAGGTCAGCTCTTAACTGAGGTGCTGGTGCTGAGGGCAACTCACCTATCTAATCAGATCACCTATTCCAGTGGACTGGTGAGCAAGAAACTTAGCAGAATCCATATTATTGCAGATTTGCATTAATATACTCACACCATTGATCAGCATATCCTTTTCTCATTGACTTGTAAGGGAAGTGCCAAACTTGTTCTCCCTGTTGAAAGTCACTCTCCTTCTCTTTCTCCCACCACTGACATTGGCAGGTGCTTTCTGTATGACTTCCTCATCCTTCTCTGCCTTGATAATGCCAGATATTTTAAACTTATCATCAGCAAATTCCATTCAGAGCAGGCTTTTTTTTTTTTTTGTGGTAATGCTATTAATGAAATTATTGTCACATCAGTCCTGAGACTGATCCTTGAGGAACTCCAGAAATACTCTCTACAGCCCAACAGTTCCCCTTTGTGCACAGGCCATTGTCATCTCCCCATTAGTCAGTTCCTTCTCTGCAGTTTTGGACAGTGCCTCTCATTTTGGATCTGCATTGTCACCATATCCCAGACATGGGAACATGTCACAGCCGAAGCGCGTTGAGGGCAGCTGGTTTCTGAGGCTCATCCATATGTGTTTGGTACTTTCTGGCCAGTCCCTGGTATCAAGATCTGCCTGCATTTTGTAGACCTGGGTACCTTATTGCTTAAATCTCAAGTCTTGCTTCCTATCCCAACATTAATAGTCTGGGAATGTGCCAAAGATCTTCATTCTGGTCAGAGTTTTAACTGGGTTTATACGGAGTAGCGCTATCCCCAGTTGGGACGTCACTCTAGACTCTGGTCGCGATGAGCTGCTCAGTGGTCCCCACTGAAGCAACATTCATTTAATTTAGCTTTTCAGACTTTCCCACCAGCTGGCTACCTGCCCACCTCTTTTGGTTTCTGGTGAAATTTTTCCTTTGCTTTCATCCTCCAAGAGTGATCCGTTTACAAAAGATTGCCAATCAAGCTGAGATTAAGATATTCATATGAAGTCAGTAAAGAGCTGGTCTATTTGACACTCAGGTCTTCCCCCAGGATGAAAGGGTTGCACTAAATCCACTGGAAACGTTGGTGTGCATTGACTTCAACTGGTCTTTTACATATAACTTTTTCTATATTGACCCCATTCAGTGGCTGAACTTGATGCCAAATCATTGCCTGATTGAAACAATTCTCAATACTAAAATTTATACAAGGAGAGGTTCTGGGAATATAAACTTCTGTGACCTAATTCTTAACCAAAGTAAAATGATACAGCTCTTGATTTCAATGACGCTTTGTTAATTCATAACAGCTGAAATTGTAGCTTGTAGTTTGGTTTTCTTTACTTTGTTCCCACCCTTCCTGCCTTAAAATTTCTGGTAAGTCCTCTCCCTGAAATGTGACATGGATCTGGTAGGGCACAGGATTTTATAGAGGTTCACTGAGATCTAGCTGGCTGGGAGAAAGGTTCGTAAAAAATTTGTTAGGGGAATGTTGCATCTCCTATGTAAAGTAACTGATTGGCATCAAGAGCCTTATCTCACCCCACATCACAGGAAGAGTGGCACCAGGCTCAATTGTCAATAAAAGCAGTATACAGGGAAGATGTCGCCCCTTTGATGGCGTGAAAGCCTGTTCAGAGATATGAGAATAAGGAAGAACAGAAAGAGGTCCTGTGGTGGAAATGGAAAGCCTGATAAAGTGGTTTGTGGGATAAAAAAATGTACACACCAGAAGAGTCAGCGAATTTAGGATCAACTTCATCCTAGTGAGCTGAGTGGGACACATCCGCTCTCAACACAGGGGACATGGAGCCAAAACATGAAATTTACTCCAGCAAAGATTGTGACCAGATATAGATCAAGAAAGCAAAATAAATTAAGTTCTATGAGAAAAATAACAGACACAATTGGGACAGAGGGACAGAGGAAGAACATGTGGGTGTGTGAATTTCTAAACCTACCATATACTTCCTCCTATGATTATTTTCCCTACTGGTGGCAAGTTTTTTGTAAGTTAGAACTTTCATGGTGGTAAAAGTTGTATTAAATACTTTCACCCCAGCCCAAGCCTCAAATTAAAAATGTTATGTTTTGATTTCTCCACTTACATTTCTATTTCTTTTCATTGTATTTTAATACTTAGTAGCCCTTACAGTCTGCCTTCTTCAGGCTTACTTTCCCTTGTTTCCACTAAAAGCTAATTTGATTTTATGAATGAAAACCAGCTTTTTTCCCCACCTAAAATATTGCCTCTGATTTTAACTGGAGGTGTAGGTTTAACAAAAACTTTCACCACTCAAGGAACATTTTGTTTGTTTTGACATAACAAGTATTAAGACTCCCTGTTTCCTTTAAATTAGTATTGAAAAATTAATCACATCTTGGGTGCTTTTCATTTGAAAATATTGAGCTAATTGATGCCTGATAAGAAAATACAACCAGATTGAGGAGGTTAACAAAAATGAGCATCATGCATTGTCTTAGGCTCCCTTGTACAAACAAATCTTTTAATTATGAGACAAGGACCATGTTTTTCATTTACCACACATTGTATAATACCATCAGAGCCTCTAGGTGCTACAGAAACATTAGTGATGCTCATGGGAACAGAGGCTTCTGTTTTCCATAACCATCTCTGTGACAAAATGTTCAATGCTGGACACTTGTGATGTCAAAACAGTACTGGCAAACAGAAAAGACTTCAAGAAAGTGTGAGGCCGAGTTAAGAAAAAACACATCCGGAGCGCAGGGAACTAGCACGGTCAGGTAAATCATATGAGGCTTCTGTAGCTGGAGGCACCTGAGAAACTACCTTTTACTCCTTCAGCTAATGTTCATGTGTAGCTTTGTGGATGGGAAGGGGCCTTTGACACTTGCCCAGGACAGAAATCCACGTATCCACCATATTCATGTGAGCTTGAATTCACATCTTGAGCTTTGCATCAAGACTTCTTTGCCTTTACAATCTTCTAAGCAGCAAAGCTCTGAAGTATTATCCATAACATGATGAAGTGAAGCTTGTGTATAAGTACATGAAAAGCCCAAATTTGAAGGAAAGATTATTAGAATTAGCTAAGAAGTGAATGTAGCAACATAATACCATGCAAAGAATAACAGGGCAAATACCAAGGAACTTTTCCTGAAAGGAAGATCTATTATTAGACTAGTAAAAATCCCCAAAGAGCTGGTATAGCCCCCGCAGCATGAGACTTTTAAAATGAGGTAGGACAAAACACTCAGAAACACACTGTGGAAAGTGTCTTCTCTGATGGACTGGATGACCTTGCCGCTTCTTTGTTCTGTTTGCCTTAATCCCTGAACAATAGTGCAGTGAGCCAGTCACTGCTTTTCAATCACACTTCTGAGGATACAAAAATCCAAGAGTGTCTGCTTGCTTTATGGTTCTTACCCCTAGTCTGTTAAGTAGGGTTTATAACGAACAATAGATATTTCTCAGCCATTGCAGTGCCAGGTATTGATGAATGTCCTGTTGAAATTCAGGACTGGCTCCCCCTCTTGAATGCACTAATGACCCATAATTTTCTTACAGGTGAAGGGAAAAGGCACCCAACCTGTGTGTGTTATTCAGAGATCCACAAAGGCGATGCTCTTTATTCCTTTATGATATGGTATATTCTAACCTTGGCAGAAAGCATTATCTGAAATGGAAGGGGAACCCAAGCAAGATGGAATGCTACACATAACTCCTGAATATTGTAATACTAAATATTTGGAGGACATTTTGCCTCTTATAACCTCAACTGCATAAAAGCCAAGCATTTTAAGTAAACTAGTAATTCGAACTCCCTCTGCAGTGAGCAGAAAGAGTTGTCTTCAGAGGGTGACTGATCCTGCCCATACTGGGTGTTGCCTTCTTTCTCCATGGAGTACAGAGCCTAGAAAACTGCCTTAGATTAGATGTTTGACTCTTACATGGCTAATCTCAGATAAAATGAATTGTGCCCATAGTGATTAGTGTCTCTGCTGTGGGAGTGACCTTCTCCACTTGAATTCCACAGATAGCAAAGAATAAAATTGCATCAGGTTGAAAATACTCCACAATTTTTTTCTTGTACTTCTCTGAGGTAAAGTTAAAATTATCATCGTATGTTTCCTGTCCTACCTTGATCAGGCTCATCATACCTGTGCACGAATGAGGCCCATGGATATTAGCTTATTCACAAAGAAATGCCACAGCCCCATTCAAATTTATACATATAAATGATATGCATGTGCATGCAAGTAGCAAGCCTGTTATTTATATCATGGAATGAGTCAGGGTCCTAATAAGAAAGAAACTGCTACAGCACGTTTCTGTTTAATATACAGAAAGTATAATGCTGCACTGGGGTTCTAGCAGTCTGACCTCCAGCCACCCTTCAGCAGATAAGAAGAGCCAGTTGGCAATGGTCCCACAGGGAGCATCATCTGTTCTCGGTGCAATCCTGCTGTATCAATTCCATGACATTTGCAGACCTCCAAAGGCTGCAGGTCTGATCCCCAGGGCATGCCCGGTCTGTACAGCTTTTATGCCACCTGAGTGAGGCATAGGAAGCTGAGTGTTTTGCAGAATATGCTTTATAATATTCTTCCATAGAGAACTTCAGCGAAACAAGATTATCAGCCTCTATATCTCACCTATGCCAGATCTCATGAATCAAGGGGCAATGGTTATCATTCAGCATCCATTCTATATTCCACACTTGATGCAGGAGTTGTTATAACTCTTTACACCTGGTACCTGGTGTATCCTGCAGGTATTCACTGTCACCTTGAACAATCCCCAACCATGTTCCTGGGTGATGAGAACCTGTGTTTTGAGAAGGATCTTTGAAATGGTCTTTCACAAATTATGTTGCTCAAGGTACAGCCTGGAGAAGGGGAAAAGTGTGTTTGTGAACTATACAGTTAAGCTGTTGATGAGGACATTGAGATCCTCTTTGTAAAGCTTAGCAACAAATGAGTATGGATGGGTGAATGACAGCTGTTGGCAATTTTTCTACATCGGACAGTGGTGATTTCTGCAGCTGCTGCAATTCTGTCTGGCCTCCACATGGAGATTTCAGTTTCTGTATGCATGTGTGGCCATTGGTTTGATACAGTGCGCGGGGGAGCGGAAGTTATTTAGCAGTACAGTCAGTTCACCATTACCCATGGGTGGATTTTGCCCATAAATGATGCAGTAGGTGATGAGAGATCCAGACCTGAACCACCCAAGCCATCATTTATTAGTGCAGGCACAGTGCCAAGTGCATGTGTCTATGCTGCTCTCAGAGCCAGTGCTGGTCTCAAAATAGTGTAGCTATACTTATGACTTATGTGGCACTGAGTACAAGTCGGTAAACCCCATTGCTTTAAATTAGCTCCTGAGGTCCCTCTTCAGCACTGGTTCATATGTGGTAAAGGTATGTGGAAAGCACTGTGTGTCAATCACAGGCTTTAAACGCCCCTTGATGAATGTGGGGGTGACGCTGCAAGGCCATCGTGGGTGGCTTTGTCCATCATTACCAGTTCTTGCTTCTCAGGGAGCAGCTTGTTTTAGTTCAGTGCTTCATGTGCTTCCACTGAAGGTGTTCTTTTGCACCACACTGCTTTGGAGACCTCCAAAATGTGTAAGGATTGTAGCACTCAAACCAGTCCTGGCAGAAGCACTATCCAGGGTTTTCTTTCACCCACAATATCCCTGCCCTACCGTTACACTACTAATTTATCATAATCCTCCTAAATGCTACATTACTGAATGTGTTGTAGGACAGGAAGGGATGTATAGCTAAAACACTTTCATTTGAAGTATATCTCCCATAGACAGTCAAATCTCTGAAGGGTCCTTACCGTCGATTGATCTCTTAGCCTTAAGATATATTCTGCAGTTAAGGAGTGCAGGCCTGAAAAGGGTCTCTTGTGTGCAGGCAATCATGTTATATAATCCCTTTTATGAACTGATTAAACTCAATCTTAAAAGTAGTTAATATGTTTTATGCCCAAATGTTCTTACTTGCAGCTTTTTCTGGTAAACCACTGACCTCATGTTTAGAGGTGGTGCAGTCTTTCATCAAAATGAGTCTACACTCATTCATTCTTGGAAATACAAGCATATTTTGCACCAGACATTGTGCAAGCCAATAAGTCCACAGGGACCTTGCCTGAACAGCCTGTGAAGTTGAGGTTGCAGGGATACAACTATTTTTTTCTGTTGAGCAAGCAGAAGGCAGCCTACAGCTGAGCTCAGCTCTTTGAAAAAGAAGAAACAACAGGTCTTTTTAATTTTTTTTTAAATGAAATGGAGGCACTATGACTTGACTATGACTACTCAAGAAAGCAGATCTGCTGAATAAGGTGCTATCATTTTCAGGTAGATGGTTTTCAGAATGGAAATGGCTTTCAAGGGACTTTCCCAAGATCAGACAGCAGCTTGTGGCAAAGTTGGAAATATAATCCAGACTTTCTGAGTGATTTGCTGCAGTGAGGGTCTCTATCACTCATCTGTCTATGTCTCTGTCTTTTTCATTCTTTTTCTGTTTATTCAGATCTCTTAAGTACCTGAGCGCCTTGCAAATTATTGAGAAAATTAAGTATGTCCTGTGGGATATTTTGTTCTTGGGAACCTTTGCTGAACACTGAGTGAGATCCTGGCTATTACTGTCAGTAGGGTCCTTCGCTGATGTCAGTGGATACTAGGTCAAGGCTTCAGTGATTCAGATTTCAATATCTATGTGCTTCATAAATTTCACTGAAATGGGACCCACCGGTACCGCAAAACTCTGTTCAGTCATGGGGGAATGAAGCATGAAGCAAAATCTGTAATACGGGAGTAATGATGGTGGCAGCTATTAGATTTTCTCCAGATAAAGTCCACATGATTGGAAGGCCATGGATAAAAACTGGGAGAGGACATAGAGTTCCTTTCTCAGTCTACTTTTGACCATTGGAATTATGCCAGCTTGATTTGCCCCAGACATTAAATATTTTTACTTTGGTGGGATAGCAAGAGCATCAACATTTTCTATCTGCTGAATGAGGAAGGAAGGAAGTGAAGGTATGGGAAATGCTGTAGAAGAAGCTGAGGCAACAGTGTGACCACAAGAAGATCACCCATACCTGTCTGCTCTGCTTTGGAGGTCTGCTTCCATCATGGTGGTGACACAACCATGCGATCTGGTTCCCAGGATATAGGGATGAGGAGCTGTTCAGTGAAATCCTCAGGCTGCTCAGTTCTTTAGACAAAGCAACCCACTGATGTCTAAAAGTTTTCATATCATTCAACTAAAACACCCAGGTAGGAGAGAACCTCAACATGAGCGCTAGGAAACAAACCGGTTCCAAAACATTCCTTCTGAAATTGCAAAGGGAACCAATAAAATAAGATAGGTAAATGTAGCACATTTATCAGTAGCTTTAAATCAAGCACAAGCTTGATGCTGCCATTTTAAAGGTAAAAGTGAAAATGATTTACAAAAGCGAGGTTTGGATGTAAGTGACTGAAGAGGATGTCCCCCATTCCTCTATGGATGGAGGCTGGTTCCTGATCTCTACTGTATTTAACTTCACACAATCCCAGCATAGAGGTTTTTTCCATGGGTTACTCTTTCGTTGGCCATATAGTTACCAATCACAGTGACAAATCTTATCTTGCTATATATCCTGCAATACAGTTTTTCTCCTTTGGAATTCTCCCTTTTTTCCTTTCACTACACACTTCTATTTACCAAAATTCATCTCTTCATTAATACACTGGAGCCTAAAATATTATAAGCAGGTTTAGCTTCAGTGACTTCAGGGAAGGTACCCGAATAGTTTCCCCCTCACAGGCTAGCCTTTATATGTGAGAAATGGACCATTCTTTTGAGATAGAAAGGGCCATTGTCCTGTCTTTGAACTATCTCCTGTTTGGTACTCAGTGAAGATAAATTTGAGTCTTTCCTCAAATTACTTTTCACTCCGAACTGATGTGACATTTATCTCTGCTAGAGTGTTGACTATATGAAAAGCTGAAGCTTGTTTAAAGACTGCTGCCAAACAAGAAAGATTGTAATCCATCTAATTACTGAGCTAGGATGTGCCAGTGCTGCAAACTTCAATTACCACCATTAAAGCATCAATTGAAAGCTTCAGCTGATTCCCAGAGAGTCAGACACTTCCAGACATTTCATGCATTATACAGATGTTTTGCTGCTCCTTCAGTCACTAATGGTTCACTGTTTTGAACATTTGGGACTCCTGTAACATGAGAAGTAAGCTCCAGATGTAAAGGGATTTCAAGTGAATTCTGCCTCTTTAAACCACATCTTGTCAATTGTTCCCTCAGTAGGAACTGATGACCTCATGCTGCACGCCTTTTATTTTTCCCAAGTGTTATAAGATAAATTTGCCCACAGGGTTACTTACAATTCCTGGGAATCCACATTTCCATGGATATCAAAGGCCCAGTACTACAGTGAGGTCCTTGGGACAGAATTCTGCAGGCACACAGCACTCTTTGTAGCCTCAGCTGCTAATTCTTTACGTGTCAGTATTGCTGTCCACACATTTAAAGAATAGCTCCAAAATGTGCAAAAATGACCCCATGTTTTGAGCAAAGCTCTGGAAATTTTGATGGCAACACCTTCTGTGATAAGCTCACCCTTGTTTCAGTTTGACACAACTGTTAATAACTCAGTTTGATTGATTCCCTTCTGGCATTTTGCTCTTAACTCAGAGTTGGGTGAAAATCAAAAGAAAAAATCCTTCTGTAGTCTAACCTTTAAAAAAGCCCATGACTTGAATAGCCGAGCATTGAAGGAAGTTTCAGAATTAAAAGTCATTTTGAATTGAAGAGTCAAATCATTTTATTTTGGAGACATTGAGACAGAACAGTTCTATTTCCAAAAACGTCTCTCTTCAGATGCAAATCATCTGAGAGAGGTCGCAGAAGTCATTGCTTATGTGTCACACTTATGTTACTTACATTTGCCAAGGGCAAAATTTGCACCTGTGCAGAACAGCCAGCTCCAGAGTTAAATCAGCATTTATGGGCCACTCCCAGTGACTTTGGGCACTGCTGACTTGTACCCAGCTCTCAAGAGAATATCCCACAGGAAGATTACTCTGCCTGGAAGAGGATTGTAGCTGCAGGATGAAGCGCTCAGTCTAAAGCATTGTGTGGTTTTTTGTTCTTAATATTTTGTCCTTTAAGAAAAAATTTACCTTCATTGACAGCCAGTCAGCAGCTGTGTTCTATATGTATGCAGTTAATTCCCTCTCTTGATCTAATCTTTAGATGTATGTGCTTTTACTAGGTAGACCTGTGGATTTGATGCTCACTCTCAAATTGTTATTGCTTTTGGTTCAAAAGAAAACTCAGAAGGAGATTTTTTGAGAAGGGTTCCCTAAATGAATGGCGGCATTTCTGGGGACATACTGAAAGGAACGTGCAACTTTATATTTACCAGGGGATGGGAGCTGAAAGTTTGTGGCTGCAATTATTGCATATTTCTCTCTGCTAGTGCATCTTCCCATCCCTCCAAGGTACTTCTGAAAGAGATTTGGAAAATAAGAGGAAAAGGCAACCTCCTTTGATGAGAGATTTCAAGTGTAGAGACTTCATGTCATGGACAGGTTTTACTCCTTGGGCAATGGCCCAAAGCAACAAGAAATGCTAAAATGCACTAGACTGCTTGGAAGGAAGTGCCTGTTGGTCTTTTGCACAAAGTGATTTCATGAGGTGTTCACATGAGTCCAATTAGGAGAAACTGCAAGAGTGGGTACCCTGACATTCTGCAAGTAGTGGAAAAAAGCATTTTAACAGCAGAAGGACACAAACAGAGGTATATTGCAGGAATGCCTTTCAGAAATCCTTTTTGTAAGGCATGCTACACCAAAAAGGAAACACAATCTTTATCCCTTGGAAGTTTGATGAAGCTGATAATTTGCATTTCCCTGAAACTACCTTGTCATGTCAATGGAAGTATGAAATGCAGTGACTTCAGAAATATTGTGTATAATTAGCTATATTGCAGAGATACTGGCATGGCACTCAAGGCATGACCATATATTTTTATTCAAACTTTCACTTTATGTTAGGTGAAGATATAAAAATGATAAATGGTAGAGGACAAGTGTGCCCAACAGCTCTGTAAAAGGTATATTAATATCTAAATAAAAATGGCAGCCACTTCTAGCAAAAAGGAGGTTGCTAGCAACTGAGATTATAGCACGTAAGAAACAAATGGAAACCATTACCTAGAAAATATGTCATTCCTTGTTTTAAAGACAGGTGCTAGCAGAATTGCCCCAAGAAGAAATGGGTATTGACAGCAGCTGAAGAAAGGTAATGCCTTTTAAACACAGAAATGTAAGAGCATCTCTAGAGTTAAGACCCAGCTATCCCAGGATTTCTGTCTCAGACATTGATTTGCTGTGAAGGTTTAAAGGCAAGGTATAAAAATTAGTCAAGCCTCCAGTTTCACTTCCCCCAGCATCTCCTTCCAGCAACTTCTGGTAAAGGAGGTGTATATTTATTTTTCATAGTCGCTAATGGATTTTCATTCAATACATTTGTCTAATTGCTTTTTAAATTCATCTGAACCCCTGGCACCTACAACATCCTGTAGCAATGGATTCCATTTGTTTAGGTATGTGTTGCATGAAAAGGTACTTCCTTTTGGTTTAAATCCTCTACCTGGTAATTTGTTGCTTGCCTTCTAGTTCTGGTTTTAGGGGGAAGAATGAATAATCATTCCCTAATCATTTGCTCTTTACCACTCAAGATTTCATACTCTGGCTTAATCATATTCAGAACTAAAAATATTCAGTCATCCTTGAGACCTATATATGGGAAGAAATCCACTGGTTGTTTTAATTCATCCTTCTACCAATGAATGAAAGTAAGAGATCCCTTATCAGACTCTGAAACAGTAACTGCAGAGTTTTGTATGCTCAGTGGCAGGGTTGTCAGGCATTGGAACAGGCTGCCCAGGGAGGTGGCTGAGTCTCCATCCCTGGAGGTATTTAAAAGAAGGGTAGACATGGTGCTTGAGGATATGGTTTAGTGGTGGACTTGGCAGTGATAGGTTAGCGGTTGGACTTGATGATCTTAAGGGTCTTTTCCAACCTTGATGATTCTATGATTCTATGATTCTAAGTTTTCTGGAAATTCTTCTTACTGTTGAAATGCATGCAGAAGCACTGCAACTGCTGTAGGGTTCAAAACTTGAAATAATGCTAAAGAGCAAGGTAGGGAATTATGGGTCCTTCCAGCAGTCATGGTGGTGAACTCCATGCTTTATGTGGCCGCGGTGCTTCTTCATATGCTGAAAAGATCAGGACTAAAGAATCTTCTGGACTTACTGCGTCTAACCCAAGAGCACCCAAACCCCATGGATCTCTCTAGTAAGACAGAATTTAGTAGGTGCGCTTCAGGAAACTCCATGTTTCTCTACCATGTTGGCATCTCTGAGTCAGCTTGAGCGAGGCTAGTTCATGTACTCTAAGTAGTGTAGGTATTGCAACAAGGATCTTTGTGCAGACTAATTGCATGGGTATTTATTCTGTTCAGGCCAGTCTAAATCCTGAAATTAATTCCATGCTCTGTATCTGTGTGATGAGTAATGACTGCAGCTGAGACATACCTTGTGAGTAATCCAGGAACCATGTTCTTACTTATGGAAGAGAAAGTGCAAGTGTTGGCAAGAGAAGAAAGGCCTGTGGAGGAAGAAGGCGGTTCTTGTGGGTGTGTCAGACAAATGCTAAACTGTTAAGTCCCTGGATAGGCAGCACCTCAAAGGGCCTGCGGGTACTGCGGAAAATGATGCAAGGTCTATGCGTCTTGCAACTTTTAATCTAAAGGACAGGGTGATGTTGCAAGGTAATGACCTGTGTACAGACTGGAGGCGAAGGAAATTTTGGTCTGATTGAGTTGAAACTAGAGGTGATCCATGGGACAGAGGAGGATGTAATAGCATTAAGAAAAGTGAACTGTTTGGATAATCAGGTGACCCCATATATCTAGTCAGCTGCAGGCATACAGACCCAGTCAAACTTTGCTGACTAGAAAGATTCATTCTCCTCTCCAAAAGTTGTTTCTCTCTTCTATTAGCAAAAAGGGAATGTTGAAAATAGGAACTGTAAACACTGGAATGATCAGTCCCAACAATCCAAAAATACTTTTAGGTGTGCAATGTTTATCTGATTCATCTTTTAATTTATAGAAGTTCCATCCTGAGCATCCTTGGACAGTTACTATTCGATAAACTGATCTCAGAGGCCCTTCTCTATGCCCTGTGCTGAAGCACCCTGTAAGGACCTAGATGGTGAAGCTCCATAACTTCAACAGATTTATTAAAGTTTTACTGATGTTAAGAGTATCCTGAGGATCACAGGACTTTTTTCCTCCTATCCCCAGACTTCAGGACAACGTATCCACTACAGAGAACTATAGGCATTAGGATCCTGTTCATAGCTGAGGCCCTGCTTCTGCCTCTGATCTCAAGTTTGTTAGTATCTGACTTTGCTGGAGCAGAAAGGAAAGCAAATGTTCATAAGTCACTCATAGTGGGCAAAATTATTTTCAGTAGCATTGGCTTGTAACTCATGGGAAGGACCCCAGTAATGTATTTGTTTCTAAAAAACCTGAATGGTTGCCTCTATTGCTGTGTACTTCCTAACGTTATCAGAATATAATTTCCCTTGGCTGTGGAATTAACTTCCTGCACTGAACGATGGGGACAGCTTTCTCAGAGGCTGCTAGCTGGTAGAAGCTTTTATGAGTCTGTTGCTTTGTAGAGGGTTCTGCTTAAGTATAATAAAAGGATAATGAGCAACCATTGTCTCTTAGACTATGTGGTGGTTTGTGTAAGTGGGTTTACTCATTTTGCTCTGTCAGTTTTAAGACTCACTTGTCTCTCCTAGGGGCTGTGATCTGTTTGCGTGGGGTTCACAGCAGAGCGTTCACACCTCTGTAAAACTGTGCGTACACTGCTTTAAGACTACTTCAGAGTTATTATTAACAATGAAAGTTTAAAAAAAAACAACAACAAAAAAAAAGCCTTCCTGCAAGTCATTAAGAAAACCAATTCATTGAATAAAAAAAAAGAATTATCTTTGGAAAAGGAAACAGCCAATATAACTGCAAACTACTGGTCTGACCACTCATTTTTCATTCTTACAACCACAGCACATACAAGCAAAAAAAATCCCCTATCTCAGAGATTAAAGGGAACTCAGACCGGCAGCTTATTTAAATGAAGTCTCTCAAGTTGTTTAAGGCTGAAAATCACACCTGTGCTGAAAGCCCAGCACAGAGATGAATGGCCAGGTCCAATGTAAGGCATAGGGCCCTGCAATTCCCTGGTTTTAGGTTCTGGAGTAGAATTTAAAACTGCTCAGCCATTTACCTCTCAGGATGTGTTGGGAACCCTTTGAACATGTCCTGTGGACCAGAGCCCTAGGCTGGGGACAGCCCTGACCGCACAGTACATGAGTCAAGCCTAGGACAGGGCTGGGTGTGCGCAGAAAAGCAAATGCTTCTGTGCCGACAGACCTTTCGAAGAAACTTAAAGAAAGGAGGGTGCAGGGCTGCTGCTTTCAGTTTTGGGACTTTGGCACTGAAATTCAGTTTGAGTCCCATGTTAGATTCCTAAATCCTGAACTGCTTCTAGGTGGTCAGCAATTATTCAAGGCCGGTGCTGAAATCATTAAAAATTTTATGAGGTCCCTGGCTGTCCTTCAGGGGGGATGCTCATGGCATACTTTGGTGACTAACTTGGAAATCAACCTTGTCCTGGCTCTCTGTCCAGAGCTGAGCAACTCCCCGCTTATAGTAATAAACACTGACCACAGAGGGCTGAAATGTGCTGGCTCATACACCCCTACAAGTCAGAAGAAACCTCATTAGCTTCATTTGGGGCTGCTCCTGATTTGCATTGGTTTAACTGAATAACAGACTTTGGCTGGAAATGGACATGAGCAGCAAATCAGCCCCAGCACAACACAGGCTGAGATGGAGGAAGGCTTAGAAAGGCCTTTTCTCGTGCTAAAGCACAATATAAATCCCTCATGCAGTCCAGTCCAGGAATCACAGTGCATTATTGCCTTTCTTCTTTCAGCGCTATTATTGCTGATTTTAACTAGGAGAGAGAATCAGGCCCAGGATTATGTTTCCTGCAGCTCTTTGTCCCAAACCACCCTTTGTTGCACGAGCATAGTGGAAGCTGATGCTACATGGAAGCGCAGCTAGATGCAAGATGCAGCATGTTCTGCTGGTACAAAGTCTTGCTCATTTCAGGCAGTTTGTTTGAGTCATCTTTCCTCAGCCATGAACTATTAATTTCCAACACTCTCCCTGTGTCAGCTAACCAGGAAGACTGTGTCCTGAAGATAATGCTCAGCTGTCCCTTGCTGCTGGAGGAACATACCCGAGAAACATTTCTCTCAGCTCAACCAGCCTTGAAATGCTAGTGATGAATTCAGTCCTTTGCCAATACCGTATGAAACTGCATTCCTTACAACCACTGCCATTTACATAATGCAATATCCATATGGTGATTGTTTTATTTATGTTTCCTTTACTTCAAGGCAGAGGAAGTCAGCAGCTGGAGCTGTGAGATAGAGGCCCCCACCAGTTACTGGGCTGTGTTGTTCACAGGGGTGATAAGCTTTTATCACCCACTGGGAGTTAGGATCTTGTCTAAGTGATAGCATCCATCCCTTGAAAACAGAACAGAGCTCTCACTGTTTGCCTGTCTGAAAGGAAAGAGTTTATAACCCCAGACTTTACAGTGACTGTGAGCTAAAACATGACATAGCTTCATTGTCTTAATTTCTTGACTTGTTCTGTTGAAAGTCACAATATGAGCATTTGCTTCCTTTGCATCAAAAGAGTTTAACTGTGTTTGCATGACCCCCTTGTCTGTATTTGCCACTGGAAGTCTTAAAAAAAAGTCTCCCCTGCCTGTGTGACTTTGATTCTGCTAATCCCTACCCACCTTTTGAATCACTTAAAGGGGAATTTATGGTTTGCAGAGAGAAAAAGAGTAAATGAGAAGCAATTCCTTTGGCCATCTTGTGTGTAACTGGAGGATGTTTCAAACTCAAAACAGGGAAAAAGGTTACTTCAATGGCTCGTTTCTTTTGCTCTTTGGATTTCATACCAAGGGAGACAGACGGTAACTGTTGATGTTTTGTTTTTATAATTAAAATAACAACATAAGATTATCTAAATTGTGGCTGGGTATCATCTGTATGGAAAGTTCTACATTAAAAAAAAAACAGGAAAGTTTCAGAAGGTTTATTTTTAATTAATCTACAGAATTATCTTCTTGTGTTACTTCTGCATGTGGATTCCCAGGAATTTCAACCTTCTCCACAGAAAGGGAAATTTGGCCCATTTCTTATGTTAGGCAAATAATTTTATAAGAAATTGTAAAGCCACAGGGTCTGGTTTTACCATTCGGTTACTCTGATTTTGCACCTTTGTAATTCCATGTATTGAAGAAATGACTTTATGGTGGCTCTGAAGCAAGGGAATCTGTATAAAGCATGATGCTGCAAGTTCATAGGGGAAGCAGTTGCCATTTGCCTCAGTGGCTTTTGTTTTCTGAGTCTCAGCAACCACAGCCCGAAAATACTAAGGCTCAGGCTGCAAAAGTCAATGTGACCTCAGCAGGAGCTGAGCCCCAGCAGGAGCAAAAGGGCTCTGCTGTGAGGAAGAAGAATCCTCACCCATGTTTCAGGCTTCAGCCACTGTCTTTGCAGGCACAAGCATTGCTTTTTTGGGGGCAGGATGTCTGTTCTGGTATAGTTTCTCTTTTATTTTGTGTGGCTTCTCCCCTAGAAGGGTAGCTTCCACAGGTATGAGGGCCAATTGTGCAACAGCAGTGACACAGTAAGCCCTAGCATGATTTAAATTGTATAGGCTCACCTCTGTAGTTAGATTGTTGCACAAGCATCCTACATTAGGTCCTTACAGTAGTGCTATACAGTGGCTGGATATGACAGTCTAAACTCCCGTGATGCCTTTACGTGTTTAGATGTCTCAGACTGATGTCTTCACAACATAAAAATCTTGAAAACAATGAGAAGGAGAAACCTTCACCTCACCCCCAACCTCAATTCCAACACCTGGTAATTGAATTCCCATGGAATTACTTCTGTTGGGTAATTTCTTTGAAGGATGAATCTTGCTTTTAATATTCTGCATCAGCTTTTAATTATAATATTAATAACATGACATGTAAAGGATTTTTTTTAAACAAACACTTTTTAAGGGTACATGTTTGAGTTTCTGAATCACCAGTATACTCAGGGAACAGAGACAGATTATATCCAATATTCAGATAGCTCTGTGGTCTAGAAATTAAAGTAGTGTTTTTCATAATGTAAATTGCCTTTAGAAGACTATTTATTCCTGTACATTTTTGGTCTGAAGTGAATTCCTGGGAATTCCTCACTCCCACATAAATTTTTCCAAGGAGATGCCTATAACATACCAAAGGAGGAGACATTTATATTTCCAGAGCACAGCAAGAGGGGAAGCATAATGCTTTTTCCAACTTGATTCTGAGTGTGAAATTTTCATAAATGCTTATCACTGGAATAGCTTTTCTCCCACTTAATTAATGGCTTATGGGCTTTTCAGGGCTCCAGCACAGAGTGCCTGTTAAGTGCCACAGTGACTCTTCTAAGTTGGTTTATTTTCTTCTGCTACTGCAACATTTTTAACAGTTGAGGTGAAGAGGAAAAGTGGGATGGGAAGGAGTGTGGAGACTTGACTCCACTCTGTACTTTTCTGTGAATTAATTTATAATTTGGCAAACTAGACCAGGGCCATATTCAGACAATGGTGATTCAGTATTCATCTTCAGGGTTTCCTATTTGATCGTAGTACAGAAAAAGTCAGGATATAGTAAACCCAGCATTTTTAAGGTGTTTGAATTATGGCTCTCAGTTTTCATCTGTGAAAAAGGGAGAATAATCTTTCCTTAAAGTTGTGAAGTCTTGTGAGGGTAAACCCACAGGTACTGAGGTGATGAGGCAGCTCCTGATACTTAGACTTAACATGTGAATGGACAGAGCCATCAGGCTTCATGCCTGTAGCAAGCACTGGGAGGCCAGCTAGGTCACCAGTGGTGCACAAAAGGAAGCCCTGCTTTGAATTTGGTCTTGAAGGTCCCTTTGACCTCTGATGTTCTCCTCAGGAGAAAGAAAGCAAGAAGCAGAAGAAGTGATGGCAGAGAGGTGACAGGGAGGGCAAGTGGGACTGACAGGCAGCACTACTCGGTGCAGGGGGGGTGCTGAATTCAAGAAGGAAGGAGGGACAATAATGCCCCCTCTCTGCAGAGCGGGTTGACCTCCGAGGATGAGTCACGCCTCCCACCACTTCCCACAGTGTTATCTGATTCTGCTGCGGCCAAATGTAAAAGTGAAAGAAATGTCCTTCCATGGCAATGAAAGGAGGATGAACAATGACAAGAGTTAAAGCATAACGCAGAAAATGTGAGCATTTCCCCCAAACCACAGCCAAACCCAAGCAGTGAATAGAAGGCTACCTGTACACACCCGCCCATCCAGAAATGGTAGTGAAACCCCAGCAAGGGATGTAGGGATACAGCTGCGGGGACCAAGTATCAGCCTCAGCTGCACACACCTACTTGAAATCTCCACATATTGGCAAGGGGGCTTTCTCTGACATGTAAACCCAGGGAAACTCCTCTACAAAGGGCTTCATTATTCATTCTACCCAATGAGGTGGAATAACAAGCTGGAAAGCAGGCATTCTTGCGGAGGTGGGTACCCTGCACCCCTGAGGCATGCAGAATGTATGCACATAAACGGCACTTCACCTTAAATACAAGATTGACTTACCCAGGGTCAGGTTCATACCCACATTTGATGTTGACCTTTATGAATTTATCTTGAGGTAAAACCGAAATGCTTCGACTGTGCTGTGTTTTTACATCACCATGCCTTGTCTGCGTTTCCCTAAAGAAAAGCACAAATTGTTATTAGCTACAGAGGTAAGAAGATAAGCCAAGCATTGCCCTCAACAAAGGAAGAAGCAAAGAAACCAGCATGTTGGAGATAAGAGATATGTTTTGTTTACAGAAAGCTTTTACATTTCTCTCACACTGAACTGAAGAAATGACAAGGAGGGGGCGGAAAGCATTATTCTTGATGTGCAAGCATCATTGAAAGATATTTTTGATGGCAGTGCTTGTAAGAAATAGGGGTAAATGTGAATGTCTCCCCCACAGAAATAGTCACACGTTTCTTACTGCCTTTAATTGTGGTATATGTTCAGTGGGTTCAGACACACTAGTTATTTCTCAAAGGTCACAGATAATGTCTTTTTCAGTGGACCATCATTATACAAGCAATTCCTAACTATTTTTAATATATTTTAAGATTGCCTAGTAATTCTATGGGATTTGAGATATCTACTTGTACTTCATAGGTCCACAAAAGTGCTGAAAGGCTGCAACCTCTGGATAGTACCCATCTCACCCCCCACTTGAAGCAGGACAACCACCTGTGCTGAATGAGATCAAGGAGTTTCTAAAGAGTAAATAAATGCTTACAATTTTCAGAGTACTGGAAGTAGCTTCTGTCCCTGAGATCAAACAGTCCCTGAGCTGAGATAGATACAAGATTTTCACCCGCTCGATATTGTCACCCACCTACTGAGCGATGGCAAAATCTGGAGCTTTCTGGGGCAATAATTTTTATGGTGTGTATAATGGTCACAGAAATTACTTTTTCAGTCCTATTGGTGTAATTTACATAAAGCAATGTTAGTCACCAGTAAACAGGAAGCTAATTTTGGCAGAAACCTTGCCCTGCCCTTGAAGCAGCTGTCCTGCTCCCACCTCTCCTCCGAGTATCACAGTCTCAGTGTTGAACCCAGTTTTCCCCATCTGCAGCATCTTGTTCAAGCCGCTGGCACTAACTTTCACACCTCCTAATCTCCAGTCCCGCGGATCTGTGTGGCCTTCTCTGAGCACCTGATGTTCATTAATGCAACTGCTACGGAGCTTGAAAGCTCTGCAGTCAGATGAAACAGCTCCCACACCTGAGGGGAGGTTGTGCTTGGTCCATGCCTGGCAACTGTGAAAGACCTGGCCTCCATTTGGATCCAGCACACATCTGCCACAGTTGCCGGATATTGTCTTTTCTCCCTTTTGGGATGGTCTGTGTGGAATTCATGTTATGTTCATCTTTAGTTCCATCAAGCAAGAAAAATATATACCTGCATCAAGAAAATAAGAAGAGATAACCATGTTTGTTGAAAAGATGCTCCCTCATCAATAAAATGTGTAGTGATAGGGCAAGCCAAGAAAGTGATGTTTATAGGAAATTGTTTTTTCTGTTGGTTAAACATGAAAATCAGATTTTTTTTTCAAAAGTGATGGAGAAGGAGTGGGCAGTACTGTAACTGCAGGCGGAGAAGGGCCAGATTTGGGCTTACTTTTGCAAAGCCAATACCAAAATGTCTGATTTGTGTTTCAGCAATTCCAGGAGAGGACCAGGAGAGTAAACTGTGATTGATTTATTTTGATAAAATTTATCAGTTTATGGTTTGCAAACCTCAATTCCAAACTCAGCTTCTCCAAATCAAGAGAAATTCAAGTGTCTGTGTTGGGCCTATCTTCAGAAAACAAAAAGGAGAATTCCAGAAGCTTCTGGTACAAGGCCAAAGCTTTGCATGATCTGAAGAGGTACGTTTCAGTTCTGGTTAGGACTGAGAACCCTAACCAAGAAAAACAGAAGAAACCTTTATCTTAGAAAACCATAAAATTATCTTGTAAAGTTTCAGGCAAACAGAATAAACAATAGAAACACGAGCTCAGGATGAGCAGGGGAATGTGCTCCCTTGCTTTCTCATGCTCATCTGAAACACATTTCCAACATTTCTGAGGCTCATCCTTGCTGAGGAAAGAAAAATACACCTCTGTTTAGGCTGCTATTGCTCTGGCTGGGAAACTGGAGAAGCCATAGTTGCTATTTTTACAAGTTTGCTTCCTTCAGGGGAGAGATATCTTAGGGTTGAGGGGGAGGTAATGTGATCTCTTTTTCTATTTTTATAAAGGGCCTGGGGATGCATCGGGGAACTGCAGATCTGTGCAGTTGAAAGTCTTCAGCTCTTCTTTTGAGATACTGAGGGAGAAACAGTTAGAAAAGCATGGCCTAATTAAGGATATCTAATATGGCTTCAGGAAGGGAAGGGCATGCCTCATTAACTGGCTGGAATTCTTTGAGGATATTGGTGCTGAGGGAGACCAAAAAAAAGGCAACTCACTGTGAGCATTGTGTACCTTAGTGGGCTGGGGGAGAATGAAACAGTGAGGAAAGTCTGGGTTGATACCTACATTATGGAGCGGGTAAAAATATAATACGATATTAACTGGTATTTAAACCTGCAGGGAGTGGAACTGTTTCTTAGTTCTTGAAACCCTGGGTGCATTCTTGCCTTTAAACTTTTCTTTTTTTAAAAAATTAAATACTTATTATTGATATAATTGGTTTTTGTGATTCAGCTGAATCAAAGCCACAATGTTTCCAGATGATATTGTGCTAAATTTGGAGGGCAATGAGGAAAATTGCAATTAGATACAGACAGAGCTAAATGCTTTTTAAAGTGTCTAGCATGGCAGATGGTGTATCCAGTAAAGGTTAGATAAATGTAGCATCATGATAATAAGCCCTAGACCCTAGAATCAGGAAAGGTAAAGGTAAAGTGGATGGAAGGTTTCTCTGTATATTGACAGCTTTCATGTGGGAATTGTGGGAGATGCGGTTTCCCCAGATCTTTGCAGAAACAGTCTAAAATGCTTCAAGTTATTCTTGGGAGAGAAAAATGACTCGAAAAGTAAAATCACACACATTTTGAGTGGGGTAAAGTACAGTTTTACGGGAACCTGCCCAGTGCAACAGGAATGGGGCTTGCAGCTGAGAGAGCAAGTTCTCGTGGCAGAGGGGTAGTCGGGTTGGGGTGTGGGGTTGGTGTTGGTGGGGATGTGGAGGCAAAGAAGTCACTCAAACTCCTCTCAGCCTGGGGGTGGCATGGGGCCAGCCTGGCCACTCACCTGGCTGCCTGGCCACCCCAGCGGCTGCAGGACCAGCTGAGCGCAGTGCTGCCCACTCGCAATCCCTGGGAACCCTGTTGCATGCCTGTCTGCTGGGAGGAAGGGTGTTGTACTTATAAGCTTTTGACCACCTGGAGGTTCCTTCAGAGATGGGGAAACTGCATGGTTTTGACCCAGCTGTGCTCTTCAGAGCTTGCAAAAGATCAATGCCCTTGATTTGCTACATAACCAGTCCTCCCCTGTTGATTGCTTGGAAAAGTCAGCTATTTCTTGTGGTTGCAAGAGACAACTGAACTCTGAAAGCTCATATGAGGGGGCTGAGAAACAGTCCTGTGACTCAGGGGAGGTTTTGCTCCCTGCTGAGCAAAGGGACCTTTATTAGAATAAGGAAAGCAGGTGTTAGAGGGGAAGGAAATGGGGAAATCCTTGTGTTTCTTTTAGTATCTATGAAATTTTAAGAGCTTTGAAAAAGTCTCACCTATATGTCTCTGTTAACCATGCCTCTTTGTTATTTGGCATGAGACCGGGCACATATCACCCTTCACTTAGGTGAAAGAGGATGGTCACTTAGAGGTGCAGGGGAAGGGAGCGGGGAGTACAGTGAAAACCTGCCTGTGAAGCAGCAGACAGCAGCCACGAGAAGGAGTGTAGCCCTGCTGGAGGGAGGTCACTTGTGGATATGGGATGGGTCAAATGTGCCTTAAGCATCACACCTTCCCCTCATCCCCACAGGGTCTGCTCTCAGCCAGGGTCCAGGACATCCCTCAAGGCCCAGTAAGAGTGTATCTCTGCTCTGCCACTCCCCAGAACCATCTTCCAGTGCAGGTGTAGGAAAGCCACTCTTTTTTTTTCCCTTGACTGAGGGAAAACCAGTGTCATTGCTTGCAAAAGGTGCCAGATTGGTGTTCTGGTGCTCCAGCCACAGGTTGGTTACAAGAAACTCAGTGTAAGGGAGACAATTACAAGCTATTTCCTGAATATTTGTCCTTGATTTCTGATTTGTGCTCTGGGAAGGGCCCTTTCTTAAGGGCCAGCCTCTCCCCATGACTCTAAGGTCTGTACGTGCACCAAAACCAAAGAGAGCCACGTCCTACAGAGCCTCTGGTGTGGGAAGAAGATTAAGAAGCAATGTTAGCAGTGATGTTAGGGAGAGTGGAGAGAGAGAGAGAAACAGGTGGAAGCCAAGAGAGTGCTGGTCACCATGACAGACCACATTTGGGGATGGCTACTTGGCTGTCAACCACATTTTTAAAGCTTTGCGGTGCCAAAGCAAAACTCTGGGATAAGAAGCATAATTTAGTTTCCAGAGGTTATTCAGTTCTTGATCTCTGGCTTAATATAGCCAGTGAGGATATTATCTGCCATGACTGTTTTGTGAGGAATGCATCCGGCTTTGGGGAACCAAAATTTTAAATTAATTTTGCCTAAATCACTGGCTAACCTTCAGCAGGGAGGAATTAGGGCAAAATTTGTGTGAGGTGAGTTTGAGGTAGAAGAGCCTGAACTTTTTTGTGCACTGCCAGATGTATATCAATGTCCCCTAAGCAGTGTCCTTCTAGCACCAAATTACCCACGGGGAAAAACCTAAGTTATAACTGACTGAAGTCAATCTGAGCCAGTCTCTAACCAGCAAAAGGCTTCAGAGACTGTTATCTGTTCTTAGCATATGCATTGAACTAGGACTCCAAGGTGTTATTTCTTTGGGTGCTGTATGAGTACAAGGGAGAAAATAGTACTCCGTAGACATGTAACCTGGAAAATAAAGACAAACTTTGAAACTCTGGCTCAACTATAGTAAAAAAGAGTTGTACTAGTGACCTAAAAAGGGCCAGGATTTCATGCAAATATACAGAAATGACAAAAGCATATGTAGGTTTCAGAGTGCCTCAGAAGAAACAAAAAAAAAAAGGCAGAAGAACAGTAGACTTCCTAGACTGATTTGATTGACTATGTTTTCAGGCTATTATACCAAAAAAAGTGTTCAGGAAGTACATACGTGCACATGCGTTTGTGCTGTGAAAAACCGTATGTCTACAAACCAAAAGCAAGGTGTTGCACATCCATTCTCCCACCTGCAAATGGGATGTTTTCTGGTCTCACAGCACAGCACTCTTTGCACACCAAAATGCATAACAAATATATGCACATCTAGGTTAAAGTCTCAGAATCCTAGGCTGTGTTCAACAGTCACTAAGGACTTCAGTGCAGAGCTTCTGTGGGTGAGTGGGCTTTAGCCCTGGTATCTTCCCATGACATTGGCAGGTCACCTTCCAAGTGTGCAGCCCCCTGGCATCCAACCGTGTCCGTCCAGCTCCTTGGCGCCAGGGCAGCACTCTGTGTACAGCACCTGACACAATAAGATGACGGTCAGATTTGCAGGCTGCTGTGTAATCTTGTGATATTAATAATATAATGATAGCATTATAACTGGACCATTCAATTCTGTAGTTTGTTCTTCTATAAATGATTTATAAGTTTTATGCATTTTATATGCCTCTCATTAAAAATGCATTGAAAAATACTATCAAAATACCATTTTGTGAGGCTCAGGCTTTCTTTATTCTTGTTACAGCCATCTGCCATTAAGCTTTAATAACTGACTGATTATAATTTATTAATTTATCACCTGTTCTTTATACAGTTGGATAAAATAATTGTCAACCAATGTGAAATAGCCTCCTATTGTGTTATTAATCCCCAAAGCAATTAGAAAACCCACTGATTGCACAAGCCATTGAAAATGGGCAGTAACTCATGTTAGAAATGAACTGCAGTGCTCACATTAGCACACTGAGTGCGTGATTGGTAATAAGCTTGTCTTACGGATCCTGTGGGCATAGTCTGAAAAAGGCAACACCAACCTGGTGTAGTGTCATACTAATGCTTCTCAAACCTACTTTGGAGAGATTTCTGTCCCTGCTACCTTTCCCAAGAATGAGAGGGTAATTTAGGAATAGCTATAAATGCCAAATCATTTGGGAGATTGACTTCAGTCAGTTTTGGATGAAGACATCAGACTTCAGTATCTCTCCTTTGATTTTTATCTGCCAAGGCTTCAATATGGGTTAGCTGTGGGCTTTCTGATATGGATGTTTACAGTATGTGAAAAGGGACGGGGCCAATGGTTCGCTGAGTCCAACAGCTGTCATTTAGCAAAGCCATTTGCTTACTTTGCCGGTGTGAAGGAGATATGCAGGCCACCCCAGATGTGCAGTTCTTTATCTCCCATCCTATTTGCAGTGCAGACTTCCAGCTACCCACGTTACCTCTCACACTAAAAAGTCACGTTCTGGTAATGCTGTTCCCAATCCAGATTTAACTGCTTTTCTGGTGAAAAGAAAGAAAAGATGCTCCTGACATGTTGAACTGAGCATATTGGGAGATTTATACTTGTTCCTACAGAGAACCCAAAGCAGAAGTAAAGAGGTCATTCTTGATATTCTTATACTATTTCTGGCTTTTCTGGAAGTAAAAATCAGAAGAATTCTCATGCAAATGTTTGTCCTTCTGAGATATCCAAGCCAAATGTGCAGATCTAAGGGGTTTAGATAAAGCTTATATAAGTACGGTGAGTTCTTTCTCCCTAATCTTGAGAAGGTTTCCCATCTTACCCCTTCAGTGTGTCCATAGATAAAATCCAGACTGTAGAAAGTCCTCAGAAATGTTGCAGCCATTGTAATTGTCTTGTACTGAAGGTTCACATCTTTTGCCTACACAGTCCTCAGTTGGGGTGAGCATGGAGAGAATCTTCCAATCCTTCCCACCTCTGTAGACATACATAAGACTACTCTGCACTTTTAAGCTAGCACAGTGACTACAACCTCTTCGTCCTCAGTTGCAGCAGAGTGTTTGCCCTCTGTCATAACCCACAGCCAACTAATCATATTTTCCCCAAATTTGGATCTCATGGTTCTTCTTGAATCATGTTCTCAGAAATAGCTGGGGAGCTCCTGGGTATGAAAACAGGTTATGGCATGAAGTCTGACACAGGGTAGCAAGTAGGTAATTTTTCAAACTGTAGATTGACAATAGTTACTGGCTTTTTTTTCACTTCAGGTAGGAGATCTCCAATTAAGGTTAATCTTGCAATGTTAATTGAGCCACAAAGCATATACTTCTCCTTGAATATAAGAGCATCATGGAAGGAAATCCACATTCAAAACAGGACTAGGGTCAGTTATCCACATAATAGACTTCCCCAGGCTTCTGCTGTCTGCAAAGCTGATGGCCTATAAAACACACCAGAAAAAAAAAAACTTTACAGCTGAAGAACAGTGTCACAAACCCTCTGATTCTTGAGGGGGTACTAATGGCCTTTTGTCTCAGCAAAATCATCATCTAAGAGACCTGTCATATTTTTACTCATTGCAAAGTTCCAGTGTGGGGGCCAGTAAATCCTTTAAAAGGACCACTATCAATCACACAGGAAGATCTTAATTGCAAAAATGTGGTTGAATTCCATGTGGGCCTAAACCTGAGTTAGAAAAACATGGCCATATTCTATACTCATTAGTTCCTCAAAGGGAACTAATGCACCCATGTGCATTTCTGAACCCATCAAAGTAATATCCTATAATTCTTTTTACTGCATTAAATGGTGTTGCTCTGGCTACATCTACCCTGATGAATGCATCCACTAGCGGTTGCACCCACACTAGACAGGCTGGCCTCCTTGACAGCAGGGTAGCGCAGTCCTCTCCTTACCACACTTGGCCCTACGTCTCCTGCAGGTCCTTTTTCCCCTAAGACATAGTTTTCATTTTGGGTCTATTCTTTCAATTTAAAAGTGTGAGCTGTGCTGTGGTCCTGCTGCTTGGTATTTTCCTGGAATGAAGCTGACATTCTACATTTTGGTCTTGTATGTTTGACATGACAAGAGTGGAGTTCTTGAGTTTGAAAAGCCTGCAGGGAAGATGCTGGAGGACTCTGCAGAGCAGAAGAAAACAAGCCTGGTGCATTCTTGTCCATACTGCCTGCTGGGAGATGTTCCCAGAGTAGAATATCTAAGACAAAACACTTTGATTTTCCTTCCAAAGGAGCTGCCTAGTACTTTAAAAAAAAAAAAATAGCATGGGAGTGAATTTACATTTATGTAATATAGAGGGTCAAGACCAGGAGTGAGGTGGGGAGTGACATGATGGCGCAGACATACCCCGACCCATGTGAGTGTATGTAAATTGGAGTGATTTTTCTGGGCACAGAGAAGTGTGGGAAAACACTGGGGAACTCAGCATTCAAATGCTGTGACTCCATCTTCAGCACTGAGGGTGACAGCCCTTGTGAAAACAGATTCTGAGCTTCAATTGGTTAATCATGCTCTGAATGGAAAACACACCCCCAGATTTGGGTTGTCTCTATGAACCAGAAGGAGGAAGAGACAACAGCTTCACCTGAGTTAATTCTGAAGTGAAGGCAACCTCTGACACACAGGACCATTTACCCTTTTATGTGGGAAAACCTATTATTAGAGATTGACAGAAATGTTTAAGAGACTAACAATAATGCCACCTACCTTCAGCTTTCAAATTTTGAGCACTAGAATTTGGTGCTGACTTCTCAACCCTGTTTAGATTCTCCTTCTTAGAGAAAGGCTTGTGAAGGTCACCTGTTTCTTTAACAAAGCTGTGCTGCACTGTGGATGATGAGGATGGTGAAGATCCTTGGGAGAGTCTCTTCAAAACACCCTGGAGCCTTTTGCATCAATTAGCACCACCACCAGTATGTGGCTGTCTGTAGGCCAGTCTGCTGCCAATTACCTCTTGAAGTGAAGATCATTTTTGATAGGGAAAGTGGAAGGTTTTGCTTATGAGAATGAGTTCACCCAAGGGTGCTCCAGTTAAGGGTTCTTCAGTAATGTCTTAATCAGACAGGGCAATTTATAAACAAGTGCTTTAAAAAGAAAATTCCTTTTCACTTAGCCTGTTGCTTAATGTGCTACAGTTTGTTGTTAGGACTTCCGAGCACTGATGAGCATATGCTCGTCATTCCCAGGTGTCACATTCCCAGGATGTGGTCCAAGGCAGTATCACAGTGGGGTAACTACTGTCAAATGGTGTCAGTGGTCCAGTTCTGACTTGAAAAGAGCATCACATCGCTGACACCGCTTACTATAGCTTTTTGGCTTTCTTCCAAGGTTTCCTCCCCAACAGATGCTGAAATCCCAGCAGAAAGCAAGGCTGAATATAACAAAAGAAACACACAGCATAGCTAATTAGTAATTAAAATCTCTTAAAGCAAGTAGTATCAAAAAAAGGAGGAAGGTTCATTGGATCTCTAATCTCAAAGGATTTTTCCATTGCACCTATCCCAGCATTTCATCATGACTGGTTTTTAAAGAGTGAAAGAAGGGATGACATCCTGCTGTCAGCTACCCAAAGTGTAAATCTGGAGTAGTTCTGCTGTCTTCAATAAGACCATCCAGTTTGCTGCAATGGGAGCAAAAGGCAAGCTTTCAGCCAGGCTACTGCTTTCATAAGAGCACCAGCAAGAGAAACAGAAGGGAAAATAGAGAGAGAGACAGTATCATTAAAGGACTGAAAGACCTTTTTAACAGGTAGCTCCTGGGGGAAGGTCTCATTATGTTCGTACAGCACCTGGCACAACAGAGCCCTTCTGAATTCAGTTTCTGGAAGCTGCAGACGTATCCAATGAAATGACAGCACCAAATACGGAGGCTTAAAATAAAGAATTATGACAGATGTATTAGGAGCAGGGTTTGTAGAAGAGGATCAGGGTTGATGGACTCTGACAAAATTCCATCACAGTGAGTCACATTTTAATTGAAAAAGAATGAAAGAAAGCAAGGGTGGGGAAAAGACATGGGTGAAAATCAGAGGTCACCTGCCGTTGTGATAACTTAACTGAAGTTTTGGAAATGAATCATCGTAGCAGGCAATGGAAGGTTTCAGCTCAGGCAGTGACAGGAAATGCAGGGCTGCAGCTGTGTGCAGAGCATTTCAGGCTCTCGATCAGCTTGTATTGATTAGGAAAGTACAGCTGTGCTCAGAAAGTCTTAGCTTTTCTCTCATTTTCAGTCCGACAGAAAGGAAAATCTCAAGCAGCCATTTTCAGCTTCTCTTTCTCGGAAGCAATAGGGAGGGGAGTTCACAGGAGGAAGACAAAAAAATCACAATTTTACTCACATGTCTAATGAAATCACATGCTGTCAGTGGCCCAAACAACAAAAAAACCCAACCCACATTCTTGCTTGAAAGGAGAGATACACACAGCTGCCCGAGAGAAGATGCTATTGAGAGATCTTCAGAAAAGCTCTCTTCTATTCGTGAGCACACCACTGTCTGGGACATCACTCTCTGGGCATCACATTTCCTGGGAAGGGAAATGATCTTGATCAGAAGATGAACTTAATGCCAGTATTTGTAAGCCAGAATTTTCCAAGCTTCTGCTGCCAAGTGTAGGTGATACTGCCTGTGGCATCTCCTTGTTCTGGGCCAGGCTGCAGTGTGTGTCAAAATAGTTCACATCCCACCGGTAGTGAACTTACTTTGGTAAGCCACGGTCATATGTCTCTGGACGTGTTTGTCCTTGGGGGCAGGGAATGTGTAAATATCAAGCCAACATACCCACTTGGTGTGGTACAGCTCTGTGGTGGCCCTAGCAGCCCAGGAATGGATTAAATGGAAATGCCTTAATGGCTTTGGATCTAGTTGCATATGTCTTCTATATCAAGCTTAATAGGTCTTGGGAACTGATTTTTATCTACAAACAGGTAAATGCTGCATGGTGTCTCTACTCGTTCAGGTGAATCTCTACTGTTGTTCTCATGTTGTGGATGTGGTGAAGAATTGGAGGCTCTTTTTAAAATCATTCCAACCCCAACCATTAGATACCAAGTTGTGTCAGCCAGGAACTAGCCCCAAAGACCCTTGACATCTCTGAGGTCTCTTTATGGACCTTCACTTTGGTCTGACTTAGCTTCGGTTTTGCCCTAGTACAAGCATGGTTCATTTAAGCATTACCTCCTGAAGAAATGGTGGGTGACTGAATGGCAATTAAGTGACAGTGTGCAGAAAGAGTAAGCATTTCCATTTTGCCAGAAAAAGACCAGATATTACACAGTGTTTAAACACATGCTTAGGTGGATGAATGTGGGCCTGTACGTACGATGCCCCACTGAGTTAGTGCATGCTGCACCTTTATATCATGTGAGTTTTACCAATGTTTCATATGAGAGCCTCACTGAACCCGTATTTTGTGTGTGGTGACTTGTGTGTCACTTATGGGTATGTTGATCATTTCAAAGAGGAACCAAACTCTGGGAAATTCAAATAAGATTATAAGCTGTGAGATACAAATAGTTCTAAAGGAAGGTAAAACTCTCTATGTACGAGGGATGCCAGGTGAAAGCTGAGGAGACCCACAGGGAGAAACTTACCCACAGAGTTTGTATGGAATAAAGATTTTGCAAGGTGTGAAAATAGGTAAAATTTAGACACTGCACCAGATTTTCCTGTTTCCTTATTTTGTGATTTAAAATACTTATGAAATTTTATGCAAAACAAGAATTAACAAATCCCCACCTCAAAAGAAGAGGCCAAAACAAAACCAGAACCCCTCACCTCCTGTCACCCTTAAAATCCCCCAGCATTTGCACAGTCTGATGCATGTGAGATGAAGCATTGAAAAGTTAGGAAACTCCAAAAGTTATGGTATCTCACAAAAGTTTTCATGGCTGTAGGAGAGATGTGTCATATTTTCCTTGTGAAAGGTAACTCAGAATATGTGATTATTGTTGTTAATGTACACTATAAAATATGAAAAATATGAACTGCAGCAGTTAACAACGCCAGAGTGGTGGCAAAGTGTAATATGTAACCTTTCTAATTTGAAAAGTACTTTACACCCACTTTACCCAGCTATCAATGACTTCCCTAGGTCCAAAAACCCGCAAAGCAATGCCCAAGTAATTCTAAAAGCCCTTGGTGATTTTATTAACTGAACAATCGATTGTAATTCTGTGTTTCCTGTGCAAGCAGCACATGTGGGGAAATTTGTACCAAAAGTCTATTCCCAAGAGAGTCTCATGGCTCTGAGCATCACAGCAAGCTGCCTGTAGACACGTAAGCGAGATTGAAAGTTTGTTTTGATCTCTGAAGCTTAGCCTGGCTTAGGCACGACCAAAATGAAGTGCTGCCGGGCCTATGTTGCCTTTATGCTTCAGGAAAGCAAGTGGTGGTGTGTGAGCTGGAGCCAGCGGAAGGATGTCGGAAGAGGGTTTTCTATGGTATGGGGGCACTAGCAGGGAGTCTACAAGTTTAGGAAGAAAATCTCTGAGCACATGGTGTGGCTGTCCTTTAAACACAGCAGGCTTTTGGCATTTTTGGGAAAGAGAAAAAAAAGTATTGCCAGAAATTGGTAGACTTTTAGTATATAACGTAGGCAAATTTCTGTATTTCAAATGAATTCTCAGATTACTTTGTGGCCACCCAAAGCTCATAAATGAACATCTATTTAGCATTGGGTTAAATCTTAAGTGTGTGAATGTTGAAGGGGGACTTCTGACGGTGACAACAGAAAGTACTGAATTACTGAGAGTGCTTGTGTGACCTTCATTGCTGGTGTACCTGAGCACCGTGGAGCATCACTTGTTCTTCCTTGCACAACCCATCAGGAAGGGGAAAAATTATCTTTCTGGGGTATTTAAATATAGATGCTCCATGACGCAGAGCTTGTGACACAGGAGGGCTAGAACTGACATCTCCAAATTCCTGAGTTAGTGTCCTGCTGAATCAACATCCCTCCAATTTGTTACCCGTGATGACAGCGGTGCTACAAACTTCTGTAATGCAACGCGAACATCAGACTGGGTCTGCCTTGTCGGAGTTGATCGACGAGATGAGCAATAACTGAGCTGGATGAGTGTGACTCTGTGCATGTGTGATGGGGTCTGACACAAAGACTGCAGAAATATATGAACTCTATGTTAAGATCCGTTAACTTGTAACTGGTCAGGCTTCTAACTGCTTTGGTTAGAATAGGGAGTTTTAACTGGATTTTGTAGATATTATTATATTATAGATTATACAAGATTTCCAGATTTACTGGCAACAATATTAAAGAACCACTTATAAAATTATGTTTTTAATATAATTTTTTTGAGATCTCTCTGAAGGCTGGGGGCTATTTTATAAGTAAAAAAACAAATAAGAGCAGTATTTCTCATTTCTGTACAAAATTAAATTTAGGTCATTTGTACATAATAATGTTATGATTTGAAATTGTTTCATTACATTAATACATCTCTGTAGGCATGGATCATGTCACACATAGTTGTTAGCTTTATTGTTAATCAGCTCTTTTGCATTAACACACTGTAGTTAAAAATGCAGTGCCCTAAAATTGTCTATATGATGTTAAGTGTAATTTCTGAAACGACTGTATTATGCTGTCCTAAGTATCTTGGAATTGCTTATTTAATGGAATATTCAGCCCCTAAAATATGTCCTTTACTTTCTACTGTTCACTTCACAAAATGTTTTAAGGACAAACACAGGCTCACTGTCCTTTCGGGAGAAGGTTAAAGTTATTAGACATTTAAGAGATCCCGATCAACGAATGCCAAATCTAAACTTGTCACAATGCTACTTATAATACCTGAACTTTCCACCTCCCTTTGAGTGGCCTGTCTTGTCACACTTATTCTACCTGACCTACTTTCCAGCTCTGCACCTAGATGTTAAAAAAATTTCTGCATCTCTTGAATGAGGACAGAAACACTTTTCGTAGAGCTGAATCAACACAAAACTAGTCCACAGCTGAGGACCTTTGCCTCCTGCTTCCCGCAAAAGGGATTTTCCTTCTGGAGCCCCGGACTGTTTCCACCTGCATCGTTCACTGACTAGGGTGTCTTGTGATGAGGTGGAGATGCAAGGACCTCATGGCACATTGCTGAACTGATGTCATGGCTTGAGAAAATCAGGAGTATACTGTGCTATAGAAATTCAATAAAAATGTTAATCCTGCTGTACTGCTTATATTTGCAGAGGGCTCCAGAGCACAGAGCTCCATATAAGCTGACAAAATGAAGGGTCAGGGTATGGGGTAAAGCTCAGTCACACCATCATCCATGAATAGCTCTCCAGGCCAGTTTTGTGGCATAGTTTGGGGGCAGCCTGGGTGGATGGCTCAGCAGCAGGCAGCCTGACCAAGGAGTGAAGGGGCAGTCTCGCTGTCTGGGCATCAGCCGTCCCACCTAGGGTCAGGCTCTGGTCTTTTTTATTTAGTACATACATAGCCACAGAGACTTGGCATCAGGATACTTAATGATAGCAACATCCTGTGCATTTATTTATGAGTCTGACTATGACAATGATAAATACGGTTTTAAAACCACTAACAAATTGCCTTGTTCTTCCCTCACTCACAGCTTAAATATATGTCCGGGCAAGTAATAGTACCCAGGGCCATTCTCTGGCACTGGGCCCACAGGCCCCATCTTCTACTACTAATATGTTTTATCATACCAGATGGGTTGGCTGCATCCAAACAGCCTGTTGGGAATGGTCTTTGGTCCATGCAAGCTTCTAAATTGTGCCTGGGGAATTTTTTCAGAGAATGCTACCTGGCACAGACCCAAACTATGCTAGGGACCATCAACAGTGGTGATGATCAAGCTCCCTTGCCTGGGAATGACCCTGGCATTATTTAATTTATTGGCATAGATGTTGCCTGAAAATTTCCCAGTGAGTTCTTGGTGCTACGTAATTAATGATATCACACTAAGGAACAAATCATGGTGCTCAAATGAGAAAGGAAAGGATTATAATTTCTACTTTACATGTTGATAAGGTAAAGCTTATAGGACCAAATCCTCTGAACTTGGTGGGAGTTATGCCTATAAACAGTCAAAATTATAAATACTGCAATTCACACCAAAAAAACCCTAAAATGCAGACAGGATTTTTGGACTGGATACAGTAGTGTCTTCTCCCGCTGGAGGTGCAGTTGGCAGGTTTCAGAGTGTGCTTTTATTCACCCCAAAGAAATAAGCTTTGTCAAAAGGGAAGGTTGGAGCAGGGGAAGGGTGTTCATGCTGGTGTAGAACATGGGGATGGTAACAAAGAATCATGCTGCTAGTTAGCATGGAGCAGTGCAAGTGTCTTGTGTAGACTTCACCTACATGTTAGAACTGCTGCCAAATTCTTATTTCACCGGGCAAATTTCTTCATCTCTCCATCCCTTTGGTATACTTATTGAATAAAGGTTATAACACTCTTAAGGTCTGCAGATGCAGCTGTGACACAAAGGACAGCCATGGATCTCATCCTTTTTCCAAACACAGTGGACTTTTTTTCCATCAAATACATGGCTTATAGACAGCTTTTCATCCTAACTGGAATTGTTTAGCTTTCAGAAGCTTTGATAAATGTTATAACTTTTGCACATGCATAATTCTTCTAAACGAAATAACTACTCTATGTAGGAACTGGTTTCTAATGTCAAAGTTTTATTGGAAAACCAGGAGGGAGTACTGTGTAGCAATAGTCAGGTCCTCTGTTTCTTCTCCTGCTCTGCTGAACCAGCACTTTGTAATGAGTCTATTGCCAAAGGAGAAATGCTTCTTCTTTTCATACCACGGCAATTCTGTGTTTTTCAGAGCAGAGCCACAAAGGTGAGAATTAGTGGGGAGGGAATCTGGTCCTCCAGCAACAGGATTCCAGTACCATCTGCTGGTAGGAGAAACATGGGTTTAGTCTGGATCTCCCCCCTCAAATCTGTATTCTGTTGGTGTAAGGCAGTTCAGGTATTTTTAATTACTCATGTCAGTCAGAGACACTCTGCTAACACCACTCATATCTTGACAGATGAGGTCCTCACACCTTTCATAAATATTTTATCTATCAGAATCAGCAAGAGTGGCCCAGTTTTCAGTAAGGGAACATTTGGTTCAGACATCAAGGTCCCATCTGACTAATGGCATAAGCATGGTGAGCTTATGTCTCACATCAGTGCGAATGTCTGGGAAAGTAGTTTTGCAACACGAACATTTGGGGCAATATGTTTCCCTTCTGGCAGATGCAAAACTTGAAAAATTCATTACGTGACTGGACTTTCTTTGGCTACAGAGCTGTGAATGCAGGCAGATCCTCAAGGGGTCACTTCCCAAAACATTGGTGGACTTCTGGTTGTCTGTGGAGGATTAGGTAGCATCATTTCATCTTATGGGCCATGATTCTGCAAAGCACATCTTCAGTTTTACACTTTTGCTCCCATCACATTGAATTCAACATTTGCAGGGTTTACTGTTGAGCTGAGGTCATGTTTCTGGATCTCTTCCTGACCCTAACTTCAAAAGTCATTCTGGCTTAGCCTCAAGTGCAGCTGTGGGTATCTGCAGAGACACTCAAGATGTCTTTAATAGGGCTAGCATAGGCACAGGCAGGAATTAACATGTTTCACCATAAGCTTCAACATCGATACCTGAACTAATTGCTAAAATTAGTTCAAACCCTCTGTGGGTGCTACAACCATGTTTCTGACAGATCTAGCTGATAAAGCACATTATCCTCTTAGCTATTTTCTGAACTGACATTTATCAAAATACTTTTTGAAAATGCATGTGATGCCTGGACTGTATATTCCAGCAAAGTTATCAGTAATGCTGTATAAAATAGCCTCCAAGTTCTACTTTATATTGTTAATAAAGTAAATATAATGTTATATTGTTAATAAAGATTGAGACAAATCTAGGGCATTTAAATGCACGTTCTTTAGTAAGGTTGAGCTTTCTGCAATTATATGAAAGGTCTTCAGATGACAGTAGAAGCATTGTTTCTTATGTAGCATGAAAGACAAGTTACAAGATGAACACCCTTCATTATTCTTCATCGCAACCTTCACACATGGAGATTTTAAGTTTGTTATGCGATGAAAAGCAAGATCTCTCATAACAGTTTTTAGAGAGTTTTTTAACCCTTTCTTCTAACGGAAACACAAATATTTATTTTCTTTAGAATCCCTAAATCATCCAAATTAAATATGCTGCATGAACTATGCCTATAGGCTAGGTACCTGTGTAGCATTGATATGTTTCATGTAGCTAGTAAAAATAGTACTTACTTTATTACAGTGTCATAGAGTTGTCAAGCATTAACTTTACAAGTTTAATGAAAAACAAATCTTCATGATAGGGAAAACTTACAATGACTATTGATAAAACATCCTTACTGTCCATTTTAACACTGTTTCTGTCTTTAAATGTTAATATACTGCAGGTTGATTACTATTATTCTTGGAATTAAATGACCTTTGTTGTACTAAAATAAACCATTAAACATTAAGTTCACTGTTGCGCTCATGACCTTAATTCTCTGATGTCTGATATAGAGCCTGAAACTTTTAGCTAAAACTCTTCAAATCTTCAGATTTCTCTTTATATAGTGAAAAATCTTCATGGATTGTCACATAATTCAGCATCCCATTCAGACTTCTGATGACAGCGTTGGTAGATTTAGATGTGCCACTGGGAATTTGGGGTGCAGTTTGATGTTCAATTTAATCTGATGTAACCTACTTTCCCCTCTCTGCCCTCACTCACATATTCCTGCCCCTCCCTCACATAGCATCTACAGATCATGCGAATGTGCAGTGGGTTGACATGGAAACTAACCACACACAAGAAAAAAAAAAAAGATTTATTTTCTGCTGGGTTAGCAAACAGACCAGATTCTTCAAGGTGATTGTTAGATCTGATGCAAGGGGTGGATGGGGGTAGGAACAGGCTAGATCTGGGCATCTTCCCTTGGTGGCTGCCTTCTGTGACATTGGTGTAAGTGTAATGTGATGTTATGTCTCTGTGTATTTAACTTTTTTATCACCCTTTCTCCCAAATTTGCTGCTTCATAGTACCTGCCACAGGATACAAAAGGCACAGGATGCCAAAAAGGACCAAAATAGTTGAAGTGATGCTGAAATAGTAAATTGAGGGAACCAAGCATGCTTTGTTTCTCATACACGTTTGTGGTAGAAGCTGCAAGAAAGCCTGCCCCCTTTGCAACCACAGTGGTAAGGAGGGGATGCTAAAGGAAGAAATAAGATCAAAAATCTTGAATCCTACACACAAATTACTCCTTCCACTGACTGGACTCTGAGGTTGTTGCTTACAAAGAGGACGACCTGGTATGGGGTCACGTCCAGCTTTTCCACTACCTTCAGTCAACATGAGTATAGCAAATGTACGTTTGACACGTGCAGCTCTGATGTATAGAAATGTATAGGTGACCTTTAGCCAAGATGAGGATTGGTAAGAAACAAGTGTCCTAGGGTTGCTAATGATTTTAAACATATAAGGTTTGAAAAGACTTATTTCCTATTTACTTTATTCATTTTGAAAGCAAGTGCAATGCATGCTCAGACTGCATGAGAACTTTATAGGAAAAAATGCATTTCATAGCTGTTAAAGCTGTCATCTGGCAAAGAAATCATTAGCTCAAGAGGCTGAAAAGATAGGAAATATCTGCTGAGATTCATTAACTAGGAATTTTTAATCACTGCTGCACAGCTTAGATTGTTTTTCAAATGGTCTCAGTAATGGAGAGGACATCCGTTTACTTCCAGGTACCTGTCCCAGTGGCTGAAGAGTCACGATGTATTCAGAGCCCCCTGGCTGTTCTTCCAGAATCTTTTTCTGTGGAAAGAAGGTCTAGGTTTTGTCGCCAAAGTATTGGGACACCAAGACCTGGAGCAAATAAGACTTAGGCCCTCAAAATTATTTATGTAAATAATTCTCATGGGCTTTAATTTACCTTTTGCTCTCCTGCATGCCTACTGTTGAAAGTGGCTCATCTTCCAAAAGTCCTTGGCAATTTACTGCTTTCTGGAAGTAAAGGCTTTTTTCAGGCATTTCCTCCTAATGAACTGGAATTAGTACTTACTTACAAACCTTTAGGCCTATACTAGCAACTCTCTTTCTTCCTGCAGGCCTGCTCCACTTGCAATATATTTTTGTGAACTGCTTGCTTTATTTAATTTGCCTCTTCTTTCCCATTTGTTGAGTTATTTCATCAAATATGTGCTGCTGAGAAGTACGAGAAATGTGAGATACTTTGATAAAAATCAAAGTTCATGTTTCTTTTATGTGCCAGGCGGGGGGTGGGTTGGTTTTTTTTTCCTTTTTTCCCCTCACCATGTTTGGTTTCCCATTCACAGGAAACCCAAAGAACATTTGCACATAACCTAAACCCTTGCCAGAGAACAAAAGGTATTTTCCTCCCACTTTCTCAGTAGAAAACCAGGAGAAATGCCCATTCTAGAGTATGCAATTTCATACACTGAATCAACGGGCAGTTGTAATGATTTCTTGTAAGATTTGCAGGACACATGCAACCTACTCTTCTTTTCTGCAAAACACATGAAATCAAACCTGACAGCTTTGAGTTACACACCAAAAGAAACATTTCTGTGGGAAAATATACACATGAAACCCACTTAAAAAATAAAGTTGACAGCAATTAATTACCTATAAGCCCAGCACTGCAAAGCTTAACTCGTGGGAGTAACTCTTTACAAGGTACTTTATGTCACCCAAGTGCTTTAAAAATTGTAACTCAGACATCCTCATGTTTCGCAGAAACTTAGGCAAGGCAGTGATATTATCTGCCCAAGGCTGCAGACAAAGTCAGTAGTGGAGACAGGGTTTGACCCTGATCTTCCCAACACTTGAGTCTGGGTTTTCCTTTGGATTCATGAAGTGCATAAAAACTTGCAATGTGGGACTCCTTGCTTCCTCCAGGTCTTCACAGGCTTCTCATTAAGAAACACAGGAAAAACGGTCAGCTGCAATCAGGTATTCCCTTCAGAGGCTTTGACCAAGAAGAATTCTGTCAAAACCTATGTGTAGTCTCACCTCTGCTTGCTGAATGATAGCAGGGAGCCTAGGCTTCAGAAAATGAAATCCTAGAGCAAATATCTCATGCAGACAGTCCAAAGGGCTGTGGTTCCTAGAGCTTATAGAGTCTTTGACACCATGCCACCACAGATGCAGTGAAATGGAGCTGGTGTGCCACCAGGTCGTGGAGCCACTGCTCATCCCACCACTATGCTCTTGCGAGTTTGGAAAATCTGACCATCTCAGCTTATGCTGGGGCACTGACACTTCCAGACTTCAATTCCAGGCTCAAAAGTCAGCAGCTACTGTTCTCCAGCTCTGAAAGTCTGGATTTTGTCAGGCCTTCAAAGATTGTAGAATTTCCATATGAAGAAGAACTAGAAGCCTCTACAGATATTCAAATGTTTGCTTATGTCAGTGTTTCCTCATTTTTTCGCCATTTCTGTGCCCCAAGAAATTTTTTAGGTTTCGACTTCTCTTCTGAAATGGAACTCTGTAATTGTTTCCCCTAAATTTTGAGATCTCCCCAGATTTTGATTAGGTCTTAGTCTATTGTAACTGTACCACTGGACTCTGTCTAGCTAAGCTACTAACATTTCTGCTCTTATTGCTATTTTACTCATACCTGTTTGGAAACAGTCCCAGTGATCAGTCCAGGGGGGGATACCTCTAGTGCTGATCACTGAAGTGAAGACCAGTGCAAGCTAATGCTTCAATGAGTTTCCACAGAGTTTCCGTGTTGTCGCTAAGTGCAGAGGTGAGATGCCAGCAACCTTCCAGCTACAGCAGTTACTTACTGCAAATATCTGGTTTAACTCATGAATGCCCTCTGTCTGTTTGTCATTAACCCTCTGCCAAAGACAGCCTTCAGCAAGGACTGCTGGTGGAGGAATCTATAGGAAAGATGCCGTCTAGTTTGTACCAGGTTACTCAAAACAGTTCAAGTACCTGGTTTGAAACAGACCTGCTGATGGTCCTGAATTGGAGGAGGGAGATCAAACATGTTCTGCTCCATCAGTGGAGCTGAGGGATGGTCACCTGCAGCTCATGAGAAAGAGCAATCAGCAGAGCCAGACCCTGATGAAGAAAGATTATCTGTAGTCTGCATCATGCTGCACAAGCACATGTGGATGTGGCAGGGAGGCCACTGGCAGTCTTGGCTACCTTGGATTTCTTGCCACTGCACAGGAGAGTGGAGTTAAGCCACAAGCACTCTGTTGAGAGGGGGAAACAGTGTGGACACAAAGCTCACACTTCACTTCTTGCACAGTAGAATTTACATTAAAAATTATACTTATGTATTTACATCCATAGAACTCCCCAAATGAATGCAGAATAAGGCCACAAACACATCCCAGACCTTTGTCATGGTGGCTGGGAATACGATGAGAAATATGATTAAAACCTCAAGTGATCCCTGCCTGATTTTTCTTGGTTGGTGAGAAAGGACAGACAGCAAAAGTGAAGTTTTCCTGGTCTGAGCTATGTTCTCAAAGAAGTTATAAATAATTACCTTCTTCCAGATGCAGTTGAGTGGGCTGAAGATGTTGCTCTGCACATCAGGAGGTTACTGATCCTGCAGCAGAGCTTCTCATGTCCAATTTCCCCTGCTCCACACTCCAGCCCACTGAAGGAGTGACTGCAAGTGATTTTTCCCCAAAGGGAATTAGGCCGTATATGTGATCACACAAAGCACTCTGCCAACAGAGCTGCTGGCCAGGAACATTTTGTGGAAAGCCAATGACATTTCAATGGTATCTTATGGTGTCGCAGCTGTTTAGTGAGCAAGGATCCCACCTCAGCCTAAAGTGATTTTTAATACCAGTCATAACACCAATATCAGCCATTCTCCTTCACTGTGAAACCAGCAGCAGCAGAATCACACCAACAACCCTTCCGCTAGCTTATGAGTGGGTTTTATCAGCATAATTCACACCAGTGCAGGCTAGTTCTAGCAGCACAATTTTGTTCAGGAACATGATGTTTTCATATACTTAATCAAATAGCAGTACTTGATGATCTTTGTAGCCCAGGTCGGGCCCAAAGCATATGATAGTTTGCCCTAGGAAATAAAAATGTAATTTAAAATGCCTTCTCGAAAGCAGTATTATTTTCACCAAAAAACACACCAGCCCCCAAACCTTCCCCATAATAGTAATGTAAGTAAAAGATGTGTGATCCGATTTCTTACGTTTGTACATCCTGAGAGTAGCACCTTTGGGGCTATTGACAAGCATAAGGGGGCTCTTCTCTGTAAAGTGGTTATTTTTGCAGTACAGACCAAAGTATTTCCTGTATTGCCCATATTGAAAAAATGCTCTCAACTTTGTTTGAGGGTAACACTTGCTCATGACAGACTGGGCCTTGCTGCTCCCTGAAGGTAGCGAGCTGACAGGGGATGGGATGCCATCACACCTTCTTGCTGCAGCAACTGCTTACACACAGACACTTTCCCCCAGGAGTGGATCCAGGACCCAGAAAAGCCATGGTGCTTGTGCAGCATGACCAGCAGCCAGGGCGCTTCATGCTCTGGAGATGAGTGCAGAGACTCCTTGGTGTGAAAAGAAGCACATTACACTTCAAGCTCTTAGATTTGCAGCTTTGTCAAGTACTTGATGCTTATCAGATTTTCACTGCAGCATGTAGTGTCAGCCACTTCTTCTGGAGACACTTTAAAGTAGCATCACCAGTATCTGATCTTCTCATTCTCTCAGGGTCTGGCCAAGATTGCTTTTGCTTTCACTGCAGGGGTAAAAGAACTAGAGACTGTCAAGAGTCTCTTCTTCACCTTATCAATCCCTCCTGCTCCCTCTTAAAATGTGTTTGCAAACTTTTTTTATGAGCAGCTAGTTGGAGTGGGGGAATCCCTGTGCAGGGAATTCTTCACTCTCTGCCCATCCAGTTGAGACAGATACTTAAACCTCTGACTTGCCCTAATTCTCTGCCACTTTCACTCTCTGTGGATAGGACTCACTAGATTTGGTTTGTGCTCTTACACAGTGGCCATCTCTAGTATCTGAGCTTCCTCTCACTCCCCCCTCCTCTAAGATTCCTGCTAGGTTACTGTTCAGAGGCAACTGTGACTTGTATTCCTAATCAGACATAAAATGGGAGAAGAGCTGTTTATAAAACATCATTTCTATGTGTCGTGTGGGTAATTCTGTGTTGCAAATCTCCAAATTATCATACAGTGGTTGATTATTGATTCTGCTGTTTGAAATTCAAATCTCTGCTCTTCTCAGAAGGTCTGACAGAATTTGACACAAAATGATTACTTAGCTATGGATTTTTTTTTAACTAACCCACAGAATTTAATAAAATATTGAGAAGTGATTTCACAAGAGGGTTCCAGAACTGAAAATGGGAGGAGGAATCTTCCTTTAGTAGCTTGTATAGGATTTAGATAATTTCTGGATTAACCTGTTAAATTTGATTTAGGTCCTGATTCAGCAGAACATTTCAGTACTGCTTACTTTGCTGAAATGAACAGGGATGGATCTGAACACAGACTTAGAGATCATTACATGTTGGTGGATGAGATTTTTAAACGTATTTAAATGTTTAACTCACTAAGTACATTTAAAAATCTGTCTTTAAATACCTTGCTGAATTAGGGCCCTAATTCCCATTCAATTCTCTGTGGGCTGGATTCTCCAGTTTGCCAAGTTCATTTGTTCCCTTTAGACTTCCTCCTGAGGTTTCCCTTGATCAGCTAATGTGTGTCGAAATACACTTTGTTCTGTCTGCAGTTGGCATTTAAACTACATTCATTAAACACGTTGGCTAATGCGTTTAAATTAAAGAAACACCTTTTATCCTTCTCTAATCGTATTCTTGGTACATCTCTCATGATGCAATAGGTGCTGGGTACATTTCAAAGGTGTGTAATTTTGTCTCACAGCATCGTGATGTAACAGGCTTCTCAAGTATCAGCCTTCCATATGTGAGACAGGGCTGGGTTGGTTTATGGGATGAGAGCATATTTGATACGTGGCACTGGGTGGAGGAAGAGTTTGGTGGTAACATTGCTGGGACATCATGCTTGGTTATGGTCCAGTGCCTTTCCAGAGCAGCCACCCCACAGCTGGGGACATTGTGTAGAACAGGTTGACCAGGTACTTGTGTCCCATGGACTTACAAGGCTGTAAAAGCCTGAGACACAGACCTAAGGGGTGAAGGGAGCATGGGGAGAGCAGCGGTCTCTCTGCACAGTGCCTGAAGCAGCGCCTCCACACTGGGATGGTACACACCACCAGAAGGTCTAGTGACCCTGGTCCAAAACAGGGGGAGGTGTGCTGTCAGCCCTGGGTGACACGAGAGAGCACACCCATCACCCCACAGTAGGGTGTCACAGTCTGGATATCCCCCCCGGGAAATCTCTGCCTGACAATTTCACCCCTAGGTGCCTATGCCTTATTGCTGAGCTTTGGGAGGAATGTAAATGCTTCATTGACCACGGGGTTGAATTTCATCCCGATTAAATCCCTTTGAAAACCTAAACTGGTTTGCTGATGAGCTACACACAAATGCTTCCTGTCTACTGCATTACCATCTCTAGGTTTTGCCCTTTCTGAAACACAAAGCGGTCATGGAGGGATTTCAGACCTTGTGGTAGATGGTAGTGAAAGAAATATTATCCTCCTATAACACAGGAACAGCTCAGTTGATTTAAATCAGGTTTGGCTACAGTAATCTCCATCAGCTTTAGCCCCTCATGCTAAAACCTAGCATAAACATGATTGAACATTTTTGAAACCAGAGAAAAACAGATCTGTAAGAGAAATCTTCATTAGAGCTGCAACTCCACAGAATCTACTACCTCTCCGCATTTGTGCCATTTATCAGTATTTAATACAAATATATACACTGGAGCAAAAGGGAAGAAGAGTACCCCACAGGACATGACTTCCAATTAGCAGGGGGTCACATCCCCTGCTGTGATTTACTATTGGAAAAACATGCAAAAGATAATTGAACATTACACTCTCATCTCCCCCTGCTGCTGGCAGCATTATGAGGAGGGTTGCTCTGGACCCCGTGGGGAGATGGGGAGAAGGGATCAGGCAATTACATGCAGCGCCACATAATAACAGTGATTCATAACCTCATGGCATTAAACTCACTGGGCCAGATCTTTAGCTAGTGCCCGTTGGTGTAGCTTCATTGACTTCAGGAGGGAGATGCTGATTTACGTCAGCTGCAGATCTGGCCCATTTACTTTTTATCTTTAAGAAAGCAATAAACTATACAGAGGGAAAGGAGGATGTGCAGTGCTCCACACAGCAGCCTGATAGGTTTCTGCAGAGGAACGCTAAATATCTGAGAGATACTGACCGCTTCTGCTAAATAAGATCAGGTTATATTGCCCCTTGTGCCCCCACAAGGTGCCTGAAACTGAAATTTGCTGGTTTGGCCTTGGGATACCCAAAGAAGCTGTAGTGATCCTAGTTATAGTTAAGGTTCACAGAGTAGTCAAGGACAAATCACATTCTGTATAGCTTTAGGAGCAGTTTCTCGCTACCAACATTATCATCTGTGGGTGCCGGCATTCCTAATATTAGAGAAAGTTTCCTTAGTCTTGCCCTGATCTGCCATGGTCTGAGCTGGTTTAAGGGAAGAGAGCATAGATCAGCCTAGGGACCAGGTGTCCTCGAGTCTTAGTCAAGCTCCAGCAGTGACCTGCAGTGTGACCTCGAGCAAGTCCCTCCACAGTCCCGTGCGCCCGACTCTCTTCCTCAGCTCTTGAGATTTTCTTTCCTTTGTGTGATTGCCTGGGAATTTTCCAGCTTCCTAGGAAGAACAGGCAGCCCCTTTCTGATGACACCCAGGCCAGACACAGCTGTCCTTCCTTTTGGGCTGAGACCACACATAATTCACTGCAGCCCTGGTGTAGAAGAGTTAGCAGGAGGGTCTTGGCACTTCTGGGGTACAGGGGCCTGGGATGGGCTGGGGCCTGTGCAGCTGTGCCAGGAACACGGCTGCTGTAGGAAGAAGGAGGCTTGTGATGGGAGCACCGGTGCCCTGGGACCCACAAATTTTACTTATGCTGTTTGGCACAGGCTGGAGTAAGGAATTTTTAATGACAGGGTTTGAAAATGTTAGCAGATTGTACGTAGCTCGTGCCTGCTTTCACTAGCTGAACCAGCCAGTAATTTAATTACATGTGTGGCTTACAGCTAACTTATGCATGCCTATCTGTTGCATACCATGCAGCCCCATGCAGGAGGGTGGGCTGGCCCTGGGAAAGGGCGCTGGAAAGCTGTGCTGATCTGCGCCGACTCGTGCGTGACTGCCAGGGCCTGGATTCATGAGTGGGGATTGCATTCAAGGACACAATAGTTTCCTCCCTTTGACCAGGTTTGATGTGGTTGCAGGAATACGTAGCAAACATGTCTGCTTAACTCTTTCTTTTTATGTGGCTTCCTGTTCTAGTCCCTCCGTCTGTAGTGCAGTGTTGCAAGCTCCTCGAGGCAGGGACCATGGCTTTATATACCTTTGCTAAACGCTAACACACTCCTCACATTGCCGTCTGGCGAGCAAGATTGCCCATAGTGTGCGCTGGCTTCAAAGCTCAGCTCTGAGCTCTATCTCACTTTCTCAAAGACCCAAGCAGTGCTGGGGCTGAAATTTAGGTGCCTGTGCTCGTGAATTGGAGCAAATTGTGCTGATCTGATCTGTGCTGCAATAGCACCTGAAGGGGAAAAAACAGGAGGAACGAAACTCAGTATTGTCAGCTCTGCACTTAAAATATTTTTTTTTTATCCTTAATAAAGCCTCTATCAGCTCGGAAATCTTGATACTTTAAAATAACTAATGTTGGGCTGCTTCAGTTGCTCCCTTTTGCATTCATGCTTTTAGGTATTCATTTCTTTCCTTTGCCACCCCCATGCTGCAAACTCCTGACTATGAAACTTTAGGCTTTATTTTAATGAAGAGTGAGATTATCCAGAATCACATGATTTCATGAGCTGAATGATCAAGGAAAAAGCATACACAACACCACAAAAAAGGCTCCATGCTTGTCACATTAACATTTGCCCCTGCTAGAGAAGTCCTAGGGAAGAACTCGACCCAGGCTAGAGATGGATCTTGGGAAATGGTGGTTCCAAGGTTTTTATTAGCATCATATACCAGATGCCTCCAGATTAACCTTCTTAATGCCATTTTGCAGCATGGAAGTGCTGCTATTTCCATTTCACAGCTGGGGAACTGGGACATAGACACAACTAACAACTTGCCCAAAGTTGCTTGGGGAGTCCACAAAAGAGAGAGAGTAAAAAATACATGTCTGGATCCTAGGTCAGAGTCCTCATCGGTGGGCAGTTCCTTCTTGCTGGTGGAACAAGGTGGAGAGAAGGTTGGTAACACCGTGTTAGTCTCTGCAGGCTGAGTTAGGGTTCAGTGTAAGGAAGCAGTCAAACGTGTGGCTGTCTATCTGGAGGGTATTTGCACTAATAAAACTGCTGAGTCTGGAAAGTTGAGCATTTTCCCGTGTGATTGCTGCTGTTTCATTTTCTGGTCATGGTGGGAACAGCCTTTCTGGTTCTTAACGGAATTAGCAAAACATCCAAACATTTCATAACTTTAATGGCTGTAGAAGTGGGAGAAACTCCAGCTGGTAGGAGTAGAGATGGCTCATGGTTTTCCAAGTCAGTTTGCCCTTTCTTTAGTGAGCTGTTTTATTTTACTTTAGTAACCTGCTGTCTTCACTCTGTTTAAGTCTGGACAGAAGAAAAGGAGACAGCAGATAAATAGAGGTGCAAAGTCATCATCTTAAGGACCATAGAAGAAATGAGAAGAGATAAGGCAAATTGCAACTTCTCAGTGTCCCAGGACAGGGCTTTGCTAAATGTTGATGGGTGCTGAATCTTCCCATTGTGCTTTTCTGCAGCCAGTAAAGACTCTGATTCCCTCAGCCAAATGATGCCTCTTTCCTTGCTCTTGCTTGGCCACTTGCTCACAGACCTGACTGGAGGACAGCCCACCCCCCCACCCCCCCACCTTGGTTATGGAGGGGAATATCCCCTTCTATACACACTTCCCTTTGAAGAAAAAACTCAGTTTTAAAATTACCTGACACATGCACACAGCAAGCTTTCTTTCGTACAGAATGAACACCTATATCAACGTGTGCCTGACTATTTCCCTTCCAGCTTTGTACATGCGTTAAATCACCTATAAAAACATGTATCCGCTGCATCTGTGTCTGTACACACAGATTGGATGAGTAAACTTCTATTTGATCATGGAAAATGCAAACTTTATTTTTTTATTTCTTATTTGTAAAAATAAATTTCATATGTACCTTTTTTTCAGCCAATAAATAAGTAGCTAATGAATCTATGGGTGAGCTAAAATTGAAATGTTGTAGTGACTAGACCTTGAGCAGCAATTTAGGAATGCTGTGCTCTGTGTTAGCTCCCACACTGAGTCACCTGCAACCTCTTTGGTAAATCACATGGAAAGAAGCTGCTCCAAATCACCTGTAAATACAGTGTGTTCCCCAATGCATCCACCTCCCACCCTCATGGCTCCTTCACACTCAGTCTGCAAACAGCCTGTATGACAAAGTCTATATTTTGGGGTCACAAAATCCTGAGTGGGGATACTTTGATCCCTCCTGAGGCAATGCTTGCAGTCACCCAGTGTATGTGGGAGACAGGCAAGTCTGGTCTCAGGGGCATCTTGCACCCTTAGCAGACCAGTGCAAACACAGCCGTTAAGTTTTTCCATTTGAAAAACAGGAATAATACTTATGTCCCAAAAGCATCATGACACATTTTTGACAACTGTTTATTTGTCCTTGGATCATCTTGCTCTGCAAATAGCTCCATGGAACATTCTTGAAAGGGGAGGGGATCTCTATACCGTATAACACAGTGTGACGATGGGTAGCAGAAATGGACCGTGAGTGTTTGCAAAGTGCCTTGGGAGTCTGCGATGAAAGGCGAGACACAAGTGTGAAGTATTATTATTATAATGATGCCCAATTCTCACTGACCTGTGCCTAGTGGAAGTGTGTGAACTTTGGAGCATGCCCTGATGCATGTGAACCATGACAGCTCTCAGGAGATGCCGGGGATGCTGGCAACAGCTTAATAAATTATGACAGCAATGGTAAGATCTGTCCAGATTAGAGCACTTCAAAAACTACAAAGCCTCAGGCTTCTCTAGGTTTTTTTGAGAGTGGAACAATGAAGGAAACGGATTGACTGGGGTCCTTTGAAATGTAGTGGTACTAACATCTGCTGGCTTAAATGCAAGACCAGCCAGATACTGTTTTATCAACTGAAGATGCAGGCTGGTACAGGAGGCAGTGCTGTGAGTTTTAGTTATGACTGCCTGTGAGTGGGCTAGAGATGATGTTTCCCTGAAAGAAGGATGGGTTATTTCAAATGTGTTACTGCAAAAGGAGACAGGTATGAAGGAAAACAAAAGGAAAACATCACACACAAAAGATCTAGGGGAATGGGTAACTCGCAGAAACATTGGATCAAAGGAGGACATTTTCTGTTAGGAATCAAATTGTCTTCTTCCTTTCCAAGTCAAATGGACCCATCTGAGGAACAGACAGGCAAGATAAAGCCTCTCAGCCAGAGTGATTTTATCTCCATCTCAAGTGTGTGTGCACGTGTGAATCTCAAATAAACACAGCAGCAGAACAGAGTTATGCGGGCACAATGAATTACATCAGTGTGCATGTTTTCACAAGAGAAATGAGCAAACTAAACCAGGAGAGGCTCAAAATTGCCAAATGAACAAATAGGAATACATACAATATTATTGCAACAATATTTCCTAAATATTGTCCCCAGAAGCAAGTCACAGACTAGCTAACCAGCTGAATGGGTATTCAGATATGTGAGTATTTCAGGGTATATTAAGCTGACCAGCTCACTTCAAGCCACCGGTCCTTTTAAAGGACTTCAAAGTTAGCTGCCTAAAGAGTCGCCCAGACATTGTATGGAGCTTCTTGTTTCACACTGGCAGGAGTGGATGTGTGCAGGGATGTGTCCTATGCAACGGCTCTGCTGCACAAGGATGAAACAAACCAAACCCTTGCCCCTTGTGCCCAGCTGTGGTTTCTGTAACTGCTTGTGATAGTCGCTATCCCTCCCTGCTGCTTGTGCATGGCCCGGCCTGGTTCTTAGCAATAGGAAACGCGAATCAAGCCTGCAGGAATGATCCTGAGCCACTCAGTATGTTGCCACAATTTGGCCAGTGGCCCGGCTGTGCCACTTACGTCTTCAGTGATGCATGGCAGATTTTTTGCAGCGCAGTGATTCACTGTCTATTCACTCTCTGCTGGTGTCACCTGCAGCATAACTTCGTCACTGCCTGATGTACAAGAGGTGGGTCCAAGAGTCAAGCGTGTAGGTCTCATGCCTGACGTGTGAAGCCAGGTGGGTCTTATGCAGCCTGGTGACAGGAATGAGAGCTGGAAATGGACCTGTAGCTATACAATTAAGTGAGCAAACAGGGCTGGGCTTGTTCAGGAAGCAATGCACTCTGACTCTTGAGGGAAGAGCCGCTTTGCCAAAACACCTCTGCCCGCTCTCTCTGTTCCAGGGTTAATGCCTAGTCTGAACTGAGAGGATCACAGCAGTCCTGTGGTTTTGACAGCCCTGCGTACTTTGCAGGAGAGTTCACACAACAAAGACATGCTAATTGCTTGCTCCTGTACTGTCCTGGGGTGGATTAGGCATGGGATTAGCAGTGCAGTCCTGGCTTCAAATGTTGCTTTGGAGGTTGGTAGCAGGCCAGTTTACAGCTCTTCCTCCCTGCATTAAGCAGGACTCTGGGGAGAAACCATTTGGGTCTGACTCCCGTTGTGCAACCTTGGTGATGTTATGAAGTTTCCGCTTCCTCAGGAAAATGGGAATCAATAGCATTTGCTCACTTCAGCAAAGCACCTTGAGATCAGCCCACAGAGATGCTGGGGAAGTGGGGAGCGTCATGCTTGCAGACCACTGCCTACTCCATGAAACCTAAGTCACAGCAGGTGAACACAGCATCAGATATGGTTTCTTTGCCATTCTTCTCTAAAGCATTGCCAGCCTTCCTTCGTATATTGTTTGCAGTGACCTTCCGTGCTTTGTTCATGTCCCATCTTAGATGGGGCTGGTTTTATTACTGAGCAGGGCCCCTGGTATGAACATGGGTACCTAGAATGGCTCTGATGTTTGGTAGGTGATCAGAGGACACCATCGTAGACCCTGATCCAGGTACAATAAAGGGACATAAGTCAAAGTGTTAGGCAGATGGCTAACTGTGAGTGCCTGACTTTGATGTTGCAACTCCTTCTCCCTCTTTATTGCATAGAAAGGCAGAGTCTGGCAGCCCTAAATACTAGGCAATGAATCACCTACTTAATGACTGTAATAGGCAGCCAGAACACAGTCCACAGCCTTTTGGGGTCTATCCAGCGTCTACTTGCCTGTCTGTAAGCACACATTTAGAAATAATAATTGACCCCTGATTCATGGGGTCAGTACTTTTACGTACCTGCATTTTTAAGATGAAAAGGGAAAAGCATTTTCTTCATGGGGTTTAATTTACAAAGAGAAGAGTTGGACAATTGTTGGACTGGCATTATGGGAATAATAAGAGTGTAATTTAAAGAAGTGAATAATCCTGAAAGGATTTTTCATTTTCTGTTTCTTTGTCTTTTTTTTTTTTTCAACCTTGCCATTTTACAGCTGGGTAGTCACTTTAAGAAAGTGGATTTGTCGCTAGTATGAGAGAGGTTTTCATTGTCTACCCAAAGGCCAGCTGCTACTCAGCTGATTAGTGTAAAAGAGTAACTAGTTTTTCATCTCCACCATGAGTAGAGACCTGTTCTGAGGACCCAAGCGAAGCATCTTTTGTAGACTCTGCTCAGTCATTAATGAAGGGTAGAGACCACTATTGCATGTGGTTTCTCGCCATTAAGGATGGTTGGAAGTTATCTCCACAGACATGTCTCTGCAGAAAAGCCCAGGGTCTCTTTCCTTACCATCTATTAAATCACGACATCTTCTCTTTGTCCTAACATACCTGTTTACTTTGTAGTTTGCAATCTGGCATCATGACTTCCTAAAGTTTTCTTAAAGTAGCTTCTACCATCATTACCTGAGCTGCACTCTGCTTTCCTTGCCTCCATCATGAAGACATCAGTAAACACCAAGTCTTGCTCCTTCCTGCCACCTTCCACAGCTATCAGAGAGGTTACACAGACTGACGGTTCTTCTTCCTCTGCAATCATGTGATCCTGGACAGGGCTAAAAATTCAGTCAGAAGAAGCTGTTTGCAACTCCCTTCTGGTCCTTGCGCCCAGTTTTCCTTCCCGCTGATACCATGGAGTGGGGAATAGGGAAGGGAGCTACACTACTTGGCTTGCTGTTTTTGCTCTTTCTGGTTGATGGCCACACTCGCTGCCTGAATGCTGAGCTGAGGGTGTTCATGTGTCCTTTCCCCCTTCTGACTCATTTCTATCATTCATTATGTGGTCTGTCTCTCACAGCCATAATTACAGGCCTGACTTTGTACATGGCTCTGGAAACTAGATGGCTTTGGAAAGTTTGGGTTCTCTAGGAGAGTATGATGTTGTCGGCATAAATTTATTAACTCTCATAGCAAAAATGACTGAGCCAAGCCACCCTCTCGGTGTTCACAAATCTGGTTGTAAAGATATTGTAGCCTCCAGAAGTGTGGACATCCCATTCTTGCCCAGCAGTATTGCAGTGTGCTTTCTACCCTCTTTTGTCACCAGATTTCCACCACTTCCACAAAAATAAATAGTTCCACAAAGACAAGAGGACTGCAGGAGGCTTAGCAAGCTCTGATGGACATTTTGAAGCCCATCTTGCCTGTATCAGGTTTTTTTTTTTAAAAAAGGTATCTGTATCAGAGTGAAAAAGAAGTATCTATATCAGCTCGAAAGGATCTGAAACACCAGGTCTGACCTCCCACAGCTGCCAGCTGCACTTGCAATGGGAATGGTGACGTGAAGAAGAAATTTGGACTGGTTCATTCAGGTCTGTGAGGTAAAAGGTGGCCTTTGTTTAAGAGCACTAAGTCCCTCCTCAGACACAACCTGTTGTATTTTTTTCTTTTATATTTTTTCCTGGTGTGAGCTTTGCAAGGTACTCTTTTCACTAAAATGATTTATAGACTTTTAGATATGGAGCTTTCATGACCAAGAAAGTTGGTTTGGGTTTTTTGTTTTCCAGCCAGTGGTATGCTAAGCTTTTCCACAAGAAAGAAGTGACAACAAGAGATGACAAACACCAAAAATTTTGGAGGAGAAATTTTGCTTCGTAAAAAAAATATTAAAATCTCTCTTTCTTTATGGAAGAGAAGACCCACAAAAAGCAGAGGAGAGCACAACTGCAGGTTCCTAGGAAACAAAAGATACCTTTATCCTGCCAGTGTCTACTGGGGAATCTGGCATCTTTCACCAGGCTGAGATTTATGAAGGACATCAGAGTTAGGGGCCCACAAAGAGCACACAGAGGGACTTGTTTAATCTACTTGCAGAAGCAACGGTTGAACTTTGCTTTTATGTTTAATCTAAAAGACAGCACTTCTGGTGGCTCTGTACCCTTCTGACACGATCTAGCCACATTTGTTTAGATCTGACTCAGATGTGTGACTATCTGCCACGAAATCACTGGCACCAGTTTTGCAGCACAAATCATGACCTACAGCTTCTAGGTTTTTTTCTGGGCAAGATCCAGATACAGAGCAGTTTAGCTTCCTGAAAACTGATGAAGTTGGAGCTGAAAACAGTCTATCTGCCTGCTTGAGGGAATAAAACCTGAGCAACCCTTCACAAAGTCCATCCTCTGAGAGGAAGGGTCAGGAGTATACACTGGATTCACACTCCTACTTCTCTGTGCAAAGTAATAAGTAAGCAAGCTCAGGATGAGTATAGGTTCAAGAAAAGGATTGTCCTCACTGGTGTAGAAATAATTCCATATATAGGCAAGTCCTAAGTAAGCTGTTTCTCTTTCCTCAACAAGCCTGTTAATTATTGGTATTTGTTTGAGTCTGAGATACCTTAACAGCATGAAGGGGAAATCCCTGATATGTGACAGATTCATGCTGCGATATTCCAGAGGGCAAGTAAAGTTTTACTGTTTGAGAGTGGGAAGTTCATTCATGGAGATCCCAGCAGAGCTGGTTAATATTTTGTTGCCCACTGAAGTCACCACTCCAAAGGTTTTGCAGTGACGGGAGGAGGTCACTTCCTCTCTTCTCATGTTAATATTTGACTACCTCACAGTCTATGAGTGACCTATTAATTGATTAGTTGCAAACTGATGCCAGGTTATCATACATGAGTGTAGAAAAAACAAGGAACCATATTCAGGTCAGGTCCTAAGGTTGTGCAGAGACCTACAGTGATAAATTATCTGCAGACGATGTCTAGGGGAATTCTGTATGTTGCGCATTGTAATAATTATCAGTCTTAGAAAAATGCTGCTTAAAGTCTGAAATTCCTGGAGTTATGTTGTTTTCTACAGCAATGCATAAAATGATGTGTTCTATTGCAGCTGTGCCATTTGGTTTTGGTAAAGATGAATACACAAATTTAATGACCTGTATCTACCTTGTTAATTTTTAGCTCATTAGAAGGTGAAACTGAATTGTGAGGGAGACAAACCTGGAGATAATTTTAACTGTGCTGATGCCATAGGATGAAACTTAACAATGTGTAGCATCTTGCATACAAACAATAGCTAAAATTTTGTCAAACGAATAACATGACAGATTGATTTACATATGGAGTAAAACAGACTAAGTGATTATTCAGTCTAAACTGGTTGAAGTCTGACAGCAAAGTGAAATAGATGGAAATAGACACTAAAAGGAGGATACATTAAGGTGAAACATATGAAGATGTGAAAATATTGGAAAATGCTATGAACTAATTCACTTACACATGAACGTAAAAGATGTTTAACAGTGTCTGTGGGACCTGGCAGGAGGCAGATGTCAGATGAAAGAAGAAGGTGAGACAGCGAGGGTCCACCACCCTCAGGGTGACAGATCACAGAACCACAGAATGGCAGGGGTTGGAAGAGACCTCTGGAGATCATCTTGTCCAACCCCCCTGCTGGAGCAGGGACACCCAGAGCAGGGGGCATAGGAACGCATCCAGGTGGGGTGTGAATGTCTCCAGGAAAGAGACTCCACAGCCTCCCTGGGCAGCCTGTGCCGCTGCTCTGGCACCCGCACAGGAAAGGAGTTTTTCCTCATATTGAGGTGGAACTTCCTGTGTTCCAACTTGTGCCCATTGCCCCTTGGCCTGTCGTTGGGCACCACTGAAGACAGCCTAGTCCCATCATGCTGACATCCACCCTTTAGATATTTCTAGGTATTGATGAAATCCCCCCTCAGTCTTCTCTTGTCCAGGCTAAACAAACCCAGGTCTCTCAGCCTTTCCTCATATGGGAGATGCTCCAGTCCCCTGATCATCTTGGTAGCTCTCTGCTGGACTTACTGAAGCAGTTCCCTGTCCTTGAACTGGGGAAACCAGAACTGGACACAGTACTCCAAGTGTGGTCTCACCAGGGCAGAGTAGAGGAGGAGGACAACCTCCCTCGACCTGCTGGCCACACTCCTTTTAATGCAGCCCAGGATACTGTTGGTCTTCTTGGCCACAAGGGCACATTGCTGGCTCATGGTCAACCTGCTGCCCACCAGCACTCCCAGGTCCTCCTCAGCAGAGCTGCTTGCCAGCAGGTCAAACCCTGACCTGCACCAGTGCATGGGGTTGTTCCTCCCCAGGGGCAGGACCTTGCACTTGCTCTTGTTGAATTTCATGAGGTTCCCCTTGGCCCAGCTCTCCAGCCTGTCCAGGTCTCACTGGATGGCAGCACAGCCTGCTGGTGTATCAGCCACTCCTCCCAGCTTGGGATCATCAGCAAACTTGCTGAGGGTACACTCAGTCTCTTTGTCCAGGTCATTGATGAATATGTTGAACAGGACTGGACCCAGCACAGACCCCTGGGGAACACCACTAGTGACAGGCCTCCATCCAGACTCTGATCCATTGATCACGACCCTCTGAGTTCTGTTGTTGAGCCAGTTCTCTGTCCACCTCACTGTCTTCTCATCCAACCCACACTTCCTAAGCTTGTCTGTGAGGATGCTATCGGAGACAGTGTCAAATGCCTTACTGAAGTCAAGATAGACAACATCCACTGCTCTCCCTTTATTGATGTAGCCCGTCACGCCATCGTAGAAGGCTATCAGGTTGGTCAAGCATGGTCTTCCCCTGGTGAATCCATGTTGACTACTTCTGATAACCTTCTTTTCCTCTACGTGGCTGGAGATGACCTCCAGGATGAACTGCTCCATCACCTTTCCAGGGATGGAGGTAAGGCTGACTGGGCTATAGTTGCCCGGGTCCTCCTTGCTCTTTTTGAAGATTGGAGTGACATTTGTTTTCCTCCAGTCCTCGGGCACCTCTCCTGTCCTCCAAGACCTCTTAAAGATGATGGAGGGTGGCTCAGCAAGAACATCTGCCCGCTCCCTCAGAAGTCATAGGTGCATCCCATCAAGGCCCATGGATTTGTGAGGATCTAGTCTGCATAGGTGATGCAGTAAATCTGCAAAGAGTTTTTCACTTAAGAATAATAATTTTGAATTTAGTAGAGAAAAGTACCACATTTGGATGTGCATTTGAACTTGTGCCCTCTCCATATTTTTAGTCAGGTACGGAACAGCAATTCTAATGTACTGAGACTTGAGCAAATGATTTGCAGCTTAGCTCTCCTGAAAGCAGCTCCATCTTTGTGATGGATAAGTGACATTTCAAGAAGTCAGGGTTGTTTTTTTGGATGTCTCTGAAAGACTAGTGAGCAGGAAAGATTTTCCATATGTGGATCATCGAAGAAGACCTGGGGACCACTTCCAACACATTTGTAGAAGATAGCTAAGGAAGGTGAGCCTACTCTTTACTGACTCCCATTTTCTATACAGGGATTTGCTCTTTGATCAAGCAGAGTCTTTTAAATCAGCAGATCAAAAAAGGTTGAACATACAGGTGGAGAGAGATAAGGACTTGACTAAAGCTTGCAAGGTTTGAAAGGGAAAGAAATGTCTATGCCATGACAAGGTTGTCCTTTCTCTTCTTCACAGGGACCTATTGATACACAGTCTTCTCAGTTATTGTGAGCAGTTGTTCTGGCAACTGGAGAAAAATATCCCTTCCGTGCAAGGTGTTTAAATTGCTGTACAAACAAAGCCAAGGAAAAGCTTTGTTTAAGAAAGGTGTGTGTGGGAATATCGTCCCTTGTTGAGAATGACTGGATAAGACAACTTGTGTATGGATCAAAAACATTTACCCAGGCCTGGTACTGGTGCCACTGAGGTTGGTGGGAGTTCTGCTAACTTGGGAGGAGAGAATCAGGTTTTCTGATGGCTCTCTGGGGGTGGGACAGGCAGATCACAGTAGGACTGGTATTCTGGTAATGCTCATTGTAGTTTTAGTCAAGGGACTTGCATCATTCTAGGAATGGAGATGTTTAGCAAAGGGTGGAGTGGCTCAGATAAATAAGCAACTGAAACTTGGGATGTTCATCCACTCCTTATCTGAACTAGCCAGATCTCTTTGTTGTGCAAAATGGGGCTGGAAAGCTTGCAAGGATAAACTTTCTTCTGACATTTGATATTCTCTGTTACTGCTTCAGCTGCAGGCACGAAATCAGCTTCACACCAGTGTCTGCTTTTTTCCTGCTCTTTGGTTAGGCCCTTTTCTTCATCTCCCCACATGCCAACTGCTATAGGGCACCGGCAGCAGCTGCAGCTGCTGGTGGAACCAAATCCCTTCACACAACCAGCACCTTCCCTTATCCCTCTGAGTGGGTCACTGGCTCATAAATTAATTACAGCAAATTTAAGCAAGACTTCCTCTGTGGAAACAAGTAATCTCATCTACACTCAGAGTCCTTATTATTAAGACGCTGATGGAGGTGAAGCAGGATGAGTTCCGTTCTGTCCAGGAGCTGCTGCATGATCATGAGCCACCATTTTTGTGTACTTTGGTTTCCTGCAAACATTTGCTTTCCACTAAACTTAGATGTGGTCTTATTACTAAGCATGTTATACAGTTCAGCATAAGCTAATATAAATTTTTTAGGCTAATCTCTGTTTTGCTCTGTAGGTATCAGTTGTAAGACTGACGTTCTGAGACAGGTTTTCTAATGGTCTGTGTTTTCCAGATATTTAAGGGACAGGCCTGGATATGCAATCCTATTATAAAGTTTGAAATTTAGGTTCTTTAGATATACAGATAGTTGATTTACAGGATCAATCAGTTCTCAGAGAATCAAATGACCTAAGCTAAAGCAAGAAACAGAAATCCAGTTAAGACAGACTTTAAAATATGGCACTGGAAAATGTCTGGATGAAATTTATTTGCAGAATAAATTTCCATAAATGGCAGAAGCATCACTAGTGTCATTTTGCACTGAAAATTCAGCTGCCGTTACAAATATTTTCATTTTAAGTGGCTGAAAACTGAACGTTTTGAGCAAGTGTACTGTTGAAAAAAATACTATGTTAGGATGAAGATTTTTGTCTGTTAGATTTTTCAGTTTCTGATGAAAAGTCATGCTCTTTCACAGAAAACTGACCCTTTTATAAAAATAGGTTGTTTATCTGAAAACATATTTCTGTTTTAAAAGCGTTTGATGCACCCAAGGTCAAGATCTGCTGTAAGATCTAATCCTTCCTGTGTTCATGCTTGACTGTTTGCAGCAACATGCTTCTGGGTTTCCAAAAGTAGCAAAAACTGCAGGGCTGCTTTTTATGGCTGTTTGGAAAAGGGTTTACTTAGCTCTCTGCACTATCAAATGACTCAAGAAATCACCATATGTCAGATTAGATCAGCTCAAAAATTACAGCCAGGAAACCGCTGATAGCTTTTCTGGAGTTCCATGAAAGTTTACATAATTGTCATTGTATGTTATTGGGTTTAGCAGCTGCAGGAAGATCCTGGTCTCCAATACACAGAGATAATTGATTAATAAACTGTATCTGTGGCCACTACAGTTTGTTCTATGTGCTGAGATCTACACACCCAGGTCTGGAGTCCTGCTGCCGAAGAGACAATTTATCCATTCAGTTAGCTTAAAGTCCATATCTGGTCTGAAAAATTGTGGTGAATCATTTGAAGACCCAGAATTGATTGAGCCACATGCAAATGCTGGTAGGGTTGACATTTCAGAGTAAGTTGAAGTAAATCCGTGGCAAAATCCCCTTTGGCTTTTATATGATGTAGGGGTGGAAGGGATGGGAAGGTTTGTTGATTCCAGTCCCCCTGCTATAGTAATATCACAAACTTCCATGGCTTACTTAACTGGATCTCATGATAAAATCTCACAGCTTTTCTTACATTTTCAAAAACTTCTTCCTCTGATGGTTAGAAAATCCCTATTCCCCACTGAGTGTCTTCACATCCGGCTTGCTCCAGTTGTGCCAACAATCATCCTGTAGCTTAAATAGTTCTTCTGTGGTGTTTATCAGTATGGGATATTTAGATACAGCAACTATATTCTGTGTCAGCCATTGTCCTGCAAAACTAAACAAAACTTGTACATCTTTTCTCCTCTTGTAAAACAGGCTTTCCATGTCCCTGGTCAGTTCTGTAGCCTTCCTCTGTGCCTATTTCCCTGTGCATTCAGCTTTCTTAAAAAGGGATGACCAGAATCACACTCAGTGAGTTTTCAGAAGGCTGCATATGATATGTTACCGTTGCCCTTATCTGACAAGCTCTTTTAAACACAGATCGTTAAGATGCCCATGCCATTTCCAAGAGCTAATTTTGGGGGTGGATGTATCCCAGAGGCAGGCAGCCCCACCAAGAGGACTCTGCTGCTTCCTCTCCAGGCAGGACCTGGGATTACTTCAGTGAATATTTTCATTTTATGACTTTTTAGAAGTGAGAGGCAGGATCTTGAAGGCCATGACCCTGGGGGAAAGGAGCATCCTATCTCCTGCCTGTGACTGGCTCAGGGTGGTGGTGTTTGCAAGACCCAGTTTTTATGGGGATTTTGTGATGTGATGGAGGACAGGCAGGATGACGGGTGCGTATATTGTGCTCTGTTGTGGTCTCTGTACACCCAGTGAAGAATGGGACCCTGAAGTAAATCACCTGGGCTCCAGTGAAGTCGATATAGCAATTTATAACAGCTAGTGTTCTGGCCCCTGGGCTTGAGGTTACTCTGGAGCAATAACATATTTTCCTAGTGTCCTTTGGAGTCTCTCCTTACACTGCTGCTGGCACAGGGGGAGATGGCTGTGAAGGGAGTGGGTTTGACAGGAAAGCTGAAATGGTTTTGGGGTAGACAGCCTTTTTCCTGGAATTTTCATGGATTTTATGCATAAAGAATGCATAGTGTAACTTTAAAAATAAATTTTTTTAACATTTTAATTTCTCCCCCCCCCCCCCGCCTTTTCTTTCTGTGTTTCTCCTTGCCCCAGCTATCTGTATTTGACAGCAAACAAGACAGACTTCGGGCTGTTTGGCTTGCTATCTTGGTTTGCCGTGTCCAGGCTGGCTCAGGACACCCATGATCAGGCTGGTGGTTGTACACCTCTTACAACCATCAGGTCCCCAATCGCCTCGCTGAACCTGTGTGTCCTTTGGAGTCCTCCACTCCCAGGTGTGGCTGATGATGTCTGAAGGACAAGAAAATATGCTGTCAATTCAGCTAAGCAGTACAACATGTTGCAACATTTTGAAGAAAGCCTTTTATGTAGCACCAAAAGAAAGCTATGGAGTTATAATGAACTTCTCTGGTGTAGCCATCATATTGCAACATTTGCTGAATTTTCCAAGGACATCAATAATAATAAGAAAATCTTCAAAACTATTCCCTTACAGAATTTTCGATACCTTTAAGACATGCAGTAAAACATTTCCTATGATCCAAAGTGCATGGTTTAGATATATATGTGCCTGTGGGAGTACACATTACATTGAAATACACTTTTATTTCATATAAGTTTTAAAGGCAATTATTCAAAAGATCTTTTAAAAATGTATCTGTAAGTATACAAGTATATATAATTAAAATGTATTTATATATATATTCTTCACTGGAAGGATTCTGAACAGGCAGTGAAGGTAGTTGTTGTAAACCGGTGCTCAGAAATCCCTTTTGGTAACATCCTGAATCACTGCAGAGTTAGACAAGACTAATCAGTTTATTTACTGTGCTTGTGTTTGGACCCATTCTTTTACTCCCTTATTCTGCTAACTTTTCCAGTTATAAGAGATGGCCATTTGGTAAATATCAAAACTGTACAATGGATAATTTTCTTTTTTGGAAACAGAAGATTGCTAAAAATATTGGTCAGGATAGAACTTGAGTCAAATTACTGGAATAATTTAATTGAGAAAAAGAAACAAAGAATTTCCTTTAAATATTGCAGCATTTCTTTTTAGTAGTTACCTATTGCAAAGATTTTGACTTTTCAGTTGATGTGGCCTTTCAGTTTAGAAATTAACCCTGAAAAGTGGGGAAGATAAAGCCAAAAAAATTTTTCAGTCTCAAGTTTTTGTGACTAATGCAAAGTAATTTTTTCAGAGTTGTTTTTTTTATTTTTTGTATTTTGGATTGGTTGAAATGGGAAATATTTTAATACTGATCTGGAATGGAAAAAAAAATGCCGAGGTTTAACAACTAATACTTCCTTAAGTAAAAATCTGGAAGATGAACATTCAAAGTTTTCCTCATATTATTAAACATAGTCTCATGTTACTCCCAAAACAATTTAGTCATGTAAAAAAATATTTAAGCAGTTCTTGTGAAAAATTCAAAGTATGAGTCAAATAAGACATAGATTTATTGTGTTTTATATGCACATTGTTCTGTACCTTCACAGTATCCCTAGATAGGTGTGTGATGGTGTTGAATTGGTGGATATATTTTATTCTATTTTTGCATGGAGAAAATTTATGCCTTAAAGCCTTAGTTTGGATGTGATTTTTCCAAACATTTACTGATTGAAGCTTTGTTTATTTTATCCAGTTGTTTCACAATTGTTTCTCATGTCTTCTGCCTGCTCCTGGAGCAGTAGTCCTCCTTATTCCGTAAGGCTCGTTGTTATGGGGTGCTATTCACCTTAAATTGAGGCAGTTTCATCTTCCCTGGTTGTTTCTTCTGTCTGATGGTTTCATGAAATATGTGTAGAAAGCAAACCATTGCCCCAGTGTTTTCAAGGGCCTGCACTCAGGCTTGGCGATAATATTCTTCTCCCCAAGAACATGCTGTGGGTGCACACTGAATCCCAAACCCCAGTGGTTCACACATTGTGGAAGGGGTAACATAAAAAGAGATGAGTCATAAAATACCATCCACTGCCCTGGGGAGGAGCTGGAAGTTGGTTAGTATTGATGATGGGGGGTACAGGTACCATTGCCCCGACTGCTTTTCCAGCCGTTGTTAAATGAGTCTGTCTGTATGAATGCACAGGGAACATAGGACTCAAAGTTCATTTATCTGTCCATTGCAAGGCCCTGATGTCCTCTTCTTGTCCTGATGTGAACTTCTGATTATCACGTCGCATGCTTTGAAGCTTATTAACTTCTTCAGTCACCCTGTGCCAATATGCATGCAAGTATGTGTGCGAGAGCCCTGTTCGTGCAGCCAGGCTGGCTCAGACGGCAAAGCAGTACCAGCATGAGAGAGACATGGAGGTAGAGACCACGTGTTTGATAACATGTAGGTTTGTGTAACAGCATCTCACAGACTGGGCTGGGGAGGATATTTAAAAAGCTGTTATAACACAGCAGCTTAGCTGAGGCAGGGGAAGGAAAGACCTTCCCATTCATACCCGAATATTTTTGCTTTGGGAGCTCTCTCATTGCCTAATCCTGCAGTGATGGGAGAGGAGGCAGCTCCTGCAGCCAGTGCAAGAGCTAGGGTTTCCTCGCTGCCCCCTCCAGCCCTGCCAGCAGCTGGAGGTGCACAGCATGGGAACAGGCATCTCTCATCCACAGCCCCTTCCCCTGCCACCAGTTACTCCGTTTCATCCGGGCTGCTCCAGGCTCTCTTGTAGATATAAGAAAAACTTGGCTTTAGCTTACAGCCCTGTGTGAAGATTGTCTTACTATGCAATCTCCAAAGCAAGACAAGGACAGCCTGTGGCTCTGAGGAAGCCTTGCTCCCCCCGTCCTCTTGCTCTGCCTACGTGGGAGAGCTTTAGTGTAACATCAGCCAATGCTGCCTGCAAACAGCACTGGCTGAGCTGCACCAGCTGGTACCCCGAAGGAGCAGCACAAGCCTTCATTCCTCTTTCCACTCACCTTTCCTGTAAAGCTTTTGCTTCTGAGATCAGAAACTCAGTGACCTTGGCAGGGAGGGAACTGGAAAATAAGTTTAGTTGGCAGGTATGACTCAAAAGCACTGTTCAGAGCTCAGATATCTGCCCCCAGGGATTACAGAGTAAGCTATACTAAAATCAGTGTGTCAAGATGTCACCAAGCATGCACTGGAAGAGACTTTACATGGTGCAATAAGAGTGCTGCAGCTGGTGCTCTGAGTTTAAAAAAATGCTCCGATTCAATCAATGTCCCTTCGTTTATCCTACTGCCTGCTCCTCCGTTCAGCAGGAAGCCTGTTTGATTCCTTTTACTACTGCCATGCTCTTTACTGCTTCCCTCTCCGTAAGCATCTATCACAGAGCTGTTCCCATCCTCTGCCTCCGATAGCTAACGGGCGCCTGACACCAGACTGGTCTTTGATGATGCTCCATCGATCACCCAGAAGGAAATGGTTATTGAGTAGGTGGCAATCAACTTTTTACCTCTCCCTGGAGCCAGAGTGCATCAGTGCTTTCCAGCATTAGGCAGAAGCCTCCTGGAAGGTATTTTTTGCGCTATGTTTCCTCACGTGGAAGGCTGGTGTGCCGGTGCTGAGTCATAGGGCTCGAGGGACATAGCTGTAATTTCTTCCTAAGTTTTGCTTTGAACTTAGTGCCAGAGGAAGGTAGAAAGAGAGCTGGTGCTGGGGGCCGGTGTCTTCTGGCTGACTGGTCCTGGGTTCCAAGTCAGAGCTGCTATTGAGATCAGGGGAGAAATGCCCTGCTGACGCCAAAGGTTTCTAGCACCCCTCCCCACCCTTGCAATCACAAACCTAAACTGAGACAGACTGTAGAAACATGTTAGCCAGCATGACTAGAGGAAAGAAACCCAAATGCAGGTGTTCAGTGGGAAAGAAATAATTAGGATTAAATCCAAGTTGGTAATACATACTGGTATAGCCCCTGCTCCAGCACTTGCTGGAAAAATCTGAATTTTCAGTCTGAAAGAAGAGAAAGACAGAGCATTAAGAAGAGATAAATCCTATGAGTTTCCTCACAGGAGTAGACAGGAGTCCATAGCCTTAATGTCCTGATCCTTAGTGGCATTTAGGTAGCTATCTCCTTTAATTCCCATTAGCACTAGCAGAAAATTGCACTTGAAGAAGCAGACTTTGACCAGCAGGACTCAGAAGGGCTCAAGAGGCTACAGGTAGGCACAAGACACCCTCACTAAATACATTTGAAGATAGACCCGGAGTTGTTCTATCTGCAAATGTCTTTCATACATTTGGCCAGCTGGGGCTCAGCAGGGCTGGTCTGGTGGACTGGTGTAACTGCTGAGCACCCTACCCAGAGACATCCCAAATGACTCTATGTGGATCCAGTCTAGAAGCTCATAGTGAAGGTCTTGAGGCAAAGTGTGATGGCTCACTTCAAAATGCCACATTACAAACTGTGGTGGTTTGGACACTGATTGCTGAGCAGCTGAGACGTCCCAGCTGTCTGGACAGTGAGGACAGCTGGCTGTGTCACCTCGGCAGCTGGACTGCATGGAGCCATTCCCACTCGTCAGTGCAAGCTTGATGTCCTGCAGGACAGCAGGTTCCCCATGGGCTTCACAGCCAACCTTGTCCTGTTGTCTAACTCTACAGAAACCTTCAGCTTCTGTGTCCATCAACTCTGTCTGCATGTGACAGTTTACTTTCTCCCAGTTGTGTTGGTTTGCACTTTTCATTCTGGCTTTGGCTCGTGCTATCTATTTGGACCAACTGGTTAAGTGTACTGGGATGTGTGTGGGTGTTACTTTTGGATTTAGTACTGCTCCTAGTGAGAGCATAGCAAGTATCTCAAAATGAGTGATTTGTTTGATGATGCTCCTCATTTTCTATTCAAAAATGGTCCATGAATAGAGTGCAAAGTTCACTGATGCAGCCATTAAAAAAAGTAATTTGCAAATTTCTTTTGGAAAGCAGCTCTTGATCTGCAGGGGATCATTCAAATTGTTATTTGTATTAGTAGTGCAGTTATGATTTGTGCAGTAACATATGAAACTTATCAACATATGTAACTAGCAACTAAAAGCATTTGAATCCCAAGCGCTATAGGTGATTTCAGCCTAAACAGCCAGTGTGGTGCTGTTCATCTGGTTGGCTGCTTCTTCTGAAGAATCTGTGGCAGAGAGATTAACCCTTAGGTAATCGGCACTGGGTATCTTCTTCTTCCCTGAGCAAGGACCTGGCACACTTGCTTGGTCCCCCTGAAGGGTGGGGGGTTGCATAGCAGTGGCAGCAGCAAGCAGCAGCAACCTTTGCCTTCGTACCACACGCTTGAACAGAGCTCAGCAGTAAATAGAAGAAATCAGGGGTTAGTTGCCTCTGCTCCTTGTTGGAAGAGGAAACGACGTCCTTCTCCAAGCTTCTCCTGGAGGAAAGCTTTAGCAGGCCAACCCAAACACAACACAGAGTAAAAGTCCGTAATATTTTCTTCCAGGGCACATGTGATCAAAAGGATGTAAGTTTTCCAGTAAGGGAGGTAGGGATAGTGAGTGTCTTTTGTACCAGCCACGCCTGTGTTTTTGGTCAGGGACCATGACTGTTCACCCACCTTATCAAACTAAAGTTAACACCACTTCTGTTGAAAATCTTTTCCTCTCTCCCTGTGTTCCTGTGGGAACATTGCTGGGATTTACTGAGCTTTGTGCATCAACCCACAGCTATAGATAAGCACACTTCAAAATAGAGCAAAATAGTCAAGTTACAAGTGCTGGTGAAGTGTCAGGATTCCCAATTTCCTCTTTCTCAATTTGTAAATGTTGGCAATTTTTTTTTTCTCTAATGAGAAATAAGCAGCATCACAAAGGCATTCTGTATCAAAAGGCTTTTCACTCTGTCTTGGCTTTTAGATGGCTTCCGATCCAGATCTACTATAGATATCTCCTTTTGGCTACTATTGGAAGCTCCCTGCAGTGTGCAATAAACATTCACTTCATATCACACATCTCACCCTGACAAGCAAATCCCTTGCATATCAATGTGGCCCTGTGAAGAGATTTTGCTTTTTTACATTCCTTCCACTCCCAGCTGTTAATTTGCACTGACTAGATAGCAGGGGGTCCCACTCTGCCCCAGAGACATGCTTGTGACTTCCACCAACTTTAATAGGATTTGCGTGAACATATACAGAGTCAGACCCTCAGCAGAATTCAGATGTGCTGGCTGGAAATTTCAAAGTTGTCCAGGGGTTTTAAACACCCAGTTTGTCTTATTTTAATGCGAATGAAATGTTCAAATATCAGATAATCGTTACAAACCATGGAGTTCATAATAACTAACTAGGTCTGGTCTTATTGTATCTTACATAAAGCAAACCTACTGCCTGTAATCACCCTGCACAAGAAAAAAAATAGGGCAGGAGTTAGCCCTTCATTTACAGAGATTTTATTTGAAATTAATTGCAAAACTTTCATAAGTTCAGTCACTGCAAGTGTGAATTACTTCTACAAACATTTTGACAGACCTGCAGAGCACTGAAAACACCTTTCCCTGCCACCACTGCTTGTAGAAAGTGATTTATGGGTGCTACTAATAACTACTATTTCAGATTAAAACTGAACTACTTCAGATTAAAAGTATAGGGGAGTACTAAACCATTCAGGAAACCTGTAAATGGAAATACTAGGTATCTGTATTGCATTCTGTGTCTGACTTCCTTTATCCACTGGAGGCATAATCATCAGTTATTAAATCAGGAGAGCTTTACCAAGTTATTTAAATACAAAAGAGAACTGTCAAAGGCATCTAAGCAGTGAGATGTTCAATTCCCACAACTTTCAGAGAATATATGTGCCAAAACATATATGCAAGGAATAGGTTGGGATTTGAGAGTATTTTAGACATAATTCATTTCAGAAAGTGAAAAGCATTTACACGTTCTTTAAAAGTCCATTTTTCAAATATACCATTCGGTATCTTTAGTACCTCAGTTTTGGTTTGGCCGTCCCTCTAGAACAGCATGCCTCTTCTGGTGGAGCTGATACACACAGGCAGCATAAAAGACCATGATTAACTGTTAGTTTTTTAAATATTAACCAAGTCTTCACTTTTCCGATTAAAATCTATCAAATTAAGCAAATTGCATGGGGGATTGAAAAGGAAAAAAATCCTTCACTTAATTATTTAGCCAATATTTACTGGGTAGAAGTGTATTATTAACACAGCAAAGGAGGCTATTAATTGCTATTCACACAATTTCTAATAAAAAAAATGGCATGTGCTATTTCTATAAAAGAAATATTGTCACTGATAATCCATCCTAAATTGTAAATGTGGCATAATAAACAGAATGTGTCATTTCTCTCTTCTATACTGACACATACTACATGAGGGAGCTGAGTTTTTTTGGGGCTGTTTCAAAATGCTTTCTGTTGGTGATTTTTAATCAACTAGTATCCAATTATGCAGAAGTATAATAGCATATTTGTATATTTGTAACGTATTTTCCACTAGAAAACTCTGTTTTGGCATCAGATTCTTTCACCTGTATTGTGATAACAAAGACTGCAAAAACAGAAATGAAAAAACCCAACTTCAATGTTATTTCCTTTACTATGCGAAAAAGTTTTACTGCGTCATTTGTTGCATAAAGACTCTACATGTGTAATCTATTTACTGAGAGAGAGGAAGGGAGAGGAAAGATATTCTGAGGTAAAGACACTTGAACTGGTGTTGTTAAGGTCAAGCTTCAATTTTCTGCTTGATTTTAGATGCCCCATGTGAATCATGGTTAATCATCCATGACCTGTGTCCCTGAAATCCACAGCGTGTCTTGCAAGGAAAAGATGGGTAAAAGGAACATTCTGAAATCTTTTAGGCTATCTATCTATTTAGTGTTAGGATCACGTCTCCCTAAACTACTTCTGACAGATATTTGTCAAATTAATTTTTAATGTTGGATTTCTTGCTACAGTTAAAATCCATATATTTTATCCTAACCTCAGCATATAGGAACTTATTCCTTTTGTCTCTCAAGTACTTCAAGACTTTTTTCATGTCCCCTCTCAGACTCCCCCTCGTCCAAGACAATCCCTGTTCTTTCCTCCTGGGTCATATTTTTCTCTGCATTCTTGCTGCACAGTCAGTCCTTCCCAAAGCTGGATGGTGGAATTGCAGGGCTAAGCAGAACGGGAGGGATGTTTCACATGTCTTACAGGTGACATTTTTGTTTGTACACACCTGTGTGATGTTTGTCTTTTTAACAACAGTGTAATATGTCGACTCATGTTCAGTTTGTGATTCACCGTAGTCTCCAAATCATCTTTTTGTCTCTCCAGCAGTACTTTGTCCTGTATTTGAACAATTTGTTATTCACACCTACATGAATATATTCCACATGTTCTTATCGAGTTGGGCCTCATTTTTCCAGATCACCTCTCCAATTTGTCACAATTTTTCTGACTCCTTTTCAATCATTCAGTGTGAGATTCAGACTGCCTGCCTGAGCTCGATTATATTCGTAAATGCAACAAACACACTCTTATCCTTTCTTTCTCATAATTTATGAGAATATTGAACTTGGCCATACCTAGATTCCCACGTGATACAATTGTACCATTGTGACACTGAATCATTGATAAATTACTCTTAAAGTGCAGATTTCCAACCAGCTTTGCATACCCTTTCTCTGTACTTTAATCTTGACTGTGTTTTCTTAAGCTTACTTATGAAAACATTATGTGAGACGGTGTCAAAAACCTCACTGAAGTCAAGATGTGTGCAATTTTCTTTTCCTCCTCTACCCACAAGGCTTTTTACCCTGTTGTAGAGAGGAATTAGATTGGTTTGACATGATTTGTTCTTGACAAATCCATGTTGGCTGCTACTCCTCTCCTTGTTACTGCCTAGGTGCTTACAAGTAGTTAGATTATTTGTTTCAGTATTTTTCCAGGAATCAAGTTAGACTGTCAGACTGATAATTCCCCAGCTCCTTCTTTACTCCTTCATATGGATAGGTGGTCGGCTGGCTCTTCTTCAGTCTTCTGACCCTACTCATCTTGCATAAGCTCTCTAAAAGATTTACTAATGCTTGTTCTTTAAGTATCCTGGGATAAATTTCCTAATGCCCCGATGAACTGGAAACATCTGCCTTATCTAGGTATTCTCTAATCTGATCTTCTCTTGTTGTAACCTGAGTTATTGTCCCTTGGTTCTTTCAAGCATCTAGTCACAGTTGACCTTTCCAGTGAAGGCTGAAATAGAAAAGGCGCTAAATATTTCACTTTTCTGGGACTCATCTGGCAGGAGCCTGTTCTCCATTTAGCAGTGAACCACTGTTTTTCCTTGGAGTTCTTTTTTACTGCAAATGTGCTTACAGAAAGCTTTTTCTTCCTTTGCTAATTTCCTCTCTTTTTGTACCTTCGCCTTTCTGAATTTTCCCCCACATATTTATGCTATTCATTCGTACTTGTCTTTAGTATTTCAAAGTAGATTTCACTTCCTGTACATTTTATTTAGCTCCAGGTCATTGAAGAGCTCATGGTTTAGCCAAATTGTTTTCTGATTACACTTCCTATCCTTCCTTCATGTTGGCATGGCTTCTGATTGTACCCTCACTGTCATTTCTTTAAAGAATTGCCAACTCTTCTGGACTCCTTTGTCACTTCAACTTGTTTCCGAGGAGATCTCGCCCACCATTTTACAGTGTTTATTGAAGTCTGCCCTCTTGAAATACATTGCTTTTAGTTTTCTGTTTTCCCTCCTTCCTTTGCTAAAGATAGTGAATTAAGTCATTTAATGGTAATTATAACTCAAGTTTCCCTATCTGTAAACTGGGATAACATCTGTTTGTCTCTGTAGGTTATAAACCCTTCTGGGGAAGAAAAATTTTCTTTTCTTGTCTTTCCCCCCTCCCCAGCCCCCAGTGCAACACAATGCAAGACTATAGCAGTATTAGCTGACCCGTCTAAAGACACCCTTGCTCCTCTGCCCTGTAGTCCAGGCTTCCTCAGGGGCCAGGATTACCTTTCCCTTCCTACAGTACCGTGTCTCTGTCTTTGACAAATAGCATCGATAGCTCTCTGATCTGCTATTCTGCTGTAATATCTCAGCGTCTCCTATATTGTCAGCCTCCTAATTGGCTCCTGTTAAACAGGTTGAAGAGCACAGGTGGTTGTACTGCCAAATACATCCAATATAAGTACTGGCAGTGAGAGAATAAATAATATTTTAATATTTTTTATATATTGTGGGGCTTGATGCCAAATTAGAACAAGACCCAAGTGCACAGCAATGCATGTGTAGATCTCCCCTAAATTTGTGCTTTAGAGAGCATGTGAAGAAATGTAGATTTGCAGGTCACAAAGCAGCTGTGGTACAGTCCAGCCAGCACCTCAGAGTGGATGTTCAGGGGACCATGTGGAGCCTACACATACTCCAGAGATGAAACAAAACATCGTATTCTCTCTGCTCTTCAGGAAGGGGCTAATGTTGCCATGCTGTCTACAGGAATGTAAAGAATTTCCAGATACAGATACTTTATTCCAACCCTTCAATTAACTCCAACTAGAAAGAGCAATAAATGTAGGTCACTTGGTCATCCACTCTGCATTCATCTAAGCATTGCTTGAGAGAAAAGAATATTTATGAATTATCTGCAATGTCATTTTTTGGAAGTCTTTCTGTGTGAGGTTTTTCCCTTGCACGAAACACAACTGTGCATAGACGTAAAAAATAACAGGAGTGGTTAGTAGTTGACTCTGGCCACGTGCATCATGTCTGAGTACCAAAGCAGTGAGAAAGTAGGCTTATCATGTTGGCCAGAGAAAATGGTCAGTCAGATCTGCAATCCTGTACTCATTTGCTTGTTTGAGTGAGTGCTATTGGCACTGTGTCACGAATAGCAGTTGCTGAATCTAGCTAGATGACCTGGGGGTGTTGGTTGACAGCCGGCTGAACATGAGCCAGCAGTGTGCCCAGGTGGCCAAGAAGGCCAACAGCATCCTGGCTTGTATCAGCAATGGTGTGGCCAGCAGGAGCAGGGCAGTGATCCTGCCCCTGTATTTGGCACAGGTGAGGCTGCACCTTGAATTCTGTGTTTGGTTTGGGGCCCCGCAGTACAAGGACATTGAGGTGCTGGAGTGTGTCCAAAGAAGGGCAACAAACCTGGTGAAGGCTCTAGAGGAAAAGTCTTATGGGGAGAGGTTGAGGGAACTGGGGTTGTTTGGCGTGGAGAAGCGGAGGCTGAGGGGAGCCCTTATCACTCTCTACAGCTACCTGAAAGGAGGTTGTAGCGAGGTGGGTGTTGGTTTCTTCTCCGATATCACTAGCGATAGAGGAAACAGCTTCAAGCTGCGTCAGGGGATGTTTAGATTGGATATTAGGAAAAATTTCTTCACTGAAGAGTGGTCAGGCATTGGAACAGGCTGCCCAGGGAGGCGGTGGAGTTGCCATCCCTGGAGGTATTTAAAGGGCGTGTAGATGTGACACTTCAGGGCATGGTCTAGGAGACATGGTAGTGTTGCACTGACGGCTGGACTTGATCCTAGAGGTCTTTTCCAACCTTAATGATTCTGTGATTCTATGATTCTAGATGTGACACATTTGCAGCTAACTGGAGTTTTCTGGAAATTATGACAAATTAGGTTTCTACTGGGAAATGTCAAGTTCTTAATATCCATTTATTAGGGTAAACATGTAAAATATTTCCCCACTTTATCAAAGAAAGTGTCTCAGATTCAGGGTAATCTTTCAGGAGCTAAAGAAAGGCAAGTAGGAGATACAGACTGAAGGGTTATCTTCCCCAGAAAATCATTATCTCAGTAGATATTCTTCAGGGGTGCAGGTGATTAGGACTGAGATTTCAAATCCTAGCTACTCTGAACCGGGTCTTTCTGCCTTTCCACTTACAATTGTTTCCCTTTGTGTAAAGAAAAAATGTATTAGATTGAGGATTTGAATCTGGGTTTTCCTTATTCATGGTTGTACTAGAGCCCTTGCATTATAGAGGAAATTCACTACTGAAACATGTTATTTCCTTTTGTCCTCTGTGCAAACTGTTTGTTATCATCCCTGTGCTGGAGGATCCCCCCTTCTCTTATCCATGAGAGGACGGGAATGAGTCAATGCAAAGTCAGAAAGGAGACTTAATTATTCCATATTGCACTATTACAATTATTAATGGAATGAATTCCTACACCTTCAACACAGAAGATTGAACAAAACTTAGCCAGAAGTGTTTTATAATGAACAAAACCAGTTTTAAAATTCTTGTTTCTGCTCACAGTATTGTCTGAGGATGGTTCCTCTGAATTTTTGTATAGTACTCTTAAAAGGTTTTCAGTTCATCTGAAGTAAAAGTATGGAGAGAGACAAAGAGAAGGAATTGAAATCACTAACATTTCTGCAGGAGAGAAAAACTAGTTCCTGCCATGCTCTACAACCAACCTTTTGAGAAAGGAATTGACACCTATAAACAGAGAAAAATGAAAATGAACCCACACTTTTATCATCTGAATGCTGTACTGTCTCAGATACCAGGATTAGGAGATTTCTATTTCAAAAACTGCAGGAACATTAGTCTGTGGATTAGAGCTAAAATACTTTGTGGAATAGCGAGCCAGACACGATGTGTATGAGTAGCCTTTCACTGCCTTGCTCCAGAAGAAGACCTGAGTATTACACAAAACACAATGTGACTCCAATACAAAAGTTTTCTATTTAGCAGCTGCTACTGAGGGATCACAGAAAAAACACTGCTGGGGTCCTGGCAGTGTTTGATTCAAGTTTATTATGTCATTAATGCATTAAATATAATCTGAGGTATTTTGTGCAGCCATTGTGTGTCAGAAAATGAAACGATCACTTCTCTTGACAGCATGTGCTATCAAGAATGCCTTTTTTCCCCCCTAATTTCTATAGGCAATGGAGCAGCAACATAAAGAGTGTGATTTGGCAATGATGATTCTCAGAATAAATCTTAAACATGTAAGTTTTACTCTTGTAACGTACCTATTCTTATCCTATCATCTGATGGACTGAGTCATGTACATTTTGAAACCATCCAGTGTTGAAGCTTCCTTTATCGTACAGATGTGTCAGAGATGACTCTGATGATTTGCACCTTGGAGATGATTTTGAAAGTTTAAGAGTGGCGAGGCAGTGCCAGTTGTCTTGCACAGCTCTTAAGATGAAAGTGTATGCTGTTACATGCTGCAACGTGGAACAGATTCTGATATTCTAGTGTTGGGATATCTCCAGCAGAGATAACTCTGAGATGATTTCCAGGTTATGAGCTCTGGTTACCTTCTGATTTGGAAAACAAAATAAAATCACCATTGTCTGCATAGGTAACTTCTAAACAAATTCCAAATGGATTGAAAAAATCCAATTGGATTTCTTTAGGTTTTGGCTTATTAAAAATGTATATTATCAATCATGACATTAAAAAACTTAGAGACAAACATTGTTTTCAAGTGTCAGGAAGCATGTTTACAATAAAAACTTTTTCCTTTTCTGAAAACTAAATGTCAAAATTTGAGATGATTTCCTGCAGTATTTCAGTTGTCCTGGAACTAAATCTTTTTTTTTTGGCAAATGTGAAGCTTAAAACTGAAGTCATGACACAGGTTTACATTCCCCTAATAGTCATTATTTACATACAACCTGATTCTTGAAGTTGCTGACTGAATCATTTTTATGTTTTTAAATATTCTTAGAACATGTAAGTACTAAGTCTCCTAATATTTTGCAGTTGAAATCAGCACATTTAAGTGCATCAGTAGAAGGAGAGAATAATCTAAACTATATTATTTCACCTTGGCTGCTATATTCTTTTTTATGCAACCCTTTTCAGTAGCTGGTTAGTTATGTTTCTAGAGAGCATGTAGAGGGAAACAAGCTGGTATGTAGTTAATTGTCTTTGTAAGGATGGTTTAAAGAATTTCTGAGATGTGCTTTGTCAATGCTCCAGATAATTTTCTACCTGTGCAATGAAAAAAATGCTAAGGGGATTTTCAAGCTTCCTAGGACTCCTTTCACAACATCAAGTTTTTTTGACCAAGTCCCCTCTACTGACTTGGCATTTTTAGTATTGACAGCTATTATTGATTTTTTGGTCTTAGTACATGTTATAAGAAACATTTTTCTCTCTGTTTCATGGACTAATGTCTTCTGAGCTGAATCTGAAATGAAGTAGCACACCCAATCTTCTTACTGTGAATGATGAATATTTTGAGATTGAGGATTGAATTTGAACAGGAAGTTGCAATATGGAGTCACCTCTCAGTTGTGGGCTGGAGTTGCAGTCAAGTGTCACAAGAACAGTTTTCTACATCAGGGTAGGTTAAAAAAAAGAATATTTCCTGAAAAACAGAGCCAATGAATTCTCCATGAACAAAAGAGCTTCAAATGTCCTATGACTTGTTAATATCATCTCCGGAAACTTAGTGAATCTCTTACTGCTTCTTTACTCCACATTTTAACGTTTTCACCACTGACAATTCCAAATGCTCCACAGATGTCACAGGTTCTAGCGATAGCCTACACATAAATAATATTCCTTCTTTTCCCTCTTGTGAACTGCTCTGAGGGGCTGAGAAAAACCTCTACCTTACTTAACTACAGCCATCCCAGCTCTGCAGATATATTACCAGCTCCACAAGAACCATGAGACAACATAAATCTGCTATTTGAATATCAAATGGGCTTCAGCTGAAGCATATGTTTATGAAGTGTAATTGACTTGTATTGACAGATGTATGTCATGCAGTTATGTCTGTCAGGCTGGTGAGATGTGGCTGACATTGGAAGTTTTGATGATGTAACCTAGATAAGGTCAGTAAAAATTCATACAGTTTACAGGACACTGGAGGTCTCCTACACAAGTGTAAACAGGTGGGAGTTATTTTTATTACAGTTTTGATCATCTTTGGATGGAGTAAACATGCTAGATTTTAAATAACTCGGTGATCTGTGCGTAATAATCTTGACTGTGATTACTGCTAGTCATTTCAGTGGAATAAATGAATGGATACTCTGGAGTGGGGTTCATCTGAGTGCATATGTGCTTTGAGAATACAGGCATCTACCACAAAGCAGCTCACCTCAGTCTCCCTTTGTAGCCAGAGAAAAGTCAGTCAGCCAGTGTAGTACTGCATTTATTTTATCCAAAAGTGGACGTTTCCATTCAGTGTGAGGTATTTCTCCCAAACACCATTGGTTGTATTGATTAGGTCTCCATTGGCTACAACAGATATCTAGACAACTGCCTTAGATATAGATGTTTACACCGTAGGGCCCTTGAGAGAGATATCCCAGGCCTTGGGTAAGCATGGCTGGATCTAGATTAAGGATAATTTTGCTTGTTGGATAGGACTTAATCTGACCCACTGTGAATTCTGTTTCTGTTTTAAGTATCTATGGATTAATCTGGACACTCACTTTGACCTAACTAAAATATTTAACAATTTGTGAAAATAAAAAATGCTTCAGGAGGTCAGAGGAAACATGAGATAAGAGAGTGAACTGCATTCAGATGAAGAGTGGTCATGGGGTTCATTTCATGGACACAGGCAGCAGAAATGCCTGGTTTTGGCACAGATAGTAAGCTGCCACATCACCTGAATGGGTGTGTATGGATAGCTGACTCTCATTTTGCCCTTTTGAAGGAAATGGCCTTCAGTTCGATGGCTAGAGCTAACCAGAAATGACCAGTGATACTACCTGACCTCTTGCTGCAGGCTACTACAAGAGCTACTGATGGCTGTTGTCTATTAATTACAGCTGCCCCCAAAAGTTTTGCTGTCAAAAATGGCAATAGATGGAAACTTTTGTGGGTTTGGATTCTGGGATGCTGAATTTTTTCAATAAGCTACTTGACCGGCTGTTGTGCTCAGTTGATACAGTGGCAGGGGGAGATCCCATTTAAAGAGGAGGGTCAGCTCCAGATTCCCTTATTTTTGTTGACTAATCAGTGCCAAACCACAGAGCACTGCATGTGATTGACACCATTCCTTGCCTAACTGTGGGTGCAGGGAAAAAGCTGAATATAGCCTTGGTGAGAAAGCAATAGAGGATTTTGGTAGTTTTGCTATATATCTGTTACCCAAGTGTGTTTTCATGGTATATATCTAAGTAGGTTAAGCAACTCCTGTGAGAGGCCTAGTCTACACAAGAAGTGAGGAACCTACTTATTAACCAGTGCTCACAGTGACACAAGTGGGAGAGAGGAAAGGCAAAGTATGCATAAAAAATATCATTTCAGCATTGGGTTCAGAGTGCTAAGCATCTAGGATATAGAGGCAGATTCATATCAGATTGTATAGGGAAGATACACCTGAATTTCACAGAAACAAGGCCTGACTGCTTCTCTTGGAAGCTGGTTAGATGCAACAGTTGATGCCCATTATTTCTTACAAACCATCAACCTTTTACTGGTGTAGCACGAGTCAGCTATACCAAACTTTATTTCAGCTTTGAGTTGTAATTTCAGAGCATGAGCTTGTGTTTTCTTCTGGCTCCACAGAGCTGCTTCTCTCTTTCCTGAAATGCATGGAAAAGTCTAGACAGGAGATATGAGCCTGGTTCTGCCATCTCTGCCTGCCCTGCAAGGTGGTTAGGTCAGCATGCCTGAGAGTTACATTACACTGGGCTTATCACATCACAGGGTGGCAGAAGGATTGCTAAGGGTTACACCTCTTCTCTCTGATCTGCTCCAGAGTAGGTATTATTGCCATATTATGGACTAACCCAAGATGAGCCATCAGTGCTGCAGTATTTATTACCATGAGGTGGATACTACCTACCTCTGTGCAGGAAAACATCTGTGCAGCACTTTGACTGTCAGGCTAATATGGCATCAGTGCAGTTACCTGGTCTGAGCTCCTTTCACTGAAAGAGATTTTCCCTAAGCACAGATGAGTCTGTAATTGAGTCCTCATGCCTCTGTCTACCGAAGCTGCCCTAGTTTTGGATATGAGCCTCAGGCTGTCTCAAACCTTTACCGAGACTGTTTAACCCAGAGCCCAAACAAAAGCCATCAGATGGGGACTGTGTTCAGTAACCTGGCTTGCATTTGAACCTGAAATCTAGGACTGAAAGTCTTCATCCCAGCAACATCCAGTACTTCACTGTTGTTCACACTTACTCACACCAAGGAGGAGTGGGGCATTTATCCATCAGAGAAAAAATCCCAGTGCTTCCCTTCAGCCTCCTGGATTTTTTCCCGTTTCCATAGCTTCCCTGCTTAGAATAATGAATATGTCTGAAGCAGGTTTCTCAGTGGATGGTTTATCTTGTTATTAATGATGTGGAGCACTTCAGGACCCTTAGGATCTCTGCATTGTTGCTTTAATAAACGTCTTTCAAAATGATGAGGCCACTGGCACCCTTTCTGTGCTTTTATGGGACAATGATCTTAAAGTAGCATGGTGCATTTTATTTATTAGCCAGCCCATTAATCACACAGGTATCAGTTGGCTTCAGGGAAATTTTTAATTAGAGATATTTAAGGTTGAGAGAAAGTGCTTCTGTGACAGACAATGAGAGCAAGCAGAAGCAGGAAGGAGGCTATCTTTGTGACTCTGTGATTAATACAGGATTTAAATAAAATATTCATGAAAGGAAACTGAAGTTATAGCCAAAACCAAATGTTAAACCTCCTTTAAAACTCAAATCTAAATTCTTTGGAGATTCATTCTTTTCTGTATTCATTAGTGGGGAATGAATCTGATGAACATAAGAGAAAAGGGAATTTGTTTCCAAATGTAATAATTTAGCAATGTTTAAAAATGTTTCTACTAAATCTTGAACCACAATTTAATGCCATCAATAAAATCCATATCCTTATTTGAAATGGCTCACAAGTCACTGGGACAGATACAAAGGAAAGACTAAGGGTGGAACCTGGGACATCCCTGGCAGCACACCGGCATGTGTATGAGACAGAAAGAAAAGATCGTGTGGAAGGCAACTGCATCCTTCTGGCAATGTTGGATTGGTGGTTGCTAATACTTAAAACCCTCATTGTCACATGAAAAATGAATGGTACTAGCTGTGCAAACATCTCCCTTGTTAGATAATTAATCAGGTGTACTTTGTTTTGATATAGCACCTCTCTGGTGTGCTCACAGGCATCTCCTGAAATAGCCCTGTAAAATGGATTGTTAAAAAAGAAGATAAAAAAAAACCCAAACAAACCTTGTAGCAAATATTGCATGTGGCTCAGTCTGTCTGCACAAATGGCAAAATGGATCATTAAATTCTTCTACTTCCACAGAGCAAAATTTTCAGTCTTGGATGGCCACTTTTAACAATTTAAATGTGTAGGGAAATAAATTTTTCCAAGTTGATGAGCTCCTTCAACTCCATTTCTCTGTTCCCCTTACCCTTCTTGTATGATGCAGCTGTTCTTCCTAAACACAGAACATCCAAAGTCCTATGGTCTTTTGGTGCTACAAACTTCAGAGATCTCAGTGGAGCAGTTCTGGATCCTTAGCGAGGAAAGGAAGGCTTCAAACTGGTCTTCTTTTACAACACAGTGACCTGAGCTTATTGGCAAGGAAGAAACATGGGTGATCCTGTCTCTAACATGAGTCAAGCTACTCCTGACTAGAGACAGAAAAAGATCAGGAGTCTCCAAAGCTGTCATGAGAAGGAATGCCTGACAAGGTGAAACAGCAGCCAAGAAAGGACCAGCAGGGACCTGTCTACAACAGCACTTGGACCAAGAAAAAGAGTGGGCTCATATCCCCTTCCTGCTGGCTTGTAGAGGAACAAGGAAAGACATTACTGCGTGTTCTAACTAGTTGTGTTGCACAGTGGTGGTCTTGTTGGGAAACTGTGGTCCATACACTTGCCAACTTTCTAGGCTTGGAGAGAATCTGTATGAAATTTCAGAATGAGAGAAAAAGTCTCTGGGATTTTTCTGTGTTGTCACCAAAAGGAGATATCTAGACATATGAAGGGAGCTCACAGAGGCTTACAAATCACTTAAATCCCATTAAGTATAGGCAAAATAGTTTACATGCACAGAACCACAATAAGGCAACCCAGGGCTCCAGGCAAGTCCACAGCTGTTTCCTTCTTGTTCAAGCCTTAGTATTTCTTGTGTGCTTTACTTTACCTTGTGAGTAAGTGGAACTAGTTCTCTTCCCTTCACTGCTGAGACTTTTTTCCTGTTTTACTTTGTCTGCAGACAGGCAAGGGCCTTCTTTAATGATAAGGTATTTCAGCCTTTACTTTCTCTTTACCTTCTATGTGCACAGACATAGAAACACAAAGGGCTTTGGTATTATTGTTGCTCACAAGATCAACAGGTTACAGAATTAAAACCAGATGTTCACACCTCCCAGGAGTATCATTTTAGATGCCTCCTGATTTTGGCAGGCATCAGTTTTTCAATTACAGCTTCATTAATTTTCTTTGTGAGTAAAATGGCTACAAATATAATGATTGAGAGGTTTTCTTTAGAAAATAAAAGGCTGAGATTCTGAATCCTTTGCTTGACACCAGGAGTCAGGTTTAATGTGCTGTGGCTTCAGTCTAATTGCCTTTGAATGGGATGAACATGGGGTGTACTGTTGTTCAAGAGCATAGACTGAGAGTTCTTCTGTATGACCAAGAAAATACACATAACACCACATTTTCCCACAGCTTTGTGGACTATTTGCAATTCTCTTAGTTCTCTTGGAGAAACAAGACTAGCATGTGGAGTTGCTATTTAAAATCTCTTCATTAATGCCATTTTTCATGGAATAAGCTGTTAAATTTGGTAACAAGCCCATCTGAAATGTCGTGTCTATTGCTGTGGAGTTCTAATTAATAGTAACGCTTATTAACCTAAGTTGCCTTGGAATTTGAATAAGGGCAAAGCTGTTCATGGGGCTATATGCAACCTATGCCTCTAGTACCTTTAAAAATGAATTTTCCAGCCCAACCAGAAGAAAAACCCATCACTCCTCTATGTGCAATGCAAGCTTCACCCATTCTTGTTATTACACTCTTTTTACCAAAGATTTTAAGTTAGGGATTTTTCATCATTCACAAACTAGGGAGTTGGGAAGAAGATACCATTGGAAGAGAATAGAAGTAAGACCAGAGCCAGCATCACAGGGACAAATGAGAGTGTTATTAAATCGCTGATAGCTCATTTTTCCCCTAAAGAACAACCTCCCTCTCCCTCCCCCTGCAATAGGTGAAATTCAGAAATCACTTTCTCCTCTATTGGAATGAATGTGTCACACTGAAACATATTTCCCTCTTCTCTAATTTCTCACAGACCTTTTGGCAATCCATCTTTTCAGGCCATGTTGTGCAGGTGTATGATTGTATTTGAAATTCCTGCACCCATTAATCACTGCTCTGTGACCTGCTTCACTCCGTACTTAGTAAGCTCCTTTCCTTCAGTTCTGGACTGCCAGTGTTGTGCAAACTGTTTGCTTTTCTGGTGCATTTGGCAAGCTCCAACAAAATGCTCCCACCTGACTTCTGGCCAACAAATGCAACAGACTTTTCTTACATGGAATTAGATGCCTGCATATGTTTTTCATTGTTTGCCATTTCAGGCAGCTTTTTAAACTCTTGTTATCACCTGGTCTCACCTTGCCTCTGTTGTGACCGTGGAATGGAAACAATTGTCACATAGGCCTGAACACTTTCTAGCTCCTGCATTTTTTTTCTTTCCACCATGTATCTTTTGGTTCTAAGGAGGCTCATTGAACTCTTGTATTGCTTGCAGTCAGGCAGAAGAAGATGTTGCTTTCATGGAAGGATGAGAAAAAAAGTGGAGACCAGAGATCAGAAAACAGAAGAGGAATTAGAATTTCCACTACATTTTGTTGAAACAATAAAATAGATCTGATGATTTAAATATTTGCTTCCCAATAGGCACGCAGCCTTGTGTGAGGTTATGCTGGAAATACACTGAGCAGGAATATCTTTGGCATAAACGCTTACTGTCTGTAGGCAGAAGAAAGATGGAAAGAAGGGGAAAAGGACAGAAAATGAGATTTCTTTCACTAAACTTAGGCTGTTCAGGAACTATAATCACTGGAGACTGATAGAACAGCAGCCAGTGGATGCCATCTAGCTTACACACCTATTCTGTGTAGGGAAGACCAGAGGGTGTTTAGCATTCTCAAATGATTACAGATGAAGTCTTTATAGAGTCATAGAATCACAGAATAGTTTGGGCTGGAAGGGACCTTTAAAGGTCAACTAGTCCAACCCCCCTGCAGTGAGCAGGGACATCTTCAACTAGATCAGGTTGCTCAGAGCCCTGTCCAACCTGACCTTGAATGTTTCCAGGGATGGGGCATCTACCACCTCTTGGGGCAACCTGTGCCAGAGTTTCACCACCCTCATTGTAAAAAAAAAAAAATTACTTATTTAAATATAGTCTGAATCTGCCCTCTTTTAGTTTAAAACCATTACTGCTTGTCCTATCGCAACAGGCCCTGCTGAAAAGTTCATTGCTGTCATTCTTATAAGCCCCTGTTAAGTACTGAAAGGCTGCAATGAGGTCTTCCTGGAGCCTTCTCTTCTCCAGGCTGAATAACCCCAAGACTCTCATATTGTCCTCATAGGAAAGGTCCTCCAGCCCTCGTATCATTTTCACAGCCCTCCTCCGGAGCCACTCCAACAGGTCCATGTCCTTCTTATGTCAGGGGCCTCAGAGCTGAATGCAGTACTCCAGGTGAGGCCTCACCAGAGGGGAGTAGAAGGGCAGAATCACCTCCCCTCATGTGCTGGCCACAGTTCTTTTCATGTAACCCAGGATATGATTGGCCTTCTGGTCTGCGAACACACATTGCCAGGTTTGGCTTTTCATCCAGCAGTACCCCCAAGTCCTTCTCCACAGGGCTGCTCTCAATCTCTTCATCCCCCAGCCTGTATTGATACCGGCGGTTGCCCTGACCCAGGTGCAGGACCTTGCACTTGGCCTTGTTGAACCTCATGAGGTTTACACGGGCCCACTTCTCGAGCTTTTCCAGGTCCATCTGGATCACATCCCATCCCTCAGGTGTGTCAACATCACCACTCAGCTTGGTGTCATCTGCAGACATGCTGAGGATGCACTAGCTCCCACTGTCCGTGTTACTGATGAGGATATGAAACAGTACTGGTCCCAGTATGGACCCCTTGAGGGGCATCACTCATCACCGGTCTCCATCTGGACATTGAGCCATTTACCCTCTGGGTGTGACCATCCAAACAATTCCTCATCCACTGAACAGTCCACCCTTCAAATCTATATCTCTCCAATTTAGAGAAGGATGCTGCAAGGACTGTGTCAAAGGCCTTACAGAAGTCCAGATAATGACATCCATAGCTCTTCCCCTGTCCAATGATATAGTTTCTCCATCAAAGAAGGCCACTTTTATGGCCTTGAGAAAAGGAGGCTCAGAGGGAATCTCATCACCATGTACCAGGACTTAAGGGGTAGTTACAAAGAAGATGGAGACTCCCTTTTTACAAGGAGTCACATGGAGAGGACAAGGGGGAACAGACACAAGTTGCTCTTGGGGAGATTCTGATTGGACACCAGAGGGAAATTTTTCACAGTGAAGACAGTCAACCACTGGAATAATCTCCCCAGGGAAGTGGTTGACTCAGCCACGTTGGACACCTTCAAGAGTCATCTGGACAGGGTGCTGGGCCACTTTGTTTAGACTCTGCTCTTCGTAGAAAGGTTGGACTAGATGATCCCTGAGGTCCCTTCCAACCTGTGATTCTGTGATTCTGTGATTCTAGGTTGGTCAGGCAGGAATTGCCCTTCGTGAAGCCATGCTGGCTGTCTTGAATCACCTCCCTGTCCTCCATGTGCCTTAGCATAGCTTCTAGGAGTAGCTGTTCCATGATATTCCCAGGCACAGAGGTGAGGCTGGCAGGTTGGTAGTTCCCTGTGTTGTCTTTTCTACCTTTTTTAAAAATGGGTGAAATGTTTCCTTTTTTCCAGGCCCCAGGGTCTTCACCTGACTTCACATGACTTTTCAAATATCATGGAGAGTGGCTTAGCAACTACATCAGCCAATTCCCTCATTGCCTGGGACTCTTGTGAGGTCCCATAGACTTATGTATGTTCAGGTTCCTCAGGTGGTCACGAACCTGATCTTCTCTTACAGCAAAAGGAACATCATCCAGTCCCCATCTTGAAATCCATCCACTCAAGAGGTGTGGGAAGAGGTTGCCAGCGAAGACTGAGGCAAAGAAGTTGTTGAGTACCTCAGCCCTTTCCTTATCCGTTGTTACTGGTTTGTCAGTCTTGTTCACTGAGGGGGGGGGCAGTGTGTGTGTGTGTGTATGTTCTTTGACCTTCCTGTTCTGGCTGACATACCTGGAGAAGCCCTTCTTATTATTCTTTACAACCCTTGCCAAGTTCAGCTCCAGCTGTGCCTTGGCCTTCCTGACCCCTGACAACTGGGCAGAGTTCCTATAATCTTCCCAGGATACCTGTCCCTGCTTCCACTGCCTGTGCATTTCCTTCTTGTCATTTAGTTTGACCAGCATGTCTCAACTCAGCCATCCCAGTCTCTTGCCTTCCTTGCCTGATTTCTTACACCTGGGGATCAAGAGCTCTTGTGCTCTATGGAAAGCATCCTTAAAGATCTGCCAGTTCTGTTCTGCTCTGCTCCCTTGTCCCTGGTGGCAGTTTCCCAGGGGGTCCTATTGTCTAACTCCTTGAACAGCTGGAATTTTGCTTTCCTAAAATTCAGGGTCCTGGCTTCACTCTTTCCCTGACCCATATCCCTCAGGACTGCAAACTCCACCAGTGCATGATCACTGCAGCTCAGGCTGCCTCCAACCCTAATGTCACTGATTAGCTCACTTGCGTTGGTGACCAACAGGCCCAGTATCACGTCCCCTCCGGGGTTAAGCCTTACCTGGCTTAAGAAGTTATCCTCAATGCACGCCAGGAATCTCCTGGATTGCCTGCAGCTCACCATGCTACTTTTCCAGCAGATGTCGGGGTGGTTGAAGTCCCCCAGCAGGACAAGAGCCTGTGAGCCTGATGCCTTCTGTAGTTGGAGAAAGAAGGCTTCATGAATAGGATCCCCTTGATCAGGTGAACTGTAGCAGACACCAACCACAAGATTCCCTTTGTTGCCTCAGTCTCTGCTTCTTATCCATAAGCTTTTAACCTGCTCATGGCTATTCTTCAGAGGCAGCTTTTCACACTCTATCTATTTCTTGATGTAGAGGGCAAACCCTCTGCCCCTCCTTCCTCGCCTGTCCCTTCTGAACAGCCTGTAGCCATCGATGGCTGCATTCTAGTCATGGGATTCATCCCACCAAGTTTCAATAATGGCAACAAGGTTGTAGTTTTCTAGCAGCATTGTGGCTTCCTCCTGTTTGTTGCCCATGCTGTGCGCATTGGTGTAGAGACACTTCAGTTGGGCTGCTGGCCATACCACCTTCTTAGAGGAACACCCCTTAATTCCTTTGAGGTATTTCACTGGTGTTTCGCTCTTGGATCCCGTTACGTCTACCTCAGTAGCATTTGGCTCATCTCTGTAAGATCAAGTGTGCTGCAGTGTAACCAGCACATCTCAGACCAACATGCTGAGGGCCTTCTCTAGCACCCCATCTCTCTAACCTTGGCGTGTCATCCTACAGCTTGTCATGGACAAGCCTGCTATTATCCCTCTCCCCCCCTTCAAGTCTAGTTTAAAGGTCTGTCAATGAGCCCCACTAGCTCGTGTACACAGACCCTCTTCCCCCTTTGAGAAAGGTGAATCCCATCTGATGCCAGCAAGCCTGGTGCCATGTAAGCCATCCCATTGTTGAAAAAACCAAAGTTGTGGTGATGCCACTAGCCACAGAGCCATGTATTAATAGACAGGGTCTGTTTCTTCCAATGTCACTGCCCACAACTGGATGGAGAGAGGAAAATATAACCTGTGCTCCAGATTCCCTTACCAAGCATCCCAAGGCCCTGAAGTCTCTTTTGATTGCCCTTGGACTATGTGTTGCAGCTTCATCACCACCCACATGGAAGAGCAGTAATGGGTAATAGTCCGAGGGCTGTATCAGGCTAGGAAGTTTCCTAGTAATGTCCTTAACCTGGGCCCCAGGGAGGCAGCAGACTTCCTTAAGAGGAGGGTCTGATCAGCATATTGGACCCTCTATTCCCTTCAAAAGAGAGTTGCCTACAACTGTAACCCATTTTTCTTGTCGAGGTGGTTATGATACGGGATGGAGGCCTTTCTGACCTCAGCAATACCTCTGGTGTAGATGGACTATCATCCACATCATCCATTGACTGTCATTCTACATCCAAAGCCTCTTACCTGTTGTAGAGAGGCACCTGGGAACGCTAGGTGGGCAAGGAGGGCATTCGCCTGCTGCCCCAAGCATGGACTTGCCTCCATTCAATCCTTTCCTTTAAGCTATTGCCTTCAGCTTGGAGCAGGGAGGATACAGGATCCCCTTGATCTTGGGATCGTTATGGTGGCTGTTCCTGTTTCTGTCTCAGGGAGGGCAGAGCATGGTTCCACCAGCCTCTTTTTCTCAGACTCCCTGATGCTCCTTAACCTTTCTACTTCCTCTTGTAGCTCTGCCACCAAGCTGAGCAGATGGCCCACCTGGCCACACCTCACATGGCTGTTCTTACTACTGCTATCCGTTACCAGTGAAAGGCCCTGGCACTCCCTGCAGCCTGAGGCCTGGATGGCTGCATGTTTTCGTGGGAGCTGTCTGGGTTGCCACATCCATACTGGTGAGTGCAGAGGACATGGCTTTCTGCTGGGTGGATACTGTAGCTAAGATCCTTCTGAGAGGAAAGTAAATTTGACTAGACAATGAACTTTTAAATTGTTCAAAAAAGGCAATTACTTTTTTTAAAGGACTGCAGTGAACTTGGAAAAGTCCAGCCTGAAAGTGTCCAGTTCAAAGTCACACGGCAAGTCTGCATCCCAGCAAAGAGTGAAACCCATGTTTCCTGAGGTGTAGTGCAATGCATGGCCCATCCTGCCCCTGTTGATGTGAACTGTTTGAGCCTGCCCAGCTGGGATGGTGCTAGCCAAAATCCACTGCCACAAAAACCTGCTGTTAGTTCCATTTTCCACCATTGCCAGAAATGCCCAAAGAACAGCCCATCTGCCTATTTCATATTCTGATCTATATTTAGCCCACTATTACCCTTTTGTATTTGTGCGTTTTATAGTTTTTGGCTCTTCTGCTTTGCACCTCAGTTAAAATAAGCAAAAAAAATCCCCCCAAACCAACTTGAAACCTGAAACCCATTGTGCAAATATTTTAGAATGTTAAACAAGTCTTAATCTTGTTCAGGAGAAAAGGTCTTCAAGGGTCTTATTATGGATAGTGTGTTTATTATTGTTATGTTGTGCTGGTTGCTCATCTATCCTGCTGGAGCACAAAACATATTTTGCACTCTGTGTTCTGGTAGGTATCTCAATGCTTCATCTTCATGCAGCAGAATATAACTGGGTCACTTGAGGACAGTGTGGGTGGTGCTTGACAGTTTTTATAAACAAATCAAAATACCTCTGTTATCCCCAGTGCCTAGTTAGCTGTATGCTTTCCAAGTTCTTGGTGCTGAAAGCATGGAAAAGTCAGATCCTCTACCGGTGAAGAAACAGAGGTGCATGTAAATTTGATGTATTTTGTCTGACTTCTGACTTCCTAATGGACTAACTCTTAAAAATCCCTCACTCCTACTCTATCACTGCACAAGGAAGTGCAAAATAAATATAACTTCTATCTTGAGAAGACAGCAGATAATTCCATGTGACCACAGATGACAGAGATGCTTCCAGCCTGCTTCTGCCTACACACCTTTTTGAAGCCTTGATATTTAAATTGCATCCATTTAGGCTCCCCTATGTGTTGATGGAGTAGGTGTTAGCAGACCTACGGGATATTGACTGGTGATATAAAAGGTCAGGTCGAAACAGAATGTAGTTTTCTCCACTTTTGCACCAATTCTGAATTTGGCACCTGGTGAGTTTGCCAGATGCTGTTGCTAGCTTATCCCATTGGAAGCCACAAAAGGCATCACTCTTTGAGAGAAGAATTTTTGTCCAGCTGTGTTTTAGCAGGAATATTAGTGTCAATCACAATGTCTTCTACACTTTCCTCATCTCTTAGACCTACCTGAGTAGCACATGCTGGTACAATGGGTATTTACTTCTTTACTTCCTATCTTTCTACTGTTTTGCAGACTTCTTTATATGGTCTAGCGAAAGGTACATTTCAGTACAGTGATTTTTTTCAGTGGCTGGAGCTTCTTAACTAAACTCACTAAACTACTTCAGCAATAGCCTTGTAGGATGTGTTCAATGTACATTTATCAAAGCACATACCAACATCTGCAGATATACAATAAACTGATGTAGTTGCTCTCAGTGCTACTAATGAAGTACTTGACTTATTTGATTGCCTAAGTATTTAATGGAATAACATCTTGTTGCCTATAAAATTGGATTTAGTGATAGAAAATCAAGGCCAGAAGAGGCATTTTGGGAACATTTTTTGTGATTATCTTTTTTTGTGATTTGTGAAAGATGTTTTAAAGGACGTGAAGACAATAATCCATCTTCTGTATGAAAGGACCAACATCATTTCGAAAACCTGTTAGATGTGGCATCAGGAGTAGTGGCAGGAGTTCCTGTGATATTTCTTTCCCCAGAGGCGTCATGAGCTTTAGAGCCCGATTTATTCACTGATGTAAGAAATGACCCATGCACATGAGTTAGTCAAGTGAGAGAGCTGTCAAAGTGCCACTAGCATTTCCTCCTCTTCAGAAACAGCACAACTACTCTCAAGCCTTCTTTTCCCCCCCACAAAAGCCCTACATTTTAAGTCAAACAGGAATTTCTTCATAGTATCAGACATCTTATTTGTTTGTTCCCTAATATCCCGACACCCTAGTTCTGAAACCATTTGTCTCACCAGTACAACCTATTCATCTTAGCAGGCCCACTAGCCATCTGCAGGCTCCTGCAGCATCAATTCTTAATGAATGGGTCTGTAGCAACTAAACCAGATGGTCTTTAATCACTCTGAAAACGAGGAGGGAAATTTTCATTTCTATTCACAGCAGGAATACTAAATAGTAGGAGAGAAAATAAGACAATATCTGATTTTGTACCCCTCTATGATGGTTCTCATTGGGACTATATAGTTGGAGTAACTTAGGACAACTCCTCTAAGCTCTCATTTGTGTCAGAGATAGCTGCACCTCCAGTCTGCATCTGAGGAGCAGAGAAGCCCTATGATCTCCTGGTGTCTATCCAGTTTTCCTGCCTTGAGTAGTTCCTAAGAGAAAATTTACCTTTCTTGTCCTTCAGAGGTTTTCCCACTCAGGAAGCTGACTGTGTGTACAGTTGAAAAGGAGAGTAATACTATAAAAAGCTTTGAATGCAGGGAAGGAAAAATGTCATTGAGCCAAGTGTTATTTAGAGCCAGTGGAGTAGGTTCAGTTTCTTTATGTGTTACCCAGAGGTTGCAGGCATGGAGAACCACTCCCCTGGCATCTCTTCGCGCTGACTTCAGTGGCAATTTTTTTGTTCAAAGTCTTCAGGGTTTGAACCCTGTTTAACACTTCTCTGTTGAGCAATTCTGCTGCTCAACAGACGATGCCTAGTCAACAAATTGTGCCTGTGATTTTGCAGTAGGATAACATTGTAGATAAGACACACCTACTGGGCACTTTCAAGTTATAATATTGTGTTAGTCATTGCTTTTATGTATGTTTATACACAATATCTGCCTGAAGGTATACATTGATTTCCAGCCATCAAGAACACGTTTAAAATTGGCTGAGTGCTTAACCTTTCTTCACAGAAAGCATATTTTAACTTTTTTTTTTTCCCATTAAGATTTATTAGCTCAGAAGAATTTGATATGGCTATAATCATCATCATGATTATTGACTTAAACAAAAGTTCTTCTAGTGATTTTATTCCTTTTATAAAATTGAGTTATACTTGTAATTTACCTTTTGTCTTTTAATAGGTGTATTCCCTTAACATTTTAAGTGGATTCAGCTGTATTTCAGGTAAAGATTTTCTGCCAGCTAAAAGTAAAATCTAATGTAGTGTTACTTTACTTGTATCTAGTAATTTTGTGAGTTTCTATAGTTAAATAAAATAAAAAAAAGAGAAATGATACACACTGAGATTCATATTGCAGGATTAAATGTTTAAATCCAGAAGAACAATTCTGACAGCCTCCTCTCCAGTATGAGCTAAACTCTGAAACACCTAAAATCAATCAGCACCTCCATTTTTTCTCTTAGGTACCCAGCTGCTGAAACCGAAGTTCACTCGCAGCATCATGGGCTGAATATTTAAGTGCCTGGTTTCTTCCTGCACTCAGCTGCCAACTCAGAGTTGTGCAGAGTGAAACTCAGACTACCTCCCAATCCCCAGAGGTGAGGAACCCATCAGGGGGCTTGAACAACAGCAGTCACCCACCTGCAGCCGCAGCATGAAGCCCAGCAGCTGTGTGCCCTTTTGCTGAGAAACACAGTGGGATGGAGGGGAAGGGATGCTGTTGTCTTCTGTCCTTTGCATATTTTCCTCATGGGAAATCCATCCAGGTTGTGGCAGATGGTGCAAGTGTGATCACCTTGCCAGCGTTCAAATTGGCTGTATCATCGTGAGAGGGGAGTACTGGAATAGGGCCAATTTGTATCCCTCCTGTAAGAGCTCTGCAAAAAAGGATGAGTCTACAGAAGGGGAACCCATTGGTGAAAGAGCCCTGAGTCCTGATCCCTGATTTTCCCTGCATTTTATCCTAAGCTCATTAATTTGCTATGTGGAGTTGGAATTGTGGCCCATGTCATATTTCTGTGTCCAGTTGTAGGGCTGCCTGTTTAAGATGTAGGCTAGGTTTTAAATCCCATGTCTGCTTGATTTGACTAATCTGAAGTTTCATGCCCCTGTTCTAATCACCAGGATAAATGGACATTTCTCATTCAGCTTTGGAAGAGAAAGACTCATGTATTTTACATAAAGCTGAGCAGATTCAACTGCTAAGATAGTGAGAATGCAATCTCAATAAATGTGTAAACATGGAAGGCAGCTTCAAATCTCTATCATTTGACCCAAAGGAACTGATGCCTAGGAATGGTTAAAACCATACCTCCTTTATGTTATCATAGAACTGTAGAATCAGAGAATTGTTTGGGTTGGAAGGAATCTTAAAAATCATCAAGTTTCAACCCCCCTGATATGGGCAGGGACACCTTCCACTAGACCATGTGGCTCAAAGCCTCATTCGACCTGGCCTTGAACACTTCCAGGGAGAAGACATCCACCACTTCTCTAGGCAACCTGTTATGGGACAGTCTTAGTTACTGGGGGTGATGCCTTAGCTTTTGGTGGGGTGTGAGTCTGCCTCTAAATCCAGACCTTTGTCTCCAGTTTTTCTGGTGCTTATTCATTCAAAAATTAGTTATGAGTTTGTCTATCTTTCATTTGCCACTGCACATCTGGGAAGATTTTACAGACTCCAGAGGGTATCCCACTTGGAACAATCCCATGTAATTTAATTGGTTTAAAGCAAAGAATTTTACTACTATGAAAGAACATTTTTGTAGAATTACTCTTGAGACCTATTCAGTAGACAAAAAGACCTTCCCATAGATTTTCAGACTACCAACTGCATTCAGTGATGCTGGTGTCATAGTCTTCACCTGAAAATCTTTGATATACAGGTGGAGCAGACAGCTTCAGTTTCCATTTTACTGTCACTGGTAAAATTAGGAAGAGATCATGTTTTTCCTGATTCCTTGTCCTGAGCTTTGGCTTTCCCTTTTCTCTTCATGTTCATATTCTCCAGGCTTTTACAACTCTCAAATGCAGATTGTATCAATTTTATCCTGCCACGAGGTAAAAGAATGCTAGAGGGTAAAAAAATTTACAATTTGTTTTACACCCATGATAGAACAAGGCAATCAATTATTTCCTTCTTCAAAACAACTCTGCCCATGTTCAGACATGGATTGGTGATGTATTTCAGAAGCTGTGTGGCAGCATGAAGAAATGCTATGATTCATGCCCCATGCCTGCACCTCAGGATTGATTCAAATGGCTATTATCATGTTTCAGAACGTGGTGGCGGTAAACACAACGAAGACGTGCTATGTCTAAGAGCCTCTCATGTCAAAATACACATCAACTTTGATTGATATGTACTGACTCATGGCCATATAGGAGAGATGTGAGATTTGTCAACTAGGATTACAGCAGTGTAATTATTTACACTCACAAAATGTTCAGGATGATAAAGTGTTTATGTGAAGTATCATGTTAATGGAACTACTAGAAAATCAATACCAGGATTGGGACTGCATGCCATTTAATCTACTTTTTCTGGTCATACATCACAGTAGAGTTTTCTTTATCCTGCATACTCATACAACTCTATTTTGTGTCAAATTTGTTGCAATAATTGCAATGACACTTGTAATTACAGAAAGCATGATGCATTCACTTCTGTTCTTCATAGGCACATACCCACATCTCTTAAGATTCTGTCTGATCTTTGATTTGCTACCATTCTTCAGCACATTTTAATGTACTGGGCCAGACCCTGCTAACCTGCTATAAGGCAGAGCCTGGGCAGAACCAAGGAAGCCTATAAAGCCCTGGGGGGAGCAAGTGAAAAATATTGGTGCCCAAGTCATCTCCTCCTCCATTTTACCAGTTGGAGAAAAATGAGCAGCCAGTGATAAATGAATAATGCAGATCAACTCTTGGCTATGTGGCTGGCGCTGTCGTGAGGGTTTTGGCTTTTATGACAGTGGGACAGTCCCCAGCAACCGTAGCCTGTTAGGGAGGGATGGAATCGACCTGTCTAGAAGGGGCAAGGGAATCTTTGGCAGCAGGCTGGACAACTTGGTGAGTCAGACTTGAAACTGAAGGACTCAGGGGGCAGGGTGCAAAGTAGCAATGCTAATGCCATCACATCCAACGGGGGAATAAGCCAGGCCAACCAGAGCAGCAACAAAGGTGCCTTAGCTGCCTCACAAGATGACAATCAGAAGACCAACCACCTCAAGGGTGTGTGTATGGCTTTAGTGGATCCTTGTGCACCCCTCCAGGGAAACCTGTGTGCTCAGTTACCTCCCTGAAATGCCTGTACACCAACACACGCAGCATGGGGAATAAACAGGAGGAACCAGAGATCTGTGTGTGGTCGCAGGGCCATGATGTGATTGTAATTATAGACACATGGTGGGATAGCTTGCATGACTGGAATGCTGTCATGGATGGCTACATGCTTTTTAGGAAAGACAGGCCAACAAGGCAAGGTGGGGGAGTAGCTCTTTATGTGAGGGATCAACTGGAATATATTGAGCTCTGCCTAGGGGTGGAGGAAGAATGAGTTGAGAGTTTATGGGCAAAAATTAAGGGGCAGGCAAATATGTGACATTGTTGTGGGTGTTTGCTACAGTCCACTTGATCAGGAAGAGGAAGTCAATGGAGCCTTCTGCAGACAGCTGGAAGTAGCCTCAAAATCACAGGGCCTGGTTCTCATGGGGCTCTTCAACCATCATGATATTCGCTGGAAAAGCAAAATGGCAAGGTACGCGCAATCCACGAGATTCCTACAGAGCATCAAGGATAATTTTTTGACACAGGTGGTGGGGGACACAACTAGGCAAGGTATGCTGCTTCACCTTATACTAAGAAACAAAGAAAGTCTGGTTAAGGATGTGAGGGTTGGGGGTAGCCTTGGCTACAGTGACCATGAGTTCAGGATCCTGCATGGTAGAAGGAGGGCAAGAAGTAGGATTACAACCCTGGACTTGAGGAGAGTTAACTTTAGCCTCTTCAAAGACCTGTTTGTAGGAATCACATAGGCTAGGGCTGTAGAAGGTAGCGGGGTCCAGGAGAGCTGGTCAATATTCAAGGACCGCTTTCTCTGAGCTCAAGATCAGTGCATCCCTATGAGGAAGAAGTCAAGCAAAGGAGCCAGGAGACCCACTTGAATGAGCAAAGAGGCTCTAGAAAAACTCAGATGGAAGAAGGAGGTTTACAATATGTGGAAAAAATGACAGGTCACTTGGGAGGAATATGGGGACGTTGACAGGGTGTACAGACATGCAGTGAGGAAGGCCAAGCCCACCTTTAAACAAATCTGGCAAGGGATGTCAAGGATAACAAGACGGGCTTCTTCAAATACATCAGCAGCAAAAGGAAGACGGGAAACTGTGGGCCCACTGCTGAACGAGGTGGGTGTCCCAGTGATGCAGGACGCAGAGAAGGCAGACTTACTGAATACCTTCTTTGCTTCAGTCTTTACTGCTAAGACTGTCCCACAGGCATCTCAACCCCCAGAGGTGAGAGGCAAAAGCTGGAGAAAGAAAGACTTCCTCTTGGTTGAGGAGGATTGGGTCAGAGATCAGTTAGACAAACTGGATCTTCACAAATCCGTGGGCCCTGATGGGATGCACCCATGAGGGACCTGGCAGATGTTCTTCCTGGGCCACCCTCCATCATCTTTAAGAGGTCTTGGAGGACAGGAGAGGTGCCCAAAGACTAGAGGAAAGCAAATTTCACTCCAATCTTCAAAAAGAGCAAGGAGGACCCAGGCAACTATAGCCCAGTCAGCCTCACCTCCATCCCTGGAAAGGTGATGGAGCAGTTCATCCTGGAGGTCATCTCCAGCCACGTAGAGGAAAAGAAGGCTATCAGAAGTAGTCAACATGGATTCACCAGGGGAAGACCATGCTTGACCAACCTGATAGCCTTGTACGATGGCGTGACGGGCTGCATCAATAAAGGGAGAGCAGTGGATGTTGTCTATCTTGACTTCATCAAGGCATTTGACACTGTTTCCCATAAAACCCTCACAGACAGTCTTAGGAAGCGTGTGTTAGATGAGGGGACAGGACAGTGATGTGGATGGAGAACTGGCTGAACAGCAGATCAAAAGCGCAGAATCTGGTTGGAGTCACGTAACTAGTGGTGTTCCCCAGGGGTCTGTGCTGGGTCCAGTCCTGTTCAACATATTCATCAATGACCTGGACAAAGAGACTGAGTGTACCCTCAGCAAGTTTGCTGATGATCCCAAGCTGGGAGGAGTGGCTGATACACCAGCAGGCTGTGCTGCCACCCAGCGAGACCTGGACAGGCTGGAGAGCTGGGCCAAGGGGAACCTCATGAAATTCAACAAGAGCAAGTGCAAGGTCCTGCCCCTGGGGAGGAACAACCCCATGCACTAGTGCAGGTCAGGGTTTGACCTGCTGGCAAGCAGCTCTGCTGAGGAGGACCTGGGAGTGCTGGTGGGCAGCAGGTTGACCATGAGCCAGCAATGTGCCCTTGTGGCCAAGAAGACCAACAGTATCCTGGGCTGCATTAAAAGGAGTGTGGCCAGCAGATCGAGGGAGGTTATCCTCCTCCTCTACTCTGCTCCATCTTAGTGAGGCCATATCTCTAGGACTGTGTCCAGGTCTGTGCTCCCCAGTTCAAGAAAGACAGGGAACTGCTTCAGTAAGTCCAGCAGAGAGCTACCAAGATGATCAGGGGACTGGAGCATCTCCCTTATGAGGAAAGGCTGAGAGACCTGGGTTTGTTCAGCCTGGAAAGGAGAAGACTGAGGGGTGATCTTATCAATGCTTATAGATATATGAAGTGTGGGTGTCAAGAGGATGCAGCCAGACTCTTTTGAGTGGTGCCCAGTTACAGAACAAGGGCCATTGGGCACAAACTGGAACACAGGAAGTTCCACCTCAATATGAGGAAAAACTCCTTTCCTGTGCGGGTGCCAGAGCAGGGGCACAGGCTGCCCAGGGAGGCTGTGGAGTCCCTTCCCTGGAGACATTCAAACCCCACCTGGACACGTTCCTGTGCCCCCTGCTCTGGGTGTGCCTGCTCAAGCAGGGGGGTTGGGCAAGGTGATCTCGAGAGGTCTCTTCCAACCCCTGCTATTCTGTGATTCTGTGACTCTGTGATCTTTTTACAAAAATCTGGGTTTTACCTGATTGAGAAGTGGTTAAGGTAATGACTGAAGTGGGTTGAATGACTCAAGTCCTACCTCAGGAACCCTGTATGACCGTGAGTTGCTCCCCATCTGTTAAAAAGGATAAATAATGCCTTTTGTAGTGATGTCTATATTTCTGTTCAAATTTTAATGTCTCAACTGCCTATTGCTAAATGCTTTTACACTGTTTGTGTCTGGGCTCCCAGATCTCTGTGTGGGCCTGGCAGTGTTAAGATCTTTAAAAACAATAAACAGACACTGTAGGACTTGCTTCATGGTTAAAATTCCATAGGAACCACTTCTGCAAATACATCCTCGTACCATATCTTTTCATGTCCATGGTAGGAGAATTTGTCCTCTAAACTCATCAAGGCTGGAGTCTCTTATTTCTCTGGCACACCCGACTGATTATTAAGTTCCTACACAAAAGAAATAGCCCTCTATAAATCAGCCTAAATAATAATAACAATTATAGTAATGATTGATACATGAGCATTTATTTGTGTTCCTCTCAGTCACACTAATGGGATTTTGATGCATAAATCTCTTCTAATTGTAACAAGATTACATAGTTCAGAATACAAAAATGCTGTTTCATATAATCCAGAGAAGAAAAAGTCTTCCTTAGGTAGAACTATATAATGATATAGATCATGTTATACTAGAGATCTTATGGAAATACTAAGCATTGATCTGATAAAAATTGCTATGGGATTATAGATAAATATTATTATCTATACAAACATTCCCTTGGGAACTGCTGTGATACTGCCTACAAAAGCCAAGATCATGTGTTCATGAAGAAGCTGCACAAGGTAAACAGTGTGGGTTTCTATTCCTCATACAGAACAAAACATAGATAGCATATAAGCAGGGAGAAAAGTCAGGAAAATTTTGCATGTTAATTTAAATGGCAGAAACTGGCAAATCAGCAATTTGAGAATAGACTGTAATATCTTTGGGACAGAGAATGTATTTTTAGTTTGTATTTGTAGGGCACTATGGCATCTCAGACGGCTGGTGTCTGTGTTTCTACAGTGTTAGTGAAACATGAGTAAGATGTAAACCATAGTAGTGAAGGTGCTGATCCAGCAAAGAGTTAATTCCCATGACCATCTATTCAATTCAAAGATAGTAATCATCTAAGTATGCATGCAAGAATGTGTGTTGGTAAGTTCTGGGCTCAAGTGGCTCCTGTTTAAGTTTTCACAGGGAGCCAGGAGAAACAAACACAGATTGCCTGGTATTTAGTCCAGTGCTTTAAAGGGAAGAGACCTCTCTCATCCCAGGCTGGAGTAGTTAGTCTATCATTTTATATCTAGGTCATTCATGACAGAGCCTTTTTTCCTCATCTCCTGTTTCTAACAATTCTATATTTTGTTGCTGTTTTCCAGCAGCCAGAAAATAAACAGAAGCATCAAATATGAATTAAATCTGTGTTTGTACTGGAGCACTTTTAAAGTTCTGTAATATAGACTTTTACTATCAAATTATCATAAAACTCTTAAGAGAATTACTGATGGGAAATTGGACTGAGCAGGTGAGCTCAGAAGTCTACATGGGTTTCAAGCTGCAACAAGTTCAGATTTGACCACAGATGCATATAAACCTTTTCAGAATGGTGCACATAGCTTTTGGAAGGAATATATGAAACTGCAGTAGACTGTTAACTTTCTATTCCGCTTTTTACCCTTTGGAACACAGTGCACAGTTTCTACTTGCCAAATTAACTCCCAACATACCTGTATTCTACATCCTGCTAAACAGTTACTCGGAAAGGTGTTCACTCATGCACATGCACACACACTTATATGAGAGGCCTTAAACCATTCTGTAAGAGCAGCCTTCAAAGCAACTGCTCTAGAAATCCTGACTGTTTCCAAAACTAGGTTAAGGACATTAGAAATTTCATCACCTTTTAAAACTTCTATTTCCCATTAGTGACACGTTTTATGGTGTAAGGAACAGCATAGAAAAAAAAAAAAACCTTTTTTCCTCCTGAAGGATGTGTCATTACTAGAAAAGAATGCATCTAAACAGTCTCTTGCATATTCCTCATGTTAAAGAATGTCCCTTACGGTGGTCCCAGCATTTGCTTTACCCAACACATGTCACTGTTGTGGGCAGGCATACATGCTAGTTGTGGGCAAAGGCGGATTTGTTTTGCCTGTGCTCTGAGTAGAGCAACCAGAAGCTGGATGCACACAGTTATCTCAGTGCTGAAACTGAGCTAGCTTGTTCTTCTGAAAGGTGGAGTGTGATAAGTAGTGCCCAATGCTGTGATAACCAGGTTTACAAGGCTTCTGGTTGGCTTAGAGTGTGGGCATACCATTTGTATGTTTCTTGGGTAATACACTATACAGACATTTCCACAGATTACATGCTGCATCATTTTTTTATCACTAATTAAATACCACAAATCTATAACTATAAAGTTATTTGTAGTAAGGAAATAAAATATTTCCTTCTGGACAATGTTTTCACCCTGTCTTTCACTGTGACCTGGTTGCACAGCATGTTCCATGTTTGTGGCTCAGCAGCTTGAGAGGAGGGGAAAAAGGACAACAGAAACTCTTTAGAAAAAGCCCCCTGATTTTGAGTTTCCATTCTGAGATGAGGTTGAAGTATCATCTTTGCCTCACTGGTGAAAAGCATTGCATGATACGGCATTACCCATCTTCTGGGTCTAACTGTATACAACAATGTGTTCAACAAGATCACAGAATCACAGAATACTGGCCGTTGGAAGGGACCTCTGGAGATCATCTCATCCAACCCCCCTGCTTGAGCAGGAGGCACAGCAGCATGTCCATACTCCACAACCTCCCTGGGCAGCCTGTTCCACTGCTCTGGCACCCTCACAGGAAAGAAGTTTTTCCTCATATTCAGGTGTAACATCCTGTGTTCCAGTTTGTGCCCAATGGCCCTTGTCTTCTCTTGTCCAGGCTGAACAAACCCAGGTCTCTCAGCCTTTCCTCATAAGGGAGATGCTCCAGTCCCCTGATCATCTTGGTAGCTCTCCGCTGGACTCTCCCTAGTAGTTCCCTGTCTTTCTTGAACTGGGGAGCACTAATGGGTGCATCCCATCAGGGCCCATGAAGGTATATACACCTTTAGTTAACTTCCTCTAACCACAGAGGAAGTTTGAGTGCAGACTTGGATGGACTGAGCATCCCTTTAGTCTCTTGTTCACAAGACAGTTCTCTGTGTCTTTCTATGCCACCCATTTCAATGGGTACAAAAGTGGAATCCTGACTGCACAGGATTTATGGCTAGGAGAAAATGCACTCTGTCTCTTCCTATCCACCCAAATCCTTTTGGGAAGCACCCACGTAGCAGAAGTGGAGGTCTCTTCCAGTCATCTTATTTAGATTGGCATGCCTCTTGGTTTTCTTGGAAGGCAATCACTTATGAAGTCTCCCTGCAGGACGCTGTTGAAAACTATGCAATGGAAATTATTGATGTAACCATGTTCAACCAATTTGTAAAGCCCTATGGGGGAGGGTATATGGACCTCTCAGTTTGACATTTAGAATTAATGCCAGGAAAGGAAAATTTCTCCTCCAGAGAAATGTCAAGAAACCAATGTTACATATTTGCAGCCATAGTAAATGTACAGGACCTGAACAGCTAAAAGAATAGTCTAATCAAAAGTTCATTGAATGCAGTAGGAAACTTCCCACCAGTTTCAGTGTTGAAATATTGAATGTATTTCTGGAAGAAGTTAATGATTAGGGTGGGTTTGCAGCCTCTGTACAGAAATGTAGTGGAGGCTGTCTCCCCTGATCTTTTGGTATGCAATTGATCCATTTTTATTTGGGAGATCAATAACCTGAGTACCTATGCAACTTTCTTCTTCAAGGGTGTTTAAAAATTCATCTCTCAATAAATCTGGCTCCTTATGTCATTGGTTTAATGACCACCAGTATCCATCCCAACCTGATTTCTCTTTCCTGTTCTTTATTTAATACACACTGATAAACCCAAGAAGGGGCAGAGAATTGAAGCTCAGCATGGTTTGGCTTCTGCCCATGTGCTTTATGTGGTGCGTCCTGTGGTGATTGGTAGCAGAACAAGAGCCATAGGCTACTGTTAAATAAAGCAGGTCAAGACTTGTTCTCTGGCCCTGAGAGCAAGCAGCACTTTGCCCATGTGGCTAAAACTTTATTTCCACTATCCCAGATAACGTAATAACTATTAATCCATATGTTCCACACTGTGCAGTATTTAAGTCCACGGTATGGATATTTTTGGATATACTAGTGTAGCCAGGGTTGCAGCTGAGTGGAGGGACACCAGGACTGCCATTTCTGCTGGAAGTGGATTTGCACTGTGATCTTAACACGTGTCCATGAACATGCCCACCATAGGGAACTGACAACGCTATGACAGCATGTTTGTTTAGGATTATCTTAATTGATGTTGAAACTATTCATTGCTTCCTGTTTATACAACTTCCAATAATATTGAAAGATGAACCGCATAAACCTAGCCTGGCAATTTTCAAAAACTGTCAGAGAATATAACAGAAATTACCTAGATGAATGTGCTTTCAACTCCCATGAAATGTAAAGGTATGTGTTACACATCAGCCCCCCAGCCTCTATGAAAAGCTCTCCATGGATGCTTTTTGCTCTGTGAAAACATGAATCCTTTTGCAATGTCATGAAGCTTGGGAATCTCAAACAATAATCAAAATATAAATCAAAGTGTTTGAGGTTCCTTCTTTCCTGGATCTTCTGTTTGGACTTTGAGCTTGGGATGTCTTCTGCTAATGTCTGTGGTGGTTTGAAAAGCTCATTGACTCATTTCAGTGTCATAAAAGATGGTTAAGATATGTATGTCCCATAAAGCCTTATCCAGTTAATTAATAGTGAATTTAATGGGATAAATAGAAATTAATATGAGTTTTGCCTAGGATTATGTTATGATTATTTTGTATTGATTTGTGTTTGTTAGTGCTTGGTGGCTTAAGGCCTAGATACTGTATCAGGTTCATTATATGGTTTCTTATTGCAAGAACTGGCCCTGTTTTTCCAGAGGGGCAGAGTTCAGCCCATGGACTAAACAGGAGACGCGGTTAGATACCTTTACATGTAGACAAGACATATGTTGAAGCATGTTTGGTGTTTGAAAGGGCAAGAAACTGCCAATGGGGGTGTAACTGTTGCCTCTACATCACCTCTATCAACTTTCACAAGAAGGAAAATTGATGCTATTTTTTCAGTAAACAAAATGAATACAATTGTCAACTCCAGCTGAATATTTTAACAATCTTCCTTGGGAGAAAATAGGAGGGTTTGGCCTTTCAGTTAGGCATCAGCGTGACCCCTGCTCAGTATGGGTGAGGTGAGGGTTCCAATCTGCCAGTGCTTTTTCTCCATCTTCATTGCAAAGCCATGAAGCTTCTCTAGCCCTTGAGAAGTTGGGCTCCATGCCCAATAACAATTAAATTATTTGTGACACCTAATAGCTTTGTTTGTGAGCTGTGACATTATTCCAGCAAAGCATATCATTCTCAGGTCTGGTGTTGGAATATGAGGAATTATAATCAGCATATTTTAACATGTTGCCTGGCTGTAGCCTCTTTTCACAAGGCTAAATATTCCTCTAGTGATGTTGAACTGAGATACAAAGTCCTCTTTTTTGGTGGTTCCTTCTTCTCCTTGTAACCTTACATGTGTCATTTCATCACCCTGTGCTTTGTGTCCTCTTCCTGCAAAATGGTAATAACAAGGTTTATTCTCTTCATAATGTACTCTGAGATTGAAATATGAAAAGAAGGCAGCAGTGGACTGTTTAGCAGTGACTTCTGCTGAAGAATTTGGAGATGCTAGGAGTAGTGGGTAGTTTTCCTGTAGGCAAACTAAACATGTAAAAGCAGGGAGCTTTTTGTGGGATTACTTACCTCCTCCCATTACAGTTCATCATTTTGTCTTCCATTTAAATTCACTCTAAATGGTCATGGGGCAGGATACAGAGGAAATCATTCATACCATGTGTGAGTGCGATAAAAATCATTCTAAGAAAAAGTTGAAGTACATGAAAGAGAAAAACATTTTGGTCTCCAGACTCAAATACCTTTTGATTTTCAGAGGCTCTTGCCTAAATCCAGTGAATTCAAAAGAAATCACAAGAGGCTGTGATCCTCATAACCAGGACAGTGTTCTGCAAAAATGAGAGTCAGCGTGGCATTGACCTTATCGTTGGAGACATGCTGCAGCTTTCTGGTTGTATATTGTACATCTCTGACTTTTAGAAGAGATGATTATATTTAGATAATCCTATGGATCCTCAAATCAAACATTGTATGGTCTTCTGGGAAAGGTTAAAAGCTTTCAAGTGGTTTTGTGTTCAGACATTGTAAAACAGATTTGTGTGTGTATATGTATATATATTTGTATGTGTGTGCGTATGTGGTGATGTACATTATTTTCAGCTGCCTGAGATATCCCCAGCCTTGTTTCTCAGGAAGGCCTGAATTTTCAGTCTGGTTTGAGTGTTGCCGGTTGATTGTGAACTGTAATGCTGCCACGTACGCCTCAGATCTACCACTGCCAGGCACTTTCATGTATGTTGATGTCTTTGGCTTAGAAAAAGCAAACAAGGAACACCTTCAAGATGTGAAGGAATCAGAGCTTCATTCCTGAGGGGAGGAGACCTGAAATACTTATAGCATTCATACTGCAGCTAGCTAACATGGGCAGGGGGAAGTATGCTTGATACTATCTGTCTCAGTATCTGAGGCTGAGTTATAGCAATGAACCCCCCTTTCCCTCTCAGCCTACCTTAAAAAAAAACAAAAACAAACAACAAAACAAAACAATAAAAGCAAACCATAAAGGACAACTTTTCATGCCAACTGTATGAGGTAACGTACAGTGTCTCTTCTCAAAAGCCAGGGAAGAACAGTAGACATTATCCAGTTTGGTCCCTTCTCCCTGCAGTACTGGATTCCAGAACACCTTTGCATAATTACCATTTCACAAAGCAAACTGAAACTGACAAATTGCACATGTTCCCCTCCTTCCTCCCTTCCTTCTCCACCTAGTGCAGCTGCTTTTGAGGATGCCCAAGTTTCTAATTCTGTCCCTCAATTTCTTCCCCCTTCAGGATTTCATCTTCGTTTCTCTTCCTCTTGGGTTAATTCCAAACATTGGCATGCTCCACCTTTACCTCCTGCCCCTGATCTTTTTTCCTAATGGTTCTAATTCTCATTTGCCTCCTTTCTGGGGTGGCCAAGCACTTTAAAAAGTCAGCCTGTTTTTCCACATCCCAAACCCTGAGGGTGGGAGAGGGATTTCAGCCAGCTTGACTGAAAACCCCACTGAGCTCTAGATGCACAGAGCTCCTTTCAAAATTAGCTGCAGGTTTTGAGTTGATGAAAGATGGTGGTGCTCCATTGTCTTGAGGAGATTGACACCACTTTACACCAGCTAAAGGTCTGTTGTTATATCCTATGTTATTCACTGGAAACAAATCACAGAAAAAAACATTTGAATGACCTACAAGACAAGCTAACTCACTGAAGTGTCACCTCTGGATATGTACGTGTTTTACTGTTGTCTTCTACCTTCTGTGTGTGGCCTTGTAACCTAGATTTTATGTTATTTGAACATAAGGAAAATGGTCCAGATTTGTTTAATTTCACCTAAGTTCTTCTTGTTGCCTTTGCTGTTCGTTGACTTTAGACTATTTTTAGTGGTAACACTGAGGAGAAAGTACCTTGAATACAGCTTTTAGGGATCCCTGCAGTACCATGACTTACTAAAATCTCCAGGAATAGACACCTTCAATAAGAAGGAGTAGGAAGAACAACGGTTCAGAGAATGAGAAGACAACTCCAATTTAAATGAGAAAGTAAGAAGGAGAAAGTCTGCACATCCCCACATCTTGTGGGATGCTGATGCTACCCAGGAGGTAGGAGGGTAGTAGAGAGGGCGGAAAGAGCCAACACCACCTTTACCCTCCACTTCTGAGCTATGTGTATGAATAAACAATCACTTGGGATGGTAAAGCAGGTCTATGGTAGACCCAGAGTATGAGACTAGGTCCCCTGTTTCCCATCCTTGTGTCATATCCACCAACAACACTGCCTGACTTAATAGGGTAAAAATTGGCATCATGTCAGGGTGGAACATTTTGTGCCTTCACCACATTGACTGCTCCCTCACTGAGGACAGTGCTGCATGTTTGCAAACTCCATCACTGAACATCTACTGTTAAATTCCTCCTGGGTTAAGGATGAGTCCAGGATGGATAAATTTCATCAGTTTGCTCTGACTTATGTTTTGAGCCTTCCTGGAGAACCACAGCATGCTGTTCCCAACAAGACTAATTCCAAATGAGCCAATAAGTGCTTTCATATGAAACAGCTGTTTTCAGCTCCCTATCTGTATAGCAAATTAGCCTTCACTTTTAAATTTTAAATTGTCAATTTTAATGTTACCCTGATTTTAGACCAGCTGTATCTCTTCACAATGATAAAAATAATGCTTAAATGGTTTGAAATTTCACAGGGTAGAAAAGTATATAATACCAGTTGAAGTCGTCATCTTCCCTGTGAATATTAGCTCCACAAGCAGGGCTTTCCCCCACTCCTACAGGTCATTCAGGCCCCTGAGGGACTCTTGTGGGCTCAGCATAGCTCTGCTTTCCTGTCCATAAAAGACATTGTAGAGATAGTACTCCAGAGCATCTCGTCAGAGGCGTCTATGAGAAGTAACCCAGTTTAGGGAAAAGAGCATTCAATTAGTCAAGGTTGGAAAGGAAGAGTTTTAAAAATTAAAAACAAACAAACAACAAAATTTTGTTTCATAGATAAAAAAGAATTTCTTTAGTAAGAAATATCTCTGAAATGAAAATTTAAAACATTTCATTCTGAAAAATTGACAGAAGCTTTTGGCTATTTTCAGTGTTATTCCACCTTCTTTTGTGGCTGAAAACAATTAAACCTATATTTCTAATTTTTGCATCAGCTGCACCTCCATTTTTTTGGTGGAAAAGAGCCTCATAACAAATGGATATTAAACTGTGGCTTATGGAAGGAACAGAACTGTTGTGAGCATGTTTGCATTTACCATGCAATGAAGACTTCTGCTTTTGATGGAAGAAGCTGTCAAGGTGCAGTAAGGCCTGGGGGTTCCTTGGGGTGCATGTGGTCTCCTGCCGGGGAATGGCAGCACAGAGGCCTCACAGCCGGGGCCGACTCCACCACCCCTAGCCAGGGATCAGGGCAGACAAGGGGGCAGCCAGAGGTAGTCCCAGGCATTAGGCACCTCAGTGGGATTTGAGATAGGCTGAGGTCACACTAGACCGCCAGGCTGCAGGTGGGGGTCAGGATCAGGCCCATTGAGGGGAACCAGCGTCACACACATCCTGGAATAGCTGGGCAGGTCCATGGGGACAAGGCAGTGAACTAACAGAATATAAAAGATCAGTGTTTCTACTGTGAAAAAAGGTCACTAACATTACCTCTCATGAAACAGGAACATTGATCCAGTTCTGGTCTAATGAATCAGTGACATATTTAAATGTTCTTGGTAGTCTTCTAGCCAGTTGTCGACCTAGATGGGATTAAAGCACCAAACAGCAAGCTCTACATTCAGTGATGCCTAAAGGCAGGAGAGACCCCAGCTGATTGAAACAAGGGCTGACCACGGTTATAGGTGGTGTACAATGGAAAAATGTACAAGCATAATTGTGGTTCAGAGTTAAAACTCAGGCAGATAAAATACTACATTCCTCTGCTTCCAATTAGTATGAGAAGGACGTGTTCTCTGCGATTTCTCCTTTATGCTCATTTGAGAAAGAAGAGTTAATTTAACTACAGTTAATTTCATGCCCTCTATAATGTACCCAATTATATCGTCCTAATTATTTCAAGCCCTCATGTGTCTTGCTTGAGTGCCTTTTTTGGAAGAGGATATTAAATAACAATTATACTCCTCATTAATACAATGCACAATAAAGAGAAAACAAACAAAACATGGCTGAAAGGCATAAATATCATTTATATTTTTTACTCACTTTCCCCCAATCTTTCCACGACAGCATTAACATTAGTCATAGAGACATGAGGAGGCTGGGAAATTTTTTGCCTTGACTTGTCATTCCGGTTTTGTCTGCTTAATGCATAAGGGTGTGGGCATCATAGAAATGGGGCTTTTCAGAGAGATCAGATATTGTTAACCTATAGCACTAGGCTACAGCTGTAGAAGTTGAGACTTGAATTAGTTCTAGTTCATCCTTTTTTTACTGATTTGGACAATGAAGCATAAAGGAGCAAGCCATAGGAAAGAATAAGGTAGGAGCATCACATTCATCTCTTATGTGTAAAGACTAAGATGTGGCAGAAATAGTGCTGTCTCATCCCTATGAAGGTAGACAGGATTTGGGGAGAGTGTTTCAGGCAGATGTATCTTCCCATACTTCTCTCCATAACAGGGTAGCATTTCATTCATCAATTTGCAGGCCCATTGGCCAGGTCTGTTCATGTCACTACACATGAAAAGGTCAAAAAAGTTGACCTCTGCCTCTTGCATGTGCATCCAGATCTCGGGCAGATGCTTAAATCTCTGTGCTGGTCTATGTGCCAGATTGCTGAGACTCAACACTTATGTGGTAGGTGGGCTTATTACAAAGGACAAGCAGCAGTGTTGGGATACAGAGAGCAGAACACCCAGGTAAGATGGCAACGTTCAACTGTCATGTGATTAAGCCACATGCCTTCCTCATTCTGTGAGAGGTTCCTCTACAACATTGGGAAAGGAAACACCTGAGAGCTGGGAGTGGGAGTGAGGGTAACAAGCACTGTGATCAGAATAGATGCTTTAATCTGGAGGCTGTTACACCATTGGTAGAACAGTCCCCAGTGATGTCAGATAAAGGATTAACATAAAGGATAAGATAATCATAGAATCATTGAATTGTAGAATGGTTTGTGTTGGAAGGGTTCTTTAAAGGTCATCTAGTCCAATCCCCTTGCCATGGGCTAGGACATCTTTCATTAGATCAGGTCGCTCAAAGCCCCATCCAACCTGACCTTGAACACTGCCAGGGGTGGAGCATCCACAACTTCTCTGGGCATCCGGTTCCAGTGTCTCACCACCATCATCATAAAAAAATGTCTTCCTTATATACAGTCTAGATATACCCTCTCGGTTTAAAATCATTGTCCCTTGTCCTGTCACTATAGGCCCTGATAGAAAGTGTCTCTCCATCTTTTTTATAAGCCCCCTTTATATATTGGAAGGCCGCAAAAAGGCTTCCCTGAGCCTTCTCTTCTCCAGTCCGAACACCTCCTATAGTCTCAGCCTTTCTTCATAAGAGAGATACTCCAGCCTTCTGATCATTTTCGTCACCCTTCTCTGGACCCACTCTAACAGCTCCATGTGTGTCTTGTACTGGGGACCTCAGAGCTGGACGCAGCCCTGCAGATGGGATCTCATGAGAGCAGAGCAGAGGGGCAGAATCCCTTGGCCTGCTGCTCACACTGCTTTTTATGAAGCCCAGGATACGACTGGCTTTCTGGGCTCTAAATGCACATTGCTGGCTCATGACCAATTTTTCATCCACCAATACCCCCAAGTTCTTCTCTTCAGCTATGAATATATATAATATAAGGGTCTAGACAGGATAAAGGACAATGTCAGCTCATACAATTTCATTTGTGCAAACTTTGTGAAGTGCAGAAGTGTATATGTTGTACGTGGGGCAATCCCGGAGATTATTTCTTCAGCTTGTTGTATCAAAATCAGCAGAAATGTAAAGAAAATTAACTGTTGCCTGTGTTGTCTGTAAATCTCAAGCACCTGGATGACAATGTGGTATTTGGAGTTGAACAGAGTAGCTGGCCTTTGGTGGCCTCCTCCTTCCTACCTGTTCTGGATATTGTTTAACTGGGAAGATGAATAATGGATCAGCCATTTCAGGCTCTCTCAGATTCTACCTCATCTGGAAGGGAAACTGCAAGATTCATAAAACATAGGGTAATAAAAACATGTGCAGACAGAAATACCCTGAGTCTACGTAAGCTGATCTTGCCTCTGTTATTTGGCTCATGTAAAGATTCTTTAAATCCTCTTACAGTGAAAGGCTGTAGGGGAGTATGGCATTGGACTGATAAAAGCAGCGAAGTCTGTTTTGTAACAAGCAGTAAAGAAGCATTGCTGAGTCACCGTTGGTGTGAGCTCACTTTTCTTTTTCATTACTGAGCAGCAGGTGTCACGAGCCTTTTCTGATGCAACTGTCAGTAAGTGTTCTGCCATCACCCACTGTGTCACTTGGCATCATGGACAGAGGCAGCTGATAATGTGAAGGAGAGAGGGTCAGCATCTGATACTGAAGTACAAAAAAATTCAGAGAAACATTAACTCATTGAGGAGAAAAAGGGGCATGAGCACAGCCCAAACGAGAAGAAGCAGGGGTACAAACAAAGGGAGAAAGGGAAAAGTCTGCTGCAGGAACATTACTTTCTTTAGCCTGGGCAGAGTTTTCAGCAGGTTTTGCATCAGACAAGCACATTCTGTACAGCTAAGCAAAGGCATAGACAAAAATGGACTACCCTACCAGGTGAATATTTGTACAAGCTCTTCTTGGATGAAATGCACTTGGAAGCAACATGGAGCTGGGCTCTGACCCAAATTACACTATGGTTCCATGTGCAGATATGCAGTGTGATACAGTGGCTCCAGCCACTCTTCAGCAGATCAATGCCTTTCTCCTCTGCTGGCTCACAATGCTGGGAATCAATACAGTCTGGGTAAGCCTGGTGGATCAGTATCCTCATAAGTGCATCTCTCTCAGCTTTTCAGGGGTATGTTCACCCCAAGTGTTTGAAAAAATGTAGCTTTTCCCTCCTTTATTTTGACAGTCCTTGGCTAAATATAGTCTAGATGCTCATGGAGATCACGTTCTTTCTAGTTCATTGGCTTCAGTGGGAGAATTGCCTCAGTAATGAATAGTAAATGACAGACAAAGCACCAAAAAATTTGGCCTAAAGTGAACACTATGTGATTTTATGAAAGGCTTCTCCTTTTGCAAAGTTTTTCAGTCAGGGAGCATATCTTTTATTAGGGCAGCATTTGGGGTGGAATGCACCCTCATGCCTAGCAGAATATGTTGAAGAAGAGTTAAAACAGAAAGATTATAAATAAAAGAGAAAGTAACCTGTGAGCCCTCACCCCTGAAATGGAAATACAGGTTTTCTAACTTATTTTTGTCTCATATAAAAATATATATGCATACTCATGTATATGTATATAGTCCAGTGCTCAAGGTTTTTCTCTGTGTAGGCCATAGTTCAACTTGCTTTTCTTTGTCAGAGACTACTTGTAGTAGCCTGGTAAGGACTAGGTCCAGTAACCATCTTGTCTGCCCAGTGTATTACCATTGAGCAAATACTGCAGCTCACTACGCAACTTACAGGAAGATTATGTGCTTAGAGTGGGATTCCAAGTAAGCTGTATGGTAAGCAGGGAGCTGCAGTACATAGCTGAGAGATAACCAGGAGAGAAATGCAGGGGCAAGATGCATGTCTCCAGGATCCTCACTCCAGATCCAGAGCTGGGACACTATCCCCAAATGTACATGTTTACAATTGTGTTGTTTGTTTGTTTGTTTTTTTTGAGAACCCAGCAAGTCTTACTCATTTCTTCTGAAATGGTGATAAAGTTCTTACTGTGACTTCACAAACTTCTTTCCCCACCACACTCCGTACAGTAGTCAGCGGTTGAAAGACTCACTCAGGCTGTAAGTGACCCAGGTTGAAGTGCCTACTCTGACTGGGGAAATGCTGTTAATTATCACTAATTACTAATCTGGGTTTAGGTTACTCTCCAGAGCTCTTGATGAAGCTGTGCAGCCTTAGCAGAGGATTCAAGAATTCCTGGGACAAAAGGCGTGCACAAACAAGGCTGACTATAGTCTTCTTGGAAGGGGGAGACGTGGGTATTTGTCACTGTCAGTTTAATAGATTTTCCTTGACACACTCACCAGATATAGCACACATACCCCGCTGATGGGGCCAGATAGTAGCTTAGGTAAGAATCTGGCTTCTTTCGGTTGCCCTTGGAAAGCAAAAAAACAGAGAATGAACACTTGCTATACTACAGGCTCTACTGGTATTACCTCTTTACCTTAAGTTTCTGTTCTAGAAATTAGACTGCTAAGTCTGAAGAGCAGAGGAAATCTTCAAGCTCTTCCAGAAGCTGACTCAGGCTGACGGTTCTTCACAGAAGTTTTGTTGGTCATGCCTAACTCTTAAAGTACTTCATTACATTTTTTTTCTTAATTAAGAGCTTTTGAGGACCAAAATGGGTTGTAGGATTCCTGTGCTTAACCTAGACAAATAGATCCTATCTCTTCTCCAAAAACTCGAAGTCAGTTGTTCCATCAGTACCAAACACCATAATATTTATGATCCACCAGCACTATGCTTCCCTATACATCTGCTGCTTCTTCTCAAACTGGGTCATCAGTCCTGCACATGCACATTTGGCACAGAGCCTTTCCCATGGCGCTTTGAAAGTCTGCTGCCCCATGGCAGATTTCTGCTGCAAAGCACAAGTAAAGATCTTGAGCCCTTGTGTCTGTTGTAGACTTGCTTGCTCTACCCATTTCTTTTCTGCTGTAGTTCATCTCTGAAGCAGAAGGTGCTGATCGGTGGAAGAGAATTGTCTCACTAAAGTGTTCCCCCATCACCTTTAACAACTCCAGCTGACTTCTGACAGAAAAAAATGTTGCAGCCAGCTGTTTGCCTTGAGGCCAGCCCACCAACCCACGCCAAAATCCATGCAGTGGTAAGTCGGTGTGAATTGCCATGTTAACTGCTGTCTGCCCTTCATCCAGCTCAAGGGGGGTTTATTTCCTGATAAGCCTGAGTTCATCTTTGTAGACACTTTGTACCAACTCCATCAAAATGCTCCTGAAAGGCGGTTTAAAATGCCAGTAGTTCTAGTAAAAAGTGGGGCTAATATAAATGCTTTGTGAAGATACAGTTGGTTTACTGTTGCCCAGAGAGATTCCCTGCCTGTATTACTGTATTTTGAATAATTTTGAATATCACTGCAAAACTTTTCTTAATCAACACTCCTTTCCTGTTATTCTTGCTTACATCTGTTCACTGTAGTAATGGATATTTTTTGGCTGTAAGCAGTTATGCAGCATGACACTTGGCGAATAGCTGTGTGTGCAATAGCTACTGTTTTTTGAAGACTCATTTGGCCCTTGTCCCCTCTGGGTGGAACAAAAATATAAATATATTGCTATAAACTGCTTGCCAGCCTTTCATTGCTACTGTTACCTTTTTGACTGACATTGCTTATGCTTGAGCTCTGCTCTGAACTGAACTCTTTCAGGAAAGTTTAAAGGATTTGATTTTAAGCTTCAAATTTATTGTGTATACGTTTGCTGAATGCGCTTCTGCTATCTAGACAACGACATATCTGTCCTTTGTAAGTAGCATGCTGTTTATATGTGATACAATTATTTCCACTAACCACTCAGAATCCAGCTGATCACTCTCACAGCCATAAATGAATCTGTTTGACAACCTGTTCTCCGCACAGTAGGTAGTCGTCCACCCGCCAGCTAATTTATCATTGCATCTGCCTTACTCTGCCAAGGGATATGTTCCAGTGCATTTATTCAGTATCCAAAAGCTTGTGACTAGCCATTATCTTGGGAGGAGAGACAGGTAGAAGAACAAAAATTTTATGATGTATCTTTCTGTCTTTATGAAACTCTAGCTCACAGAGTCTCAAAGAGATCTCCTCCATTAGTTGTTTTCATGCTCTTTTACGGGCCACACTTCCCAGTAATCGCAGAGACCCTCAGCAGCCCAGCTGGTTGGCCCAGGCTAGATGAGAATATTTCTCAGAATATTGGTGAGAAGTGCTTAATTGATATTAACATGGATGGAAATGGTCTGCTCAGCCATAGGACAGACGTCATTTGGTATGCTTCCCTCTAATGGTATACTGCTCATGCAACCTGAAAGGACCATCTGCAGATCTTTGAGATTAGTGCAGGCCTGTTTATTGTTTGGCTTTTCTGTTGGTTTCCTATCTGTCTGGATCTGCTGTGCTAATCGCCTTGATATATGAATGTCAAAGTTGCCTAGATATCCCAGCAAGCAGCAGAATTTTAGCATGTATTTATTCCTAATTCAAAATACGTCTAAGAACTTGCTGAACTGAACAGCCATTGCAACGGGAAAACCTTCATCATCCAGACTGTCTGAGACAAGCTTTTCTGCTGTGCTGCTAAGCAGCATTGTTGAGGTCTGAACTCTTCAACACAGTTTGCATTTTTTTTTTCCCCAGGACTCAGGGTTCAGGTTCAAGACCTTTCCTGGCACATCTCCCTTTCCCGGTTCAAGCCAAAACTACATGTTTGAATGACAGGTAGACAGCAAAGTTCATAGATCATGGAAAAGGGTCACAATAGCAGGTATCACCTGCAAGTGGAGGCTATCTTTTTGATCCCCTGTAAAATAGGTTCTCCTGATTTTAGCCTTGTCTTGTCATAGGCATAGGAGGATTAACACTGCCAGAAGGGAAATTGAAGGTGCCACTCAGAAGAATGGACAGGGCAGTAACTTATCAATAACAGTATCATCCTTTCACCTAACAGACTCTAACGCAGAGACGTGTCTTGTTTCTATTAATATTTCATAGAACCAGCTGGTAATACTAGATCCAGCCAGTCCCAATGAACTTCATTTTAGCCTTTTTATTAGCTTATAAATGTGATAGGGTTGATGGATACCATTTAATGGAACGTTTTCCACCCTGTTCCCCCCTCCCTTCCCACCCTGAAAAGTCTGACATTCATAAATTGAGGAGGTCAGTAATTTGCATCCAGCTGAGTGGCTGTCTGGCTTTAATGAGATGATTTGTAATCATAAGCACTGCACTGCAGTGGTGTCTGGTACAGGAGGAAGAGGAGTACGTATGCATACTCCAGCTGAGACGAGGGAGAGGTGATGGGAGGGAGGGAGAGCACATGGATCAGAAAACAGAAGCAAGGCTGGAATGACATAAGGAGCTCCATTAAATGAAATACAATAACGCTGGCCTGGTTAGCATAAGAAGAGCCAGTGGCTGGCTGATGCAAGACAGTGAAACTCCTGTTACATAGGTCAGGCAGGCAGCTCACAGGATTGCTCTTATCCTGAGCTCTTTGGAGATCCTGAAAATAACGGGTTCGTCTTTGCCAGCTTTAAGCCCTCAGTGCCCTTACTGCACAGCTCTGTCATTCCTCTCCCGCTCCTTATATAACAAAAAACCTTCCAGACCAGGAAGACGCTTCAGGGGCTGAAGAGGTTATATGTTGCATAGTTGGCACATTCCCCATCAGCTATATTTTCAGCCTGATTTCCTAAAAAAGTGGATCATGGTGTTGTGTGCGTATTCCTCCATCTGATGCATTCTTAACCCACTGGCTCTTTTCATTTCAGTCACACAAAGCGGTAGCAAATACCTGCAAGTCTCAGGCAGGCAGGTAGGAGAGAGATGAAAACTATTAATCCCTTCACCGGCGGAAAGACTCAGAAGAGAATCCTTCTGGAAGAGAGAGATTTTAAATTCCCTGGCTTTGATAAAAACTTCCCTTGGCATCTGTTTCAGATCAGACAACCACGAATCTCACCGCAGGCACAAATCCGTAGGAAGCCAGGCTGCACTAGCTCTCCTGCACACACAGCTACTTTCTCTGGCTAACTGTGAGAATTTTGCACCTCCCAAAGACTGTCTTTCCCTTGTCTCCAGGGTTTCTCTCCTCTGTAGTAGCAATTCTCTGAAATCGTCATGCAATGTTTTTTCATTAGGAGTCCCAGCTGTGGAGGACTATGTTTCTTTAACCATGTCTCCAGCTGTCTTGAATTATTCTTCAGCAGCCCAGCTGGACCAGTACAGTTTTTCTTACAGCTGCAACGGAGTATCTTGCATCAGCTTTAAGGTTGCTATTTTTTTAATTAATTAGCTGCTTTATGTTACAAAAAGATAAAGAGGCAAGAGTGCAAACTGATCTGTTCTGCTACAAGCCCCTTCCTAGAAAAAGACACTGAAGTGAGGCAGGGGGCTGCTGGTTTGTCCTAACTTGCAGCGTCTTGCTGTGCAGCTTTTGATGCATGATAATGTTGTTCAGCCCAAAGCCCAATTACAAGGGGTGGTATCTTCAGGACAGCCTGCAGTCAGGTCCCTTTGTAAGGACACAGCCATACATACATACATACATACGTACATACATACATACATACAGGGCCCCCTCCCCTCCTTTGCCAGTTCTTATCAGGTGATGTTCAGCTCTAGTTCACCTCATCCTTCTCAGTCACGACCTCACATCCCCTTTCTCATCTGCCCCTGGAGCATGAACATCCTTCCTTCCAGGCAACAAAGACCTTTTATCTCCTGAGCTCCTTCTGTAAAACATACATGCTTCCTGTGCTTCCTTCCCTGCAGATGTTTGTAACTGTGCAACATAATCCCTTCCTCCTCTTCCCTGGGGAGACATGTTACCTCTATGCTAAGTAACAGAGATTTAAGTTACAGGGATGTGTGGGTGGCCATCAGAAATCATGCCAGTAAGATGTTTCTCAACCACATTTTTAGTTCCAACAGAAAAAGAAGAAACAACACAACTCTACCCAGCAAGCAACAAAAATAGTCTACCTTCCTTTGGGACAGAAGGTGCCTTCAGTCACCATAGAGAAAATGCTTCCTCTGGGTAAGGTGAATGTTCCTGTAGATGGCTCTTTTTGAGAAGAGCCCTATCCAGGAATCAATGTCCCCCAACTTCTCTACCTTTTTCAGTCTATAATCCTATCTAACTCCATTAGCAGGTCTGTGAGATGACAGTATCTCACATAGCTTTATCACAGAAAGACCAACTGCTTTGCCAGGTCCTTAAGAAGTACCCACCTACTGTGCTATTTAAGCAATATATCTGTCAGAAAGGAATTAGTTGTGTATAGTCTTAATGTTAAGAACAGCATAAATAAAATGTGGATTGAACAGAGGGTTGTGAGGGGGGAAATTAATTTTTACTGTTCCTCTAATGTACACTGTCTCCTCTTTGTCTAGAGAGTATCCCACAGATGATCACCTCTTGGCCAGCAGTATACTTTAGTGTAGCCATTCAAGCTAAGAAAAACCTTGAAACATCCATTGGTGCTGCTTTATTATTTTCCCAATCATGTTTCCTTGCCTTGACTTGTCCTGTCCTTTTGATCAATAGCAGAGGTCACCCAGCATGAGATGTGTTTTGGATTGATTTAGAGTGCTTGTTAGTACCAACTTCAGCATCTTTATGAGCCTAAATTCCTTTAAAACCTGACTCAGCATACTGTGATAATCTTCTGGGTGTGTGAGAGCAATGGCATAAAGAGCGGGCTCTCAGTGAATGACTGATGCTGTATGAATATATGGAATACAAGCCAAATCCCAAATGCAAAGGCTCATATGTTAGAGATGTATAACCCAGCCACTTGTTTCTTCAGCAGTTGTCACAGCAAAGATGCCATTTCCTAGTTCAAAGGTCTCTATCACGTCCTTATCCTTACTACATACTCCAGGAGGAGGAAGGATTCATGAGACAAATGGAAGTGTTATTCAGAAACTACATCAAGTCGAGGAAAGAAAATGCTCCTACCGGTGGCCTCTGTCTATTTGGATGTGTGGAATGGATAGCTGGAGTTCCTCACATAATTTAGGTTACATTACCATTTTCCAAGAAAAATCCACAGTCTGGATTCAGTTTACATAAATAAGAGCTTCAAAACCAAAGTCTAAAATATCTCATTCCATTCTTGCCAACTTCCATCTGAAGGATACTTCTGATCATGAATTGTAATGGTGGAAATTATTGACTGATTCAATTGGAGCAAGACTGAGAGACAGCCAGACACATAGACGATTTCCGAGGAGATATATCCTGTTTCCTATGACAGGCAGCTTTCTTATTAAAATTATCCCAGTATATACATTCTCTTTTCAAGCATGAAGTGCTCATTACAAGTCTCTACATAAATAATGTACACTTAAAATTATTCCCTGTGCCATAAATATTGAACTTGGTTAATAATTGACTATGGGATTATATGCTCCCTCAAACACTACTGACTGAGGGCCTTGCCTCTTCTTATCAGGTTTCTTTGCCTTGACTCCTGTAAATTTTGGAGAAGATATTATACTGATACCCTCAGTGGAATGATGACACAAGGTCGGACTGGAGTATATAACAACACTGCTCCCCCTCCCAGTTCTTGCTTAATGTCCCCAGCCATTTCATTGGAAAGTGTGAAAAAAAATCTTCTGAATTCACTTTATAATTTAATCTATGATTTCTCTGCAGGCGCTTGCTGTACTCCTTGTCCATTTTTGCTTTAACCTTTACTAAACATTAATACAATAAGACATATCTATCAGTCATTTTGTGAGGCTGGTTCATGAAAATTGTTTCAAAGAGAAGAATATGGACCAAATTTGTTGCCTGAAATGCAGTGAAGCCAAGGCACTCCTGGTATATGAAGCCTCCCAGCTTCACACTTGATAAGTCAGTACTGCCTGTACTGAGCATTTGCAATGTTCTGCAGATTCATGGAGGATGAAAAACTGAATGATAGCAATATGGTGCCTGGCAGACTTAAGGTTTATAATGTCAACTGCAGCCATGACGCCTGAATAGCTTGTGCCTCTGCAGGCCCTTCCTCTGCGGCCCTTAGTCTGGGCAAGCAGGGAAAATTACTCATACCTCATACACCAACATACCTTATATATCTAGAAATAGTTGCCCATAAAGATTTGCCTGGGCCTTGTACATTGGATGAAAACTACATGCTAAGATAAAATGTGCTGAACAGCATACCTGTGGTATTCAGGTACCAGACAGCAGTGAGGAAATACTTTAATTGCAATAGCATGAAAAGGTTTCATCAGGATGTTTTGTCCTCTAAGTTCTGCTGGGACTTTCCTCTTTTGGACATTCTGCAAATATGTGTCACTAAAAATGCTGTGGTTGTTCCTGTAATTCCCAACTTTTCCTTTTCCTCTGATGACACAGTTATAGCCACTCCATGTGGGAGCTGAGAAAACTGTGTCTCTTCTTTTACTCTCAGCCTTTGCAGTTCCGAGCCCAATGGCTCCTCACTTTGAAAGAGAGCTATGGAGGATGCTGTCCAAAAAGCAACATCTATTTATGGAGACAGTGAATACACAATGAGTTAGGAGATGGTGACCAAAATGTGCAGTATTGTTTGTGAGTCCTTGAGGACCAATAAAACTAATAAAACTGCAACTGTAAATAGCTTATTACAAACAGCCAATTTCTATGCTTGGAATTCAGGACTCTGTCCAGGCCATAAAATTAATCCTCATTGCCTGCTGGACCTTGGAAGCAGGGCTCTTCTGCCAAAGGTCACTCAGTTTTCAGTGGTGGCATCAGTGCTGATTTGTTTCATCTCTGTGCATAAACATTTGCTGCACTTGATTACCAGTTGGGATTGCATGAAGGACATTGGAAAGGAGGAGTGAAAGGCCACACCTCCCTTATAGCTAAGAATTTCACCTCAAAGAAAGGCACATGAAGACATAAGTACTAAAACTCATGTATCCTGGGATGGTTAATACAAGCAGGATGCCCAAAAGGTTTAGCCTTGGGCTAATATTAGAAAATATTGGTGAAGGAATGATAAGAGTTTTTACTCTTAGCTAAAGTTAACTGCGGTAAAATAGCTTTATGTTCAATAACTAATGGTTTTAATTTTTACTATTGCAATAATGATAAAGTTTGTAATACTTTTTCAAGGATTTTGGGTTTTTAATTCTTATATATTAATTAAGAATATTCAGAAATTACTAAAGGGGCCAAGCTGAGCTGGGGGGGTTTTAGCACAGATTTGCACTGATGTAACATGCACAGATAAAAAGCTGCTGTAACTCAGTTTGCATCATTATTTTAATTTTCTTTTCAAATGTATTCTTTCCTCTGGAGCATGAAACTCACAACCTATAAACTGCTTTATGAATTCTGGTGATGGTGTCCTGATCCATATGAGAAAAGAACTGATCTCCCCCTCTAACCTCTCTCTTATAGCTCATCATGTAACTGCATAATCAAACTTTTAATTTGAAGTTGTACTGGGAACAATGTTTAACATGATTTTATGGACGTCTTTCACATTAGAAAGCATATAACATAGTCCCTAAGTGAATAAGAGGGATGTAGCTATATCCTCCTGAATTAAACTCATGTCACTACCACCACAATCTGTCAATAAGACATTTTGCTCCCCCGTGTTGTCTGTTACAGTTTTTCGTAGGTAGCAAAAGAAGAAAAAAAAGTACCTAACTGCAAAGCTATTATGCTCTGCTTTTACAGCAAAGATAAGATGTCTTGTCCCATACCCCATCCCCTAAGAGCACAAAACCAGCCAAAGACTCTCTTTCAAGTCAGTGGAAAGGAGGACTTCAGAGGTGGCCATGTGGCTTTCAGAGATGAGACTAAAGGCACAGACATGCCTGATGTGCTCAGGCCAGCGAGTGGGCTTCTCTAACACAAGCCCACATGCTGAGGGGCACTTCATCCCCAGGCTGCTGGGAGGCTGAGCCTCAGGCTGTGCCAGAATGGGCTGGTATTAATACAATTACCACTTCTCAATAGATAACAAAATGAGGTAGACGTCCACATAGGTCTGTTGTGAAGCCCAAGTGTTAGCTGCTTGCCTCAGGGTTGGTGATGCCGGTAAGAATTTGTCAGTAGCATAGAATGTATGCAAATGTTTTCACATTCAGCCTAACCCACACCATCAACATAATACCAAGTGGGAGATGGATGAAAAACTCAAGGGTGCTCTCATTATTTAATTATTTGAACTGCATTTTTACACCAGCGATCCGTGTTCCCTCGTTGCTTGACAGACACTTATTAGAAAATTTCCAGTTGTCCCTGTACAAGGCACCAGGTGCAGCCCTGTCTTGGTTGGTACAATTCAAAACCAGATATCAAGTGTGTGTATCCACTCATGCAAGTGCGCAGATGTCTTCTGACACCCCTAGGCCCCAAGTCAGAAAAGAAGGTTCCCCTTGAAGGTCTTATGTTATAACAGGAACTTAAAATGTCCATCTGAGCTGCAGTTTGTACTGGCCCCTCTGCAGGGCTGTGAGTGAGAAGGCAGAGTAGGGCTCGGCTCCTGCAGCTCTCACCAAAGTGGGAAATGTAGAGAAATCCATTTTCCCCTCAGCCTCACTCTTCTCCCTCCCTCTCTCTCGGTCTGTGAGCTGAGGAAGGTCTGTCTCATCCTGCTTGTATGTGCAGTGCGCTGCAAAATATGGTCCTGATCTCATCTGCGGTTTCCCAGCTTTATTATAGGACGTAGAAACAATGGGCATTTTATTACCCTGAGTGTATCATTTCTGTTTGAATGCTCCCTCAGCATGGTGTTCTGACTCCAGGCTTGCTGAAAGAGGCTTGCACAGTAATTAAAAGATTGTTAATATTGCTAATGCTGTTCAAAGCAAAATTCCACATCAAAACATTGCTGGTCTTTTGGGGCCCTTTTAAACATCCAAGTGTTATCCCACTGCAAATTCAGCTTCTAAGCCTCCCCTCCATTGTGGATCAAACCAAGGGCTTGAATCCAGCCATACTCTGAATGAAGCTCTGGACTGTATAGCTTCAAGTCATCTTCCTATGTATGAAACTGTGTGCTGTACTGCTTTGTACAACAGAAGTCCTTGGTCAACTACTGTTGTGCTATGTCATGCAGAAATTCAATGAAATGAACTTTCCCAGTTGGTTTATAGTCTATGTTTATTACAGCCCCAACAATTTATACCCTGGAGATAAAACTGGTGAGTCCCACTTCCCAATAGAGGTTTATCCTAAGTACAGCTTAGAAAGACATTCACACCATGACCCAAAACATGGTTCTCACCAGAGACCTCCATCATATTTCTACAAACTAGGGTACCATGTTATCTGCTTTTCCCCTCTTTCAGAGGCAGGAAATGCAACCTATGGTTCTCAAAGTCAAGTTAAAATTGTTCTGCCCACTTGGAGCAGATTTTTTTAAAAAATATGCTAATCACCACAGTGAGGATCTGATTTTCATAAAAACTCAGTTCCTATTTTGGCACAGAGCTAATTGGTTAGAAGCCATAAGAACTGTGTACACTGAGTACTGGTCTCTTTCAAAATCTGTCACAGTGGGAGTTGCTGAATGGTGAACAGTTGTGAAAACCTGCCCTCACATTGGTAATATGCGCAAAAAGTTTTGCACCTGGTGCTTAGGTCTGGTGACAGTCTGAATATGGCCATTCATCATCAAAATCAGAGGTTTTCTCAGTGGAAAACTACGATTGGAGTCTATGGTTTGAATCAGTTGTAGCAAAGTCTTTGTAGGTTTTTCACTGCTCTAACAGGTAATATACTGGCTGTTTCCTTCTGCATTCTCTCAACCCAGTTTCTTTTTAACACAGGAAAAACATTTCTTGTCATTCCATTTAACCTTGATGAACCTGGAAGAGTTGACTGTGTTTCACTTTCACAGCATTAATTCTGTCAAGCTAATCTGAGAATGAACTCAAATTTGTTGGTAAACATGTACCTAGGGCAAAGAGAAAGCAGCTCTACCAAGATACAAGCATGTCATTAGTAATGAGTCTCCTGTCTTGGTATACTCTACGTGTCCTCTCCATCTCATAAACAAAGAGTAAGAGCTGTCTCTTCTGTGTGGAAAATGGCATGGCATTTGTGGCAGCATAAGCTTGTTCCCAAAGACTGACATGAAAAGCATTTTATCTGCGCTACGGTCAATGTATCATCCTTCTCACACTTTTTGAGCCATTTTTTGAGAATGATGAATTGTAGTCATCACTGTATTCAATTAATTTTACTCAACTGGTTCTTATAGTCCGTTTGTACCAAATGTCCTCTAACAGCTGATAAATTATCCCTGAGTGGCTGCAAAGGCAGCGGCAGTGACATACGCTGGACTGACGACAGGAATGTGTCACACCATGTCTCTTGCCCCCTCTTTCCAGAAAGATTTTTGTGACCTTTGGTGGCATTTGCAAGAAGCCATTTTACCCTGATGTTCCATGGCTCTATTGATCTCTGTGTAGGATTAATCTTAGACAAACAGGCCATATAATTTATGTAAACTCTGCAGGTAATTAAATTCCTTCCAGCAAAGGTCAGGGCAGAATATTTAAGATTTCATTTGAATAGAAATTAGTTAGAAATGAAGGAAAAATAGAGGGAAAGGAAGAAATTTGGAGCTTGTCATATCAATTATTATAGTGTAACTAAGAGGACTCAAGTTATTTCTCAAGGGCTAAGATCCAGTCTTCATCACCTGCACACACAGTTCGGAAATGTTTGTCTATAATGACTTACAAATACCTTTAAGAAATGTTCAAATAGTTCTAATAGATAGTGAATGAAAATATCATTTTTCTTCCAAGAGACCTAAGACTTTCCTTCCTAAATGAGCAAGCCCTAAACGTGCAAGCATGTCTTTGTAGATGGCAATGATTATAGTATTCACCCTTCCGTCACCAAGATGTCAAGGCTCATGGAGAGCATTGGTTTTTTGTTTCCCTTCCAACTTCACAGATCTTTGGATTTCAGTGTTCAAGCTTGTCTTCTACAAATGAATTCAATTTTGGGGGGACAAGCCCAGATGATTCTATGAACGCATGGCTTCTGAGCAAAGATGTTGAACAACACGAACTACCTCATGATAAAATGTTATGCTTTGAATACTGTCTTTTTTTGCTTGGTGTGTCCAAACTATCAGAATGTGGTGCTGTGTTTGGGAAAGACTTGCATAATTTCTACTGCTTATCTGATGAAATGATCTCTGTCTGGAGACAACAGAGGGCTGTCACAAGGCTAAGCAAGGATGCAGGCTGGGGACAGAGTTCTTCAGTGCGTGAAATCCTTGGATCAGCCCAATCTACAGAGATGGTTTGAGCAAGTGTTACAGTGACCTTCCCCTCCAGCTGAGAGGAGTATACACTCACAGAGATGGCTGGGGTATAAAATATATCTCAGTTACAGAGCAGTATAAGTGGTAGAGGTAGGATTTTTCACAGAAAGTCTTCTATTGCCTTTTTCCTCTCTTATTGAATGGCTTTTACAAGGCTGTTGTGAAATGGGGTAGTGGTTGGCCATCATTGAGAAATGTAATCATGGACTCATCTTAGTGTCATGACGTTGCTCTACCTCCCATACTGCAGCAAGAACCTTACTGACATCTGGTGTGTCTTCATCACCTCCAGGAGCTCAGTTACCCTTGCAACTCACTTTCCAGTGCACTCATCACCTCATTGTATGGTATTTCTCTCACCCCAAAATCCTTCTCCTCCAACCACCCAGATACCGACTGTGAACTCTCCACCCAGTACAGTTGCTCTTTAAGACTGCAAACTTAAATGACTGCCTTGAAATCGCACTTCTTCTCCAAACTTTGTTTGTGGTAAGAGGGGCAAAACATAGCTGGGATTTAAAATCACAGAAGGAAAGAAAAAATCAGGTTGTAAAGGACCTCAGGAAGTCTCTAATCCAACCTCCTGCTTTGAGCAGGAACAGCTATGATATCAGCCCAGTTTCTTCAGAGCATTATTCTGTTGGATCTTGAAAGCCCTGATGCACAGAGACCACACAATCTCTCTTGGCAACCTGCTCCACTGCTTTAGTGTCATCAGGGCAAAGAAGGTTTTCCTTATAACCAGTCTAAGCATCTCTTGTTTTGGTTTGGACCTATTGTTTCTCTTCCCCCCCACCAGGCACCGCTGTGAAGACCCTCTTGTGGGTAACCTCTTTGCAGGTACTGGCAGACTGCCCTACCAGGTACTCTTCTGCAGACAGAACCCATCCTGGTCCCTCAGCCTCGCTTCACAGGGCAAGTGCTTTGGCCTTCTTTTGAAAATGGATGCAATATTTGTCCCTTAACTCCATTGCCCCTGACCTCCACAGCCTTTCAAAGAAGATAGAAAGGAGAGGCCTTGCAAGGAAATCAGCCAGTTTTCTCACTACTTTGGATGTGGCCCATCTGATCCCATGGGCATGGTATGGGTCAAGTTCTCATGAGTAACCCTTGACTTGATCCTCATCCTCTGCAGGTAGCTCTTCTTGAACCCCTCACTAAGCACAAAGGCCAGTGAAGGCTGATGCAAAAAAGGTGTTGAGTATCTCAGCCCTATTGATGCTTGCTGTTATAGTTTCCTGCTGCATTTGAATGGGAGTTTGGCTCCCAGATACTGTAGCCCTGAGAGCACCAGCCATGAAAACTGTGACCACAACTATTGACTTTTGGGGCATTCTATCACTCTGTATGATGATCCATATAACTCTGCAACCACACAGTCTTTTGCAAACAACAAAAATTGCCAGTAGAGGACATCAGATGTGACAGGAAGTGTTTCAGTTGGAGTAGCATAAACTGACATTAACATTGATGCGGCTCAAAGCTGACCTAGGCCCTTTACAGGGATATGCTGATGTCAGATAGGCTTTCTTTCCAAAATCTTGTCCTGTAAAGGAGTTCCAGAAAAGAGGCATCTATTGATCTCTCTTGATAAATGAACAGAGAACTATGGCCTGCCTGGGTGATGGCTGGGTGAAATGCAGTAGATGGCATGTCAGGATCCAGAATACACAGCCACGGAAGTGACTTCTGACCTTAAAATCTTAGAGTCAAATTGTTTAGTGAACGAATGAGATTATTTTTCAATAAATGATTTAAGGAAATTATTGTGTAAAGGTAAAAACACTTGCCCCATTCAGCAGGTGGTGACCACTAGGAATTCAAAGGCAAAGAGCAGAGCTGTGTCTTAAATGCCAGCCACCCAACTGATGAGCGCATGCCCGGTTGCTCAGAGATAGCTGCAGCATCTGCTGCTGCTACAGGTCCTGCTGCAGATCTGCTCCAGTCACAGTAGCATCTGCCTCACCAGCTCTGCAGCACCATTTTCCATCTTGTAGCTAGCTGCCTTTGCTTCAGTTAGAGCTCCATCTGCCTCTGCACTGGCTGTCTCTGTTTCTGATATGATTACAATCACATCTGCTCCATCATTGACTGCTGCTTTCATTATGGTTATAATGCCATACACCCTTGTGCTTTCTGCTGCTGTTACTACTATAATGACAATAGCATCTGACTTGGCTTTTGACACAGTTGCTTAAAACATCTACCCCTGTTCTTACTTGAGGACACAGGTGTAGCTGGGCTGATGCGAACTTAAGGTTCATCTAAACCCATGCTTTCTCCACCACTGGCCGTCCTCACACACATATGGGGAAGATGTGGGCACTCCAGAAAAAGCAGATATGGGAAGATCTGCTGCTGATCTTTGCCTGCCTCTGCAGTTGATGCAGCAAGCTATAGTGTCAGCCTGGGATTTGGGAGAACTAGGTTCAGATTTCTGCTTTGCAACCAATTTACCGACTAAGTCTAAAAAGATTACTTAGGCCCCGATCTGTTGCGGAGTTTTACACTCAGTGTCACAGTTGCTGGTTTTCTGGTGGTTGGTTTTCATTATGAAAAAAACGTAAGTGTCCATGACTCAAAGTTCCCTATGCAGTGTATGAGGAAAGTTAGAAGAACCTCAGGAGTTTTCTCAAAAGTTGCTGCACTAAGGGCCTCTCCATAGGAAATTGTAACAACACGGGCACCTCCTTTTATGTAGAATTCATAGCCTGAAACCATCCCCTGGAGGAATGTGCCTGTTTCTTTTCAGAAAATAGAAGTGGACTTGGCCCCTCATTCCCAAACTACAGCTGACATGCGGTAGCAAGTGCCGAGATTCCCCTCTGGGTGCAATGGCAGCACTGAAAATGAGTAACAGAGGGATGAGCATTTAGCAGGTTTTGGCTGTGGGCTTGAAATTACCCCTACTATAGAAGATTACATCAAAATCAATAAAGAGGTGGCTGTATGTGGGCAACTTTGTCTTCTACAAGCTGTGGATACGGTGCTTAAAAATTCACCAGGTGAGAGGGGAAAGGGTTGGACCACCCATAAGCAGTGAAGAAGAAATCTGAGCTAGAATGTTTGCCATCATCGGCTATGGCTCTCACAAGTAGTACTGGAGATATATAAGTAGAACAGTAACTTCAGGTTAAAAAAAAAAAAGGCAAAAGGAAATAGCACTGTATCTCTGCTCTGAAGAAGGGCTATTCTTGCAGGACATGGAAGAACATTAGCTGGTGAAATCCTATTGCTGCTTATTTGATGTGTTCACAGGTTTTCCCAGCAAATCTTTGCCATGTAGTAAAACTCGCCTGCTTACCCACAGAAGTACAGAAACAAATTAAATTTTCCCATTCTATTCTAAGCAATCATACTTCCAGGTCAAAACCTCAGCCCCTCACACATGTCCCCCTCAGGCCTGTCTTCACTGACGTATGCCAGCACACCCAGTGTTCTTTATTACAAGCTTCAACCCAAGGGCCATATAGCCACATCGGCATGCTCTGCTTGAGGAGTAACTCACTCTGGTTGAACCAATAAACCCTGTTAAGAGACTGGGCTTCTCAGCAAAAACACAGCAGTTACAAATATGTTGATTTGGGTTCAGGCTCATGGGTTTATGGCTCCTAATGTGTCATTTATACAAATCTATACAGGTCTGTCCTGGGATATTTGTATGGCTCCTTTGTCTCTTCATTACTGTAATACCACAGCATATTATAATCTCCTTTCCTCTTTAATTTGTACAGTTATATCCCCAGCTCCCTGTAAATGTTTTATTACAGTGCACTACTCTTGTTCCATCCACTGCAACATTCAATGATGTGGGAAGTCTGGGATGTCACAGTCTGACACTGATGGGTCAGGCAGCCCCGTGTTTGCTGAGCCGAATGCACTTCAGTAGTCTCCTCAAACACAGCAGGCTCCGTCTGGATGCTTACATTTCAATAAGTGTGTAACATTTGCAGAATCAGGAGTCCAAATCTGCCATTGAAATGATCTGCAAAAGCAGCTGGTCTTATGCCTGTCTAGTCAAACTACACCAAACCTCTGAACCTTTTGAGGTTCGCTCATCACTAATAATTAATGTCTGACTTTGATAAAGCTGACATTTGGTTTATAAAGGCAGACTAACAAGCTCCAAGAAGGCTTAGAAATCCTATCAAGTAATGTACTGCATTACAAATATTAAAAATTACTGTCAAAATTAACATAATCTACTGCTGGGCACGTTAGTATATTAATCTGATTGGAAGCGTGACCTCTTTTTGTTAACTTTCCAAATGACCCTGGTAAAACTGTGACATTTCTAGATATGTTACAGATAACTATTTTTTACAAATCTGTAAAAATATAAGATACACAGAATGTAGATATCAAAAATACTGTATTTTCAGGGCTTTTAAAATTTGTGTTACAGGCTTTTCTGTTACATGAATGTCCTTTGTGTTTAATGAGTAGCCCCATGTTTTATGTGCTTTAGGCAACTAGTTTTGTCTGGGCTTTTTTCTCTAGCTTTACATTTTTGAGGCAGATGTTATCTTTATGGTTAAAGAGGTTTGGGCCTCCCTCTGTGATATTTAAAGATACCCAAAGCGTACTAATTTTAATTTAGTGGCTACAACTAGCAAGTAGTGGGAGTTACTGACCTTGAGATGACATGCATGAAAGGACAAAGTATGATGGGGACTTAGTCCAATCTCTCTGTGTCTTTGTTGGACAGTGGCTGTAATGCGCATCTGAATCTTTCAGATGTTTCTTTTCCCTCCCTGCTTTGTGGATGGACATCATCTGGAGGACACTGATGCAGTAGAGGGTAACATACCAGCCACTTACACAAGAGGAAAGGAAAAAGGAAGAGGAAGGAAATAAGATTAAATGAAGTGTAGGAAGCAATGTGCTTTCTGATGTCTTTGTGTTCTCCTGACTCAGGGTGAAAGGTTTGCTTGTAATTCTCAATCTACGTGGGAGCACAGCATTAAAGCTAGATATAATATTAATAGTAAACTTTAGCCTCACCATTGGCTAAAGCATTTTTCAGCTTTTGATGTTCTCTTTTTAATGCAGAGTTGTTGCTTTCTGCCCCTTTTATACTCCTTGCCTTCTGCAAAAATGGGAGCCCATCTTTCTTTGAATAGAGGTCTTCGGCAGGCCTGTGGTTATCATTGCTGCCTTCACCAAATATCCTGGGTGTCTCACTATGCCTTAAAGGGATCAGTGCCCAATTTCTCTCTTCTCCATCTTTTGAAACAGTTGTTGGAGGGTGTAGGAGCAGTTAACATACCAAGAACCGTGGCACACAGACCCTAGAGAATATGTGGGGAATCTGAAAAAAACGGACTAGGGAGCAGAGCAAGTAGACGGGGTAATGAAGAATGGCGAAGTCAAAGATGAATGGATTTCTTAAGCTTTTTATGAGTACACATCGAATTCACCAAATGATATGGGGTAAAAAAATTTGGGAAGAATTTTCAAACGTCAAAATATTTTGCTTTGACAGTTTTAACACACGCACATACATACATTTTGGCAGAAAAAGTCTGTTCAGCCTGAACTGCATTTTTCCCAAAGCCTTTTTTCCCCAGATGAGCTACTGAGGGGAAAAAGAAATTTTCTTCCTGCAGCTCTGGGCTACTTAGAGCTGCACAGGGTTGAAGGTGTGCATCTCTTTTTTGATGTCCTGGATATTGGCAGAACTGAATTCCCCATACGTGCTGGGCTGACTTAGTGGCCATCTGTCTGAATTGACTGTGTTGTCCCTGGCTCAAATGACCACCCAGCCTGAACTCTGAAAGGGGGGGCTGCCAAGCTGCGGTTAGTTTCTTCCCCAAATAGCTCTAAAGTGTGACTTGGTGTGTGCTTTAAGTAAAATTATGCTACTGTTCAGTTCTCCGCTTGATTAAAATGTATCTTTCAGCATTTAAGGGTGGGCAGTGACTTCCTGGGATTAGAAAGGGAAGTGAACTGGCTGGAAAGCAGCAAGGAAAGTTGTTTACGAATAGTGGGAGGGCAGAGTAGCATGTGTTGCTGAAGTCTGGGGCTTGGCCACATTACTCAACTCCAGTTAAAGAACTGCTAAATTCACTCTGAGTCCCATTTTCTTTCTTAATAGTACACACAGGGACGCTTTTACCAGAAGAGTGATTCATCCACTGTGGTATTCTAGATAAATTTCAGGAGAGCAGGGCTCTCTGGGGCTGACAGTGTGACCATTTGCCCCAGGACGAATGCCCTCACAACCTGTCAAGTTGACTGAACACAGACTTCTTAAGATTTGGACTTTTTCAACAAGTAAAATGTCACTTGGCATAACAATTTCCTTCCCATAAACATCTTTGGAAGTCCTTGCTTTCTTATGATTTCAGCAGGGTGCCGCGCTCTCTGGGTTCCAGCTGCTGCCAGAGATCTGTGCAGGGATACTTGTCAAGGAGAGACTTCATCATCCACAGGAAGTGCAGGTATTATAAACTCATCAGTACAGTCGCTACTTAACAGGTCTGGGTGAAAAATGAGTGAGCAACTTCAGGTGCCACTTCACTAATTTACAGAAATGGAAAACTTGGCTGTTTTGAGGGCACGAGGTTTGTAGTGGCTGTCAACTTAATGAAAAGAGATATTCTTTTCTTTGTTTCTGTTTCAAAAAGAAAGAAGCTGATAAAACAAACATATTTTAAGCTTTTTAATGAGCAATTTTTTAGAGCAGTCAAAACATTGTCTCCTGAAGAAACCAATAACTGATTTAAAATATTTTTTGTACATATCTGTGTGTATGGCTTAGAATATGAAAAGAAACTCTTTATAACCTCCAGAATTATTGGAGTGGAGTGTAACTTCCCTCAAAAGTAGAGATCAAGACTTCTGTGTTGCTTTGGCCCAGGCTTTGAGACAGACTTGTTTTCTGACAGCAGCAAGTGATATTATTCTCTTTCCTTTTTTTTCTCAATTTGTTAGATGAGTAGGATAACACTCTCAGATGTATTGGGATCTAATAAATTTTTCTAAAGCATGTAAAGATCCTTGGATGGAAAACAGTATGTGTATATACTGAGTCTATAATTTCCAAAGTTTTGTATCTGTATACTTTTCTGGCTCAATATATTTGCGTCTTAACAGAAATAAAATCAAGAACACCCCAGTTGAAAAATAAAATAAATCTGGGTTTGAGCTTGAACTAGTTTTCCTCTTGTCCTTTTTTTGATCCTCACTAGTACTGTGTCATGCCTACTGGCTTTTTTTCTCAATGTTGAGAAATTCCCCAGCTGATATTAATAGTCATAGAAGGAGAAACTGAAATATCACTTTTTTTTTGATGTAAATTAGTTATTTTCTTAAGCTGAAGGAACAGCTTTTTTGATGGAAGTGGCTTCTGTTGTATTTATGTTTCTCCACTGATCTCATCAGGGTGCCAGATAAACCATCCACGCAGGGTCTGAACCAGCTGGGTCCAATATTAATGAGGAAAGGGACGTGTTAATTGTAGCAAGTGGTTCAGAGACCAATGCTTCAAAACCAATTCAGCCAGACCAGACTGAGCCTCCCTGTGCATGGATTTTCACATGAACTTTCATCATCTTTTTAACAGAAAGTCTACATGAAGACGCAAACATTTCACTAAAGAAGTTATTTTTGCTTTTAGCCAGGGGCACTGCGACCTGCCGCCTTCCTCTTAAGGATGGCAGACTGAATGATTAATCAGGGCTATCTTACCAACTGCTGGTTTGAGTTTATTTTATTTTGAAGCAATAAGGTGAATAGGCTTTAGACTGGAGCATGGGGGATTTTCAATTATTTGCTGAGAGATACTCTCCTTCAGCTCAGACTTGTTTTTTTAGCTAGGGGAAATATCTCCCAGCTAAAAACCTATTTTGCTGTAAGATGCAGGGGTTGCACTGACATTCTGGCAGTTATTGCAGTGGATTTTTTCGTCTCCTAGGTTTTCTATTTGATACTGCTCATTTTGCTTTTTTTAATCTGAGAATTGTAGTGATGTTCATATAGACTTTTAAACTTTTGCTCAGGCACAGGGTGGATGCTGATGGCTCTCAGACAGGCAAGCCATTTCTCCTGTCTAACAGGCTCTGGTAGAGAACTCATTAACTGCTGGTTTGGGGAAAAGATCTTTGGCACCAGTAAGGTCCTAGGAAGGGCTACGGCACAAAGTCTTTCTGTTGTAGGGTAGAAAGTCACCCAAATATTAGAGGCTGCTGTTAACAACCCTTGCTGTAGCCCACCAAAGTGGGATTTCTGTGAAGAAGGTCTCTGGCATCCTGGGATTCTCCTTTAGCAGTTCCAGCGATGAAGACAACAGGGTGATCGTTGCTGATAGGCACTGTGGGGATCTGAAAACGGGAATAACTTCTGAGCAGTTTCCAGTCTTTGTTCAAGAGTTACAGAATCACAGAATCACAGGTTGGAAGGGACCTCAGGGATCATCTAGTCCAACCTTTCTATGAAGAGCACAGTCTAGACAAGATGGCCCAGCACCCTGTCCAGCCAAATCTTAAAAATGTCCAATGTGGCCGAGTCAACCACTTCCCTGGGGAGATTATTCCAATGGTGACTGTCCTCACTGTGAAAAATCTTCCTCTTGTGTCGAATCGGAATCTCCCCAAGAGCAACTTGTGTCCATTCCCCCTTGTCCCCTCCATGGGACTCCTTGTAAAAAGGGAGTCTCCATCTTCTTTGTAGCTACCCCTTAAGTACTGGTACATGGTGATGAGATCCCCTCTGAGCCTCCTTTTCTCAAGGCTGAACAAGCCCAGTTCTCCCAGCCTATCCTCATATGGCAGCTTCCCAGTCCTTTGATCATCTTGGTGGCCCTTCTCTGGACCCCTTCCAGCCTGTCCACATCCTTTTTGTAGAGCGGGGACCAGAACTGTACACAGGACTCCAGGTGTGGCCTGACAAGCACTGAGTAGAGCGGGATAATGACTTCTGTATCTCTGCTGGTGATGCCCTTTTTGATGCAACCCAGCATCCTGTTGGCCTGCTTGGCCGCAGCAGCACACTGTTCGTTCATGTTGAGCTTCCTGTCCACCAGGACCCCCAGGCCCCTTTCCACAGAGCTGCTCTCCAGCCAGGTGTAGTTAACCAAAAGTTTTCTTCACAGACATTTCTTCACAGAGAAGGAAGTGATGGGTCAACTATTTCTAAGACTAAGATGCAAGTGCACTTAAAATCTCTTCAAATCTCTTTCAAATGAATCAATAATTTTGTTATTTCCCTGGGTTTTATTGGAAATAAGAAATGAAATTAAATGATAGTTTCAAAGGGTGCTTATTTTATATGCGGTTGTTTTATTTCACCAGGTATGTGAATTTTGGTCATCCATTTCACAAATGAAAACACTATGTGAAGGATGTTGTGATCTCAGGCGAGTTTGTAAGATAGCGTCACATGTTATTTGGACAGTTATGTTTTCTGAGGTTTCTTAAATGCCACAGCTATGATTACCCTCAGTAAGAGTCCTTTCCCTTTCATTTATAGTAGCGCTCACCATATTTTTCTTACAGCCTGGGTTTGCTGACTGTGTCAATTCAGTGGATGCATCTGTTTGTTTTGAGTTGCCTGTATAATGTACACTCTAAATATTAGTTAAGAATAAATTACTTGTTAACTAGTTTTATATTTTTTTGTTAGGAACTTAGAGTTGTGTGCTAATAGTATCCTAGTCCACAACTGTCGTCCCTACCTCTGTCATCACTTGCCCTCTGGAATTTAAATCTGTGCTTTATACCTCTAAGTTCAAGATCTTTATTTTTATATATAGCCTTTTACCCATCCTAGCCAGCATTATCTTTATACAAATAGAGATCAGTTCACATTACATACCCTCTTCCACTCACCTCTGGACTGGGACACTTAGAACATTATCAATATTACATTTCACATCTAATCATCAGCTAGTTGAAACTGGGAGAAGAAAATGTTTGTTTCCATTATGTCATCCCATTCCTACTTTGCTGGTCAACATCTCAGTTATAGCTGTGATAAAATGAGTTCAAAGCATGAAGAACTTCAACAACCTATGTTCAGTAGTTATCAAGTATTGATAAAGGAATCAAAACTGACAAGGGCTTCAGTTGAAAATCTGGCACATGAAGGGAACTTCTATTGGTCTCCTGGGGTTTTCAACTTTGAGATTTCTGTTGTAGGCAGGAACTGAGATTTATCAAAGAATTTAGGAATGAAGGAACTGCATCTAAGATTCTGCAATCCCAGTGGCAGAAGAGCATGTACTTTCATTCACATCTGTGACAAAACTTCCAGGAAAGACATTGTAACTAATGTTTGTAAATCCAGAAGAGATCATGATCATTACTCCGAAGTTCAGTGTAACTCACATTCATGGTCTAGGCTGACTGGGAAAAGGTGACGTGAGAAAGATGTAATTAAAATAAACAGAATCTTTCCTATGCAATGGCTTCCCAGCTCTTCCACAGCTTCCAGGATCAACCACATTATGCCTCACGTAGCAGATTTGCGTCCACAAAAGGTCATTTTCTGTCAAGTAACTGCGCTTATATACAAAGAGGCCATTTCAATCTTGTTCCTTCAGTTTGTCTGTTCTGTGATCAATATTACAGTCTAGACCTGGATGACTGCAGAATCTGATTGCAGCTTAATTTCCCATAAGAGTAGCTAGACCTGCTGAAACAGTTTGAATATGCAGCACTGAATAAGCAGGCTGAGAGACAAATGTCCTCATGCCATATTGGGAAGCCCAATTAGCACAGCAGAGTGCATCTCGCTGTGTTATTTTTCTCCTCATTGCATTTTGAAAGGATTAAGCTCTGGGATAGTCATTGCCAAGTAAAGGAAAATAACATTGTTGCCCACCACTGAATAATTAATTCTAAGGAAATTATAGAGGTGCACGTGTGTTTTTAATTTTTCAGTTTATATAAGGTTTGCCTTAAACAGTCGAGGATAAACTGGCAGTATGTTAAACGCTTAGTGACCACTAAGGACTTTAACCCAATTCTTCCTTCGATTTAACTGGGGCAGTGGAAAAAGAATTACCTTCCCTACCAATCCTTGTCACACCCGCTCTCAGATGACACTGTCCCCACAGTGTGGTTGGAGGTGCATCTGATCTACAAAGTTTACAGCCTGCAGGCAAAGAGCACTGATGAGAGCAGCAAGCTCATTATTAGGTTTGACTGCATGCACTGACTAATGAGGATGGGTAGTTTCATTCTGAGTGGCAGCTACTTTCCCAAATGCCAGCAGTGTCCTTGTCTGAATCGCTTGTGAACTGCCTTCTGAAAGAGTTCACTTTAAGGCTCAGCTTAGGACAAGCGTGAATCAACACCGGTTGACTTTAAAATGATGGGCTGTAATTTGCAGTGGTTTAAAAATGCTTCACGGTTAGGTCTGTCCCTGTGCACAAGTGTCAACTCTGCTGGAGAATCAGAAGGGAAAACTTGGGACCAGTAATTGCATCCACTGTCAAAGTTTAAGCTGCTGGTATATGTGAGTCAGTATCTTTAGGTTTCCAGAGACAGCTCTTGGTTTCATTTGCCAGGTGAAGTGACCTCGTCTCTGCAGAGCTGCTGCACTGAGGTTTTGTTGGATGAAGGGAAGGTATCAGAAGAGGGTCTTTTCCCTGGACAAGCAGCCAGGCAGGGAAGATGAGGAGAGAATTGTGCCAGGGGATGTGCTCAGATGACTCACCTTGGTTAGGTAATGCCTAAGCTCCCATCAGCAGCAAATACAAGCCAAAGTAATGTCAGGACACATTTACTGAGCAGATTGGGCTGCACAGTTTATTCCACCATGGGGATTCTTGGCTGAACTTATTTCTAAATCTTTGTTTTCTCTTCTTGTGCCAGCTACTCCATTGAAGGTAACAAGGAGGAACCTGCATATTACTTTAATTTTTATGCCGAGATTTAAATAATTCAGCTATGGAGGTGTCAGTGAAAACAAGAACAAATAAAGACGATGGATGTGTTGAAGGAAGGGAAGTATTGAAGACAAAAGGCTTAGGTACCTCCCAATCAGGGATCACTCATACAATGGGCCATTAAAATTTAGCTGAGTCGAGTGTATTGTTTTTAATTTGTATTCCCATAACATACTCTGTTAAGGAGGGTGCATACAGCAAATGCATATTAATGATGTTACACATTTGCATATTATAGATCCATAATACCAAGGGTGTAGTAAAAATCTTTATGAAAAGTGGTGACTGTGCAACAGTCAATTTTCTCTATATCTCAACCATTTTAATGCCTTTTTTTTTCTTTTGCACACGCACAGATGTACACACACACACGCACAGAATCCCCACAACCGATAGCTATACTACATTAAGGGACTAATGACCTGCAAAATTCCATTTATGAAAGATGAAGAAATATTAGATTTATATAGAGAATCATCAAATTATCTCTTTCTCTGGAAGACTTCCAGTTCTTTGTTCCTTTGTTCTAAAATTTTTTAAACCATCAACCTGCCTAACGTATTGTTTTTAAAAATATATATTTAATCCACCTCAGATTTAGTGCCAGGAGAAGATTATCTTGAATTTCATTTCCAGAATAGTTTGTATGGCTGAGATATAAATTCCTGCAACTCAACAGTTTACAGCAAAGACTAGCCCCACCTGGTCTAGCTCTGGGTTGTTAGTGGTCCTTAACTGAGTAAGAAAAGTTTTAGTGGTTATCTCAACACATCTGAACAGTCATGGACCTTCGTGTCAGAATAAGACAAGCAACACAGTCTTCAAGGAAATCTCTGTTGGCCTAAATGCATAGTTAAAACCTCTTTTACTGTGGATAACGCTTTGGACAAAACATGCTGAATTTGTCCCACCAGTGCAATGTTGTTATTGGTTCAAGTGGACGTATAAATGTGGTAAAGCAGAGGAATAACCTGGCCAGTTATACCGGGATATGAGCAAAGTCTTGTGTGACACTTGTCAGTCTTGGTGAGGGAAGGTTTCCTGATGTAAGAGGTAAGACTGTGGCTCAGATTCCTCGCAGCTTTGTTTCTGTCTCCAGGGAAATTGCTTTTTATGCCACTGCAAACCTTAAAAGTTCTGTGTAAAGGCTAAAGACCAGGGACAGGGGAAGATTTCCGCTCCCTTTTGGATGAGTTTTTGTGCTCTGAGGAGTGGAAGAATTGCTTGTAGCTGCTTCTTACCAGAGGAAAGTCATGGCAAAAATGGGAAAAGCTGGACTCCAAACTGACAGTGCAAGAGGTTGATTTTGGCAGGTCTGGCTGATCGCAGGAAGATTCTGGCTCAGAGGGCCCAGCGCACACTGACATCAGCCAGTTTTTTATATGGACATTCATGGAATGAGAATTAATTGATGTGTGGTCAATATTTGCCCTGGAAATCGTTGTTAAATCACTTTGTCCCATCACCTCTTTCCTAAAGAAGGTGACCAGAATCAAATGAGAGAGCAGGAGGTGTCTGGTCCCATGATGCCTGTTGATCCTTCTCTCGCTGTAGCTTCCCGGGTGGTTCCTGCCCTCACTTTTCCCACAGTACAGCAGGTACATCACCAGTATGCTGCCTGCTGCTAAGTACTTTGCTGCATAGAGTATAAAAGTCCAATCTGTCTTCCACTGATGTTCACAGGTCTTGCTATTGACGACACTGTGAGCTGGAGCATATCCTAGCTTATAGGAACCAAATGAACTTTACAAACCCAAAAAGGCTAAAGTAATGTAAAATCATCTTTGGACCTGCTCAATAGCCTTATATTCTCAGTGAAACTTTTTTAAGGACTGCAAAGCAGAGGTTTGGGAAAGAAATTATTCATTCTGCAGACACTGCCTGACTTTAGCAGTAAGATTTATACTTTCAGTTTGTGGACAAATCTTCATCCCTTGTTTACTAAGGAATAGCAAAAGTGGAACACAAAAGGATGAAGGCAGATGAGGGTCTAAATTTTAGGTATATATGTCTGCCCTACTCTACATTTATGTTTTTAATATCTACAGAAGTATTGTTTCCTTTCAGATTTATTTTTAACCTGAAAAGCAAAGTAAACACAAAAATATAACACCCTTGGATCTTCTATGCTGAAAGACAAGGAATGGTTAAGTACCAGTTTTGTGTCCTTCTGTCTCTTCTACTTAATTTCAGGGTGAGAAGGAGGTCAAAATGCAGAATAACTGGCATTTGGCTGGGGTAAGGAGGGACATATCGCCTGTCTTCTGCAGCCTGCAAGCAGTTGTCCATGGCTGTCCATCCCTCGGGGTACCTGCAGGTATGTTTGACATGGTATACAGATGCCAGAGCCTAGCCACTGGTTCAGTCTGCCTTAACACTTGTATAAGGTTTATGTGAGGGGTAATGTTTAACGGTTAGGGAAGTGACCATAAAGTCATCCCAAAATATATGGCCTTATGGTTGGGTGATGAGAGGACTGCAATAGCAAAATTCCCCTAGGTTTCAATTTTATCCTGTCTCTGTTACTGTTTTCACTCAAATCAAATTTCCCTATTACTATAATCCAGCTTATTTTGTGAGTGAAACTAATTGGGACAGAATAGACTTAAATATTACAAATGGCTAAAAAGGAATTGGGGGAAATAGGCATAGTTTTTCAGGGAAATTAAGTGAATACAACATGTATTAGCCTTCCTAACAGGCCAGTTAAGGCACATGCTTAAATCCTGACTCAGTTTTACTCAGTCCCAAAGGCAATCTTCATGAACAAGAAGTGGAAGCAAAAGGAGAAGAGTCAAGACCTCGCTATTTTTTCCTTAGTCATCTGAAGGACCAGTTGCCCCATCCTAGTCCCTTTAGACCTAAAGGGAGTTTTACCATTGACGTTAATGGGAACAGGATCTGGCCCAGTAACCGGCTATTTTGGAGCTGCTTCTGTTGCCCTTGCTGCATTGTTGCCGAGAGTACAGAACATCCTCGCCTTCTGTTTTTCACTCCTTAATATTTCCTTAGAATACTTAGGCGGAGAGTGACTGTAAATGCTTAACCTTTGTTAATGGCAGACATTCAACAGAGTTTGGCTGCCTCCTATTTTCTTGTGGACACTGATTTAAGAGTCCATCCAAAACATTTGTTCAGAAGGATATGACTAACATGAGAATCTGTCACTGGGTAAACACTGACCAAAACTATTTGGCAGTGTTTTGGATCTCCTGGCTAATAATTAGGTATTTACACTTGCTTTAACAACACCAGTTGTGATGATCTAATGTTGTTCAGTATTTATATGGATAGCTCATCAGATTTTTTTCATTTTACAATGATTCAGCATAATCACATGAGAGAGAAAGAACATTTAAAGGAAAGTACTTATTTCTGTAACTAATGTAAAATTTCAGTCAGGACCACATTAGGAATGACATGCTGAGCTCACACAAGAAGAACAACGCCTGCATTTACTGGAAACATTGCAGTAAGGGTGAGTGAAGTCATTGAAAACGAATTGCTGTTCCCTTCCTAAATAGGCTTGGGCTGGAATACAGTCCTCTGGGTTGTGACCAGATTTAGCTTTTGCAGCCAGTTTGTTCCACAGAAACAGAGTAAATTCTCTTGGGAAACAAATCTGCAAATATGTGCATGAGAATTTTTTGTGGAGGGGAGTGAGACATAGATCTAACACAGTCAAAAATAAATTAAAAACCATAAACAATTTGCTGTTGTTTGGGTGGGTTCAGAAGCGCACGTTCATTTATTGACACTTTTATGACTGCAGAAGGTACAATGTTATACTGATCCAACTGTGTCAAAAGTTATGTGAACAACATGTATATCAGTCCCTAATTCAAATACACGTTATTCACTATCATAAAAACTACAAAGACTGTGAAGCCTTAATGATACTGATCCCAGTACACACTGATAAGCTTGAAGGGCATATGATTTGTATTAAATTGCGTACCTTCTACTGACATTGTTTTCAGAGCATCATAAAGGAGTGGGAAAATATTGTGCAATAGCCAGTATGAACCAATTTGCTTTTAATTCTCCTACTACTGAAGAGCTTGTGAAAATGTTTGAGGGCAGGACCTTTTCCTGCCCGCTCGAGGAGGCAAGAACAACATTACACTGTTTGACTGTTCAAGCAGCAGAAAAATTCCCGTTTACACACACACAAACCTCAGATCACCCAACAGATCCTAGGAGATGAAGAAAGTCAAATAATGTGCTCTCAGAACCACATAAGTGATAGACTTCACAAGTTTTCCAAATCTAACAATGAAAGAGGTAATTCCGTGCACAAAATGGCCACTATGGATAGTACTACTGCTGCTCCATACCTTCAGTTCTTCACATTTTTTATCCTTTATTTGGTACTTCGATAAGCTGAGGAACACATTTTTGTGCAATATGCTTTCAGCTTAGCCAGGTTAGATCTCACCCTGGTACTTCCACTTCCTGTGCAGTACATTTCTTCTTCTAAATCTTTCATTTCATGCTGATGAGCACTTTAGCTAGAAAGTTGCAAGATACTATGATAGAATCATAGAAATTAGGAGTCATCAAATCCATCCCTCTGCTTTAGGGGAGGAGAAAGCAAAGAGATGATGGGACAAGACAGGAAGATAGCCATACTATGCTATACACATGTCTATCTGTACCAGCCAAGTAACTGCAGCTAGGAGTGACATATTTTTTTGACAATTCACTCTGCGAAGTTGAAATCTGTTCTAAGGATTTCTTTTCCGTAATTTTTTTTTTTCTCTACTCTGTGATCCTTGACTCTTTCATGGATCACCAAGGGCATAGCTATGGCTTCTGGGCTCTTGCCACTTACAATATGTGGAACCTTAAACATTTAAGAAATAATAACAGGTCTCTCTCCTGGAAGCTTTTCAATATTTCTACAATTAAGAGGGGTGGAATTTGATTTCTGTGGCAAAATTTGGTAGGGGCAAAGTGAGGATCTGAAGAAAGGAGACTCTCATACTAGCGTGAGATTTTTTTTCTCCCTGAATTTTCTCTCTCTCTGTCTTTCTTGGTGGAGCTGGTCAAATCATCTAGTAAGAATGAATCTTCTTTGCCAATTTCACCTTTTCATTATTTCTCCACTTACTGCTGACAATAAAAGGCTGCTTCAAAAAGGAGAATGTTCTCAAGATCTTGATCTGCAGTGCTGTGGAGATGTGATTAGCTTGCCAGAGGTACAGAGAGCTCCAAACTCATTCAAAGCAAGAGCCTTGGGACTAGCTGGTAGATCTTGGATATTTTCCGGGACAGGAATGAAACAGAAGCATCTGAATATTCTGCATTCATGCTGCAGTGGCAGTGGGCTGTCATTCCCAAAGGCTGGGCATGCCTTTCATCCTGACTCCCAAAGAGGTCATTTTATCTGTTCCTCCTCATTCACTCTTCCAGCGCTGAGCCACGAGTATTATTCCCCTCCCATCCAAAGGCTCAATTGCTCCCTGGCAATGTAGACTAACAAGCCCAGCACTTGAACCAGGTTAGTTAACCTGGTTAGAGCAAGTTGGGGACTGGTCACGTGGACATCTCCACCAATAGATCACATAGGGTAGTAATTTCCAGTTCAGATGCAGTGATGAACATCTGTGGGGAGTAAACTTGTCAACTGGAGCAGCTGGAGCTGGAAAAGGATGTGTGACTACATCCTGAGACAGCCAGGCTAAGTAACAGAAGCAATTGAGCTGTGTTTATACAATTTCCAGGCACTTAAATGAAAAGATTACCCTAAAATCTGCCTTAGTCACCACTGAAATACTAGAGCATCCTGCCATCTGTTCCTCTATTAGAAAACTAACATGTCTAATTAACATATCATTTTTTTTTCTGGTCTCAGATATTGACAAGAAGAGGGAAAGAAGTCTGAGAAGCTGACTGCAGAGAGGAGATCTAAATACACTCATACAAATACAAAATGACTACTCGTTAAAATATAAGGCTTAAAATTTTGCAATACCTTATTACAATGCCAAGGAGAAAAGCTCTAATAAATCCTAACTGGCAAAAATACAAAAATAAATCCAGATAAATCTTCTTTCAAAAAAAACCCGAGAAACAAAAACCCCAAAGGACACCATGAATTGAAAAGCTACTTCTGTAAAGAGTGAATGATCTTTATTATATTCTGTAATGAATTTATCTCAAGCTTCTGATGAAAGTATCTTGAACAAGAATAACATTTGATAAACTATTATCTCACTTAAATTCTTAATATTTGTGGGATTTTTTCATAATTCATGCAATGTGTGATTTTCAAGAAAGGCAATAGGTTACTATGTGTCCAGTTCTGTACTGAAGCCTTAACTCCCAAATATTTCTTTAACTCCCTCAGCCACTGTATGTGGAGTATACTGTTATAAGCCAGCTCATAATACCAGCTTCCCATTAAAGAGGCTTGTTTTCAGCATCTAATAATTTTTCTGATCTTTAACAATTTGGCATTTAATATTTCCTGTTACGTGCCTACTTCAAACATATTTTTTCCAAAGAAATACCAGAGAGAGGTGGTTTGGTTTGGTTTTGTCCAAGTTCAAAACCAAACCAAAACAAACCAAAACAAAAGAAATAAAGAAGGTGGAGAAGTTGTTTCTTGAAACTTCTAATGCTTCATGATTTGGAGTAGGATTTTGAATTTTAGAAGCACTTAGGCTTTGTTTCATGGTCAGTCTTTGACTGTGCCCACAAAAACAGCCTACATTTGTCCTTCAATTAATTTGTTTACGTGTCTTTGGTTGGGACATCTTAGATTTTTCTTTGCAAATCCTCTGAGACTTTTGTTTTTACTAACGATGCTGTCCCACAGGCTGTCTTGAGGAGATGCTTCCAGTGAAAATTTTGGTACTTTGATCCTCCACTGCGGAGGGGTGAGTGGGTCTAACGGGGTGAGGAACTGAGACTAAACATGCATGAGAAAAGATCTGAGAGTAGAATACAGAAAGGTTTCCTCTTCAGAAAAGTGTATTTGATGGATTAGGTTCCCTGCCAGATCCCAAAGTGGAACCCAGATTCCCTGAGTCTGCTGTCAGCAAATCTCTGCAAAACCCTCTGAAAAAATGTACACTTCTCCTTCAGTGATATTCACGGAGAGGATGACAACTTGATACTACTATCAGTTTCTCCTCTAAGCCTAGTGGCAAAGATATATCTCAGGTTTCCAACCCCACAATGATTTGCGTGGGTGTCAGCATTGTTCTATGAGACAGAAAGTCTATACTTTTTCCCCATCTGATGATTTAAAAAGTTGGAAAATTACATTCTTAGGAAATATGTGAAAAGAATATAGATGTAATTTCAAGGCAAGTATTAAAACCTCAGATTTAAGGTTGTCTTGGGAATCTTAACTCAATGCTATTATGCATATTGATACAATAATTAAAGAAGTCTTTATACCCCATTTCTTTTCATGCCAAAAATTGTGTCTCATTCATTAAGTAAAATGCATGTGCTCAGGACTATGTAGCAAAAGAAGGATCCCTAAAAGAAATACAGACCACAGGAATGGGACATGGAAAACAGAAGAGATGTACAGAATATTAACCACCTGTTAGTTGAAGATGCTTCAAGTAACAGAGATACGAACATAGAAGGAAAATACACTTTCTGTGCTAAAGACACATATCACTGTGCACAGACATACGCATATCTATTTCCTCCTCTTGATTCTCTTTACATGGGAGGTGATTATACAGCAGATGTAATTGCTGTTTCCTGGTGACTCAGGCATTAGCTGTCCTGTGCCATGCTTGCAGCAGCCCCTTCAATTCAGCATTCGCTTTCTGTTTCAGAAGGCTCTTCAGATGAAGATTTACATTGAAAAATGTAATGAAACAAATAGGGACAGTTTCCTTTAGCATTATTTGTGTAAAATATTGCCATAGGGACAGAAGGATTACCTTGATCATGAAATAATGTCTGAGATGGATTATATCACAGATAGAGTTCTCTCCCTTTGGCAATGTTTTACTGACACTCCCTTGAAAACCAGTCAGAATTTACGTCCTCTATCTGCATGCATATACACATTTTATATTCAATTTTTAAGACTGGCTTTAACCCAAAATCTAATTTTTAAACCTGTAAAATTATGGATACAATTTTGCATCTGACTTTGTTGGTGTAATTTAGTTCCCTGGAACAGGTAGAAATAGACTGTGCCCTAAATTACTGAGCTGTAAGGTACAGTAGGTGAAATAATTCCTCACTGATGTCATGGAAAGTATCCCATATATTTTAGAAAACAGAACTTCCTCCCTGTATTCTTTAGTACCAAGGAGAAAGGCAAATGTGATGCTTGGTAATAAAACCCCAGCCATGCTACAGTCTCTTTGTCCCAGTCCTACAATGCCATGAAACTGGTACCTCTTGCCTCTTAAGATTCCCACAATAAATTAAATCTTTTCAAGGCATAAAGCAAAGATTTTCAAGAACCACACTGTGCTTTGCATTCCCCTAATGGAAGGGAAATACCAGGGGCAAAAGAAACATAATTGGAGCACTTTGCTGTCTTGGCTGTTCTTGAGCACTACAGCAGCCCTGTATGTGTGTTGATAACTGGGCAGAGCATTCCTGAGGCTGTTCTAATTTATGCAAGGTACTGGACTGACATCTGGCTGCCTCCAGACTCCAGGGGAAGATACAAGTGGCTTAAAGCCAGTTTTGCCTGTTCTAGTGATGAGAGCAGCTCAGCCAAATCAGAAAATCTGGCACTCAAATATACAAATTATAATAATAATATTTTGGGGCAGAGGAATAAATAGATGCCAGCCTTAGCGAATGTGGCCCAATGGTGTTGCATAAATAAAACACCATCTGCTGGAGACTTTGCAAGTCTTTAAGACTTGCACTTTTCAGTTTGCAGATTTTTATTAAAATAGATAGATCATCAGGGTAAGGTTTAGGGACAGATAACTCAACTGTGGACTTCTATTTTGATTTCTTTCCAAAGCATGGCACTTCCAAATGCTAACAGTAAGGTTTCTGTCTTCCTTCACAAATGTGCTTAACGTTACTGCTTGGATTATAAAACAGGGATGAAAGAGACTGGTTGGATACTCTTGTACTCCTTCCTCCACCTTTCTGTGTGCTGATGTTTCAGGATATACTGTCTTTCCAGAAAACTGCAACAAGAAACATTACGGTTAGAATCTGCTTATTTTTGATGGTCATTAAATGCACAGAAGGTACGTTGTGTGGTATTCCTTCCATCTCAAACCTTCTCATTTTTGGCCATTGACACATGCCACTAACAGAACTTACACATATTTTGTGGTTTTGCTCTGTGAAAAGGAAGTATTAAGGTCTGAGTCACTGTAATAAATTTATTTGGTTTTGATAGAGATTGACTGCCTGAATTCTACCATTTTTATCAGCTATAAATTGCTTTACAAGCTGTGGGACGAAGGACCTTTTATGCTCTATTTTGACTTAAAATAGATAAATCATTTGCAATGACTCCTTCAAGAGATGCCAGTTCTTTCTGTTGTGTAAATTTGTCGCAAAAGCATTTTCTAATGAATTGCATCATTCTTAATCTGTGGATTGCTCACAGGTAATGCACTGTAAATGTCTGAAATTTCAGGTGGGCTGGCTACCAACCTACACGTGTGGTGTTTTTCCTGATCCCTGTAGGATGGTTAGATGAGGTTATCATAAAACAATGTATATTTTAAAAGCAATAATATTGTCAGTGTCAGAGTTTCTTGGAGTAACATCTAGAGACAAGCACTAAGATCCTGATCATCCTGTTAACAAACCACTCATATGAGTTGAGACAACATGATAACCGTTCGTGGTGTCAGCTCCAGCTTCATCCACCCTTTCTGGGGAAAGGGAGGACCACATTGGGCTTCTACCCTTTGGGAAACTAAGCAGTCAATAAGAAAGCCACGTGAGCCCCATTTTTCTGATGAAGACCTGAACTCCACATTGACTGAGTGGTCAAGACTATAACAAGATCATAATAAGGCCTGGACTTAATCCCAAATCCTAATCCAGCGTTGGGAAACTACTTTTGATCTCATGCAACTTAAAACAAAAGGTGATTGGAAATATCCTTTCAAATAACATTCATGAAACTGAGCTAGCTTTTGCTGCCATTCAATTTTTTGTTTCCTCAATTTTCTATTTTCTCCTTTCTGTAGTCTCTGTCGTAGTGTTTTCCTATCCTGTGGTGAAAAAAATAGAGCAGTTAGCAGAAGTATCAATATTGGACTTAACCTCTTTTCTGTGTTAAAATGGCATTGTCTTAACCTTTCTAAAAGAGGATGACCTCCCCCAGAATGTCCGTGACTGGCATTTAGTTAGATATTTTTCTCAGTGGCCCTCTGTGGACCTTCCAAGCATACTGGCCATGTCTCTTAGCAGTGAACTAGAACAAGGCTTTCAGATACAAGCAAAGAGGGAAGTTCTGTTATTTCATTTTCTTATTTTTTTTCTAAAACTGAAAGGAAAACAAAGATATTTCCTGAAATTAAATTCTGAAAAAAAATCCCTGTTCTAACCCATCCACTACTAGTTACCAGGTACCAACCTGAAAAATACCATCAGTGAGTACAACAGCTAACTACAGATGAGCAGGTTTCCTCGCTTTGTAAGATGCACAGTTAAGTCTCTTAAAGTAGATGAAATATTTGAATCTGATCTTTCACATCTCTGTTGCGTTATGAGTAGGTTTAATCTCAGCCTTCTAACTCCTGGGTCAGTACAGTTCACTTTTCTGTCTCTGGTGCAAGACTCTCCCAGATAGGCTTGTCCTTGGGGTGTGCTGTCTTGGCCATTTGTGGAGATGATAAAACATGATTTTGAGAACTCTGGTGTGCCCTTCCTCAGCTTTGAGTGGCACTAATAGTTACTCATCCTGGCCTGCTTCCATGAAACCTGCACTGTCAGGTCTGTGTTTAGGCTTTCCATATGATAGTAGAAAAGGAACCCCTCTTATCTGCTCTGGAGGCATAAAAACATAATTATTCTTAGAACAAATACTTTTCTTTTTCCTGAGTCTGTCCAGATAGGCTTGTACTGAGTAGTTTACTACAGTTTTTCACATGGATGCCAATCCCAGAAATACAAGGGAGGAATAGAAAAGTGACTGTGTAGCCACCTATTTGCATCAATCTCTCCCCATGGGAAAAGAGGACTTTTCCTACCTAGCATCTCAATCAGTGATTAGGAAGATGACTGGCAATGTGCCTGCCATTGTCAAAGGGTTGACCTGACTATTATATTCCTCCTTCACATCATGCAGCACTGCTAAATATATCTGGTTTTAGAGCTCATTAGATTTGCCAAATGTCTACATTTTTCCCTGACTCCTAGCTCTCAACGTGCCTTTGTCCAGCTGACTCATTGATTCATGACGTCTTTTCAGCTGCATCACTGGTAACATTGATGTTTTTCATTATTTATTGACCATCAGGGTTTTGTCTTTCTTAAATTTTGCTCCCTTTCTCCCCCTACAGCATTTTCCAAAAGAAAAATTCCAGTTTTACCCAAAAACAAAATTACAAAGAGCCAAGTTAAATAACTCAGCAAATAACACAGCTTCTGGCTGTGCAAACTTTGAGAAGCAGGATGTTTTACAGACCCACACAATGGCAGTGCCCTAAAGAAAAGCTAAGTGAGTTCCTTTGTGAGCTGGTGGGATGTCTTTACTTCAGAATACGAAAAACAGCTGTGAGGCTTTCCAAAGTCACTGTCAGAGCTATATTTTCACTGAGGTGAAAGAGAGAGAAAAAGTGTAAAAGAGAAAACATGCAAAGAAGCTGCTCGAAGAACAGGTGTTTCATGACAGGTCAGAGCACCGTAACCTGACCGAAAAATAGCTGTGACAAGGCATAACGTCGGCATGGAAAGTGTTCAATATTTTCCCAATCACAACAGTTGTTCTGCTTAACTGATGCTGGCAAACAACCCTGCTGCAACCTTTTAGGTACAGAGGATCAATGAGCTATTAATGGTGCCAATGGTACACTGTGATACACAAAATATTTATTATATTGGCAGGGTGACTGTAACTCCTGCTTCCCTTAGTGCTGGAATCAGGAGTTCTCCATTGTGCTTATCTCTGTAAAGCAGAATAAAACCTTGGATCAAATCTAGATGCTAGAGTTTTAGGTCATTGTGAACTGAAAGAACCAAGGGCACACTCCGTGTTAAAAGAAGCATATTGATTGTGTCTCTGAATATTTTTTGTCCAGCATGATGCACATGCTAAGCAAATCAGGAATGACTAATGGGGTTACATGTGATCATCACGACTATCAAATATCAGCTCAGAGTTACCCTTTCTGCACTAATCAGATTTCACAGTATTAGGACTAGAATTTGTTTTAATGTTGTCTTTGTCCCTTGCAGTGCATATTTGTGTTAGATGTGACAGTTGGAGCCATGAGGCTGAATCCTGTGCCCTACAGTGAGAATTTGGTAGTTTAGCCAGGTAGCTGTAAGCACCTGAGACCAGTTACTTAATGTCTATGATTCACTTTACACATCGAGAGAAATCGGATGGTAAATACTTGCTAACTTCTTACTGAGAAGATTGATCAGTTAGAAAGTAACTACATGCTCCAAGCAACATACAACCAAGGGAGGAAAGGACCCAACACCCAACCTATAAACCTCTTTGCAACTCTCTGGATTTTGGGTCAAACCAGGAATAGAGCAAAAATTAAAGCAATCAGGCATAGCATAATAATTACCATGTCGTAAGCACGAGCTATTAAGCATCTCAAGTCAGCAGCAGCCCAGCGTCTTCTTGGTGGTCTGTACTTCAGCGGAGGTTTTCCCTATCGCCATCCCAGCCAGCACATATAAGGAGGACATGATCAGGAAATAGGGGTCAGCTTAGGTGGCAAGAGTCGGTGCAAGTGTATGCCAGCTCTCTAGAGGCCATTGATGTATAATAGGTGTACATTTTCATCTCTGCCTCCTACTAATCCCAACTGCTTAATACTGAAAATTAGAGCTATAGGATGCAAAAGGACAGAGCTCAAATTCACTGCTGGCTTGACCACACAGATTTGAGCACTCCTTGGCCCTGGCAGTACTCCCCTCTCTGCCAAAAAGAGGAGGATACTGTGCTGCTGGAAACTTGGGTGAGCAATATTTAATCATATGGTCACAATTTGTCTAAAATCAGATGACTTCTTCGATGTCTGAAATGCTATTTTAGCTCTTTAAACTTCAGGTGAACTTCTAGCACAGACACTCCTATATCCCAGAAGGCTGATATAAGTGCATATATGCTTAAAGCCTGGGGAAATGGCATTTAGTTCACTGTGCCCTGAATCTATTGCATAAAGGATTAGGAATTTTATCCTCACAACTGCTGCTGCTCTTCACCCATATGCACACTTTTCAGAGGTTGGTGAGTGTATCTTGGTCTAACAAAGTTAATCTTTTTTGGAGGAAAAGACCCAAAGGTACAACACAGCATAGACCACAGATATATGGACTATGCCCTCTCTAATCCTCCCTCAGAGTGTTCTCAAGACCTTGTTCAATTAAAAAAACAAGAGCATCTTCAAAGGTGCCTAAATGACCCTGAGACCTAAATCAAATTATTTCCCAATGGTCATCTAGGCTCATGTCTTTCTGAGTGGAATTCCTAAAGAACCTATTGAGATTGATATTGCACATATGGATAACAAAAGAAATTTCCTGCCCTGAAGAGCTGTAGGCCCAAATGAAAAGGAAAACTTCATTTTCTAAATAGTGGACTGACACACAGAAATTTCAAGTCTTCCCCATACAGGAAATCTGGGACAGAGACAGGTGCTCACACAGACCTCCTGTCTAACACTGGCAATTGCTTTTGTGTATCATCTCTCTACAGCCAGTTTTCACTGGACTTAATTTTACTCCTTCGCCTTCTTTTGATTTGTTTCTGACAACAATCCATCTTGCTGCCTATTTCTCTAACAAGAACATAAGAGTGGCCATACTGTGACAAAGCTGAGGTCCAGCCAGTCCAAGTGGTAGCAGAGGGGCGGCTCTTTAATAGGATCAGATGTATTCTGCTCTTCTGTGAGATGTGCTGGATTTCAATGGGGAATAACAGTTCTGTGCACAAGACAGTAACCCTAAATTGCAGGAGTTGTTGTGGTAGTTGGAGGAAAGGTGCTGCCTGGATGTTCTGTGCTGGAATGGGTGTCAGGATAGTTGCAAAGGGCAGGGAAGTAGGGAAGGGTAGGAAGTGTCCCCCATATGTAATGTTGGACTGTAATAACAGTAAGAATGGTTATAAGGGTGAAGTTGACTACTAACCAAGAAAAAAAAAAAACAAAATTAAAAAGGTTGCATTTGCAAAAGGAGCTATTTTGGGAACTGTTTTGGCACATTTCCTAGTTTCTTCACCTGGCTGTATGGCAGTCAGTTTAATTAGTTTTTTCTATAACACTTCTGAAATGCTGCGGTTGTGATTTGTGCCTGGTAGGTCATTAATATACTTTCTGACAGTTTTAGTGCACAGCATTCTCAGAGCTGGCAAAAACATGCACTGGCACATCATTTGTAGTGATTGATGGTCATCGTCCATCTGACATAACAGGTGAGAAAAAGAGGAGGTGGACATAGGAAGGGCTACTGGAATCGTTGAGTGAAACACACCATCCATTACAAATATAGTGAGAAGATTATCCTTCAATAGTACATTAACCCTCAGCAAAGTCTCATTGTGGTAGATACTCTTTATACCACCACAGCACTTGGACAACACCCTCAGGGACATGGTGTGAATTTGGGGTTGTCCTGTGCAGGGACAGGAGTTGGACTCGGTGATCCTTGTGGGTCCCTTCCAACTCAGCACATTCTGTGATTCTGTGATTTTGTCTCAAAGAGCTTGGCTTAAATCACCAGAAGAATTTAACTGCCATTTCCCTCTTAAATCAATTTCCACAAAGCACATCAAGAAGTGTGATATGTACTAATAACTTTAAGGATTTATTAAAGAGCAAGGCAGGCAAGGGGCTGGGTAGGTAGCACTGAGAAGTGGAGTGATTTGTCCATTACAGAGATAACTAGAGCCAACAACTTTTCAAATCCTACTGCCAAATTATATATATATTTTTTTATTTTTTCCTTAGGAGGGAGGGAAATAGTCTTGTCTATACTGGACTCTCAGGCCTTCCCTGTGGTGAGTAAAATTTCCTTTTCCAGGTTCCCACATAGTCTTCGTGGCAGGACTTTGCACCAAGTCTTATGCTCGATGCACTACCTGTGACGTGAAAGCAACATAGTAAGAGGACACCCCCCAGTTCATGAGACTTATATCTTTCTTTCTAAGTGAAATGAGATACAAGTGGTGAAGTGTAGACCCTGACTTAAGGTGTCAATTACCATTTCCTACCCAGAGAAATTCATCCCTCTTCCCAGTCCATCCCTCTTTGTACCTGTGCAGCTCAGGCCTTTTCACTACCAGGGGTCTTAATGCAGGCTTTTATTGCCCACGACCCATTTGACTACTCCTTTGGTTGGTTTTAAGAGGTTGCCTTTGGTTTGCCTTTTTTTCAGCTGTTTTCTGAGAGGTCTTGTTTATCTACAGTCATTTACTGCAGGAGCAATGGGCCTTCCAAGTCCTGCTAATGGTCAGGCAAGAAGTTGCATTCCTAAATTATATAAGTTCAGTGAGAATGAAAAATAATTGAATTTATTCCCAGATACCACCGTATTTATCTTTCTGGCTGAGGCCTGCATTATCAGAACAGCATGGGAACAAATTCTCATTATGCTGACGGAAATCAGAATCTGTTTCCCATGTAAACCATGTGGTACAGCTCCTTGCTTTTCATGCCATATGTTTTCATGATCACAGTGATTTGCTTTGGTTTGCTTTCATTTACCTCCTAGAAATATGGGAGCCAGGGGAAATTGTAGGTGCTGTACTTGCTTCTGCTTTGTTGATCACTTTGTGTATTATTCAATTCCATGTATTTATTCCCAGGTGAGAAATATCATTAAGGTATTGTTAATGCTGACAATATATCACTCTTTAGAGCAAGATGAAAGATTTATTTTTTATTATTTAAAAAGCCAACCTTTTGGAATATTATAAGCTTGGGAGACTCTCAGTTACATGTTTAAGATCAAGTTTTTCAGTAGGCTATTATCGCTGTACACTTTTTGTCTCTGAAACAGTGACTCTGTTTAGCTTTCACACACAGTTTAAGCCCGGTCTGCTGAGGACATGGATTGCACCAGGATACCCAATCTATCAAACTGGTGATCTTACTGGGCTGGTGAAGAAGTAGAAAATCTGACTCTTTCCAGGGACCCAAGAATAAAACTTAGCTGGATGGACCAGAATTTCTTTCAGGTATAAACTGGTATATATTAGCTCTACAAAGAGAGCTCATTTGAGACTGATTAAAAAAATTGAGAGTGTCCCAATGGGACATCTTTCTTTAATGAACTGAGTCTGAACAACAAAAAGATCTCAAACCCATCTCAGCTCATTGCCTTAGTGTATGCGCACTGGGCATTTTGATATCATTACAACACCCTTGGAGATAGGAAAGGACTCATTGCTCTTTTTACAGGTGAGAAGTTGAGGCAGAAAAAGCAGCTGGGATCGTGTCCAAGGTCACCAACAGGAAGTCCTCAGCAGAACCTGGAGTGGAAGCCAAATCCTAGCACCACAGCAAGGATGCTGCCTTACCTGTCTAAGTGTTTGACCTTTGAAATACCCTTCAGATCTGGAGATGCTCATATTCAGCTATAAGTCTGAGCCCTAGGTTTTAAGCCAACCTGCAGCATGAACATTTCCTGGTATCTAGATTTTTACTAAATGTTGTCCATCTGTTGTCCAAATTCTGTCAGTTTTAGGAGAAACCTCTATGCCTAAACACTTCTCTCCTTGACTTTAAGTGAACATTTTGCCTGCTAGACATTGGTCTTTGATCTGGATTTCCTTGCCAGCCCTTCAAAACAGTTGCTGTCACCATAGCATCTTGTTTCCATATTGTGTCGAGAGCGACAGCAATTATTTCCCACTGGAACTGACTTCAATGTCACTACACTGATTAATCAGCAAAGGTTACTATAAGGGAAAGTATCGGTCTTCCTTTTCCATTGGAGCAGGAAAATGCCAGATCTTAGCAGCACAGTGCCTTGGGGACAGCTGCATTAGTTTTCCAATGAAAGGCTCTGCGCAATTCAAACTTCCCATCCCCCATGCCTCTCCTCCACTCCTTTCTTCCTAAAACACACATCAAGGTTTCGTATAAAGTTAATTCTATAACTCAGGGTTCTTTTTTCTTTTTTTTTTTTTTTTAATGCTACTGACCTCCCATTTCCTTGTCAGTCGGCACCAAGCAATTCCCCAGATGGAGAGAAAGATTTCCACTTTGAATATCCCTGAAACACATTTAGAGCCAAAGGCTTTATCATGGGAATAAAAGCACTGAGGTTCTCACAGCTGGGAAGATTTATACAGCTGAGCCTTACCAGCTTAAATGCCTACAGACAGAAACAGCTGAGCTATGTATTATTTCTTTTCCCCCAACTTGCAAGGGAGATGAAAAATGCAGAGGCAGCCTGCAGATAGATATGACTGACAAGGGAGGGGCAGAGCTGTCTGTGTGTAGCTGCTGCAATGGCGTTTTTATACGATAATTTCAGCTCCAGAGTTGAGGGGGCTGGGGCTGACATGATGACTATAGCCAAGAGGAACTGCCCTTTCAGCTAGAGCACCCCAGACAGTGCCAGGGAGTCTTAAGCATCGGTCGAGGAGGCATGGAGCTGACTGGGGCAGATGAGCCCCAGGGGAAAGGTGTTTGGTGGAAGATGCAATGAATGAGCTGAGTGCTCTGCACAGCAGAATTTTTCACAGTCTGTGTAAAAACAGAGGCTAAGCTGTCTCTGCTCCTCTCACCGTAACAGTGGTAGTATTTTATTCTTTAAAAAGTGATGGCAGATCTTTCAGAATTTAGTCTGCCTCCCAACAGGCATTCAATGCCATGCTTCTTTTGTCAACAAACAGGAAGGGAGATTCCCAGTGGCTCAGCTTGCCGTGCACCCACATGAAGACATGCTGACCTGACGGAAGCAACCTGTAGACTCCTCTGAGGAGTCTACTTTTGTGCTGGCCAAAGTTGATCAGAACAGCCCTGAGAGTTTATCAGCAGCCAAGATAATGTGAGCCGGTCTGTGCCTGTGAGCATCCCCTGCCTTTGACATGTGTCTGTTGTCCTACGTATGCACTGCCCCTGCTGTCGGTTGTCCTTCATGTCACCTAAACCCTGGAGACGTGGGCTCTACTCTGTGCTGTGCAGGGTCCACGAGGACTCTGATTATTCCACCATATCCAGGTGCCTTTGTGTGAGAGATGGGGAAGAGGTCTAAGAAAGGGCAAAGCTCAGTCTGTATGGGTTTGTGCGTCCACCCCACAGTGAAGAGAGACCTCCAAATTCCACATAACCATGCAATGCTCCTCATTGCTCCTGATTTTCCTACCCAGACAGCCTGTGGTCCAGCAGTGCATTCTTCTCCCCCTGTGCCCAGGCCTGCTTGGGCTCCAGCATCCCTTCAAGAACATGTTCGCTTTGAGCCTGGAGCCATCTGTGCCTTATAAAATAGAGACTAAATTACTTATGTTCTTAGGAATCCCAGTGAGCAGCTTTTGAAAGGGTTGGGGTGAGGATGGCCAGTATACTTGTAAATCATTGGAGGAGCAGAGCTGCATCTTGTAAATGCTGCCAGTAAAACCACATAGGAAGGGGAAAAAAATTCAACTAACCTGGATATTGATTAGAAATATCTTTCAGCAATAGGGAAGAAAACAGAATATCTTAAAATTAAGGGGTCTGGAAAACAAGTTAAAGATTGTATTGTCAGTAATAATGTATCTAGTGACTGAAGTGCTCAGAAATAATCAGTGTCTGTGCTTGTCCAGCCTGAGGGACCTGATAGGGGGTCTAATTTGCAATACCAGTGAAAAACCTGCCCTTTGAAAATCAGGTTACTTGGGGTACTCAAAGATCACTCATTCTGCAAAACTTATGTCACCATGCCTGCCTGTCAATATACAATTGTTGTCTCAGCCTTAGCTTTAATTTTTCTTGGGATATGAACTTTGAACATACGTGTAACAGCTGTTAGTCATGTTGCTTAACACAAAAGCCACCCCTCACGCTCAAGTTCATTTACCTAAATAACCCACTGCTCACAATGACTGTAAATAAGAAAAGTCTGGGGTCAACAGAACTAGACACTAGGATCAAAGGTTTTTCATCAATTCACATCTTGTGAATTTATATAGAGCATATAGATGTTTTATATTTTTCTTTTATCCTTTTGGTAGCTCTCTGCTTGAATTTTGACTGCCCTTGAGCACTGGAGGGATGCTTTACTGGGAGTTGCACTCAGCAGTTCCCAAATATTTACCATGAGTGAGAAAAGCTACGGTAGAATCAAGCACCATGCAGATATGATTTAAATCCATACCATTTGGCACATGAATTGTAACTGCCATTTTATTTCCCAGTTATTCAGTCATATGAGATCTTCCTATAACTTCCCAATTACTTGTAGATTTCATTAAGCTGGATAAGTTTGTACCATTTGCAGACTTTGCCACACAGCTCTTCACCCTCTTTTTCTACTGCCTTTTATACATTTTAATTGCCACTGTGAACTTCCTTCAGTTGTGTAGGTTTCACATTTATTACTAACTTTTCTTTTTCATCTTTTAAGTTGACTCAGATTGTGACGATGATTTCTTCCGCTGGCCTGTGACAATTTACATTTTAGGACTGTAATGAAGGGCCTTTGAAAGAAGCTAGAAAGCTGAAAAGCTTTTCTAAATTCAAACTTCTTTATTTTAACTAGAACATCCTTTTCCCTATGCTTGATGGCTCTGTCCTACCTACCTCTACTAATTCAGATTCTCTTGTAGTTTCTACTGATTTGCCTGTGAATCATAGCAAATTTATCCCTGAACCCTTTTTAAAGGTCAGTGTCACATTTTCCATCTTTCATAACTTTGACACCAAGGCTTATTTATGCAAAAGGAAACACATTACAGCTAGCAGCTCAGCAATTTAACATCTGAATTCCTGAGACATCCTGAATGAATGAATACGGTCCAGACCCAGTTTGGTTCTTTCTATTTTATTCACTTGCCCTAAAAGTTCTTCCAGTGCAGCCTCAATATGAGACAGTCCCTTGGCTTCGCATTCCAAAAAATAGCTCAAATATGAGACAACCTTTTCTACAGAAAACAACAGCACAGAGAATTACCTGCAAGGGACATATCTTCAAGTACTCCTTCTATTACTTAATGGAAACATTGAGAGGTTTTGGAGAACAATATAGACTAAGGTTAGTAAGAGCCACAGAGTAATCTAGACTCATTTTTTGTTGTCACTTGTGTGTGGCTATAAGAGTGTTGCTCATTCCTTCTTGCCCTCAGTCATGATGTCTGACCATTGTTTTAATCCACAAACCCTTCCTAGGTCCCTCCAGGCTCCAGCAACCTCCATCTCCACCACAAGGTCAAGCTCTGTCCTCGACCTTTGCTATAGTCACCAGGAGACTGATTTCTGCACCACGGAAGCACAACTGGAGTGCAGATGACAGCTAGTTGCAATCCCAGTGGTAGAAATCATCGCTCTCCAAATTGTTACAAACAGAAAAATAAGAGAAGCTGTTTTCTCCTTCAAATGTTTCCATATGCTCCACTGAAATCAAGGAACATCTGATGGGGACCATAAGAAAGGCAGTTTAGGGGTGGGGAAGAGGTACAGCCCTGTCTCACTGGAGCAACATATGCAGGGGAAAAGTGATGACTCAATTCAAGGTTTGGGAATGGAAAGAGCCAATGGTATAGAGAAAAGAGGGAGGGAAGGGAAAGGGACAGCCTTATAATCCCTCCTTTGGGTGAAAATTCATAAAACTCAACCCTGCTTTATGCTATTCCGCATTTCTTTAGCTCCTGTAAGTGACTGAACCTCCCAGTGCAACATGTCCTCACTCCCACAGTCATTTCCCTCCGTCTTCAGAAATTCCAGCCCCAGAACGGCAAGATTTATTCCCTTCAAGAATACCTTCATGCAGGTGCCAGGTGTATTTCTGTATACAGTTTGGAGACTTTTGCTGCCTTGCAAACTCTAACTGCATATCCTTGGCTAGTCAAGCTTTACTGATTTGCACCAGCCCAGAGTCCAGACCGCAGATTCAAAAATGCTCCATGCTAATCCTGTGTGACCTTCAGCATTCCCTCTGGCTTCGTGGCTGCCTTTCCCTGCCTCTGCAGCCACTGAACACAGGAGGCAGTAAAATGGTAAAACTAAAACAGGAAGAGGTATCACTGGAAAGCCTAAGCGTGTAAAAAAAAAAAACGAACCCAATCTTGCTGTCTCAGCTACAGACCTTAAAGGGTAATGACACTTTCAGTGATCATAAAACATGTGATTTCTCTTAAGCATTTGGGAAGTTGTAAGGAGGACTGAATTAAGTTCTGAAGCATTTGAAATTATAAAGCATCTTAGCCTATATTAACGGGATTTAGGAAATGTAGCTTTGTTCATGAGTAAGGAACAATACTTGTCATGATATGGTGTTCACAAATGATGAGATGCAAGGAAAAGTTTTTAGGTTCTGAGTCTTTGGCCCCTGAATGGGCTTAACTCAAATGATCACTAGAAATTGGGCCTAAAAAATTTAGAAAAAAAAATTAAATTAGATACTGTCAGGGCTTTAAGTCAATTTCCACGATGTCCTTCCACAAGGAAAACAAATATCCTTACTACTTAATGGGTCATTATCTCAACTATCAACAGCAGATAGCCTCTCAAGAAGCACCACCCCCACCCCCCCAAAAGCCAAAAAAACAAGCAAACAAAAAAACCTAACCAAAAAACCAACTGCGCTGCAGGTTAATTTCCCCTTCTAGTTTTTCTGGGCAGAGCATACCCAGCCTTTCTGGGCTGCACTGGCTCAGTGTCTCTAGCAGTAAGATCAACTGCATGATAAAAGCTGCTTAGAAATGAGAATTTCTATGGGAAAAATACATAACTCTCGAACACTCTGGCACTTTGTGTCTATAGATGAAGTGGTAACTTCATATACACACTGCATCATTGTTTCTGTGTATGAATGCTGCCTCATTTTTAATTTAATTGCAGAATTAGGGGTTCTCACTTGGGCTTTCTACCTGCTTCCCATTTCACAATGAAAACATGCTCTCCTGAGTTAAATGATGTTTTATCTTATACTTTTGTTTAGGGAGTTGGGGGTGGCTGGGTGGAAAAAGGAAGTGGTGACTTCAGGTTACCTGTCATTTCAAGAGAGTAACTCTCCCACTTTTTAGTAAGTATAGGGGTACTACCATTGGAATTGTTTATGGTCTTCCAGTGGTTTCCCAAACTTTCAGCAGGGTGAGAAGCCAAACTTTTTCTTTGCTAGCAAAGAGCCCACTGCAGTACAAAGGACCAGCAAGGTGAGGATGGAGGTCAGCACTGGTGGATGCCCTGAAGTTTGGGAGAGCACGGCAGTGTGACCTCTCAGCTCCAAAGCTGGTTGTACTGGCTGTGCTATAAAGATATATTCTGTATATATAAGGACTACGGGCAGGCCTCTGGGTCACCCAGAGAACAGCTGAGATTTATCAGATGGGTACTGCCTGTGCTGATGATGTTAGTGTGAGAACCTCAGACACCACTCTAGCATTAAGAAGCTGATGAGAGGCACTCTGTTGGAGTCCAGAGCTAAACATTTCAGCAACAGTAGGATTAGTGATAAGACAGGGAGTGGGAAAACATGCAGAAATCTTTTCTCAGACAAAGAATATAGGAAATATATGCTTGTGTACTTCTTTGGTATTGCTTTGTTGGCAGAGGCACATTTTGATTTTATGTAGTGCTGCAAAGGGATTCCCTCTGTATCCCTCACAGGTCTGAAGCTTAATACTAAAGCATCTTGACTCCAGGACATAAGACAAAGAATGTAATTGTTTATTCTTTGATGTTCTAAGGCATCTTATTCTTCAGGGATCTCGACATGCTGTACACACAGTAATTAAAGTACATAGTACTCCTAAATCAGCTGCTATTATTCCCAGTTGATTGATGGAGAAGCTGAGATGAAGAGAGATTATATGGTACATTTTCTAATGTGGGAGTATGTGAAATTAGACCCACAAAAGTCATGGTTCAGCAATTAAATGGAAGCAAGATGATATTTTTCATCTATACTGAAAAACCTCTATGTTCCACTGAAACATAAAAAAAATTGTTCTTTGAGATCTTGGTGTCACAATATTGAGAAAACTACAATGATTTTTTGGATGAAGGAAAGCTCATCTGGATGCCCATCTTCAACAGATGCCTTTGTGGCATCAAGTTCATATCTAAATCCGAATATCCCCATGATTTATGGCTATTTGGATTTATTGTTTTGGTTGAAGCTACTAAAAAGAAAGGCTACACTTAAAGCAATGTAGGGAAAGCTGAACCTGTGAAGCCAGCAGGTTGTATGAGGCAAAGCATGAACCCAAAAGAGCTACTACAAGAAGAATCAGAAATTCCACTAGTGAGCACAGTAAACTGAGTCACATATCTTTGTATTTTATAATGGAAGAAATTAACTGGATAGTTCCTGGTCTCACTCCATCTGTAATACCTAAGAAATAATTTTAAAAGCTTCAGTGAAGATTTCTGACCAGTTTTTGTTGATTTACTTTTCCAGATACTGAATTTATTTTAAAAGAGTAAGACACAACTTTCTCAAAGGCAGATTTAATCCTGTTCTTTGAAGAAAGGCTTTAGGAGCTCCACCTTCCTCATTATCAGAAGCATCTTCAGATGTAGCTTCCTCCTCTTTCTCTGGTTCCCTGCTCAAGACAAAGAGATAGCTGGCTGTTGGATCACAGTAGTACTCAGGCCACCAAAAAACAAGAGGTTTGATATAAACCAAATTTGAGCTAATTGCTACTTTGTCTTTTACTTTCTCTTCAGGCTTCAGCATTGCTGCTTTGGGGCAGGTGGGCTGCAGCATCCCAGACCAGGGCGCTTCAGAGTGTTCTTGAGCCCTGACTCATGCTGGGGTTTTCCAAGGGAATCGGATCAGCTCCAGCTCCGAGACCAAAGTCTCACAAGTTTTGCACACTTAGTTGTGGAAGATTCGATGGCCCTGACTACCGCAGCAGGCTCTACGGAGCATGCAAGTGAACCACTGAAGCCAGTGGATCTGTACATAAACCTAGGGGATTTGTGCTGGCTCAGAGGCAGCAGAACAGGACCTCTTGCCGGCTGCTTTCTGATTGTAAAGGCATTGTTCCCACTGGGTAATTTATAATAAGCTGGGACAGAGAAACATTTAGGATCTGAAGAGAAACCTGAGTCATATTTACAACTGCTATTGCAGTCAGCTGAACAAATAAAAAATATCCGTTTAAGCTTAATAAACAGGATGTAACTTGTTAAACCTTAAAAAAATACCTAACCAAGCCAGTCCTTTGCTGTTATTGCACTGAATTCTATTTCTGGCTTAGCTACTGTCTTGCTCTGTGACCTTGGCATGCAGTTTCCCTCCTGTGTCTCTCTGTTCTGCCTCCCACCACTTTTTTGTCTTGACTATTTATGTTTTCTTTTGCTCTCAGTATTCAAGTTTATTTGTTCTGTCAATTGAATCCATTCTATTATTCAGGGAAGACTGTTCTCTAAAGCATTTTGTCATCCAAAATATTCCCTAGAATATCAAAATTGAGAGTAATGGAAAGTAAATAAACATTCACAAAACATTACTTCCACATGGAGCTAGAAACTTATTATACCTGGCTGTGTGACAAGTCTGTCAGTCAGTAACACTTATTTCTCCTTGCAGTTGACTGTGCCACAGTGTTGCTCTGAGTCTGTTTTTCTGAATCCTAAACTGATGTATATCCTCTGCAGTGTCTGGTAGTGACCTTGAGGTTTCACTCTTAAAATGACCAGGAAGTCCTCAGACGAAACCGATCTGCATCCTGTGTGCAGCAGTTTGAGGGATCTGTTTTCATAAAGGCAGAAATCACAGCACAGGACAGAGGAGCATCTAAATGAGCTGTTTCTATAGGACACACTTGAGACACAAGTCTGAAACATTACCTCTGCAGCTCAGACTTTCCACGTCCGATATTTTGTGATTCACAGTCCAAAGCTGTTTCATAAACATGTATTCCAAAGTTATCAGGCTGAGTACCAAGGAAATGATTCACTTTCCCCTTTTGAAAAGCAGCTGCTATGTGTTGGGGGGGAATAGCTGCCTTTTACATTGTTCAGTGTTCAGACACAGGGAGATTCATGTCTCTTTCAGCCTGACATTTTTGGGGTCAGGTCCTAAGCACCAGGATATTCCTACTCACCATCCGTGCAGCAGTACCACTGTGCAGAAAAAAAGGACATGATTCAAAGGGCCAGAGGCAAAGTGGGAAGAGATGACTGCCTTTCTTGTTGGGCAAAAATGGTGGATTCTGGTCTCTGTTGCCAAAACAACTGAAATGCTCTGTATGAAGAGACGTTAGACGTGATTCATAAACAATGCTGAATTATCTCTCTTTCCTTAAAGGGTTTTTAACTGCTAAAGCATAAAAGGTACTTTCTACTATTATTTCTGGGTTTTTGTTTTTAAATAAGTGGTTCTAAAATCAAAGTTATATTTTGGGCTAAACACCAGGATCTCAATATGTCTGAGCAGCCCTGCCTCACCAGGGCCCCCTTTAACATTCAATTCCTGAATCCAAGCAAAGCTTAGACTTGCAATAGAGCACTCACCCAGAGCAAGATGGTAGCATCTGTGGGTCTCTTAAGTGTTATACGGACAAAAGCATATGTTTCCATGACATCTTGGGCAAATAAGTGTTCAGGCAGGATTTTATGGTGTCAGCACCATATTTCTATCTATAATTTACTTTTGGTTTCTTATTATGTCAGGGTCTGATAATCTGCTACATTCAAGCTGTTGTTTTTGCAGTGGCCATCACAGATCAGGATGGTGGGCTCTGTCAAGACACAGCACTGACTGAAGCAGCCACACAAGGTGAAAGGCTGTAAGGAAACTGGACCAGCAATTCTCATTCCCACATGAGATCTTCAGGATTTTAGATGTCTAAGGCTGAATATAGTGGGTACAAAAGGACCCAGCTCTGTGCACTGATATCAGACCAGGCTTTTTTAAAGCTAATCTAGATGCAGACCATATCAAGTAGTGTCGTTGTAATTCTGTTTAGAATGAGGTGAATAAATTAGCTCAAGCTCATATCTGAATTAAGGCTGGTTCTTCTTTTAATTAAAATAAAAAAGTGTGAAATGTAGAGGATTTCACTGTTAGAAATTTGTAATATTGGGATAGGCAAGGGTGGCCACTGGTGGATGCAGAGGACTCATCAGCTTGGGAGGGATGTTGGGAAAAACATACTGAGAGCAAGGGATTCTTGTGCAGTGGTCCTGCAGTCATATTGCCCAACACTCTCTCTGCTCTCACAAAATCTTCTGACTCCTTTCCATTGATCTGAGCTGGGTTTCTGTTAGGCCAACAGAGCAAAAATGCAAGGACTTTTATTTCAGGGAAGTATCCTTGCGACTGTTGTTCCAGAGGTTTTCAAGTTGCTGCGCATTGTACTACTAGGATATGGGGAATATTTCTAAGCATCTGCCCCTACCTAATTAGTTATTTAAATCCACTATAGGGTTGTCCACACCATTATTGGAAGGTCTGCAAATCAATCACTCCTTTCCCTGTCGGTTACCATAAAGGGACAGCAGAAATCTGTCCATCTAGTGTAAGCTATTACTCTATTTTATTAGCTTATCTCATTAAATATTTTCACATGCAAAAGACTGAAGTCTGTAATATTTAATAGAATGGAGCAGCCCTTTACAGGAATGATTTAGAGTCTTACACGTAGGACACCTCTAGCTTTCAACTCAATGACATGATCTACATTAATCCAACATGACACAGTGGTAGATCTTCACAGTTACAACATTAAAATTAAGGACTAAATCCCCTGAAGTGAAACTGGAGAAAAGGGGAAAATCAATACCAAAAGTTGTATCCACTTGATTGAAATTACAGCAGCTGTGGATGCATCTCTGTATCACTTTCCTGTACATTGTAACCTGCATTCCTGAAAATCCTTGCAAATGCACTGGTTAGGCTGGTGAGATGGATGTGGTTGTTAGCGCTGTTAGTTCATGCCATATGGATCACAACTGGAGGTTCTGCAATTTGTTAATGACCTGTCCTAGCAACAGTCTGCCTGAAAAGATGAAGAAATGGAATCTCCCTGTATTTGCTGTGCTAAGCTTTGTGTTGGCAAACACTTGTCACCAGCTTTGAAAAGACACGATTTATTTCTATGTTAATTACTTTGGGGAAAATATTTGTTGATACAAGAGCTGTGTAAATAGTCAAGTGTTGAGAGCTTTTGCCGTTTAAAAATAAATGGGTGCTAGCCAATAAGAATCAACAAAAGTCTATGATACGAAGGGTCTCTCCCCTCTTACGGCTCCGTCTAGTCCTACTGAGATCTTCATTGATTTCTGTGAGTTGTGAGTCAGTCTTTAACAGTTCCTCATGCAAACATTAAGAAAACTTCAAGCACTCCCTTCCCTGAATTGGTGCACTGATTCGAGACACTGCACTACATTTGAACTCAGACGATGGAGGTCACCTCTGGGTGACAACAGGGAGCAGAGGGTGTGTGTCACTGGAAGCAATGTCAGTGATAAAATGCATCCCATCCCTCCTCAGACCCAGGGCCTCCTCTGGACATACAGGGTGGCTGTTTTGAAGGTATCATGCCTTCTGTGAAACAGAAGACCAAGGCCTTCACAGCTGTGATCATTTAAAGTACCTCAACTCCATTTGCAAGAAAATTCTGGCATTTCTGCTGTCTGGGAAAGTTGCTGGGCAACGCGTGGAATTTGCTGCTCTGAAGTGTCTTTATCAGTCACTGATGGAAACGTTTCCCTTCAGACCAGCCACGTCACACACTCACAGCAGAAACCTGGGTAATAACACATCAGAATCTCCACAGCCAAATTTCTAGGTTGTAAAGTACTTCACAGTGAAAATTGTTCTGTCAATGTATTGAATTTTCACTGTGTTGCTATCTGCAATACTGCTTACCCTGAGGGCAAACAACAAAAGAAACAATTCTCTTCGATCTACTTGGTAGATACAAACCTCGCATTGTTTACCAAGCAGTTTACAAACTCCTGGTTTTGAGCGTGAGCCGTATCACAGGGCTTTGATGATCCAAAGTGAGATGTATTTTTTCTGCATAGATGGCTGAGAAGCTGCTGAGTGCCACACCCTTTCCATGCGTGGGCAGAAAATTTCTTATCTTGCAACTCATGTTGTTATCCAGTTCTTCAAAACTATGAAACTATTGAGACCTGAGAACCCCAGAGATTTCCAGCCACCAAAATTGCATATTTTGCTAGGTGTTGTATTCACACTAGGGATTAGAGTAAAATGTAGGAAAGATAAGAAACAGCAATACAATCTTTAGTAGCTATCTCCTTAAAGTCTGACATTGCAATGTGAGTATTTTCTATGAACTTAAATGGCAGTGAGAAACTCACTCCACAGGCAGCCTGTAGCACAGGGATAGCACAATATATCTGTGCATGTGATGAAATGGAGTTGTCTAGGCACTATTAATTCTGATAAGTGTTTGAAGTATCAGTTACATTCATTATATCTTCTGGAGAAAATATAAGGGGGGGAGGGGCATGGAGGAATGAAGGATGAACTTTCATGGCCCTGGTACACACTTGTCTACCAGTTCTCAGTAAATGCAATACAAAAGTTGCTGTTATGTTAAGTACCCCTTTCAGGTCAGAGTCATGGTGGTTTAGATGCTCTAGAAGGGACTTTTTTGCTCCACTGAGCTCAATTTAGGGACAGAAAAGTAGGCAGCTCAGGGCTGATATGTTTGGCTTCATTCCCTGATGTAGAACACTAAAATCTCAGTGGCTTGCATTTTTATGGCAGCAATTGCTGCACAACTGTTAAATAATTTTAAACCAAATACACTAGTAAAACAAAACAATAAACATTGTCATTCAGAGACTGCTCCTTCCTGGCCTCAGTGAATGATCCTATGAATGTAAAGGTTGCCATGGATTGTCTTTTAGATTATTACCATGCTCTTGTTCAAGATCTTGCAGTGCCTGACTTAGGGAGGGGGTGGGAATAAAGTTTGATCCCCAGTTCATAGTGAAAAAATAGAAAACTAAATTTATGAAACGCTAACTGAGAGAGAAAAGGTGACTGGATTTGGAAACATAATCAGCCTGCAGATCAGCACCACTGCCAAGAAGAATAAGCTACTGAGTTCTGGAAGTGGCAAGCAGAGGACTCTGCCTTGGTAAGCGTGTTTTAGGCCTTGATCATTATCTGTGCAGTTTCAACAGGGGTCAATCCCATGTTCATCAACAAAACTATCCTATGACCTGCACACTATTCTGAGAAGTCTCAGAAAAGCAAAGTCTTCAGGAAACCACACAGGTTAAAGAGATGAGCCGCTAAAAAGTCTATATTCTTGGCGCCACCCAAAGAAAGAGCCATTTCTGATGATGTTCACAGCTTACCCCACATCCTGTTTTAAGACAGAGCACCTGCGCAAACTACATGCTTTTATTTTTAACCAGCTAGCTCTCATTAACCTATTACTGCCATCATTTCTTCCACCCCAATGAAACCTGCAGTACCTCAGGGGTAGCCTAAAAAAGCATCCAGCAGCGATCAAAGCCCTAGGTGACTGTTTATGTATCAGGTGCTTCAAATCTGTAGGGTCTCTGGGTATAGTACTGTCCTCGGTGTGCACGTACAGCTGTTGCATGATATGGTCCTGATTTTAGGAGTAGCACTTTCCACATCCACTGTTCAGCAGTGGACCATACAAGATATCACATCTCAGCACAGGGACTTGTTTTTCCATTCTGGGAAGGTAGAGCGAAATAAAGCCCTCGTAGCTCTGCGCATAACTTTATAATGCGCCACCTTACTTCTAGCAGCTGCCACTAGTGGAAAGTTGAGGAGACACCGTAGAAGATGAAAACAACACTGCTGTAGTTTCCATTGCTTGCCATTGTCCCACAGAAAGCAATGATTTTTTTGACTGGTCACAAAACTCTCCAGGGTCCCACATATAAGCAGTCCCCAGAAGTCTCCCTTGGATAGTTTAGTTTAATTCAAAATTCTGGCAGATTGAAGGGCCAGGTTCTACAGGATCACACATGCCAAAATCATTTGCCAAAATTAGGCTTTATCAATTTCACGTGGGTAATTTCTCACCATTTCATTACATGAGCAAGCAACCCCTTCTTCCTCCAGTCTGTCCCCCCTGTTCTCGGATTGAGATTGATGGAACAAAGCTTCACGACAGCACTACGTGATGACATTTTCTCTCTTTCTTTAACTTGATGGTACTCAGTTTCTAAAAATCCTTGGGAAGAAAAAACTGGGTAAAAGACATAGTACTTCAGCCTTCCCTTCAGCATTCCAGACAGTCTCTGGTGAATCATCACCATCATGGACTCCGTCAAGACTTGTGTATCTTCTGACCTGACCTTCTCCTGTGGCAGATTCAAGGCAAAACAGTGGCCATCTATGAGGTGAGAGGTATTTGAAGAAAGGTCAGCATAGCAGCTGTGGGTATGCTGGTGCTCCCTGTGCAGCGGTGCATGGGCTAGATAAAAAAGCTCTGGGGATGAGGACAGAGGATTCTGCAGCCATATATTTTCTTATCCTCTGCAATAATACACCTTCCTGGCTTGTTTTACAAGGCTTTTTGTTGCTCAGAATTCCCAGAGAGAGCTTCTGCTTCATGTTTGTCCACATTTGATGTTTAAAGAGTAAAGGGAAGGGAGTACACGTGGACATGTATACAGAAACACCTTTTTTACAGTGGTTGTTTCATAAGGAAGATGGCCTTGGTCATCATATTAACCAGTCTGACCAGCACTGATGTGAGACTGCTGGTCAATTATGAAAATGCAACAGGGTGGAATGGAGAAGCAAAGGGATGTGAGAAACTGAACTTCAATTACGGTAAAGCTGAGGTTTTTCAGCTGATCGCGATGTTAAACTTAAGTTACTTCCTCACTCAAAATGAGGACACACCCAGTGGTGAGAACAAAACAAACTTGTTTTGATTATTGCTCTCTTCCTTTCACTTTTCAGACTCTCCAGCCTGCCTCCATTGTCCCAGTTAGGGTTGTTGTGTCCTTGCCTGAGAGAGACAGGACTTATTTTTGGCAGTTGTTTCTACTAACTGGCTGGCTTCATAAGGAGCAAAGATACTATCACTGAACTGCAATAAGATCTCCGCATTAGTTCCATCACGTTATAAGGTGGCAGTGGACAGGACTCTTCTTAGTTTTCTTTTTTTAGTTGGCTGAGTTATTACCTTATTTTAAGCTTGCTTAGTGAAAGGCACAGGAACAAACACTAGTCGATGCCCTACAATGACCTTTCTAGTTGCTATTGTATAACCATGTCCTGAAAATATTTCTCTGGTAAATGTCCTTTTCTCTCCTCAGATCAGAACTGATTTCCTTGGGTAATTTAGAAGTGGATTGTGCCCAGCCTCACACAGGTTGGAGAAGATATTTTTCAAGGAGCCTTTCCTCATTTGTGCGCTTGGACACAGGCTGGAGTAATCCCACACCTGAGGACAGATAATAAAAATTTACCTAGAGGACCTGGTTTCTCAACTCATGTCTTAGATACCTGTGAAGATGTCAGTTGAATCTGCATTGCTTGAGCCATGGTGCATACGTAGTGCCCTGCAGTCATTGCATTGCACACATAGGAGAAACAGCCTCATTGCATATGCTGAAATCATTGGACTGTTTTAAAAAAGTCCAATGAGACCGTAGAGCAGGGATGCACAAGTGAAGATCTCCCACTGTGTCTGAGCCTTACAGATATTTCTGTGGACTATTTTTAAAGATTTTGGAATGTTTAGGAGATTTATTGCATCTGATTGGCCTGTATGTTATCAAGGAATAACACTTTGTCCAACTCTTACTTCCAGGATTGACTTAATTGATAAGCATTCTGTATGTGGATCCTGTGGATAGATGTTACCCACTCTGACTTTCAGGAGTTGGCAGAGCTTGAGAGACATTTACTTTTGTCTTCTAGGATATGGAAGGCTGATATTTTGCTTTACTTTTAGTTTGTGTTTTGGCATAGAAGAAAAATGAAGAGGCGGGTTGGTTTCTTTAAACAAAGTATATCACATGCGGTAGACCTAACTGGGATTTTCCCACTGTGTGGACTGGGAGTGTAGGATTTAGGCTGGGCCTGTAATTTGTACATACATTCTTTTTCCTTTGAGTTTTCTGTCACCCCTTCCCCCTTGCTCTCTTAACACAATGATTTTTAGAGAGTTTTCATTGCAGGCGCAGAATTAAAGCCAGTATGAACTAAACTGTACACAGTTCATTGTGGCACATTGAAGAATCATTCCCTGATAGAAAACAGATGGGTTTTTTTTCCCCAACAGTACAAAATTCCCACTTTTCTCCCTGTGGGACACAAGCTACTGACTTTTAATATCATTACTCATCTGTCTAATATAACCAGTTTAAGAATGAGATGCTTATAGGATTGCACCCTTAATTAAATACTTACAGCTCTCTCAAGTTCTGTTTTCTCTTGTGAACCTTGCACAGATGCAAGACCTGAAGGCCTGCATTGGTGCGGGTATACTTGACACTTGGGTGGTTTTTACTGGCACTTACGCTTGGCAAAGTCCTGAGGGATCTCTCATGCCTTGTTCTTGGATTCAACACCTGTGGATCCTGAGTTTAAATCAAATTGAAAATTGTATAGGCCAGATTCCCAGCTGTTGAATATTGATATCTCTTTATTGACTCCTGCAGAGAAGTGCTGATTTCCATCAGCTGAGGATATGTAGATGGCTGTGTAGGTTTGAGGGTGACCATCTGTTTAGCAGCCAGCAGGGGCAGTTCTCATCATTGATCCCAGCCTACAATATTTTAATTCTGACCCATCCATCAGTGTCCCCAGGGTGGTAAGTCTGACAGAGGATAGATTCAGTGGCTACAGACTGTTTGTTTTAATAAAATTTTTGTTTTCTTTGCTTGGCTCTTATTGAGACAATTAGAGTTTAAATTACCTCTCATCTTCCAGGTCAGCCATAAGTGATAAAAGGGTTCCAGTAAAGCAACAGGGAGAAGATTACATGCTGGGTTTTTTCTTTAGGCTTGCATGGGGGAGAAACGTAAGGTTTTAATTTCCAGACCTGCTTACAGGATGCTTATAATTTTTACAACCCACAAGTTTTGACTATCCTTCTAGTTTCCCCTTCTACCCAGAAAAAAGATGAACATAAAAGCAAAGCTGAAGAATGTAATCAAAATAGGATTTATGTCCTGACATGTCTTTAAACGTCCTTGTAGTACTTAAATAAAGTTGAAATTATCTTTGTTATTTCTGCCAAGCTGTATCATTTCTTTGGCATATCCTGTCCTATGAAATGGGAAGTGGTTTTGCAGACTTCTTTATATAGGGCCTCTGTTTAAAATAGTTTGGGGTATTTTTTTTTCTTCTTTAACTGTGATAAGAGAATCTAAACTCTGTTTACATTCTTCAGCCCTCTGCCTTTTTATCTTCAAGTGAAGCTCTGTTTTTCTTTGAAAGGTAAAAATGTCATGCTTAGATGAGAATAGCATTATGCTAAGACATCTGATCAGACAATATTTTACTGACAGTAAATCAAGGGAAAGTATGAACTCTGCACTTGGCAAAAAAAGATTCATAGCTCACATGCTGAAGTTGAAGAAAAACTTACCACAGCAAAGTAGGATCAACTAAAACAGAAACAAGGATTTTGGCAGAAAATCAGGATGCTGTGCAATAAGCAGTACGTTCCTATCCCTCAGGACCAGATGCAAAGAAAAGGATAGGAGAACAGGAGAGGAGTGGGGAAGGGGGAGAAATACTTTTCGTGAAGGAGAGGTGGAACATGGTATTTCCTTATGTACAGCATAAAGAATTTTCTATTAGCCCAGCCTGATTATTTCAGATTTGGGAAAATGAACAAGGATAGAATAATTACAAGGGGAGATTCTCACCTGGATTTGCTCCTTTAGGAAGCAAAGTTGCCAATTGATTGCAACATCCACATGGAGAATATGCTCACTGAAGGAGAGCTCTGAAATTATATAAAACCAACAGAGATCACTCTGACACCGACAACAAATTTGTTGCCTACCTAACCTGCTTCCAGCCACCAGCAGGAATAACTTCCTTACAGCAAGCAGATTATAGCAGCTGCCAAAGCTGCATCTGGAGCCTTGGATTCTAGAAGCAAAGACCCGATTCTCTTCCCAGCTCTCTTGCATTAAATGTATCCCAGGGATGAGCTTGGTCTGAAGTCCTCATGAGGCAGAGCACACAGTGGCTTATCCTCCTGTGAGAATGGGAGTAATTCAGGCAAGGAAAACCTCTACTTATCTGACTAAGAAATACACAGGGTGAAACAAGAGAACTTCATTTTTGTCACCCAGTTACATCCAGATATGTCTGAGATGAGGGGAAAGAAATAAAAAGGTAACTACGGAGAAAAATTTGCAGGGAGAGAGATTAATGGAGATAATGAAGAGGATGGACTGTGGAGAAGTATGAAGAGGTGTTTTGGCCATGGATCAGAGACAGCACCATAAGTACACATATGTGGTAATTAATTTGAAAGGAGATTATCAAACTTCCACACAAGGAGCCCTGCAGAAAGAATTGGCAAGTAAAGAATATGAGGGAAATAAGAACGTCAGATTATTCAAGGGAGGGAAGCTGAAAGACCTAAGCCCACTCAGCAATGTGAATTGGAGATGTAGGAAAACAGGAAGTGGCTCAAAAAAAAAAAAGAAAAAAGAAGAGAAACGCTAAATACCAAGGTGCATGAGCAACCAATTGTGGTTCCATTCAGGCACATTATTTCTCGACACATTCTTCCTTGCTGACAGCTGTCCAGTATTACAGAGGATTTTAGACCACCAGGATGAGGGAAACATATGGGAGATGACACAAAGCTAGTGTAGACGACACCTGAGTCAAGTTGGCTGAATCACTTTTACTGTTTCACAAAGCACAAACTAAACATGTAGGTCAGGTAATCAAGTCAGTGACACAAATATTTGTCAAATCCAGCATGGCATCACAATCTTCAAGCTTGTATGTCACAGATTCAAGATAATTCAGATACTAGGATGGATCAGAAGTCCCCAAGGAGTGAACAATAGAATGGAAAAGTGTGTAGAAGAAAGAGTGGAAAGTATTTCACATTACTTTTACGATTAATTCTTCCATGTTATTTGGGCATAATGGAGAAAGGAAAACTGTAGTAGGTTCACAGTGAGGAAAAAGTAAGGTTTTACTAACTTTCTCTTTATTATTTCAGAACAACAATGGCTGTTAGGAAAGCCAAAGATTCCCTGAAGAACAAGAAAGAAGATAAAGGCAATTTCTATAGTCCCTCCTCTTTATCTTCCTTTTTGTCATTCCTTTTGGACCCAGCTGAAGGGGTTTCATATCTGGAAACATGAAGGAGACCCAAGAATTCTCTGGTGCTGAGACAGTCTTTACATTCTACTAAGCACTTTTGCTGCACAGCAGCATCATATTTGTCTAAGTCCAACAGTTTTATCAGCCATCCACACTTGATCTGGTGTCATGGAGTAAGTCAAGAGGAAAGCTACAAAGATGATCAGGGGACTGGAGCATCTCCCTTATGATGAAAGGCTGAGAGACCTGGGTTTGTTCAATTTGGACAAGAGAAGACTGAGGGGGGATCTCATCAATTCCTAGAAATATCTAAAGAGTAGGTGTCAGGATGATGGGACTGGACTCTTTTCAGTGGTGCCCAGTGGCAGGCCAAGGGGCGATGGGCACAAGTTGGAACACAGGAAGTTCCACCTCAATATGAGGAAAAACTCCTTTCCTGTGCAGGTGCCAGAGCAGTGGCACAGGCTGCCCAGGGAGGCTGTGGAGTCCCTTCCCTGGAGACATTCACACCCCGCCTAGATGCGTTCCTGTGCCCCTGCTCTGGGTGTGCCTGCTTATGCAGGGGGGTTGGACAAGATGATCTCCAGATGTCCCTTCCAACCCCTACCACTCCATGATTCTATGACTCTGTGAAAAATGCAGGTACTATGGTATAACTTGGATCCTGTGCAGCTTGAACTAACAGCTCCAGTTTGCATTCTCTGTGTCTCTCTTAGCTCCATTAAAGGGATGCAGAATACCAAAAATTTCATCTGTGTTTACCGGCAGAGATAAGGTTCCAGTTATTTATATGTCCTTTCTGCTCCAATGGGTTTTTGAGAGAGGGTACCAACTTGCTTAATAGCCTTCCCAGTTCAATCCAGAACCAACACACTGTGAGTTTTGCAGTGCAGAGGGCCCAGAGAAGCTTACGAGTACATAAAAAGCAGGATATTTATTAGCTTCTCAGAAACGAACATAGAATCATAGAATCATTAAGGTTGGAAAAGACCTCTAAGATCATCAAGTCCAACCATCAACGCAACACCCCCATGCCTGCTAAACTGTGTCCTGAAGTGCCATGCCTACGCATTTTTTGAAATACCTCCAGGGATGGTGACTCCACCACCTCTCTGGGCAGCCTGTTCCAGTGCCTGACCGCTCTTTCAGTAAAGAATTTTTTCCTAATATCCAATTTAAACATCACCTGATGCAGCTTAAGGCCGTTTCCTCTTGTCCTATTGCTTTTTACTTGGGAGAAGAGACCAACGCTCACCTCGCTACAACCTCCTTTCAGGTAGCTGTAGAGAGCAATAAGGTCTCCCCTCAGCCTCCTATTCTGCAGACTAAATAACCCTATTTCCCTCAACCTTTTCCCATAAGATCCGATCTCCAGACCCTTCACCAGCTTTTTTACCCTTCTTTGGACATGCTTCAGCACCTCAATGTCCCTCTTGTAGTGAGGGGCACAAAACTGAACACAGTATTCAAGGTGTGGCCTTACCAGGGCCGAGTACAGGGACACAATCACCTCCCTGCTCCTGCTGGCCACACTATTCCTGATACGAGCCAGGATGCTGTTGGCCTTCTTGGCCACCTGGGCACACTGCTGGCTCGTGTTCAGCTGCCTGTCAACCAACATGCCCTGGTCCTTCTCCGCCAGGCAGCTTTCCAGCCACTCTTCCCGAAGCCTGTAGCATTGCATGGGGTTTTTGTGATGGTGGATGGTTTTTTTTTTCTAAACAGATGAATAAGAAAAAAGAGGCAGGTTTTTCCATTTAGAGAGAAAACTCCAGATTGTGACTCTTTATAGGAGCTGGTGACTTGAGATGGATCTGGTGGGAGGAAGTCACAGATGTGAAGTAATGTTGATTGGTCCCCTACTGCAGGCAGTTTCAGTTTGGAGTTGAAATCCAACCTTAACCTCGTTTTGAGGCAGCAAAATGCAGGAGAGAAACTATTTTACCATTCCCATATAGCCTAGGAGATGGGTCTGCTGAAATGCTAACTAGAAACTGCAAGTTCCAACCCCAGGTACTTCACTGATTCTATGACATTTTTTGAAACAAGGTTTTATTTTATTTTCCTCCATGCTAGAATCAAGTTCAATCACAAATAATCTAAACTAGGAGTTAAATCATTTAATCTCATTGGCCCCATGTCCCTGGCCACACCTCTCATTACTTTGCTGCCAGGCATGTCTTAATTGCCAGCTTAAGTGGGTTTGTACCCTGTCTTAATGTGTGGTTCTGTTATATCGCGTCTTCACTAGCAAAATACAAAAATCCCAATAGAAATGAAACCATAAAATATTTTACTTAGAATGGGGTAGGAACTGGTGCATGCTTGTCAAAGTTTGAGATCTGACAGTACTAAGGTGTTTGCTGAGGAACTCCAACAAAAGTGTAGGTTGTCTCAGATCATAGGAGAAAATAGCCTTAGCCCTGTGGGCAATGCATCAGTTTTCAACAGAAACACAGCAGTGCGAGTACCACGATGAGGTTTGTCCTGACCTCAGGAATTTGAGACCTAGAGAAGATCAGGGATCAGACTATTCCATTAGGGAATATACTAATTCCAGATTTAATATGGACTCTTATACTTGGGGTTTCACCCCTTCTTCTCACCCATCCCCCAAAATCCTCAGCCAGGCATAGCAAGATGTGCAACTCAAAGGCTGGATTTAGTTCTCACTTAGCCTGGGAACCTGTTTTCTTTGTATGAGGACACCAGCTACATCAGTTAAGCTCTGAGCATGCCCTAGAACTATTCCACATCTCCTGGTGTGTCTGGGAGGAGACATATATTTATCTCACAGTTTGAGCAGCATCACAAAAAATCCTAGTGGTCCACATGGGAGCACCGTGCTGGCAGGCACAGTGCTGCTGTTCCTGGCCTGGCTGTCCAGATCTGAGGGGGTGGGCAGGATAACTGCTGCATGCCAGTAGTGCAAATAACCCTGGAAGCAGTGGCCATACTTTAAGATTAGGAAAGTTTTTGTTTTCCATCTACAGCCTTGTCTTCCAATATAAATAATATCACAGTCTTGCAGTCTATAGGCAGGGTTGAACAGAACAACCTCCTTCACTACTATCAATCAGGCAAGTTCATCAAACACTGACTTTTAAATATATTTTTTGAGGAGGAGACAAATAACAGCCTGCTTCACACATGACTCTGCTCACCTTTGCCTCTCTCAGTCCTTTGCTTCATATGTTTTACTCTGTTTCCTTTCCCCCTTTTCCATGTATTTTACCTTTGCTTCTCTGTAGTAAGGAGGAAATCTCTTACCCTTGCAGAAGCTGCAACTAAGCCCTTCCTATAAGAAAACTGTGAATTAGCTAACAGCCACAGTGAACTGATGCACTCAACCATGTGGATTAGATAGCGGCTGAGGACCAGAGAAATGGATCTCTCTTGTGCCTACATCAGTGCTGGAGCAGAGGAAGGGTCAGGCCCCAAACTGAGACACAACATTTCAAAATTTTCTTCACAAGCTGCGAGACAAGGTAGCAGCACAACTGCTGAAGCAGGAGACAGACTTCACCTAGCCCAGTGTCATGACTCTCACATTGGCTAGTGGAGGACATTATAGGAAAGGACATAAGGAATATGGTTTCTATGCAAGGTGACCCTTCCCTGGCATCTCCCTTTCCAGCAGTCAGCAGCTCATGAGTTTTCTCCCAGTAATCACATTTAATGACCAGCAGTGTGCCTCTCCTTCATACATCTGCCAAACCCCTTTTCAACCCATTCAGAATGTTGTGCTCCACATCCACAACTGCGTTATGTGTTGTGCAAAAAAATATTTCCTTTAGCTTGTTAAATTTGCTGCCTGATCATTTTACGAGGTGCCTGCTAGGTATGAAAAAGTATTCTTCCTGTTAGAAAAAAACCAAAATATCAGTGCTCTATTTCAGCTAGATAAGCAGCGACAATAAAGGCTGGCTTGGTTTCAGAGGTGTGTATTACTTGGTAATTCACTGATGTGAATGCCAAAGGCCTAGCTTGACTTTAAAATGTTAGCCTTTTACTTCGTATACTCTCTTACCTTTCTGAGACAGATTGGTTGTTTCCTTGTAATAACTGTAATCTCTGAAAGTAGCTGCCAGGCCACAGACACTGAAAAATACAAAACCTTTTGAATTGTATGTGATGGTCTTTTTCTCTCTCTCTTTGATTTTCCCCCTACAGTTAAAAGTAGGTAGCACTGTAACTTTATGTGTTTCCCTTCTAGGCATTTTTATTTCATCTGTAACAGAAGGTTAGGCAAAACTTGATTTGTCTAGACTGCCACTGCTTCAAAGACTCAACGGCAACAGAACAGAAAACCTTATCTTGTTTGCCTTTGCTAGTAAAGGGTTTGTGTAGTCATGTTAGCTAGTGCTTTTATGCAAGTCGTGGGACCATTTACACAGCAATCAGAAAATGTGTCTCTTTCCAAACAGTTTCTCAATGTGATTACATATCCTAGCCATTATTTGGGTTCCTTTTAGGACTCTTTTAGCCTGGATCATATGCTGCATTTGGGTGGATTTCACTGGGGCTGCATGACTCCTGAGATTTCACAAATCTTTCAGGAATAAGTCCTACCTTCCCCAGACTCCACAGGGGCAGTGTGAAAGCATTCATGTTGATCAGTCTGCAAGGAATGGGAGAACAAACCTCCATTGATAAATGTGAAGGGTCTTTAGTAAGGTCTGTAGTGTTTATTAAGTTCCTTTGGACATCAGGCTTACAGTGAAATCCGCAAAATTCAGAGATGACACAGAGATGACACAGAGATCCACAAAATTCAGAAATGACATTGAATCAGTTTCGGCACCTCTTTCTTGTAGCATCCATCCTCTCCCTTTGTTTACTGGAATTTACTATGAGTCTTTCTTGCTTTAAGTAATCTAGTGCTTATAATCAGAGCAATAATCCCTTAACCTCTCCTGGCTTATATCCTGTTTTTCTTCCTGCTCCCCTTCCTGTGAAGTCCTCGACAGGTATACTCAAGCCTTATTGTACCCGCAGTACTAGTGTCAAGCTTATTACTCCCTTAGCACAATCTTGTCTTTGTATAAATAGATACTTCTTACCATCTGTTCATCAAATGACCATCACCAGAAGATGGAGTTTCACAGCCCAAACCAGGATGCCCATGTGATATTTGGTGCATTAGAGCTGTTGTCTGGAATACATCTTATTTGAAAGTAAGCAAAATAACTTACTACCCTTTGTCACTATACGGTAGCTTCATGTATACAATTGCTTTCATCTGTAAGGAAAAACAGGACATAAGAGTTTATTTTTGAGTCTGTGAATCAATGAAAACAATTTCATCAGTATTAGCAGGCTGTAGGTTTGGAAAGGAATTTAGAGAATACAAAAAGGGAATTGCCATCTGAGCAGTTTCTATTTCTACCAGCACTAAACATAACAATCACATTAACCATGAAATAAAACAAATCCCACTATTAACCTGGCTGTGAGATGATCTGATAGTCTGTGTTTTTTGAAGTGTGAAAGCAAAAAGCTTTCTTTGAACTAGAAATCAATGGAGATAACATTTCCCTTTTCCCCTGCTACAGCCTGGACCTCTGACCCCAGAGCCGGAGCCCGGGTCCTGGTAGTGGAAAGTCCTTGACTGGTGGCAGCGAAGAGAAAATCATCACCTGCTCAGTCACAAACAACACATAAGCCTACAACACTGTTTGTTAAATAAGATCAGCTAATAGTTGCACAGCGGAGCTTCAAAGCTTCACAGCATAGTTAATGGAGGCTTTGTAGGTGCCGTGTCCCCACTGAAGCCTTGGACTTCGGGTCTGATATTTAATGCAAGAAACCTAACCCTGTTTGGACTTACCCAGTTTTCAGAATAAAACCAAACAGAATTGCTAGAAAATGAGCACAAATTTTGACTGTTAGACCTGATCCCAACTTTGTTTACACCATTTAAAATTGTTTCACTAAATCAATACAGCAGATATCCTGGTTTGCAGGTGCAAGAGGAAACCTTGGATTGGAGTCTCAGTCCTGACTGAGTTTGACTTTTGGAGAAAATTATTCCTCTGAGTGGTGGAATTATACAGGTGACTCAGTCCTAATTGTGCTGTTGCCTCCAGAACCCCAAGTTGATCCCTAACCTGTCCACATGCTTGGCTGTATTGAAGGGAAGGTTTGTTTTAAAAAAGATTTCCTGTAGCTGTCCTTCTCATAGGAAGTGGCTCAGGAGGTTTTTAAAGAAGCAATCATTTGCAGTAACACCGCAAACTTTTTAGCCCACAAGTTGAAATATATAAGATCAAGGGGGAAATTTTTTGTACCTTAATGAAGCAGTTTTATATCAGAAGCTGTTTTCCAGAAGAAAAAGGACCATTAAAAGCTCAGTTCATGTTGTAAAACCTTCTCCTTTGCTAGCATTTTCTTACCATAGAGTATATACAACCTTTATTTTTTAACATATACGTATATATATGTATAACTTTATATATGGGCATCCAAACCTTTTAGTTTCCTTATATTTCTATGTTGCATTTTGGTAAGGGTAAGCTGAAGTATGTTCCTGTAGTTCCAGTATAATCAAACAGCACTCTGTCAGACATAACGTCGGCTTATGAATGCCCGCTCTCAGCTGTCTTCACTTTGTCACTCTTTTTGCCTAACATAGGGTCACACTGCCAGCAATGCAATGTACTGGGTACCATAAAGGGTGCATCCATCACACAGCAGTGCACTGCACATTCCCACATTGCCTCTGGATGGGATATCGGCAGGCAGCTGTGACAGCAAGAAGCTCCAGTCAAGTGAGGAGATGAGACCTAGTGAATCTTCCTTTGAGATTTTATAACTCCCCAGCTCTGTGATGAAGTGGGTTTGTGCTGAGTTACCAGACTGTGAATGATAGCAGCTGAGCTGTAGGCCCCATGTTCCCTTCCAGCTCTGTAGGCACCACGTTTCCTTTCAGCAGAGGGATGACAATGAGCAACTGAGCAGGGAGTAACACTTCAAGATGCTGCAGCTGATTGTTCGCTTGCAAGACTCAGGGATACCAGCTTGAGCCCTGACCAGCACTGCATCGTGTCTCTCACAACAAAACTAATGACATTTAGTAGAGAATGCTATTCACGTGTGTTCACATCAAGCCCACACTAATTTAAGCCTGTATCCTTTTACCCCTGCTAAAACCCAGAACAATTGCTTCTCTTCAGGGTACTGGAATTTCTTGTAGCAGAAGGGTATCTGATGGTGCCCTTCAGAAAGGCCCTTCAAATTGCTTCCTTTATCCTGAATCCTCCTGCAGTGCCAGAATTTTTTCAGCATAGTAAAAATATTTCATTCATTATCAGAAGCTTAGTCATCTGATTCGTGGTGCTGATGCTGCCTTTCTGAACAATGGCTGGCTGCCACTCTGTCTGCTTCTGTGGGAGAGCTGTGCTCTGTAATCTTTGTGTGTTTCTTTCTCTCTCTTTTTAATATCCTTGGCTTTATCATGGGAATTGATTTTTCTAAATGTCTACCTGGTATGTTTTCTCTTCGTTAGAAACAGAGACCAGGTGTTAATTTGTACCAATGTCACTGTCTTCACATGATGATGAGTTCAGAAATACATGGAAAATCAAAGCGTATTCCACCATGTCTAGATGAGCAAAACTGTGTGGGGAAAATCATCTATGGCTGGGCAAAGTAGCTGGAGGGCACACTACCCCTCCCTTACTGAGCCTTTATGTAGCTGCCTTTATCCTCACTTTAAATGATTGGCATGAGCGAAGGACCCCAGGGGAAAAGATGGAGAGAACAAGAAGAGCCCCACAAAGCTGCGTCGTGCATTAGCTGTGAATTAAACAAAGCCAAGGCAGTACAGTTCTGATCAACTTTACTCCATCCTCTCTGTCCCTTTGGGGAAACCTCAGATCACACGGCTACCAGGACCACAGCGAGAGGTAAGCTGAGCTGCCTTTCGTGTGGTGAGCAATATGGACACAGATGCAGAGTACTCTGATCAAAGTCTTCCACGATGGCAATATGAGGTGTGGAGGCTGCCTGGGTTTAAATCTATTTTATTGGGTCAGCAAGAAATTCCCAAATCCATCCACCCCAAATAATATCACACTCATTCCACTCTCATGTGCATAGGGAAAATTGGCCTCAGGAGATTTTGCGTTACTTTATTTCTCTCTGGATTCTCTTATGCTTGGAAGGAAAACCAGAAATATTATCATCATGATCATAGGAGAAATGCTGGATATGAAAGGACTTCATGAAGGCTTCTTGATCAGGGTATTAACAACAGCAGTGTTGTTATGTCATGTTATTCTGTCCTTTTTCGTACAAAGGACTTGCCCAAAGTCTCCTTGTGTCTCCTTGTCCATAGCAAGCAGGTAAGTATGAAGCCATTTGTTGAGACCAGAGCATCACAGATCGCATTTATTGTGCTGAGCATCTCACAGAGAATTTGTAGTTTCTTTTTTCCCTCTTTGAAGGTGAGCCTGAGAAATACTTGTGCACCTTGTGTACAGGACAGCATGGCACACAGATAACGTGGCAAGCTTTCAGCAAGTGATCATCAGAGCTATTAAATGCCAATCAGCTCAGCTGAAATTATACTAGGTCAGCTTAGTGGTCTGTTGACAATGTCTCTCAGTACTACCTGATACAGCTACAGATTATTCTTGGGCAAAATGCACTGTTATTGTTTTTTCCTGATTTTTTTTTTCCTGATAAAATTAATGAAGGCCAGAACTTTAAGAACTGGAACCCAAACTTGGTGTCTTCTGTCAGTAGTCCAGCTCCCCAGATTGGCCTGATTTTCAAAGATGTTGAAAGGTCAACAAATCCAGCTGAAGTTGATGAAGATTTTGAATATTTTGCTATAGATTTTCAGGGTTAAATGATTAACAGAGATATGCAAATCGCTGATGATCCAAGATAACTGCTTTTTGCTTACACTTTTGATAAGAGATGCCACTGTAGAAAGGAAATGAGTCACATGTTTCTAAAAGGCCAGGAGAGACCAATTTCTGAACAGTGTGAGTATGTTCCTGGCAAGACCATGACAGGAAAATTAAACAGAGTAAAAGATCACACATGCAGGCAGATGAACAGCAGTAGCAAAAGCCATCTCACAAAAATGGGTTTTCCCTCTGATGTGATGAGCTGCGTGGTTCTCACAAAAACCTTTACAGCAGAGTAGGTGGCTTCCTGAGGCTCACTTGCAGCAAAGAAAAGGGAATAATACTGTGGATTTCCTTGTTGTTTGGTGTACATATTCACCCCCTTTTAATACAGAAACTGATTTGTGACACATTCTCTGTGTGTCAGAAAAAGACTACCTGAAAGTGGTAAAACTAACTGCTACTTCTTCAAACTCCAGCAAGTTATTATTTGCTTATGCAACCGTAAAGAAGAACATTTAAAGACTTTAGATGTTGTCATTACCATGTTGGAGGACATCATGAAAAATTAAGTTCTGGACAATCTGTGATCATCAAGGGTGGGACAGAAGACTTGTTTGCCTTGAATTCTGTAGGAAATTTGGCACTGAATTTAGAGAGACTATTAATTTGACCTTGCTTTTCCCTTCAGATATGCTGTCTTCAGGTTCCATTACTTAAGACTCCTTTGTGCTTTTTCTATACATATTGGAAACATTACGACCACTGTTTTCCATGCAGGGGCCATGACTGAACAAGGTACTTGCTTATGTATTTGCTTAGATGTCAACAATGTTAAACACTGTCCTTTTGGTTTTTGTCCTGATAGTTTTATATATTAAATCTTCTATATTTTACGCAAAATTGTTTTTTTATATTGAATTCTGATTTTATACCTTTGACAGTCCACACATTAGAAAGATACCTCTGTCACTGATATGAAGAAAAGATTTATCAAGAAAGGACAATTATCTGAAGCAATACCAATAACCTGATCTAATTTCTTTGACTAGGATGGTTTTCAGGTGATGGCATATGGGCTGAGTTTGAATTCAGTGATCCTAGTGTAACTCTGAAAAGAGTGAGGAGTGCCTGGTCTATGCCCTGACTTACAGATCTAAGTCTCCTTCAACGGAGTTGAAGAAACAGAACTGAATTTCTCCTCTGAGTTTAGCGACATTGCCTTGAATTTCCATCAGTGAAGCTGAGAGCAGACGGTCATTTGGCTGAATATTGCCAAAAGGAAAGATCATGGTGAGGTGCTAATATTTGTTGCTGGAAACAATCCAGGAGTGATATGGAAGACAGATTTTTACAAAGCTTTGAAACCATCCTCTAGGCACACTGTGTGGGTCAAGGTACTAGGCAATAATGGAAGTTGAATGGGTCCTAGGTCTTTTTAATCCTGTCTGATCCAATGACTTCCTCTAATTTCAGTCATTTCACTTGAGCTTCTTCAATCTCTTTCAGGCCAGCAATGAATGCAGGTGTAAGAATGACTCCTGGAGCCACCTAGGCTCCAGATGTCAGCTTAAATAAACAACATATAAATATATTCACTTTTTATGTTAGTTACAAATGATTGGTAGATTCCCACATAGACATTAAACTGTTAACAATCCAGTCTGGAAGGTGTTGAACGTCTTCTACAAGATGATGAGAGCCATCAGCTGCCAATATACAGCACTGTGATGGCTCCAACTGTAAAGTTATCCCACAGTCTGTTCTGGTAGACACTTACAATGGAGTTCTGTAATATACTTTTTTGCTAAGGAAACTGCCTGTGGGCTGAGAAATCAGCATGGAAAAGAAGTCAGGTTTCTTGCTCTTAGAACACATACAGGCTTATGCAATTTTATAACTAATGCATTTTTTAGCAGCATGGAATTTAAGATTAATCCACCCCCAAAACTGTTTCCTGGTTTCCTCTCATTCTCAAGGATGAATCTTCCCTCTAGGACAGATAATTAGAAAATATTGTTCCCTCAAAGGAACTTGGAAATCCCTAACAGTGCTTTTATAGTGTGGCTCAGACACTCACTCTCAGTCTAAACAAATTTTCTTTCTGAAAAAAAAAGTATGTAGGAGTGACTGTATATGTGTACGTGTGCATACGCGTGTGAATTTTCTTTCTGCCTCTCCACTGAAAGTGGAACACATAACTCATTTTTTTGCCATATTAAGATCTGGTAAACTATGAGTAAATTCTGTTTCTGTCTGGTTAAATGATTGTGACAAGGTTCAGGGGAATTATCCAACCTGTTTCAGGTACATAATGGATATATGTTTTGAATTCCATGACTGTTTATTTACCTTTTTTCCAGTAAGAGTGGGTGAGTATTATTTCAGACCGACTGTGCGAGTGGTTTGAGGAATCCCTACAGCTGTTTGTTTAACAGTCACAAAACCACAGTTCATATTCCAAGGAAAGCACTGCAGTAACATTGTGCCTTCTGCATGGTGACCTCTTTCAGAAGCCAGTGAAATTTAGACGTTTGATTTGAAAAACAAAGACAAAGTGAAGCCCTTAAATTCCTATCCTAGAAGCAAATTGAAGCTGATTACTAAAAATACTCCCCCTGAAGTCTGTGGATATGAATTTGTCAGCAGATGATGCCTCAGACATTGACCCCTTTATCAAGGTGAACTTAATCAACCCAGATAATTTGTTGTTTATCTGGTGGAATGCTGGAATGGAGCTCTAATGACAATAATCTCTAATTCCAACTGCCGTGTAAATATCATAAAAACATACAGCAAAAATACGCCTTGGTTCCAGGCATGAAAATATTGTCCTTTGTGATTAATCAAATGAAGAGAAGAGAATGAATGTAGTGGCAATGCTGAAAAAAAATATTCAGCAACAGGAGGTTATACTAATGTTCATTTTCAGTACTGCCCATAGCGTTTTAGCTGGGTTAACATGCTCTGGAAGCCTTTAGGGTCTTGCAAACTGGTCTCTATCTTTGACTTTGATCGCTGTGCCTTTCATCCCATATCTTAGAAATGTTCCCCTGACATCAGATTTACCTCTTAGAAACAGTCCTTAGCCATAAAGTTCTGTCAAAAGGAGGGATAATAAAATAGAAGACAAACTAAATAATATATTCAACAGCAGATAACAATTAAGATATATGCTTCTTATCTCAGTATTTCTTTTGCTTTGACTCATTCCTTCATCTTTTTGGCTATCTTTTACCCAAAAAAAGCTTCTGGCAGTGCACATTGTAGATGGCATAAAATCCCCTGGTGGAAATTACCTTATCTAGCTTTTGATATCCACACTGTAAGTTTGTGTCTGAGCTATTTGTCCTATTATAGTCAACTCCAATATAGTCCATAGAGTTTAGAGTGCGATCAATCTGTCCAAAAGCTGCTGTCTGCTTTAGAATGAGCGGAATTACACCTTAAAGTCTTTTGAGTTTACTGACCTTCTGTTTACTGACTATGAAGAGAGCTCATGGCCAGAAGTTTAGATATAGAAGTCCACGCTGCAGTGAGATGCATCCCCTCCCTTTTGACTTTAATGGGGTGTCACTCAATCCTTTAACATACACATGTACAGGGGATCTTGATCTTCCATTTCTTTCTTAAGACAATGAAGAAGCAGTTAGAACCCTATGAGTAACATAATTGTTGTTCTGCTTCCACAGATGTACCATACTGAGTCACTAACCTTGCAGTGTCTTTCATCATCACTCAGACAACAAACAACACCAAAGATGACTTAAAATTCTCTGGTATATCTATTATCAACGTGAAAAAAAAGCTTATATGAGTTTTCTGAGTGGGAGATGGAGGATAGCTTCTGTTAATCTTTAATAGGTAGGTTTAAGATACAGATACCTCTCCTGGAAAAGTAATAATCTTATATTCACCTGTCCTTGCTTGATAGTGCCTGCAGGTAACTTAAAGCTTTCCCTGGTTCCTTCTGATGTTTATTTGATTGTTTCTGTTACCGTTTCATGTTCTTGCTGGACAGCTCCTTTTTCAAAGTGCAGCAGTAGCTGAGGCTATAAGAAGCCAAAGAACATCCTGCTCAGACTGATGAGCTTTTGTTAACAGGACAGCTAGGTTTTGGTGTGGTCTGCCTTGGTTTGAAGAGAACCAGAGGAATACACTATGTCAACCATCTGCTGGCCAGTGCCATCTACTAAGCTACCTCCTCCCTCTGCTTCCTGTATTCTTTTGCCTTCAGGGGTTTTACCTAGTTACTTTGTGGGATTGTCAGCACTTTATTCAGGCTCAGACGGATATCTGTTTCTTGAGCCTGACTTTAGGTGTTAGTTACATAAAGTCCTACTCATTTGTGAATAGCTATGAGATAACTTTAAATTTACCTTAATGTAAATAAGTAACAACACTTTGCTGGTTGGAACAGGAAGAGCTATGTAGATAAAACACTGCCATTGTTATAGTGGAAAGGTTGGCAGATTAGCTGTGAGTTTATATTTGAACTTTGAGGAATGGGACATAATGTAGACAGAGGATGAAGTATTCTCAGCCATGGAATAGCTGTGTCATATGTTTTCAATTTTAAATACTGCCACACAGGATGTAAATGCAAACCAGGCTGGTGCAAGTCAAAATCCCCTCCTTTCGAGAACCACAAAATGACATTTTGGGAAGAGATGGTTCTGTTCCACTGTGAAGTGGGTGGTGGTCAAACAATATGACAATGTCAGAAGAATTTCCAGAATGAATGAGTTATATGCTTTATACTGTGAATTCTCTTAAATGACTAAATACATATATATTTAATAGTGCATAAAGCAGGTACAGAATTATGCCTTTGACTTGAGTACATCATCAATATCAAGCCAGATCTGGAGGAAACATCTTGAGGCCAAATCAGAACATACCTATAGCTGTTATTATCAAGCACCAGCTGTGGGAGCATTCTTGCTATATAGTTTCCCCATTCAGACATTCCTCTCAGCCCTCTTTGTCAGAAAGACAATGTCTGCATGGACTGATGGACTGTGCCAGTGCAGTGGCTCTTACAGCAGGCGTTATGTGGACATTAAAAAAGAAAGCATAATGATAAAATACAAGAACTGTATTCAACAAGAGCTGCATGTCTATATCTATGGGAAGAAATTGATATATTTAAAAGTGTGAGGTTGAAAAAGAAGACTCCTCAGGTAGATCTGTTTATGCAAATGTACTGTAACTGAAGAGGAATACCTTCTGTGTCCCTAGGAAGGCCTGATCGGTGAGATACAAGAGCCATATGTGACTAATATGTGATGATCTTGGTTAATGGTTAATTGAAATGATTAATCTTCTGTTACGTCCTTTATCAACAACATTTTTCCAAAGTGATTTGATAATATCCTTTTTGCCTAATTAGAGAAGCCTTCTATAAGTCATTCCTGGAGAAAGAGGATAGACTGCTGGTAAGAATGCTGGACAAATGAATTTTAAAGATTAGTGAGTATATTAGGCCTTCTGTGAGAAGATGTTGAATGTATATGCATTTTAGTTTGTGTTACTGTGACTGCTTAAAATACTATATGGAAAATAAAAATATTGAGCTAGTGACAGCTGATCATTACTGTTTGATTTCCTATTTTTAGCAATGTTTCAGTTGAATGTATTATTCCAACCAGTCACTAAGAGAGTTCCACTGTGATAACAAAAACATTTTATTAATTGTTGGTAGAACTATGTTTCAGAGACAGTGAAATAGTAGAAAGATGGAAAAATTATGTAAAATCTAGTTCTGAAATTAAACAACAAAATCTTTAAAACTCAGCACTCCTGATGCTTTTTAGCTGTGAAATAGCTAGTGACCTTGGTTCTACCTACTTCTTAGGTGACTGAGGTAGTAAAAAGTTAACCAGGTTTATATGTTGTTTCTATCTGCACAACTGTGTTTTTGGAAGTCAGAGAGACACCTTTCACAAAGCCATAGCAGCTATCAAAAGTCTAAATCTGTTCTCCTTTCCCAAGTTTTCCTTTATGGCAACATTTTAGCACTTATTGCTAAGTGATGATGGATACATTTCATCCAGAAAATTCAATTGCTTATGCCTGCTGCTGCTGCTATGGTTACAGATAACGACATAACTTCTTGTTCTGGTGGTGACGATGATAAGGGTTGTTATGATGGGTCAAGACAGGAAGGTATAAAGTCAGAAAGAGTCCTCTGAAGGCCAATCTTTGTTGTAGTTGAGTAGCACCTGAAGCAAAACTCCTGGATCTTCTCTCTAGGAGCTGAAGAAAGAGTAAGATTTTCTTGTTTTCCTTTTTCGATAGTCTCCAAAATGCATACGTGTCATTCATGTATTTTACTACATTTTAAAACATAACTATGTGTATATGTATTTTTCTAATTATTACTTCATATTAAACAAAACAGTGTTAGGAAGAAGTGATGAAATCAGTTTTAGAGGGTGATTAGATCCAATCCCACATGAAGGCTTCCAGAAGACTGAAAAACAAAGCTTCTTTTTTTTTCTCAAATCCATGCCCAACTCTCTGTTAACTCTACTTCCTCTGCTTAGGCCCATCACAGCTTATCATACTCCCTGGGTATGCCTCTGTCACCATGGAAAATTCTATGCTTTCAGTGCAGTCTCAACCCCTAAGGTCAGATGATTTTACCTATATGCAATGTTGGCATGTTCCTATCACCTATATCTTAATAGTCTACTTGGGGTTTTCCAGGAAGCTGTCTTGCAAATTGCCACCACAGTAGTGTTTCTGTCTAATCCTTTCTGTTGGTAGGTGATGCAGGAGAAAAGTACAGGGGAAAAATAGGTGTTTTCTTGAAGTCTGTTGCTTTTGTAATATCTCCTGTAAATCTCCAAGTTTTTCTCACCCTTGCAGAACAGGATACAAACTGGGTAGCATTCTTCAGGCTACCATTTCCAGCAGCTCTCCAGTAACTTTGCCAAGCCACAGGGAGGAAAAAGGCCTTGGCCAAAATCCTCTCTCATTTACACCAGCATACATTTGAAGATAAAGCCAGCAAAGTCAACACAGTTTCAAAACAGTAAAACTAACGTGAGATCAGAATTTGATGAGCTGTTTTTGGTTGTCCCTCAAGGAATTCAGAGTTATTCAAATACATTTTACCCTAGGCACTTGCCTAGTATTTCTGCATATTCATACAAATCATGCAGATTTTCTCATCATGTTCTCTGACACTGTTCACCCCAGCTCAGGTGCCATGCTTCATCATATAGATTGCATTAGTGCCAAAACATGAGCTTTTTATGAGATAATGAAAAGCTGTAGAATACATAGTTAAATGCAACACTGCCAAGTGCATCTGCTCCTGCAATGAGTCCCAATCAGCAGGATAAGCGTTATAGAGAGGTTGTGTTAGTAACTGAAATAACAAATGGATGGAGCAGCTGTCTTACAAAACGAGACTGGAAGGGCTAGAGAGCTTCAGTTTGAAGGAACAAGGCTGTGGAGAGGGGTATGATGGAGTTTTATGGAATCATGAAAGGATGGATAAGGTAAATGTATAATCCTTTATCATGACCCTCCACAATACTAGAACTGTGGAGTCATTCATTATAATAAATACCTGATTTATTTAAAACAGATAAAAGAAAGTACTTTTTTACATGGAGTTATGGAGACATACAGTACTGGCAAATTTAGGAGGAGGTTAGGCAAATTCATGGACAGCAGGTCAATCAACAGACACAAAGCAGCAAGAATGTACCCTCTAATATCCCTAACTGGGATATTGGCTGCAGAATCTGAGGAAGCATGAGGTGAATGGACGACAGGGTCCAGGTGTGCTCCTTGTATAGCATCTCCTTGTGCCCCTGCAAGAGGCAAAATGCTGAACTAGGCTATTACGGACAGTAGGGCTTTTGTTTTGCTGTTAGATTCTCACTTACTATCTTTTGTGATGTTTTTTGATTCAAATTATGAAGAACATTTTAACTGGCTTCTGGAGTCCACTAAAGTGCTGTTTTTATGACATGCTATTGAGGGTATGCATTGTGGTGCATACTGGGGTACTAGATAAGAGCAGGAATGAATGTGTAAAGCTTCCTGGGACAATCTGGACATCAGCATGGGGAAGAACAAGCCAAACTTCTTCAATGTCATCCAGGCAGAGTCCCTCATGTGAACTGTTGGGACCCACAGGCACACCCAGGCTTTGTTCTGGAGGGAACTCATTGCTTCACTGAAAAAGAAATTCCAAGAAGTAACAGTTATGACATTTATGAAACAGACAGGGATAGTCAGAGGACCAGGACACATGACTGGGACCTGAGTTACTTGAGACCACAAACGTAACTGGATTAGGTTTCATCTGTACTATTAGCTAGTCTGCTGTACTGAAAGAGGATACGGACAGCCTGCAAAGGGTTAGGGCCAACAACAGGAGCCCGCATGGGGTCACATAGCTGACTTCCCTCCCCCTTCGGTTACACAGGCCGGCACTTGGTTAAAGCTGAGGCCTCTTTCTTCTATTGTCCTGGATGGTGCTGGCAATGAATAGGCTCCTGGGGTTGTGGCTTAAGGGGATTATTAGGAAAAAACAACACGCCTCATCCAAAAATCCAGCACTAAAAACTGTGGCCATTTAAAAGACTGATGAAGAAGAGTTGTTGAGCTTTAATTATAGGCTTTTTCCATGTATGAGGCAGACAAACGAGAGGGAATGCAGGTGAAAGCTTCAGCTCCCACATAGCAGGGTCAGACTGATGCTGTTTCTAATCGGCTAAGCCAGCAGGAAAAGAAGACAGCAAGGAAGGACCCCTAAACGGGAGCACATGGTGTCCTGCTCCTGTTTTTTCTCAAATCCACATGTTCCTGTGGCTATGGTCAAAATGGTGTTTGAGTGGCTGGTATGATTTACACACACAGCTTTACCACCATTACCAACAGGCTCATTTTTGTATAGACTGGTTTTGTCCTTCATAGAGACAATTTTTTCATGACCTTGTGGCATCAGAAACAGAAGGATATGGGCTTTCATGATATTATTTACCTCTTTGCAGGAGCATATGATTGTAAGGACTGCAAATAAGTTTGCCTGGGACAAAGGTTTTTCTATTAAGGTATTATATGAGGACCCACAACCTTCAGAACTACTATAAGACTTGTGTTGTCAGTTGACTCATACAAAAAAAGTCAGGATGAGATTCTTTGCTTCCTCTGATTTATTGCTCTACTTTTCAGACTGCTGCTGTCCTAGGTCATGGATGACAATATGTGTTTCAACATCTTTTTGTGGGAAGCAGGGGAACAGCTCTGAATGAAGCTCGCTGCATATGCAATCCTAAATATGCAGCTCATGATCTTGTCCATGTACATATTGCAATGTAAGGAAGCCCTTACATTAGATAGATAGATAGATTGCTCTTCATTTCTCCCTGTCTTTTCCAGTAAAAAGCACTCTGTCCATGATGTTGATTGAATCTCTAAAATTGTCTGCTTCCTTCCTGCCTTTATAAATATTTTCCTATTTGATGTGTATTTACTTTCATTTTTCTTTTTAGGTCTGAACACACTTGTCATTGTAACAGTGATAATAATTTGCAGTACATGTTAAGACCCTATTAGTACTTTGCTTGAGTAATGGAGAACTGAGACACTTTTATATAGACCCTGGAAATATTTATTCAGTTTTCCACACTTTTTTGAGTGCAGTTGGTCATTTCATAACAGTAGCCTGAAGAGAGAGCACAGATGAACTTTGTCAGTTTTGACTGAGTTTCAGCTGGAAACTTCTGTTAAATCGAGTGGAACTCAGGGAGTGTGAACTGCTGCACTTTCAAACAAAGAAAATGTTCCTATGAATTTCTTGGAAACTAAAATGTTTGATATTGTGTTGTTTATTACAATCAACCTCTATGTCTGAGAACAAGATTTCACCCTTGTCTGTATTTGTGTGTTTATTGCAGGTTATTTACTAAATTATTTATTTCTAACTCAAAAACATTAGCATGTTTATTCTTCCACACTTTTTTGATATATTACTCCTGGTCTAGCCGAGGAGATTTGTCAAGGAATTGTATGAATTTCTTAATATGACCAAAACTTTCCTATGCAACCATTCAGGCAAGAGATGAGGAACAGGTATTATGTACCGTAATAGTAGATGTGCATCTATGGGTCAAAGATATTCAGACCAGTTTTTAAAAATTAATTTCTGCATGCCAAATATGTGCTTATGAGTGCTCCAGAGTAATTACACAGGAACTGTAATTTGTTTTGTGCTCAGTGTGACCAATTTTGTGCCAACAAGTGACTGCACTTGTAACTGCCCATTTGGCATGTGCAATAATGTGTTTGCACTTCTGCATGTGTATTTTGGAGAATACAAACCAGCACCTCACAGTTTGCAATGGAACAAATGAAGCATGGTAGCGAGTCATTGAGAAAACTGGCTTTGCATGCAAATTCCTTGAATCAGTAGAAGTGTTGATTCCTAGGACAAAAGCATCTTGTTTCACTGATTAATTCTTTATAAATTATTTTAAAACTTGACTATTAGCTGTAATTTATCTGTTGTAAGCTTGGCGAACAGGTGCTTTTAGCCCTTAAGACCTGCCAAGGAGCAAGTTCTCTTTTTATTTACATTTTTAATTGCACAGTTGTCACAGCCAGCCACAATGCAGAAGTGATTCCACGGAATAATTTGACTTGGTGTTTTGATGTCTGTTTTTTCAGAGCTTCATGTTATTTGGCTGATCTTGACCTGTGCCATGTCATTCAGTGACACTTACCTCCATTTTTAACTACTTTTGTACTACTCTACTGCAGAATTATATTCAGCCTGAACATCTAGTTTCTTATCTGTATCTAGCTATAGCTTTCCTGGTTTTTTCTTTATGTCAGCAAGGTTGAACTCATTCCTCTTCTAATTATACACCGTACCTACTCAAATCTTTACTACTCAAGCATGTCAGCTGTTGAAGTAATTACATTAGTGTGAATGTAAAAAACCAAAAACAGCAAAAAACCCAACACAACAAAAAAGCCCCAAACCAAAATACCACAATGAGAAAAAGAGGGAATACAAAGAATTTGAAGCTTTAAGAGGAAAAGAAAATTATTTTTACTGTCACTGAATGTACTAAATCCACTCGCACAATATTGTTTCAGGTGTTAAACCGTCTAGGGACCTGGCTTGAATTTAGGTCAAAAATGCCAGTATTCTTCACTTTTCATCCTTTCTTATTAATGTTCAGATGAAAGCTATAAGATTTTAATCAAATTAGTTACCTTCATGGAGGCATCTGTGCATCTGAAGGAGAAGAAATCTTTGGTCTTGCCCACTGAAGTTATTATCTTACCTTAAATAAGATTGCTTAGGACCTCCCAGAAAGGAAACGGTGTACTAGCTTCTATGAAATGAACAGTTGTCAGGGCCGTGCTGAAGGAAACATAGTGTTTTTTGTATAATTTTTCATTTGCATTGTGTCTCTTCCTTCACAGCAAATAAATTGAGAATTTTATGATGAATCACCGTTGACTTTTCAATTTAAAATCTCTACATGCTCTTTGCTTTTTAAGTAAAGACTCTATGTCCTATAATTTATGATACAGGTCTCTACTGGTAGGAATCCTCTCATTTAGCAGTGGACAAAGCTTAGACATATTGATTCTTTTATATGTACCTAGCCTAGTATCCTTTTCTTCTGGTGTGTGTCGTTCCATGCTCTTCCTTAAAAGGGTACAAGTTGGGGAGACCTGTGCATAAAAGGTAGTGTTTTATTTTAGTAGGATTTTGACTGACATCTTTTCATGTGTCTTCTGGTTTGGGTTTACTGTGGGTAGAGACAGTCAATGTAGTACTTGGTACTTAGAAGATGACACAATTAATCTTGTGGATATTAGGTATCAAAGCTGTCTCAGGGACCCCTAAATCAGCTTTCCCAGTGATAATCACTTTCTGATGGTATGTAATCTGGTTGTTCATACTTACAGTCCATACTGCCCTATGCTATACAGTGAGACCTGGAGGCAGACTGAGCTTTCTCAGCTTATTCTGATCACCTCAGGAGTAGAGGGAAAGACCCATATTTTTCTGGTCAATTTTACCCTAAACAGAGTTAAATGTGCAGTGTGTATTTAATCAGTTTTGGCAGTGGAGTATTCTGCAGTCGTTGTTCTACATGGTGGCCATAGTAAAAGAGCACTGCTGTTAGGCATTATATTTTCGTGCTTAGATTTTTGTGGTCTGTTACACTTCACAGAAATCAAGTAACATCATCTATGCAATAGGTCAATGAAACCAAAAATCTCTGCTTGGACACTCTGTTGATGAGACCCCCTTTCTCCAGTCGAAACAGAATGACTGGATGACTGGATTTTAGTTTTTCTGTAACATTACATCTGGCTCGTTTCTGCTTCATGAAGTGAAGGGGGAATATGTGATTATAGCAATAATTGCATAGCACTTTTCAAGTTTGTTTTTGAAGCTGGTTAATTTACTCTTGTTCATGTTTCAAAGTCATTCATGTACCAGAGTGAAATTTTTCAGTCATTTATTTATTCACAGAGTAATACCGATCACCTACAAAATTTGCAAGTTATTTCTGAATTCATCACTTCCAGCCGAAAAAAATTACTAAATAAATCAAAAGTTTTCTCACTGTTAAGACAAAACTGATTTTTATTTTGAAATGTTTCATTAAGAAACTGACCTAATTTTACTAATAAAAATCTCATGAAGTATATATTTTAGGTTGAAAAATAAGTTTCTCTTAACCTAAAATTATTTGGGGATGGGGAAGTTTTGTCTGGACAAAAAACCTAAATTCTTCAACCTTGTATTAGCGAAAACATTTTTTTTGTCAAGTGTCTGCAGCTTCCTATGACAAATTTAATTGTTTTTACAGATTCATCCTTCTGTTCCACATTGCATTTTGCATGAACTTGGGTTTCATTTTTAAATTAATCAGTCTGATTGGAGGATTTCATTAAATTCTGTGAAATTTTTCCTTGCATTACGAAACCAGATGAAACAAAGTGATGCAGCCCAAGTTTTTTGTTCGTACTCAAACTAGAATGACAAGGGACAAAAAGCAGATGTGAACTGAACTGGAAGAAAAGTCACAGTGGACATACACATAAAACTTGTATTGAATTCCAGGAAACCAGGACCTGAAGGAAGCTTTAAGCCAAATCTTGTCAAATTAGCCTCATCGTTTTTATAAACATACTTGGTCTTGTGATCTAATTATGAGCTCATCCATCCATGTTTGGGGAAGATGGATTGATACTTTGCAACAGGTTCAAATGTCATGCTTGGGCATTTTTGATTTGTTGGAATTTTGGAGGACTGTGAACTAGGTAGGGCCGGTGAGCCAAGCATAAATAGCACCAGAGCTATCAAATATGGAAATTTGCTACCAACAGAAACCACCCAAAGTTCAAAAACATTATTATATTTGAATTAGGTCAGTTTGTCATGAGAAAGCTCTAAGAGAGATTATATCATTTCCTGACATAAAAAGAAACATCTGAGTTCTCTGATGATAGCGGAGTTGATCAGTTTCAGTGTTTCAGCACTGTGGCATGCCTGTAACATGAACATATGTCATTAACACTCTAATACAAGAACCAGGGTTGATGAAATTTAACCTTCTAGAAACTCTGATTGAGAAGTAAAGCATTCACTTCTTAATACTTGCCTCTTTATCTAGCAAGGTGTTTTAGAGGCTGAATCAATTGTTAGTACCAGGAAAGGAATCCTCCTTTTTCACTTTAAAAAAATGAACTTTTTGTAAGTGAAGGCTTAACGCCTGTATTTTAAAATAGTGACTGAATAAACATATATATTAATTCCTCAAATAAAAAAAAAAAATGCAAATACAGAGTTATAGACAAAAGGTTTGAAACCAGTCCATAACACCTGAACATTTAATTTTTCTGATTAGTATTGGATGCCTGTCTGCAATTTTTGTTTTATTGTTATATATTTCTAAATGGGGGCCTTTAGAGATGACCTTGAATTTAAGGTAGCCCTTACTTTTTCATCTGTTTAGCTAGGAGATGTTTTTCCTCTTACGTCAAAGCTTAATATGAAGGAAGCTAAGACTCACTACTTTATTCTATGGGATGAGTTAGCCAGGATTACACAATGATACCTGTTCTCCACAAAACAGACTACTGACAGTTTTAGTGGGAACTAGCTTAAATATAGCAATTGGCTTTTTGGTGGCATTTAGGTGCATGTCTGTTAATACACAAGATAACAATAAATTAAAATAATAGTTACTACAAAATAGATTGGAATATAGCAACCTTTTCCTGCAATTTTAAGATAAGGTAGGTGGGTGTATGACCTATAGCCTGCCATTAGTCTTCAATGGTTTTATGAATCTAATGTGTTTTAATTCTCAAACTTCCTGATTTCACAGTAATTCACAATGTGATATCAAAGCAATTAGGAAACCTAGTCCAAATTAATGTAATCACATAAATTAAAAAATAGCTCTATACTTTGTTTATATTTTGTTTATACAATGTGTCTCAACTAAACTCCTCACAGCTGCAGACATATTGTTCTTAAATTCCATGTTCTAAGACTTTTATTTGTATTACTCCTTATGCAAAATAATATGTACCCTTTCTGACATTAATGATCTGGTCTATAATTGTTCCATAAATTTTTAATCTCTAATTTTTTTTCCAAACAATTGATCTCAATGGGGTAACCATTCTGAGAGTGTGTCTAATCTCAACTCAAGAGAGAAAAAAATTAACCCTGATTTTCTTCCTTATGCCTGACATATTTCACCATATAATCATATTGTTTTTCTTTAAATTAATGTTAGCTCAGTGCTGTTTTTCTCTATTTGCAGGTATTAATGAATAAATTTAAACTCTGACTCACAGGTTTTTAAATTGGCTGAAGGAATAAATGTATAGCTACATTTATAAATATATATCAAAGCAGTCAAAGGCTTGGCTATATTCTACCTTGATGTGCATGCAAAATTTCCATTACTGTTAATGGGAGATAATGTGGGTGTTGTGAGGGCAGAATATATTCCAGGCTGTATCCTGTAACATGGTTTTTTCCTACTAGTCCCATTTTTCTTCTTTGTATGCTGTTTGCTGCTGTAATGTAATATTTGAATTTGAATTTTAGGAACTTTGCTGAATGCAATAACAGAATTTATACCTTTATCACAACAGAAACATTTCGCAGGATTTACAATGGATACATCTGTACCAGGAAACTAAACATGGTAAGGGCACAGACCAAAGCATGTCTGGCCAGATGTAGATACCTAAACTGCAGATACACATGTTTAAGCAGATGAAGCCCTCCTGAATTTCTGTTCTGTGGTTAGGATCACATACAGCGATAAAAAAAAAAAAGGTCATGGTTACTCATAATGGTGGTGGTGGGAGCAAAGGGACATCAGCACCATGACAGTGGTGCAGGAAGATGCCCATGTGGCAGAAAAAACAGCACTTATCCCTGTACATGGGCTGCAGACCAGACAATGAAAGGCAAAAAATAGATTATGTTGCAAATGTTTTCTCAGGGTGTGTAGTGTCACAGCTTATTATGAAAGGCTAAATAGAAGTTCCTCTATGTCAGTGAGCTGTTCACAATTTTTGTTACCACTCATTTAATAAAAGCCTTTAAAAATCCCTAGTTTTTCTGTGGGCATCCCAAATGACACATCTCTCAGCAGTCCCTGGGCTTTCCCTACAGCTAGTGTCAGGTAGTCACGGAAGTTTGCAGGTTCAGACCCGTTAACTGTATGAGAACCAGAGCCAAGGCAGTTCCTTTATTTTGTAAGTATCTAATGCTTTCCTTGCTTTTAATGCCATGTGGTTGTGCCTTCAGTTCTTCTGAGAGAAAAAAGGAGTGAGAATGAAGGAATAGCATGAGACACACAAAGATGTTCCCCTCAGAGTGAGAAAGGCAGTGCAGAACATCCCACAGCCCAACTTCAAGAAGTCCATTGTGTTCCTGCTTCTGCTGGGATGTGTGTATAGCATGGTGGCAAATGATGTGCTAAGCAGCTATGTTTAGCCAATGAAAAGGCATTATCTTGGGGGGGGGGGGGGTTGGTTGTTGCCCCTGTGAAATGGATTAGAGGAAAATAATTTAGAAGAAACATCCAATTAAAAAAAAAAAAAAGAAAAAAAAAAAGGCAAAATGCAAGCCAGTAAGAACTTCACTAATAATACATGAGTGTGTCACTGGTGGGGATGCTCATGGTTCCTTCAGTGTGTATTTCAGTCATTTAACTCTCAATGGTAAGGGGCAAGAGGATATATACTGGAAGAGGATTCTAGATGGCTCCTGTCTGCAAACTAGTTGTAAATATAAAATTTTAGGTAACCTAAATACATAGTTTTTCCCTTAACTTCCAATCAGCTTCAGATGACAAGCAGATCTAATTCATTATTTTCCAAGATGAAAAATTTTCCCATCAATGGATGATTAATAATCTTATGATCATTAATTGGAAAAAGAAAAAATGCAAATGAAATCAAACACAGTTAGCATCTTTTAAGACCAGAAAGGATATCTGCTATTGAAAAGTTGAGGCACTCACTCTGCATATAGCGTAAAACAAAAGCTAGCACATGAACTGAGATCATTTTCATTCTAACGAGGCTTTAGGCTGTGGTTAAAATCGTGCTGTTATGAGGTAGTTCTGGATAGTTTTATTTGTTAAAAGTACTTCTGACCCTATCTACAATTGATCTCTACAGATTTGTTAGATGCAATAAACAAAGAATTAAAAGTGAGGAGACAAAGGTAGAGGTGATGATAGAAATATTGCCATATTGTTTCAAAAGCTGTAACAAAAGACAATATGTACAGGTATCATTGGAAGAGGTGCTGGTACAACAAAACAATATAATTTATTTGGAGGAGCTGCCAAGGGAAGTGGTATTGTCATAGAAAACTGCTAGATTTGGAGGAGCCAAATAGAGTTTTAAAGCAGAAGCAAAAATGCCTATATAACTCCTTGTTTGCCTTGGAACTGCACCTTGCTTTGGCCATTCTGTTGTGTGCCTTGGGAACTAAGTGTGGTTTTGCATGTAATAGATAGACTTTTTGGGATTTTTCTTCATAAAGGCGTGAGCTGCTAACAGTGGCACAACTCACCAGGGGAACATATGCAAACAAGTTACAGTTGTCTCTTGCCTACAGTACTGTCATATTTCATTTGGAAAATTATATGAGGAGATTTCATACAGAAGAAAGGGTCCTTGCATTCCCTTATTTGTGAATCACATGCTGGAGTGCTCCCATTAGACATCAGATGAAAAACATGCCCAAAAAATAATGTTCATATTTATACCCAATATCTTAACATTGTTTAGTTTGAAGTACTCCAAAGTCTTAGTGTGTTCTTTTGGATGGAGACAGGTGTTATGGGCAGTTCATTGTGTAGACTTGGACCAGATCACTTGGCTCTGGCAGAAATCTACATGTTGAAAGGATTATGCTGCTTTTTTGCATATGTAAATAACACATTTTTGTATTGCTGTGTGCACTGTCCAAATGCTAAGGAAATAAATAATTTAAGCAGAGGATGTTATGCCTTTTATTGGGCTCTAAAGTACAATGTGTTGGGTCCAAATACTGTTTTCATGAAAATAAAGTATTTCCAAGGCTTCAAGGCTGCACTGGCCAACCCTGATTCCATTTAAACAACATTTTCTTCCTCACCTTTAGAAAGGCTGCCTCTTGCATGGAACCCTCTCCTGTCTTGGGACAATTTTCTCAGCAGATAGCTAACTCCCAAGGATTCTTTTGCAAAGTAGGACATGATCCAAACCCCACACCTACCTCTCTGAACTGGTTCATCTCAGTGATTTGTGTCATAGTCTAAATGAAGTTTATCTGTCAGAATCACAGCCCTTGATGATACGTTCCAAGGCTTTGAAGGAGGAAAATAGCTCTATCTCTGTTGCTGAAGCACTGCTTTATGCCATCAGCAGAGGCTCCAATACAGTATGATAAAATAGCTAGAAGAAACTTCATTAAGGCCATGGTAATGACTAAAACATATTACACATTAATTGGTGTGGAATTTCTTGGCTGAATTATGGGGTGAAGGACTATCAAGGTAGACAAAGTTCAGCAGTGCCGATGATAGAGGAAATGAGTAGTGTACAGCAACAAAAATTCTTCCTTGACTTGCAGTATGTGACATCATGTTAGATGCTTCTGGCCAAACAATGGCAAAATGTGCTTATTCTCCATTGTAAATCTGTCCACAGTTTGGACTCTCTTTGTGGGAAGGTAGAATTTTCATACAGCATGTCTATAAGAAAAATCATGATTTGAAGAAAAACATTTTGCTAAAACATTTTGCTAAAACATTGTGTTAAGCAGGACATGGAGAAGGAATAGCTTGAAACATTAAAAAAAACCCAAAACACAGACCTAAGAGTCAAACCTTGTCCATTGCATGTGTGCACATGACTTGCAGCGTGGTGGGTGACATGTTTATTTTGAAACAAGGTAGATAAAAGTGGACATTAAAAGCCTTGTTTTAGGATACACGCTTGGCTGCATTGCTTTTCTCACTTGGTGTTTTCTAAGTTTTGAGTGCTTGTCTTTGCAATGTCAGGGTTCTTTTAAAAGGGTGTCTGTGCATGAAAGAGAGAGCAAGTAATTTGCTAGGTTTTTAATAAAGAAAAAATGAGGGAAAAAAACCCAAACCCCAACCCCAAATACAAATTCTATCAGGTAGCAAAGAAGTTGCACGCACATGCACCCTTAAAGGTATGGCAACCTGTATGTTACATACATATGTTACATACATGTTTTATGTATGTGCATATTTTAATTAATCTTTAATTAAATTAAATTAATTAATTTTAATTACATACATTACAACCTGTATGCAACATACTTATGTTACATACACACTGCACAGCCTCTTGCTTCTGGAGATTATTTTGTAGCTGCTGGATGGGGTTCTCATTGTTTCTCTTGAGCAGCTCTAACAGACACTGAAATGTGCAATTTCCCAGTGGAGATGTACAAAATGCTTGCTGGTAAATGTGAGGTTTAGGAGCTGTGAAGCTTCAGATACATCTGTCCCATTTTCTCTAAGTGGTACTTGTCCTGGTATATGATGCCACATCTAAATCCTAAACTCCTGCTGAGCTGAATTTTGTCCAGTTCAAATTGGATTGTACCCTCTTTCACAGAGCCTGAGCTTAGCAATCAGCTGGGAAAACACTGAGTTCACACAAAAAGAGAGAGAGAGAAAGGGAGACCTCCTGGCCTCAAGAGCTGGCAGCAGGCAAGAAAACACAACCAGTGTGGAAGGAATTTCTAAGCATGCAACTGCCAACTGCCTCAGCTCTTCTCTGAGCATGGGCAAACTCAGGGGCTTTTTGAAACGCCACACCTAAGAGACAGAAATGGCATGTGACACATCCTTGGTCCAGATTTCACCTTCCACCTGGTCAATTTTGAGTCTCTACCACAAAATATAATAAAGTCAATGTAATTCTAACAAACAGTTGTAAGGTTTTACTGTTATTTTCCTGAGATAGGCAATCAGTGAGTTTTACCTGAATGCCTTTCTGAGAAATGGATGAGGTATTTTGAATGATGTTCTCTTTAAAAATTCAGCCTAAGGCAGATACAAATTCTGGAAAGTTTTAGCTTGAGTGGTTACAGTTTGACAGAATTTTAAGCCACTGAAAATAAAAATTTATTAGGAGTGCTGGGAAACTTCAAATGTAGGTGGTGTTACCACCTCCGTTATCAATACATGTGAAAATTCAACAGCTAGCTACAGAAAATGAGACTCGTTTTGGTATATTAATATGCATATGAAGAGAGAGAGAAAATAAAATGCTTCTTTCCATATTTTTTTAATGAGACAGAATCATATGTTAGCAAGAAAAACAGGCATACTTAAGAAATTAAATTGAACAGAAATAGGAACGACTCTGGCTTTATACATTCCCTTGACAAATCCCTTAGCTTTTATGACTGTATAATCCAGCTCCTGTCACAGTTTTCTGCCATGGCATCATTCAGACGATTGGTTTTGTGCATAGTTATTAGTCTGATGCTGCTAATCTCTCATTTCTGCAGGAATAAACTCAACTGTTTCTATGTGAATGTATAGTTTCTTTTAAAAGGATGTAATTCAGGTGGCCTGATGGGAAATTGGGAGATCCATATTCAACGACAATGTTTGACCTTTTCTATGTGCCAGGTGGTCTAGAGACTAGGCAGTATTTTCCAGCTTTGTCTAGAAGAAAATGACAAATAATATTCAAGTGTGGTACCTCCTGTTAATCATAGAATCATAGGATGGTTTGGGCTGGAAGGGATGTTTAGAGGTCATCTAGTCCAACCCCTCTGCAGTGGAACAGGGACAGTTTCAACTAGATCAGGTTGCTCAGAGCCCCGTCCAACCTGACCCTCAATGTTTCCAGGGATGGGGCATCTACCACCTCTCTGGGCAACCTGTGCCAGTGTTTCACCACCCTCATTGTAAAAAATTTCTTCCTTATATATAGTCTGAATCTACCCTTTTTTAGTTTAAAACCATTACCCCTTGTCCTGTCACAACAGGCCCTACTAGAAAGTTCGTCCCCTTCTTTCCTTTAGTCCCCCTTTAAGTACTGGAAGGCCACAATAAGGTCTTCCCTGGACCTTTCTGTTCTCCAGGCTGAATAACCCCAACTCTCTCAGCTTTTCTTCATAGGAGAGGTTTTCCATCCCCCTGATAACTTTTGTGGCCCTCCTCTGGACCTGTTCCAACAGTTCCATGTCTTTCCTGTGCTGAGGACTGCAGAGCTGGATGCAGTACTCCAGGTGAGGTCTCACCAGAGCAGAGTAGATGACCCTCAACCTGTTGACCATGCTTAATTAATTAAGAAATAGGGATTTCCTTCACCTACATTAGTTGGGTTAAATGTAATGCATGTAGTCCACCCTCCATGGAGAGGGTGATTCATCCCCGCAGAGGGTAGGTTTGTATCGTGGAATAGTTAGTGTCCTTGTGGAGCTGCCTATTTTTCCACATTAATTACAGAGGGGGCTCTATATGATTTATGTACACTAGGCACCTAAGTTTTAGATGGCTACATCTAACAGATGATGCCCACTTAGTAGCTGTGATTTATTTTTATTATTTTCCTTCTTCCTCTAGAAATGAAACTTAGACAGGCATGAATGCTTTGTTGTCTTCTCAGTGGTCCTATCCATGGTTAGCAGCTCAGAGATAAGATTATATCTGGTTTAAGACTAAATACTGAGCAGATCTGAGAACAGTAAACTTGGTCTTTAGCTATTCAGGATCCTAGGTGAACACTCATTCTCTGAGCCCCCTCTTCAGCATGTTGTGCTTTTTATCACAAGATGTTCCTGACTCACCTACTAAAGGTAGCATAACTCTACAAAATTGTCCAAACTCGCATGTAGACTTTGTCTGAGGCTTCAGGCAGATAAAAGTGATGTAAACAAGACATGTGCCTTTGTGAGTAAAATGTTTTTTTTTTAGGGTGGACAGGTCTTATAGGGATGAATTTGTTCTTTTGTTGACTTATCATTCATGTGGACCAATCAAAAAATAGTAAATATTAGTATTTCTACTCATTCTAGTCTATGACCTTTCTTTTTGCTTGTTTCCAGACTCTGGAAACTACTTTTTCACATTAATTCCTGTCATCAGTAAAGAATCATAAGCATTTTTTCTTTCACTAAACAGGAAATGCTATTGCTTTTCTTCTTTCCAAACTCTCTCTGTAGCTTTTTCTTTTTTTTTGGATTCGTATATCAAAAGACTAAATATCTGCTCCCTTTTTGATACCAGCTTTGATATCACAGCAGTCACATTTTTTTCCCATCATCACTTTCATATTTTCTCCCAATATTGAATAATAGAGGAGCTTCAACCACAAGAAAGGCATCGTCCCTAGCTGGGACCTCCAAGGTTAGTCATGGTTTGAAGGATAATGGCACCCTTAGACAGAAAGCAGAGTGTAGCATTACCTTTTGAGAGATTTTTTGCTATTCAACCCCCAGGTTTTCTGTAGCTAATGTCCCATCTTTCTCCAGAGCACATGAAATTTGTGACTGCTTTCCTTAAATCCCCGTAAAGCAAGATCTAAGTCCATAGGCTGAAGAACAGACATTGTCCCACCTACCCTCCCAGCATGTGGCCTCTGAAACACACCCTGAGAAATGTCTCTTTGTTCCTCAGGAGAAGGGCATTGTCCCTGGTTGATTGGGTTTTGTTCAAAATGTGCCAGCAAAGAGCGGAGGTTTTCTTCTCACTTTCTTCTGAAGAGTTATGCAAAGACCAGAAACACTTATGGGCATAGTTTTCTTAAGATACTTACCATCTCACTTTCCCCCAGGAAGCTCTTTGTCCACTACTTGTCATATATAACATGAGAAAGGATTGTCTATGCCTGATTCATTCTTTGGAGTGTCTGCCACAGCGGTGTAAAAAAATAACCATAAACTTTTTATCCTTGAGATGAGAAATCAATCCACAGAGGCAACTTCAAGATATTACTTCTAGAAGAAGAACCCAAAGAGGTGGAAGATTAAGTGAAATGGAGAAGTGAAGGACTTGCCTGTCACCTTGCCTCATGTTTGGTAATTGGATACAACCATAGGAACAGGCATCATTCAGCTTCAGGGTCCTTTCTGTGTGAAAAGCAAAGGTGAATTCCCTGATTCACTACAAAAGCGCCTTCTCTCTCTCTTTTTTTTTTGTTTGGATTATTGATTTCTCTGACATATTTTAAGCATCTCTTTCTAACTGCTGCTTTTTTCCATCCCAGACTCTGCCTGCCCTCCTCTGGTCTTTCCACACCTTCACAGGCAAATAACTGAAATGCTGAAATAGCTGAAAACCAGAAAATGTTGTAAGTAAGAAAGGAAGAAGCTGTGAATAAAAGGGAAACTAGTTAAGGTAGTAATGCTGAATATAATGCATGTCTTTACCTTAGGATAAGTAACGTGCGAAGTATCTACCAAATTCAGGTAAGATCACTGGCTTATTGGCTGGGCAGACCTTTATCTTCCTGCTTTGTTCGTGCACCTCAAAAATCTCATAGTGTGTTACTTTGCTGTGTGGGTGAGATGTTTATTTCAGGAAAGAATAGTGAATCCACATTTCTTGAGTCTCAGTAAAACATCTGTACATACCATCCTGTCTTTTTTAGATTACCTTTCTCAATTTTAAGATGCATGTGAAAATTTAGGATTCAGAAGTTTGTACAAAACCAAAAATCAAAGAACAGTGTTTGCATGAAATCATTGGAGAGATTTGTTCTTTAGGTGTGATGTTTTCTCTTTTTCCCCCAAGTTGCCGATGATTCCAAAAATTGTACTGGTTACGCACAGGGAAAATTTCCTCTCAAGTTTGTCAATACATTTCTTAATTTTTTTTGTTCCTGTTCCTCCTGACCATGCAATGTAGCAGGGCAGGGAAAGAGCATGAGAGAAAAATTGAAGATGTCCACAACAACAGAGTACTGCTTGAAATCTGCCATCTGACTTGTGATGGCAAATGATGTTTTAAAGTAATCAGTGCCTTGAATGGACTGATACATACAAGAAAAAGAAAACATATCCTAGAGAGTCCTGTTGGTCTTCTTTAAACTTTAAAAACATTTGCTTAACTTATTATTTGCATGCTATTCTAAAATATTCACAAGTATCAGTGATGTTCAGGAAGTTTGTACCACACAGTTGGAAGCTCTTCATGACTGATCTGATCTGACCTGACCCACCATGTCTTCTTCATAAGTACAATCTTTGCCATTCCCCAGAGATACCCCCTTTCATAGGGAAAAGTGTACTTTGGAAACATTATATAGGAACACTTTGCAATGCAGTTAGGTACAGTGCAATGTGGCTGAAAATATAGACCCCTTGATGCCAATATTGCAAGGAACTTCGCAAAAAGCAAAAGCCATAGCAGTCATCAGTATGTTGAAGGGAAACAGGTCCACTGAAAGGAGCACAGATACTGGGAATGACAAAACTTAGAATATCGTAGAACTTTGCTAATCACAGAAACTAGGGTTGAGATTCAGTTCTAGATAAATGTGCATAATGTGTATATGTAGGTACCTCCCTGTGCGCTGGGTGTCTGAGATCTCATTATAGTCCATGGTGTCAGTACAGTCTCAGGACTCCATAGTCCAATTCAGTTCATTTTGTTGTGTTGATTAGAAGCTCAATCCAGTTGCCCACATGTATGCATCCTGTGTCATTTGAGATGTTATATAGAATCCCAGCCAACTCCATGGGACTGGAATGATAGAATCATAGAACCGTAGAATAGTTTGGGTTGGAATGGACCGTAAAGATCACCAAGTTCCACCACCCCAGCCACGGGCCGGGACACCTTCCACTAGACCAGGTGGCTCAAACCGCCATCCAACCTGACCTTGAACACTTCCAGGGAGGGGGCATCCACAGCTTCTCTGGGCAACCTGTTCCAGTGCCTCACCACCCTCACAGAGAAGAATTTCTTCATAATATCTAATCTACCCGCTTTCAGTTTAAAGCCATTACTCCTCATTCTATCTCTACACTTCCTGATAAAGAGTCCCTTCCCTTCTTTCCTGTAGACACTCTTTAAGTATTGGAAGGCCACAATAAGGTCTCCTCAGAGCCTTCTCTTCTCCAGGCTGAACAACCCCAACTCTCCCATCCTGTCCTCACAGTGGGGTGCTCCAGCCCCTGATCATCCTTGTGGCCTCCTCTGGACCCTCTCCAACAGATCCATTGCTTTCTTGACATGAAGTGGTAACTGGAGGTCAGACTTGATCCTTTAAGGTCTAGAATTTTATTAGGAAACTATATGAAGTAATTGAATTGAATCCTAAATCTTCAGTGGTTGTAATACATTTGATACCCACCTGGCATGTAGACACCTTAAGACTAGGTATTTTCATCTTGAACTGAGTCCTTCTCTGAAGGACAAGTTTAATACAGTGATGTCATATTGCAGCAAAAGTTACCAGCTTTTCCAGCATCAAGAGATAATTCCTTAAGTTGTCCTTTAGAAATTTCCCAGGCTAAAAAAAAATATTTTGTCTTTAACCCTTCAACACATTTCTCAAGTAGTTTCTCTCTTTTAAAGGACTGTGGATTTCCTAATAAAGCCAATTTCTTTGTGTTTCACTTTCACATTTATAACTTCACAGTGATGTGGCCACAAATTGAACTCTGCAAGTGTTTCCAATCTATTCTGTTTAAACTTTGATATTTTTACCTACATATAAAATGTTGCAACCCATTTCAGCCCTCTTCTAGATGCTGCAGAAACTATAATGGATGCCAATCTCTAAGTAGATAGTTTATAACTTGAGGCATATTCTGGTGGTGAGGAGCATAAGTAAATTTCCCATTAGTTTGTATGAATCATTAGTTTATACTGTAACATCTTAATTTCACATCAGTTAATCATGTGATCATTGGTTTAAGATATTCACAGTGGAAAAAGGTTTTGAGAAAGATGAGTAATTAAACTGTTTTGAAAGGCAGCTGTCCTTGCACAGTTGACAGGAACTTGTACTGTTATTGTGTGTGTGAGAGGGATTACAAAAATTCCTGCCTTCATAAAGGAAGAAGGAAAACATCTGTATTTTCAAACTCATGACCATTGAACTGAATGTATATTCTGGTGGAGCTTCTGCAGTCTGTCTTCTCAGTTCATTCATTAAGAATAAAAAAAAAAAAGAAAAAAAAAAGAAAAAAAATGAAAAAGGCACGGGGGGAGGGGGAAGACAGTGCAGGAAATTAGAAATAGTTGTGGGTTTTCCTGTGGCAGGTTTCTTCAGTTAGTTATCAAGGGCCTCCATTACGTTGAGATAAATGGCTGCTTTGCAGTTGTATCTCCTCTCTGTCAGCAAGCAAGCACGCAAGCAAGCACACAAGCAAGCAACCAAGCAGGGAGTGCAGCTTGCAGCTGAAAAAGCAGGGAAAGATTGTATAATTGAAAACGTAGCTAAGACCTGATTGAAGAGGTAATTGAGACTTATTCCCTGTGTGCTCATGCCTGGTACTAAAGCCTCTGGGAGTTACTGTTGCATTAGACCTTCACAAGTAGGCTATTAGCAAATGTTTCTTACTGGTATGGACGTGCACATTAGGAATAAAGTTCATGTGCTAGATTAGCTGTTACTTTCTGCAATTTCTTGCCTGTTTCACTAAAGAGAGAAAAATTTTCAGGCCTGCCCCAAGGAATTAATTTACCCTGAATTATGTACTATTCAGTTCACATTAGCTTAGAGGGAGTTTTCTAGGTACTTTCATTAGGTTGGGTTTAACAGTTATTTTTTACTTACCTTTCTACTCTAAGCATTCCCCTCAATGAGACTGGCAACTGTTCTAAGAATAAAACTGGTCCTTTTCTGGTGCCTGACATGCCCAGCTAGAGCAGACGGGGAGCATCTGGTTCATCTGCTTTACTAGCTGCGTGTACTCCACTTTCACCCTATCATTCTACCTAAAATTCACTCTGTTTTTTCAATTGATCTTCCTACTTATTTCCTTCCTGAAGGTTCAAATCTGCACCAAGTGAAGTCAGTATGAATGTTATATGAGAAAGTTTGAGGCTTTAGACTGTGATTTAACAAGGTACTTAAGCACATGCCTGGCTTAGCACACAAGAACCTTCTCACTGAAAGCAGCAGAAAGATTGCTACTGGCCTAATTGGGAACAAGAGCAAGCTATGAACCATTAAGCAGCTGCTGAATTCCACTGCAGCAGTGACTATATTTCAGTGATAGTCTGGGTGTGAGCCCTTTGAACAGTTTACGATCTGCTTGGGAACCTTAAGAATAAAAGCAGCTCTATACCAACTGCACCCAACTATGGAATTTACCAGTTTAGACCATATATCTGCTGGTCCACAGCCACCAAGAAGTTTGTAAAAAGGAAAATGGTATTTTCCAGAACAATTTGAGAATTATATCTCCCCAAACTCAAAGCTAATAAGTGAAGAGTATTTGTCAAGGCTCTCACGAAGAAGTGGAAATTATTTTATGCATCTCTGTCATCTTCCAGAATAGGATTTTTAAACACTTGTACACATATATACATGCGTGCATGCACAAATACAGACAGGATCGTACACATACATCTCCTTAACCTAGCGTGGCAGGACTGGGTATACTGTTTCTGAGTTTGCTCTAATCTCAGTCTTCTGACATTCCAGAATGGAAGCAACCACCAGCGTTTACAAAAAAATATTTGAAAAAAAACCCAAGTGGTTTGTTTTATAAAAGCCAGAAAATTAGCAAAGACTGATGAATACAGCCACAGATACTGTCCTATCTTATTCCCCCAATGTAATATTTGGTACTCCTGTAGGAGGTGTTTGATGTGTAGGTGAGTGTAATATAGTCATAGATAAGTTGTGCAGTCTGTAGGCAGATGGTTACAACTCACGTGAAAGTTAAAACAGTGGAAGATTCACTGTGTGATGATAGAAAAAGATAATGCTCATTTTTGTAGATTGGTATGAATCTCCCACTGCCCCATACTTAGACCAATTTATGGCACATTTAAGGCTGTGAGATCCACACTCCTCAAATTTCTTTCTCAGTAAAGCATCACAGCCTGTCCCATGCCAGGGAAAGCAGCTAGTGCTTTAGGTCATGGTTCAGTGAAGGAGTCACACAGATCAGTTGTGATTGCACTGCCTCCTACCCACCGGCAAACATGAAGCCACGACAGTGCCAATGCAGCACCCTGGTCCTCCTCCAGCCCAGGAAGTCCCAAGACTGTGGCTGTGACTCCATGCTGCAAATGCATGAGGTATGGCCCGAGCCCGGGTGACGTGAGGCTTACACCAGCTGCACAAGTCCTGTGCTCAGAGTATGCAATAGGATGGATCTCTGGATCCATGTAAGACAGCTTTAGTGTAAATGTGGTATGGACCCCTGGCCATCTAACTCCCACTCTGTATCTCCATCTGTACTAGGACTGGGGTTAGGCAATATCATTTGGAAATGCTGTCATACCGTTACTGGTGCTGCTTAGCCCTAAAAAGTTGTAACCCATGTATGTATATAGTCATTCAGCAGTCTTTGTCTTAGTCATTAAGGACTGTTTGTGCAATGTCCAGGAAAATGGTGTTACAGCACAGAGCACGAGAGAGGCTGCCATGCTTTCAGGGGATCACACAAGAAATGGTGTCCATAAATAACCTCCTTTTTTTCTTAGAAATTTATCACTGACTTTGTGGTCATTTATCTAAGATCTGTGTGCTGTGTCTGGAAAGCAAACTTTTATCTGAAGTTGTAGTCGAGGTCTGTGTGTCATTTATTTCAAATCAACATAGGAAAACAGCTGAAAAGAATTTCTAATTTAGGCTTTTCACTCTAAACTCATACATTAAGACTTTCAGTCCTGTCTGGCTAGATGATATGACACTGCAACCAACAGCACCTGTACATACCGCTGACCGTAATGAGGTACCTCCCTGTTTGTGCCTATGGTTACAATAATGCTATGGCAACTGTGTGAGTAGCCTGAAAAGTCACTTCTCTTGAAGGGTTTAATATTAGGCGAAACTTGCAACAGCACTAAGAGGCGTGCAGAAGAAGCTATTTCAGAAGCATTGCAGTACTGCTCAAGCAGGCTTATTAAAAAGGCAAGGTGTGTGTCATCTTGAAATGAAGTGAAATGCTCCTTTAAAGGGCTACACTTTGACACCAACAGATACCAATAGACAAAAATTGTTCATTGGTCCAAGAACTTTTATGATGAAATTACTAAATTGAGCTCCTGGGTTGTAAGTCGCGAGCTGGAGAAGAACAGAAAGATAACTGTCCCCAAAACAGTATGTCACTTCTGCAGGATGGTTAGACCAAAGAAAGTAATCTGCAAACACTCTGAGTGTTTTGTTATTGGGAACAACAGCAGTTGTCAGCTGAAGGAGGCTGCGGCCTCACCTTTAAAACAGAGCATAGTCTGATTTGAGATTTCGCTCAAACCTGTGCATATAATGTCAAGTGCTTTAGAGCTTAGGAAGTGTTCAGGGATGTTTGTCAAAAATTTGGACAGAAAGACAATTTTTTGCTTGCTTGACTTTAAAGGGCACACCTAATAGTTGCTTACTGGATGAAGAAAGATCTGATATTAGAAGGTTAATTGACTTTACTTTGCACTTTTATAATTTGGAAGGGATAAGATATCTGGTGTTACAGAAACTATATTTGCATGTGGGGATGGGAAGGGAAGGGTCTATAAACTTAGAATTCCAAGTGTCTGGGCAAAGCACATGCAAAGTCAGAGTGATGTAAACTCATCACAACTGGTGAAGGGAACTGAGCAGCTGGGCTTCTCTGCTGCCTCAGGAGCAACAGGAGGAATAATAGACCATCCCCCTGCATCCTCCCAGACACCCAAACTGCACTGAGAAATGCATCTGCTCATTCCTCATTTCTCCCAATATACCACCTAGCTAATCCTCCCTGTGGCTCTTCAGCCAGTTCTCTGTATTTCAAAAGGACCGTGGTAGAGAGCGGTTGGGTATGTTGAATTGTGAGCACTGAAAAACTATTGTTTTTCTGGCTTGCAGTCAAATTCCCAGGCTGCCTCTGATCACTATTGTTCAAGTTTTGAGGCAGAATATTTTACTTCTGCAGTATGTCAAGTGCTCTTATTTTTAGCTTATTTGGTAATTCCTGAAGTGTTTGTTTCTAGTTCTACTAATTTCTTTAGAACTGCATCTGTTGGGCTGGGGCTCAACGGTTCAGGAAAAACAATGACTCTGATTTTATTGTTTATGAATGCTCTAAGTGCATGGCTCTGCACAGATAACTAGATGGAAAGTCACAATTTCAAAATGTTATTGCTAGATGACTTAGGGTCTTTTCCAAAAATAATTAAGCTTACAAAGCTGATTTTCTATGAAAATCAACAGTATGCAGGAGACCTTTGACTAGAGATCTCAGGCTTGGAAACTGAACATATGAGTGTCTGAAATTTTACTGACTGTGATCCAGTAAATGTCATCTTGTAACCTACTCATTGCAAGTAGTCCCATTAAACTGTGTTTACCTCACCATGAGTGAATTGGGTTATGACCTCAGTACGGACACAATTCGTGAGTAATAGAAATAGATGGAAGGGATGTTAAAAGATGGAACATTATGATTGTATATGACTGCTATCCAGGGTCCTTTTTTTTTTTCCTGTATCATCATCCTGGTAAATATTATTACTATTTCAAGCAACTAATGGAAGCTAAGTTGGCTTGATGTGCTTATATGTCCCCCTTTTTGCTTGGTTATCACTTTGCTGAAGTGTAGTTACTTGGACTGATATTGTTTATTCTGCTCTGTTTCTTTGTGGTTTTTTGTTTGTTGGTTGGTTTTTCTTTCCTTTTGGATCCTTTGAAACTGTGACACAAAGAAACTTTGTGGGGTGTGAGGATGGGGGTAATACTTTTATCTTCATGCTATAATGTTTTGCTGGGAAGCCATGTTGATGAGAGGCTTTGGCCCTTACAGGCTTTGAAGCAGGGAACTGAAATTTGCAAAGGATGGGCTTGGTATGTAGAGTTTTTGCTGCCTTTGTAAAAATGTGGCCAAATCATGTGCCTCTGAAAAGAATCACTTTCCACAAGCTGAGACATTGTTAAAGATCAGGGGGATCAGTTCCCCATCTTGACAGAACATGCCCCATCCCAACAGTGAATGAGGACACTTATTAGCAGAGCTGCAAGCTGGAGCAAGACTTCTTTAGAATTGGTCTTCCTTGTGTCTTGTTCCCTGGGACTGTGGTGGCAGTAGTCATGGAAAATTAAAAGAGATTGTCACTTCTGTCAATGTTCCCTCTGCTGATGCCATCACTGGGAATGGGTCCAGCTGAACTGAGGGTGTGAGTGGAGATGAGAACAAACTGTCTGGTACCTCTGTCAGAAGAAATAAATGAATCTCACTGAGAAGTCTTAAGTGTGAGAACATTGAACCTACATTGGATATTCATCCAGAAATCAATCCAGTTGCCAAAATCAGTGCTCACTTTGGAATCAAAACCATAAATGAATCTTTGCCATCGTATCTAATTTTCCATCCTCGTGCATGCCATAGTGTTTTACAAACTACACAGATGGAGGTGCGGGTGCATTTGTCACCACCTTCCATGTAAAGAGTGACTCCTTTTTACAACACACTTCATTGTTACTCCATTGAGAGTAAAAGAAGAAAAGGGACGCTCACCTTTCAGAACTTCAGGGAGAACCTGGTCTGCAGCGTTTGCTTCTCTTACTGGAGTTTTGCCAGCTCATCAAAGCTAATATCCCTTCTTCTGCAAATAAATGCCAAGGGATCTTTAATTAGCTAAAATGATCAGCAGTCAGGACCTTGATTTTTCACTTAATCTGAAAATAGCACAGTGCCCCTTAGCACATTGCTGGAACATTGGCACTGTACCAATGGAGAGAAAATAGTGCCAATTACTTAATCATATACTTCCTGTAGCTTCTTATACATTTCAAGTTGAGTTCATCTCAGCAGCTGGAGAAGGGCATTGTCATTTCTACAGTTTGTGGTAAGGGAATTCATGCTTTCTTTGGAAATTGTTTTGTAGGGCTGGTTCAGAACTTTTTGATTTGTTCACTCGAACGTTAACACAGCAAACTCTAGTGGTCAGTATGGTGCAGTGGAAAGGAGTGAAAAAGGCAGTCCTAATCTATGCTATGATTTATTACCATCCACAGGTGAAACTAGGGCTCCACCCTTTGTGCTGTTCTTGCATACCACAGACTTCTGAACTCAGCATAACACTTTAACACCTGCATCAACTTGTGGTGTCCAGCAATAGTACGACCAGTAAAGGCTGAGCAAGATGTTTGCAGAAGTCTCAGTGAGATGCCCCAAAATATCTGCCAGTAGCCATAAGACCACTGTACCAGCAGCCTCTACACCTGTGCCTGCAGAAATGCTCCATTCCCACAAATCCCAAGAGGAGTTGGGGAAGAAAGCTGCCTCCCAGCTCCAGCCTTGCAGATCAGTTCATCCTTGTTTTAGGTGCTAAGCCAAAATTAACAAAATTTAACAACTTTGAAGTATGCCCTGACATACCTCTCATTTTCAAATACTCATCAGCATGTCTCAGTAACATAGTAAATGGTAGGAAGAGGACTCCTTAAAACAGCTAATTGCTATATCCTGCAGGAAAGATGTCCTAATGTCAGTGAAGGCTGTAGACCGGGTGCAGCAGGGAGCAGAATGCTGTGGTGGAATCGGACACAATGAGAACATACCGCCAAGGGCCAAATTCATGGCTCTGCACAAAGACTTGTGACCCATTTTAGCAGAGTTTTGTTTGGTTTTGATTTTTACTGGCAATACTAAAGTGAAAAAAGAAAAGAAGGCTCTAATGAGAGCCAAAAATTCTGGTATAAATAAGTACAGCTCTGTCCAAGTCAACAGAGTGAGATTGGCTTAATTCAGAGCTAAACCTCTACATGGATGTAAGGTGGCTCTCTTCATGCCTATAATACGTCTCTTGGAAGAAACAACAATAGGATGTCATGTCACTGTTAACTAGAGTTTGATTGTGATGACACCACAACTGTCTTCTAGTCCGTTATGTTCCCAGGTTGGACAGTGCAAGACCAGCTAGTTCATTTGGGGCGTGGGTGTTGCAGTTTCCACCTATTTTGCTGTTACAGTTTAGCAGCTTGTCCTTGTTGTCTCAGGTACTGAAGTGGAGGACTATGGTTCCTGGCTTCCATCACAGATGTGACCAACCACACATTTAATTTTCTTAATGCTTCTGTTCCACCCTTGAAAAATTTCTTCCCATGGAATCCTGCTAGTACCAGTAAAGTTTTTCTAACTGTATCCTGAAGCCTCAAATCACTGCTGTGAGTAGAAGAGGAAAATATTTTTATCCCCAGTTTGCAGACAGGGAAATAGAGGTTCTTAAATGACTTCCCCACCATCATTGTGCAAATGGTCTTACAATAAGGGTTAGAATAAGAGCACAAATATTTTGTTTTCCGGCCCTGTATTTATTTCCATGCTTCTCTTTCTTTCAAGAGACCCTGCATAATAATTAAATTAACAACAAAGATGATTAAAGTAAGCGGTTCAGTTAAGGTTTTCTGGAACACTATAAATAGAGAGTGCTTTCAAGTAAGTCAACTTTTTCTTTCTTCTTTTTTTTTTTTTTTTCTGCAGTAAGCCTCTGTTTCCTGCTTTCTTTGAAAAATTGTACTACGAATTATCAACAAGAGGTCACATATTCTAGCATTCAGTAGGTGCTGCCAAACCTGTATGTGCTGCTCTTTAAAGCAACATCTTGCGTGTTCTGTTTCACACATGGCCTCTGGAGCTTGTAGGTTATGCACAAATACAATGGTGGTCTTTCATGACCACAGGAGTTTCTAAATCACTGTGTTTTGCATTCCCTCCATTTGTGTGACATATTCTGGTCACATACCTTTGCAAAGAATGACCCTGGTATACTCAAAATCTTGCAGGTCACACCGCTCCCCCCTCAAATGTGAAATTATTTGGTTCACAGCTCTTTATAGGATTGCATGTAGTTTAGCTCTTGGGTTTACTAAGAAACAGAAATGTCTGTTCTAGGTCATATCAAGTGTCCATGTAGCCCAGGGGCCTCCTGCTAGCAGTGTCCGTGCAAGGATAACTATTGAAGAAAGTGAGTATAGGGCAAATAAACTTTGTCTCTGCAACCTTCCACCTTCAAGGTCGAGGGACTAATTATGCAATTTTTGTGATGTGAGCTGTACAGCACTCAGGACCACAGCTATGGCAAAAGAGCATTATAAAGAAAGGACTGGGGGCAATTTTGAGCAATATAAACAATGTATTTCAGTTCCTACCATGTCAAAGCTGGACACGGGAATGATTGATTGGATTAGAGGAATCATGGATTAGAGATTGGATGCTTAAATCTTCATGTATCCACTCCTCCAGAAAGAGTAAATGAAGACTTGTAGTTGTTTTTTTTTTAGCTTCAAGTTATTCATTTCAACAATGATATTTGATAATAATTAGGTAACTGCAAACCCCTGTTGGTTCAAGGATTTCTGTCACCCCTTATTCTGAACATTTATATGTATAAGCATTGGCTATCTACATGCTACCTTAGCACTGAAAGGTCCCACTCAGGTCAGTGTTGATCCTGCTGTCTTGTAGCAGTTTGCAGGACTTTTAAAGAAATGAAAAGCACATCAGCAGATTAGTAGACTGGTCTCTTGCTTTGAGCTTTGGTGTCAAGGGAACTGAAAACTTTTTAAAAATGCAAGTGAATCCAAGATTTACTTGGTACCTTAAAGCACCAAGATTTGATCCATTCTTATGCCTTTTTTTTCTGTGATATGTAGTACTACTTACACAGGAAAAGTTGGCATGGTGCTATTGCAAATTCAAACCCAGTTATCAGAGCAACTATATATCTGCTATATGTGTGTGTGATAATGATAAGCCTATGAAAATCCCAGTTAGGATTTTTCAAGTTGTGCCTATGTTCCTGGCTTCCCATGTAGTACACTAGATCCACAGAGGGGCTCTCATGCATTCACTCTAGCACAGAAATTGTCCACAGCACAAGATTTCTACAAGGCCTTAAGTGAGATCAAAGAGTATTCTGTCTTTGGGGAGAAAGCCTATAAAAGGTGTGTATTGAAGAGATTCATGGTTGGAGAGACTCTTTGGCTAGTCTTTGTGTTGAATGTTTAACCGATATCTGGTTTTAAACCCTATAACACAAACAGGATAAAATTTTTGCCCATGTAATGTTACTGAAAATCTGCCCACTGACTTCTTATGAGTCTATCAGGAGATGGGACTATTGATCGTGTAATCTGATTTCCTCGGAGTATTTAATTTCCTTTACATTTTTCTTGAAAAGCAAGTCTTTCAGAAAGGAAGTATGTTTTTATTTGAAAACTGATTTGAGAAGAAATCATTGCTTCCTTGTTAATGTGCTCCGTTAGCTCAGCACCTGTGCTATGCAAAAGTGTCCACTATTTTTCTTCTGAATTTGTTCAGCAACTATTTTTCTTACAGTCTCTCTACAACGGCTTCTCTGGACCCAAGATTTCTCTGGAACCAAGAAATTCCTGGCTGGAATTGCATTCTTTGCTAAATAGTTTCTCTGTGTTCTTTGTCAAACCAGTCTCTGTCATCACTCTTTCATCACAACACAAATTGCCTCTGTAGCATCATATCTGCATCTGTTCTTTCTGTAGAAAGGCAGGATATAATGACAAAGGCCTATCAATATCCCTTAAAAATAAGAGGCATTCTCCTTATTTCTTCCCTGACTTACGAACACAATGAACTTTTGATCTGGTAAAGCTCCATAGGATTCATAAGGAGGCCAAATTTAAAATAACTCATAACTGAAAAATTGTACTTTGAGGCTTGAGTGCTCAGGTCCATTCATCCATCCACAGGAAGACTGGATTAGGTGGTACAGACTGCAGTTTTCTTCCCTTTGTTTTGGGGGGAACAGTGCTCACTTCTAATCTGCAGGTGTTTACTCTTATTCAAAAGAGATGTGCAGCAGCACTTGAATTCAGACTACCAGCATATACAGGTCCTCAGAGTCATCATGATGGTCAACATTCTAGACGTACAGCCTAAGACCCACTAATGGCTTAATTCCAACTAAATGAGAAAAAGAGAAATTTGGAAGTTTAAACCAGAGGTTAAAAACCTAATTTAACTTACAACTCACTTTTGAATCAGTGGGATAACAGTCTCTTTGAGAGCCAAAATTATAGAAAATCTTCTAATGTTAGGCTTATTTCATACAGTAGTTTCCTAGATAAATCAGAAGTTTAATTTCTTTTTAAATATTCCCCCTTTTTCCCCTCACCTATTGGCCAAACAAAGGCTCATGAAACAATTATGAGTTCACAAACTGATCAGAGATGTTGACTAATTTTTTAAAAGCTGTTTGTCTCTAAGATGCCAAACTAGTTCTACTTGCAGTGTGGCTTGAATATTTATGCTTGTTTAGGGAATCAAAGCTGAATTTTGTGTTTGACCTTCAACGAACTTCAGGGGAATATTTTAGAGTTTTGATGAATATTGAACACTTCTGGTAGCAATAGTGCCTGAAAGATATTGATGTGTAACTGTATACCATACTAGCTCTTCACAACATATCAGCTTTATGAATGCCAGAATAGACTCAGTGTAATCTTTAACACCTCTGATATATGCTGTGGAATAATGACATGATACCGAGTAATAACATAATTGGCAATCTGAAACAGTCAATCAAGTATACATATCTGTCTGTTTTTTTCTCTTTAAGATCTTCTTCCTTTCATTCTGCTTCAAGTCACAGTGGGAGTACTACACTGCAGGTTAAATAAATCTTGGTTAAAATAAAGTGGGTAAAATTTCATCACTAAAAATGGAGGACTGGATTGTTGAAACACTGAGAAATGTGCATAGCTTTTAGTGAACTGGTTAGGCTCAAAACTCTAAAACAAAATCTGCAAATTGAAAATAAACCATTTAATTTTCAAGGTTACAGTTTTTTGATTTAAACCAGATTTTGATAATAATAAATTTAGTAATAGCAAGCAGTTTCAAATTGAGGTGAAACAAGAAGTTGTGCATTGAATTTAGCAAGAACTGAAAGAATTTGCTTTATAAAGTTTTTCATTATGAGAATTTTTTTCATGGTGATTCAAAATAGAATTGCCAGAAATTTTCAAAATAAAAATGAAACAAAAAGCTAAATATTCACTCACTTGTAACACTGAGAAAAGTTATCGTGAACTAAATGGTACAGAGGTTTATGTTAAGTTGCTAGAAGAGAAACGTGTTTCATACACAGTGCATAGTACTGTGTGGCTATTTGTGAACAAGGGAACAATTGACTCACCAAGTGCAGTAACTGCTTAATGAGGTTTTTTAAAATACACATGGTCATAACATTTATCATATTAACTGTTTTTGTTTACATATTGTTTAATAATCATTTTTAGTATGTCAAAAATTATTCACTGGTGATTTTTAGTTTTGAAGAATAATAGGGTTCCTTGTACTACAGTTTCCAAGACAAATAGACTAGCATGGAGTGTTTTAATAGTGGGTATGGGCCTTCACTTATTGCACATGCACTCTGTATACAGGATTTTTTCCTATTATCAGTATTATTGCCTCTGGTTTTTTCCTTTGTTCTTTTAGTCCAGTTTATATGTGAAACACACTGGAGATATTTTTCATCTAATCCTCCTTTTCCTTTCCTTGCAGAATACAGGCAAGGATAAAAGAAAAAGTTTAACTAAATTCCTACTTAACTATCTAACTAAAAAAGGGATTTTGGCTTTAATGCTGATCCTGACGATAGTTATTCCACGTTAGACATTACATTTGTGTAGAAAGGTATATAAATGCACCCCTGTACTCTATGAAGCACACTCTGTGCTGAAACATTTTGCAAAAGGACTTAGAACAACAACTCAATTTCTCATTTTGAAGTCAAGAACCATAGCACCTAAAACATAGGTGGCTAATCCCAGCATGATCATCCAGAGCACCTCAACCAGAAGCTTATGTTCTTTAGACAATAAACGGAGAGAGGCAATTGCCTCTGGAAGATGGGTCTGAACACCTAGAAGTGTAGATGGGATGCTGCTCAGAGTTACCAACAACATGTCCCCATTGCTGTCCTTTTCAGGAGTGCAGGGGTGTGACTCATGCCTTACTACTCAGTACCTGCAACCACCTGGGATGCAGTCACTGCAGCCCGCTTCTGAGGTTAAGTACCCTTGATGGAAATGTCCCCACTTTGTAAAAGGGGGTGTGACACCAGTGCCCACTTGTTTCATGGTAGTTTAACAACGGCTAGCACTGCTGCTAGAAATAGGAGACCTTAGCTATAGGTCTTCTTTTGAATGCAGGTATTTGGATGTAAAACTTCAACACCCTGGACTGTCCTTCACCACCAGGCTGTTATATATGTGGAAGAATCAGAGGAAGCATCCACATCTCTCATTGAGATTGATTACTCAGAAATGCAAGGACAAGAATAGAAGCACTTGGGGGAGGGGAGGAGGGAATAGTGGTTAGTCTCTTGCCTGAGAAAAGGCAGCATGGAATTCTGGTACCTGAAAGTTTACACATCCAACACCCATTTGATAAAAGACACAAACTGTGGGAGGGAAAGGATATACTTGTATTCCAGACTGCTGACTAAAAATCCTAATCCTATGGATCAAGGATTAACTCCTTGCAATGATGAGAGAGTTACAGGATGGAAGAATTCAAAGGCAAAATGAGGCTGAAGAATAGACTTGAGAGAAGAAGGGAAGGGAAGGGAAGGGAAGGGAAGGGCGAAGAGAGGAGAATACTTCAGTTGGAAGGAACCTATAACAATCATCTAGTCCAACTGCCTGACCACTTCAAGGCTGACCAAAAGTTAAGGGACATTGTCCAAATGCCTCTTGAATACTGACAAGCTTGGGATGTCAAACACCTCTCTAGAAAACCTGTTCCAGTGTTTGACCACCCTCTCGGTAAAGAAATGTTTCCTAATGTCCAGTCTAAACCTTCCCTGACACAGCTTTGAACCATTCCCATACATCCTCTCACTGGATATCAGGGGGGAGAAGTCAGCACCTCCCTCTCCACTTTCCAACCTCAGGGAACTGTAGAGAGCAAAGAGGTCGCTCCTCAGCCTCATTTTCTCCAAACTAGACAAAGTCCTTAACCATTCCACATAGGACATGTCTTCCAGCCCTACCACCAGCTTTGTTGCTCTCCTCTGGATGCATTCAAGCACCTTCACATCCTTCTTAAATTGTGGGCCCAGAAAGGCACAGCAGGATAATCACCACTTTTGACTGGCTGATTCTGCTGCATTTGAGGCACCCCAGACTGTGGTTTACACTCTTGGTTGCCAGGGCACACTGCTGACCCATATTGAGCCTGCTGTCGACTAGTACCCCCAGATTCCTTCCTGCAGGGCTGCTTTCCCAATTTATATTTGTGCCTGGCGTTACTCCATTCCAGGTGCAGAATCCAGCATTTGGTCTTGCCAAATTTCATCCCATTAATCATTGCCCAATGCTCCAATCTATCTAGCTCCCTCTGCAAGGGGGGATACCTCCCCATTTAATATCATCTGTAAACTTGCTAATGGTGCATTCAACTCCTCCATGCAGATCATTGATAAAAAAATTGAACAAAACTGGCCCTAGAATCAAGCCCTGAGGAACACTGCTGGTGACTGATCGCCAGCTAGCCATAGCCTCATTCACTACCACCCTTTGAGTTTTGCCCTTCAGCCAGTTTTTCACCCAGTGTGCCACATAACTGTTCATCTCACAGTTGGACAACTTGTCCAGAAGGATGCTGTTAGAGACAGTATCAAAAATGTTACTAAAATCCAGAAAAACTAAATCCACCACCTTCACTTCATCCACTAGGTGGGTGACCTTATTGTAGAAGGATATTAAATTAGTTAAACAGGAATTTCTGTTTGTGAATCCATGTTGACTGCCTGCATTATTAATGACTGAGGCAAAAAAAAAAAAAACCATTGAAAGCTTCTACTTATCTTCATCCTTATTTGCCAGGTGAATATCTTCAACAAATACCTGCCCAATGTTTTCCTTTGGACCACCTCTTGCTATTAAAGTACTTTTAAAAGCCTTTAAAAGGAAAATGCAAAGGGAGACACTCACTGGCATGCTTTATTAGTCTATGAAAGTTTTCTGAGGGAAGCAATAGAAAATTCACTTTGGTAATTAAAACAATTGAAACATCGCTGTGACTATAATTTCAAAGGCAATCTTCATGGGATGATGACAGAGACTGTTTTGTTCTCTTTCCACAGCATACAGTGCAGTAAGAACTTGGTTCACAGCTTGTGCCCCTAAGTGCCATGGCAATAAGAATGTAACAATAATGCCCATTTCTTTTAGTCATATGAAGGATCCAAATAATTAAGTAGCATGTATCTTCTTTGCTTTTTACAGAAATAGAGACATTGTTAGATAAGTCTGTGACATGCTCTTAGTCAGAAATGACTCAGACTTGAACACCTTCGTCCCTTGCAACCAGGATTCCTTTGTCACTGTCACTCAGAGTGCCCTTGACTACAAGAAGCAGCTAAACAGGCAATTAAATAAGATTTGTTGTTTTATTTTATTTGACTTTGTAAGAGTAGTAGCATCTCCATGTTGTCTATGGGTTCAGAATCTTCATTTCCCCTCCTATGCAAGAACCCGTAATTTCCCCATTGTTTTTCAAATAAGGTGGAAGGGGTGTCCTTTAAGAAGTTCTTTAGGATGAATCATCATGTAGAATCACTTTTACTTGACCAGATCTTATATCTTGATTAACAAACCAAAATTTCCCCAATCTAGCCCTTCCTTATCTTCTCTAAGTTAAAATATGGGGTGCAAGAACAAAAGTTGAATCTACTTTCCTTGAAAACAAAGCAGACTTTGTTGCCAGCATCTCTGAAGCAAAGGCAAGCAAAGGCATTTAGTGGTCCAGGTATCTGCAATGCCTGGACATACTTCTACTGTACTTTCACAATCAACCTAGAAGCTTCCTCCCTAGGAGGCTCTTGGTCTAGATTCCATTAATCCCCTTGGGTTTTCTAGTTCTTCTTCTTGCATTGGGGAATTTATCCCTTTATTTTGCCTTAGCCTGTTGTGGTCAGTGGAGTGATACTGATTTGTATCCAGGAGAGAAATTGTTAAAATTAACCATGTAATGATTCATGTAATATTTGGGACAATTCACAAATCATTTACTAAATGAGAGTAGAGTACAGCTAGCTTGATCTGGAACATATTTCAATGCTGTCATTTCAGGTAAGTAAATTTTGGGATCTAGTTTGCTGGAGTTGGGACATTTTAAACACCCGTGTCTTGCTTTTAGCTTAGGAATGCCTTCTATTTAGAAAAATTCTGAAGTTCCTGTACCCTGCATACAAATGTCTTCACTTTCTTCTTCCTATGCATTTGGTGGGGATTTAAGACAAGAATTTTCTCCCATCTATTACAGTTTTTCCATAGGTGCTTTGCACATAACAGTGTTTTAATCTGAGAAAACAAAGATTTAAGAAGAGACATGAGAAGAGCTTGGCAGTGTGAGTATTAATTTCTTTTGTGCTAGGAAAAGGTTCCGTGTTCTCAAGATCTTCAAAACAAACAGAAAGCCAATTCATTTCCTAAATGAGAAAGGAGACATAATAAAATCCAAGTCTCTCCACTGCTCTCCCCCGTATAAAAGATACTATTTCCTACAGGGGAATAACGACCCTGATCTTCATATGGGGAAAAAAAAAAGCAGGAAATGCATGTTTCTCTTGCTTAGTTCAGACTCTTTAACAGACAAAGGTACTCAAAGTCTGAACTGATGAGTTTCTTTGGCAGTGATTATCCCACAACATTTCATTAAGTGGCGTAGGGGATTTCCTCTTTACTTCCGCTACAGGCTTACTCACAGATCCCACAGATGCAGATCTCTCAAATAGCAGCCTTTTTTTTTCTTCCCAAACCCCCAATAATTTAAAGATTGCTTTTAGAAAAATGAATTTCCCTTTTATTGTGACTCAGACTTATTCAGTCCAATCCAGCCTATGCAAACACACATGCAGCTTTAAATTAGCATTTGTGAACAAGCTGGGTTTCTTTAGCTGTTTGCTGAGACTTGGCAGTTCAGTTCCTTGAGGAAAAAAGAAAGAGAGATTCACATCTATTTATGGCTTGATTTTCAGACATGCTGAGTACCTCCTGTGGACTTTGAGAGCTGTTCCTCTGAAAATCAGGTCACCAATGTGATACTGGAAGGAGAAAGCACGAGGAAAAAGAAGGGCTCTGATTTTCAAGCACAAGTGTTTATATGATTTGGGAAAGAAAAGAAAATGCATAAAGAAACTATTTCTTAAAGGTCTCATTTGGAGCTAGGACTGAACTCTGTATTTCAGCCTGAATTCACACCTGAGAAATGCCTGCATGCAGAAAAGCACTGACAGTTGCCTATTTTCTAGCATAAGCAGAATGTGCCTTCCTTCTTTCCCCATCTAACTTGCTAGTCAGTTACCAAGAGCCTTATCTGTTAGTGCGTGTCCAGCACTGACTGGAGAGGTTGCTCTCCTCCTCTCTGCCACAGCTGCTTGTCACTGTCTCCAGCCAGAGGTTCCTGTCCTCTCTGCGCATTACTGAGCGGCTGCTCGATGGGAGCAGTCACTAAGTTATTCACTTGCAGTAGACCAGCTAATACATTTTAAAAAGTAGGTCTTTGACTAAAATGCAGTAGGCAGTGCACATGTGACCTGTTCAGCTGTGGGACCTGAGCAGGGTGGTGCTCTTTACCAGAGGTAATATCTTGCCTTACTTAGTTTTGAAAGTCTGTTTTTGACCCAGAATTTCTCTCTCTCTGTGGCACCCGACATTAAAACACAGTGGCACAGAGACTAGTTTTTACAAATCCAAACTACTATTTACTTTAAAAAAGGATTTTTTTTCCCAAAACTTATGAAAGTCAGTTCCCAACGCAAACCTAGAATGTAGGTCCCTTCTATACTAAATATAATCATGTTACAACAATGCACTTGTCCATTTCTTATTAAGCAGTAGAAAAAAAATGCATATACATAGCAGAATGTTATTGCTTCACCATCTGCTAAAGTAGGGTTAAAGGTGAGATTTCTAAAGGTACTTAAGCTCACAAAGTGAGAATTTCTTGACTTTCAAGGACATCATAATTTTAGGTAAGATGTTCTATATAACAGATTTCCATTAAGAAAAAAGAAAAAAAAAAAAAGAAAAAACAAACAAAATACCAAAAAAAACCCACTTGTCTTTTGGGGCTATATAGATTTTCTAGCTTTTTGACAACCGGAAGGTACTGATTAAAATATGGTGGGTTTTTTTTCCTAAATTTCCAATGCAATTTAATATAGACATATTCCTGTTTAAAAATTTTAGGGATTTCCGTTCTTCACCAAGATGTTCTTCAGTGTCAATGAGAATCAAGTATTCAGACCCCTCCAGTAACTTTCAATTCTACAGTAAATATTTAAATTCTGAGACAATTTTTGTAGGTCAAATTCCCTTAAATGGAACTAAAGCAGTTGCTATCAAGGACAAAAGTTTTTTTTTTTAAAAAAAGAGTGCAGTAAATTGATAGCCTGGGTCTCCCTGCAGGACAGAATGAAGCTAGTTATTTGCTTGCAAATAGAATAAAAAGCCTTGTGATTTGGTATTTACTGATTTAAAAAAATGCCTTTTTGCCAGTTTCCTGCAAATATGCAAACTATAGGACTTGCCATAAAAGCCCAAGTGGATAAAACTGTTTCTGAATCTCTGACCTGCATCCTAGCCCTGCCAAGTGGCTTTGAAACACAAGTTCCATGAAACAAGGGATGAGCAGAACACTACCCTTACATATGTGTCACCTATTATATAGTATCTTCCATGGCCTTTTTAATCTAGGATATTAAAAAAAAAAAACAGTAAAGAGATGTCACATAGAAGTTGCTTGCAAAGCTTTTTAAACATTATGAGAACTAGAAAACCTGCTTGTGACAGAACAGGAGTGAGATAAGACAAACATTGTCACACTAAAAGAAAGTTTATATTGGAAGACTAAATAATCTACCTGAAATGCTCAAAAGCATCAAATTTTAAAGGCAGAAATTCCAGTAACTGCAATCTGAGCTGCGTATACAGTCTTTTTAGAGAGCTTTAAAAATACACCCTCTATGGATACAGGAAACTCTTTAAAGATTATTGTACAAGCCTGCTCTCTTTATTCCTTGCAAGAACATCCACAGAATGGTAGACTGGTTCCTGCTCAAAGAACTGTCTTGCAGCATGCAAGCAGCTATACAGGGATCAGAGAAGGGCAACAGCAAAAGGGATTTAATATGCATGATACCTTACAGACATAGCAGTCTAAATAAGAAGCCAAATAAAAGTAATCAGGGAAAAATTACTAGTGTTTATATTTACAAAGACAGCAATATCTTGATCTTTAAGGAATAAATCAGTCCTTAAGCTACTGATACATTTTAAACCAAAAGTTACTTATATCTGTTTATTGGCTGAAATGGTTTGAGCCAATCTCTGCATTTCCTCTGGCTTCAGTCATTGTGTTTTTCCGAGAAGACATCTGGCTGACTGGGTGACTGACTGACCAGTAAGAATGAATGCAAAATGCATGCAACGACAGGCAAATTTCAGTAAGCCCAGTACGCTTAGGAGGGTTGGGTTCTCTTCCTGGTTTTAGTCTGAGAGGTTATGTGATTTTGGACAACTCAGTGCAGCTTCCAGTGCTTTGTTTGCCTTGAAGATGAAATTCCAGATGTTTTTCTTGAAATACTTCCAGACACACAACACCTGGCAATAATGGACTTCCAAGCTGAATCCAAAACTCCAGACAAAACCAAAATCAGCTCTCAACCCAGTCCATACCCTAAAACTAGAAAACACTTTGATACAATGTTATTTCTTAATATAAAGTAAATAATAATTCTTAGAAATGTTGTCCTTACAATGCATTTAGAAACATGACCAAATAAAGAAGCTAATTCAGACATGAAGACTGAAAGCTGTCCTGGGAATATTTAAACACAGTACCACATCCCAGTGTTTCAAAATCTCTGTCCAGGCTTAAAATACGACTGATAAAATTATTCTTTTTTTTTTTTCCAAAAATTCCATCACTTTGTCACACTTCTTGGAATCTTTTCTGCTCTTTAAATCATTTAATATTGTTGAAATTTTTTATTATTTAGCTTTGAAAGGTCTCAAGAAAGACCTAATGTCAGCTGCAGTAAGCAGGATGTAAACATACAGAAGGGACGATTTTCCCTTTTATGGTATATATTTTTAATATCTCCCCACCTCTCAGGTCCTGTTTATGGCCTACTTGAGTCTTTTCTCTTACTCCTTCAGCAGAGATGGTGTCTTGCATCTTAACAACCTGCTCATCCTTGTCACTGTCATACTATCAGCTGTGTAGTCAGAGACAGCCTGCTCTGCTCATAATAACGCTTAAATATCAGACCTTTATACATCTGCTTTTGAAAATTTAGGTCTACCAAAATGTCTGCAAGAAATCACTAAATCCAAACATGACATTATACTTGTTTTCTTCAGCTGAGTTCAAACCATGTGCTGTTTCTTTCTCTCGTTCCTGCTCGTTGCAGGACTAGATGCCCTTTAAAGGTCCCTTCCAACACAAACTATTCTATGATTCTATGATTCTATAACGCCTGGAGAGTTAACACTGGCATGGTATTTTTTCAGACATAATACCTGTGGTTTGTAGGCAAACCTCCCGCAAACCAGCCTGCCTCACCCTGAGCAAGTGAAACAAGGTGTCATACACTGCAGTTTCAGCAGATGTTCAATCTGTGATGAAATAGTTCCTTCTGGATCCTTCCAGGGTCATCCTCCTGTGTCAGCTCAGGAAAGCCGCATCGTTTCACTGGATGGCCTCAGATGCTCTACTAAGCTTGAGTCTTCCTTGGTAGGGCTCAGTTACCAGTCACAGCAAATAGTGCTAATCATTATAGATGTTTGTACTTTTTCTTTACACAGTCCGGTCATGAATGAAATAATTAACCATGTTATTATTTGCACTGACATCATCAGACTTGACTGTTAATGCTCACTGAAAAACAGGGAGATGGTTCCCATTTATGTTGTATCATTCTCTGAGTACTCAGGCAGACATTCATGTGCCAGTTATAATCTTTACAGATACAGGTTTACTCTCAAAGACCCTGTGAGAGCACAGTACAGTTGCCCTAGCAAACCTAAATAATTAAAGCAGGTCTAGACAAAGGCAAGAAAGCTGTGATTCTTTAAAAAAACACAAATGAACCTTTTAAATACACCAAAAATTAGAATACAAGTGAGGGGAAAAAGGAAATCTATAAATCCTAAAATTAGAGGAGGAAGGTTTGAGGTTGTTTTTGCTCTTCTTTCTAGTAACAGACCCAAAATATGTGATTTGAATTACTTTTCCACTAGAAGGTAACGAACAGAACCACTTATATACTCTCTTTGCTTGTTTTCTTCTTGTTTCTTATTTTTTTCAATGCAAACCCTTCCCCTGAGTGGCTCCCACAGTTTTAAATATTTATCTACAGGTGTTAAAATATCTGGTGCTTTAAGATAAAGTGATATTGCTCACTGTCTCCATCCACATGTCTATGTGTTCTGAAAACCAGTCAGTCAACAAGACAGGTTTGTTTCTATGTCTTCAGTCTCCTCACCCCCACAGCTGTCTACAAAAAAGAGGATGAACTGTCCTTTAAGTAAGCAGTGATGTAATGGTGCTTGTTAATAAAGTCTCAGTGGTATCGTGATTGCAGGACTTTCCACTGGAGTGCCTTTGCTGGGTATTCTCCAAGAAAAAAATTCAAATGTAATCACCTCGTGTGTTGCAATGGAAGCAGCCCCAGAGTACCACTGCAGTGCTTCAAACCAGGCAAGCCTAGACAATGAGGAAAATTATTCTGTGTGCTTTAATAGTGATTTTCTGTAGTCCTTTTCTACACCTTTCCCTGTCTTGCAAGAGTTCCTAGTGTTTTTACAAAAGTACTGAGCTTCTGGAAAGAACAAGGAAAAAATGCACATAACATTTTACAAAATAAAAGGAGAAAAAAAGCTAGAAATAACAAACTTTATGAGGTTCTACAACACTGTTCCAGTTTCCTGTTACTACAAGCAATAAGAAGTCATATAATCCCCTTCATAAATTGAACAAACTCCATCCTCAACCTGCTTCGATTACTTCGTACTTATTTTGGAAAGCTTTTCAAGAACTTCACTACTGTGAATAGTGGAAACCTTATTGTTATTAAGCTGCAACTGTTCAAGGCCAGATTAATTCCATCTCTGTCATTTCCAAGTGATTTTCCACGTTTGCACTCAAACAGTCCATTGTGTTTCTTATAGCCTCTCTATTTTTTTTCTTCCACTTCTGAAATGTTCCCATTCTCCTCTGTGTTGATGATGTTTCCTGACTTCATGTCATCAGTAAATTTTAATAGTCTTCTATTATAATATTTTGGCCATAGTTTCTAAAAAAATATATTAAGTAAGATACATTTTAAAACTACTTCAGAGGAAGTCCCTTCCCATTTAGCATAATCCATGCATTTATCCCCTTTACCAGCTCCTTACTGGATTTATGATTCATTTATTAATTTACATCTTTTCCATTTCAATCTATGGATTCCCATGCTTCAACATATAATGTTGAAAGCTGAATAGATTTAATCTACTAAAGTTTCTTCATCTAAAATTAATTCCCCATTAAAAGATGTGGAGCTATTCTGGCTCAGTCTGTCTTTGGTAAATTCATGGGACATCTCTTGCATCTCTTGCATGCCTTTAAATATTTATTCTACAGCACTGCACATAGTTAAGATCAAACTAACTTTAAAATTATTCTTTTACACATTTGATGTTTTCTCACAAAATTGCTTTCAGGAGAGCTTTAAAGGAGAAAAGTGGTGCTTGTCAGTGCTGTCTACAGCTGGCGACAGGATAAAGGGCCTTATCCACAGTATGTATAAGTCAGCTGGAATCTTTCCACAGGCTTAGTGATCTGCAGATAAGTCTTGCAGTAGCCTAGAAATTCACTGCTTCTTTTTATATTATATTATCAGCAAAAACTTTTGTGGCCCAGCTACTGAGACAGACAAGGAATACATATGGCATTATAAGACAGGACGGATTTTGTTTCACTGGCTATTTAGCAATTAATTTGCCCATCATTAGTTCTAGCTAAAATCTTCACCATTAATAAGGAATATATTAGTATTAGATGTAGTATGTTGATGAACTCTCTAGTCCAAAAAAAATCGATCTCTAACTTTTGGAGAATGTAAGAACCAAAAATACTGCTTCTGGACCTCATGCATAAATCAAGAACAAAATAGGTACTATGGAAATACGATCAAGTCATTACAGAGCAGTCATATCAATATCACCACTTTTTTAAAAAAACACAGTTATAGAAATATTCAATAGCTAATGCAAATACACAAAATTTCTGAGCTGGGATATTCAGTAAGTTTTGGCTTTGTTTCATAAAAACACTGTCATGTGCTCATATTTAGGATGTTTAGGTATGTGTATAAGTAGTGTTGAGAACAGGCATGTTTCCTTCAATGTTGAAGTTAGGAATTTTGTACTGCTTTATTAAGCCCTTAACCCAAGGCATTAAAATAGTACGTAGTCGGGAGTGCCTGGAATCTTCTGCACTAATGAATGGGTGTACATTTGAAATCATATCAAGTCCACCACATCATTCTAGTTACGGAGCCAAACTATAACATAAATCTTAGTCTTCTGTGCTGAGAGGAGTCAAATGGAAATCAGGTACCAGTTCTTCAGAGAAAACACAAGCTCCTGCTTCATGGTGTGTTCATTATCTCCGTGTTAATTTCATTAGGGATAAACCTTTTGTTATTCTAATTCCTCAGATTCTTAAAGCAGCAATCTGGAGCCTCTTTCCTAGCTACCAGAGAGCACACATGCTTGGAGATGTACCCTGACATTGGCAAAATAAGTGAGACACATCTGAGCTTTGGAGACAACGGTGCAATCCCTCTGCATTATACATTGGCAAGTAGGGGTGCTTTTTAACATTTGTGTCTCTCTTTTTTTATACCTTGACATGACTTCCAGCAGGCTTGCTGCTGGTCCATCTGCTAGCTCGCAGACTTCATCGAAGAGGTCATTTAGACCTGAAGCCTTCCGAGACCTCAGTTTATAAGTTTACCTGGGATAAACTTTACCTTCAAGCTATACACAATCTATTTCTTTTTAAAGGTTCAAGTATTTCAGTGACCACATTTAAAAAGTGCTGAAAAGAACAAGTAGGATTTTTGTGGAATAAAGTGGCAAATGAAATGCAGAGAATAGTTTTGAAGTCCTAGACATTTCCACCTGTTCTCAGATCTGGCTGAAAGAGGTGAAGAGCTAGCTTGTCACATTTCATGACACTAACCCCATTTATTTATGTTTAACATGTAGGGAAAGGGTGAAAAAAAGGGCTAAAGGGCAGAGTCCTCCATCAAAGGATGATATAATCATGGGTTGTAATATTACTGACGGGCATTTCAGTGATTATTTGTCAACAGGGATTTGTATTCTCTGTCTTGTAAAACTAGGGACAGGAGTAAAACCAAAGTAACAGGATATGGTGTTGTCAGGATTAAGTCAGGGGAAATATTCTGGTTTGGACTGAACAACATTCCATAGAAAAATATATTTTCTGTTGGTTTGTCAACACCCTCTAAAATTAGTTTTCTACGTAACTGCACACCCCCATACCTATGTATACATCACTAGGTTGTTTTTTCTAGAATATAGAAAAAAATTCTCTGGAAAACATCAGCAGAGGAGTGATGGAGGAGAGTTTTTACCTTTGTACTTTGAGACAAAGTATTTCTAAACTGTACAGTCCCTGAGCTTGGCTACAGAACTACAGCTCTCAGTGAAATAAAAATAATGTGTATAGGAAGAAGTTTAGGAAAAGTTTAATGGATAGATCACATGTCTGAAATCCCATCTTATATTTCTTTACAGCAGACAAAGCATCATGAATATTTGGTTTTTTTTCCTGTTCAATCTCTGTGTTAGCTCTGCCTTCAGTTCATTGCTAAATTGGTATCTCTACCAGACTGCTAGATGAAAAAGTGGAAATTATACAATCCTGGTTTTAAATTTCTTTGCCTGAAAGTCTGGTTAAACAGGATTAAAAAAAAAAAATTAACAGGTATTGCATTGTCAAATCCTTGATGCAAAGCAGTCAAACATCTACAGACCGACCACTTGAGCTCAGCTTTAAGAAACTCAGCCTGTTGCTGATTTGAGTTGACATATCTCTTCGACCGATTGACTTCACAAGCTTGAAAAGCTGTATTGAAGAGATGCTGTGGTTCTTAGTAAAAGAAGAAAAGAATTCCACTGTGGAAGTGGCTGAAACCCTTGAAGCTGTGTCTAAACTGATGCATGTGATACTGCTTCTTCATCGTCTGGATATGAGCCCCATTGCACCCAAATACCCTGCTTACCTTTCACTCTGTGTGACTTTAGAGTCTTGATTGTATTGATCTGTCTGTCGCTGACATCCTTTGGCATGCAGTCTTTCTCCCAAATAGATCAAGCACCACTGTGAAAACAATGGGTTTTTTTCAGTCCTTCCATTCCCATTGTTCCAGAAAAATCCCTCCTCTGGCAATCAGAAACTTGCAACCAGTTTCCAGCCTTGAGTCATGCATGGTCAGTTTTCACTCATTCAGCCTTGTGCTGACATATTTCTATAGCATTAATAATCCATTCTTTGAATGAAATACACCCTGATGCATTACGAGGCAGCAATGGCTTCCCTTCCCAGCATTAATTTTGGCATACTAAGAAAGCCAACACTTTCAGGCTCCTCTTACAAGTGAAACTCTCTCTTCCCCTTGTTATTGATTTCTATGAGCATGTCCTATATTGCTGTAAGAAATCTGTGGATTTATACATGTGTCCACGATTTCTGACTCACTTAAACCTGCTCTGTATTAACTCTAATCAGGCTGGGTCCAAAAATCTTAAGTCTTTCTCCAGGCCATACTGAGCTCAGAAATACATCTGCTTGGTCCAGCACTTCCCAGAAGTGTTACCTCTGGACATGGTATCCCTGGAGGTGTCAAACTTACTGCTCAGGTATTAAATACATGCTGTGCTTATGTGCTGCAAGACTGAAGAGTGGCAAAACATTATATTCAGGGCATGCATATCTTTTCACTGCATGTAAGTCTGCCTGGGAAATTTGGGAAGCAATAGGGCAGTTCTCCCTGTCTCAACAGCATCTTTTACCTGTTTCCAACTTGAATGAGCAGAGGTGATGGTGACTGAACACAGTAACTATATGCACTACACTTGCACTCTTTCACCTAACAAAATTTGGGATTATCTTTTATGTAGCTAAATCCTACTGTCATCTGAGAGTCCTCTGATACTGATTGATGCATTCAGATCTCTCTGCATTGTATTCAACTGAAGGTCACACAGTTCGTAGCAAAAATTATTATTATTATTATTATCTGGTGTCCAAACGAACTTCTGATATTCTCATATTTCATTACAGTTTGATGTAATTCCAGATTTGTTTCACTAGCAAATTTCATTAATACAGTCCAAATTTTTACAAGGTCACTAACTGAATATATTAAATAAGCTATTGGTTCCTTTCTTCTTAGCTAGTTCCTTATAGTTGTGTATAGATCTCTACCCTGACTGAGGGCTCCAGTCATAGGCATCTAATTAATTTTAATTGCAAAATAATTTCGACAAAAAGCCTAGTCTGAGCCTCCTGAGTGTCTGGTATCATTTAGTCTTGCCAGTGTAGGTAAATATGCTACCCGAACTACTTTTGAATTTATTTTTTAAATTGCCATTTTGTTCCAATGGGACAAAATTCTCAGAAAATTCAAACTAATACTATGGTATATTAATAAAGAATATGGCCTGTATTTTTCATGGTATGGATGAATATGAAATAAGTGACAATAGTTTTAAAAAAATCTTGTTCATAACATCCCTGTATTTTTGGATGTTTTTATGGAAGTAAAACTTTTCAGATCAAATAGAAAGGAAACATTTTTTTTTTCTCACAGACACAGTGACTGCTTTGACTTTTAAAAGCCCTCTGCATTGATCAATTCATCTTCCTCTGGAAATATTACAAGCAAATTGAAGTGAGAAAAAATACTTTTGAAGTGTTGAATTTGAGACTCAGTACGTGGGTCACACAGGATAAGACTCACACCCAGAAGCTCTTGTTCAAATGTGCATAGCTTTTGGTGAGTCAATTACAAAAGTTTTGGTTTTAAAGGTTACTGCTGCTATGTTTTACAGCAAAAGAGCATTATTGGTAGTAGGTAGAGAGCACTGTTTTAGTAATGTCTCACTCCATCCAGCTACACTGTGCTTAAATCACTGTAGCCTTAAGCACTCTTGAACCAGTTCAGTAAACATGGTTTTAATATAAGCAAGGATTGGACGACAGCAAATCAGTGCCAGAGCTTGGAAAACAACCCAGGACTACTGGCCCTCAAGTCTATGTGCTAATTAATGCAAACATTTCCTCTCTCATCCAGCAAGTTAGGACTGCAAAGGATACAAAATGAAAGCGGAGGGTTTGTGTATGCTGTTTTACTAACCTGCATCTTGTAAACATTAGTTACAATTGGACTTTTAGTATAAATTCCAGATTGCAGAAATCACTGTTCTCAGTCAGATACTTTTCTGATTCATTGATGTGTTTTGTTTTTCCTGGCTTTGTATTAAGGGAATTATGCCTCACTGAGTTGTGTAACAAGGACTGGGAGCTGCTCCCTGGCTAAAGCAACACTCATGCGAAGATACTCAGCCCCAGTAAAGCTGCTTTACGTCTGCCAAGTAACCAACAGCACTTTTCTTCTGGGACTTTTTTTTTTTTACCCATTGGCTGTGAATGGTCATTTATTGGCTCCGGTTCAGGCCTCCTGACAGGAAGAGTTTTCTTGAGGATAACAGAACACAGCCAGGGTGTCTGAGCCTCTGTTGGGCTTTTTCATAACAGTCTAAATCAGTGCTTTTCAAACTGTTTTCGTTTTGTAACTCCCTGAATATCTTCAAGGGGACGCGCAAACCTCTGTGTAATAAATTTAAGCCTCCTGAGAAGATGCCCACCGTAGCCTAGTTGACAAACACTTCAGGAGACCTCTGGGGTTGCAAGCTGAGAATAGCTGGCCAGACCCAGTTTTATATGTGAACTCACATCAATCTAGAGCTTTTTCAGTCCAAGGTTTGAGATGAGAGAAATATTTCCAGTGACAACTTCGCGTTTTTGTTTAAAAGCCTGTCCTCCATTAATGGTATTTCCACTATATTAAACCTTTTGTTTTATCAACTTATTTACTACCACAGTGGTGAGTTCAGAAATTTCCAATGATATCAGGCCTTTCAGTGGAAGGAGCAAGGTACAGTCCAAATTACAGTGGAGGCGGAAGAGCCTTTCCTTTCTTAGATGATGCACCTGCATGAGAAAAATTAAGGGAATTTTCCTGTTTTCTGGGTATAATCAGCTGCCACACAAACAAGACAGCCTGTAGCATCAGTTACTCACCACAAGCAAATACTTTGTTTCCGCACGCAGGTAGAAGTGTGCAATGGTATTTCACTGTACATACACACATAGCTCCACCTTTTTGTGGGTGAGTCAATAACTCTGTGTGTTTTTCTAACCTTTTCTCCCACCCAAAGAGCAGATGAGTAACTTCATTGTTCAGTCATGGGGAAGTAAGGTGGTGAGGACATCTCTGTCTCAGACAAGTCACAGGCCGGGACAAGAAGACTTTGCAGCCAGGTGTGAGGAGGGAACAGTTGTTTCCATTTCAGGCTATTCTAAGGTGATAAAATTTGGAAAAGTTTTAGGTGTTCCTGAAAACTAGAGAAAAGTCTTACAAAACAGGACTCTAAAGGTGAATTATTGTACAGACTGAGTTATTTTCAAAAGATCACCAATTATTTCCAGTCTTATGCCTATAGATCTAGAAACCTAATTTAAGTCACTGGTTTTTTAATATGGTAACTAGGAAGATTAACAATTGTCCTTTCGAAAACTAACTGTCAGTCGCACTGCCGTGTAAGAATGCTGGCACAAGATTAATTATGTTTTCAGGAGCTGAGAAAGTAAAATTTTCTCAATTGATACTTTTTTTCCTTTCTTTTCTGATGAAGTCAGAGGTTTGGTTTCCTTTCTGTAGAAAGTGACCTGAAAAGAAGTGGAAACTTGTTTTCTACTTTAGACACGTGACTTCGCATCAAATGCATACATTATAGACAGAGCTTATTCTGAAATGTAGGGGATGTACTGTTTTTAAATCACTCATTAACTAATGAAAAATGTAAAAATTATTATTATTTCCAACAAAAGAGATATACCAAAACTCATACAGTCACCAAAAACCTGTCAGGGACATTGTTTAAGACTTTTCATCTCTACAAGGTTTTCAGTCTTGTGAGTTTTTGAGATAATGCGTCTCTTACCTGAGTGGTGGAAGTTCCTGAGTGTGTCAGGGTGAGATTTATGTAGTTCTGGGCCTGCTAGAGCAAGAGTCTGCTTTGTCTCTGATACACACACAGTCTTCTACTGGCTTCCAGTTAGCTTTCACCCACATGGTCACCCAAACCTCGTAAAGTATAAATTGATTTTAAGGAGCTTGAAATAATTTTTGTTTCAACAGCCTCAACCTGCCTCCCTCCTTCATTGCACACAACTTACCCACACCACCACCACAGCATGCACAGTTCCTACAATGCCACATCTGTAATGCAGATCTCCACAGTGGACCTTTACAGACCCTCACACACTCAGCCATGAACTCTGGAAGATCGTTTTAGAACAATGGGGGTAAAAATGCCCAGGGATCCACCTCTGTAGGGAAATCCTGAAGAAAACAATTATTTCTTAAAATTAAAAAAAAAATCTTACATGCCTTCTTAAAATGATTTTAAGGATGCTCACCATCATAAAAGGTATGATATAAAAGTCTGAGAAAGAAAGATCTGCAAAGGTGTAGGCTGTATATGCACCAAGTGGAGACATCCTTCTAGTCCTATGCACAGTTATGTTTTTACACAGCTTCAGTGTCATTCATCTAATCTACCTGACTGAACAAAGAGTGGAATTGTTGCCATATACAGTGCTGACACAATCCTCAGTTATGCATGTGGAACACAGCAAAAAGTCCAAGGAATTTTATGGTGTGAAAACAAAGTTGTAAGAAACAACCGAATCTTGCTTAATTGCTGGGAGCTGAGGGCAGAATTAGATTATGTCAGTACGCGGTTACTGCGCACACCCATATTTACCTAGTTGAATACTGCCTGTGCAGCAAGCAAAACCTTCTGGAATTGCTTCCAGTGTGATAGGGAATGATGAACAGAAAAGCTAGTTAGTGATAGGTCCTTCTTGTGTGGAAGGAGGCATAAAAGGAGTGGGGAACACTGCAATGGTCAGCAGAGAAAGTGAAGTACAGGGAACACTGTACCCTCTCTGAGGGATATTTTAAGCCTTACAATTGGGATAGGAGTGCTGGGAGTGAATTGAGGAGGAAGAAGAGGAAAGAAGTAATGTACAAAATGACCATCCTCTCTGAAACCAAGCCTGCAAAGCCTGGTAATCAAAGAGTAGGAACTCCTTATTTTGTGTGCTCAATGTCTCTGTGAGAAACCTGTGAGGCAGGGATTTTTGTTAATTATTTTTACAGGGGGAGTAGGGAGGAAATTGAGAGGGATTTATGTTCAGTCCTTTGTTGTTTTCAGAAGCAGCATGATCTTTTGTTTATCTAAGTGTTGATGGTCAGAGAGGGAAACAGAAGCCCTAATCTCAGGAGAAGATAAACCATTACCTATTTCAACACCATTGCTTTTTTAAATTTTCCTTGACTCCAGCTATTTTTTGTTCCATAGACAGGGATTACTGACTAACCCAGTCTCACAGAAAGCTGATTTTTCATCTTGCAGAGTTATAATTAGCAAAGATCACACCCTGGTAGAATGGCAGGTCTGTGCTAAGACTGCTTGTCCCCAGAAGACCATCTTGCTTTAAGCAGTGGATATGTTCTTTGCTATTGAGTGGAGAGTGAAAGTGAAATATAAGTATTATAAATGACCGGAGCTGATGAAGTATTAGAATTACTCACTCAGCCAACCAAACCTGTGCTTCTCCTCCACCCTGAAGTCCAAATAAGGACTCCTTTGTAAAAACATTCTAAAACCTTTTTATCAATACTTTAATGCCTCACAAAAATAGACTCATATTTGGCCCTGCTGGGTGCTGCTAGCCCCACAACAGACAGATGTCAGTGGCTGTGGTAAAAAATGCTCTTCCAGATCATGTAGACTGTTATTGTAAAGAAAACTACATTATTGCAAGTTCCTTTCAGCCTTGGCTTATTTATAACCTCACAAAACCAGCTTATCCTCATGACACACCATGCAATAGTATATTTGGTTATACTTTGGTGAGTTATGCACTGAATTAGAAAAATATTTTGCTATTTGATGATAACATTTTATGTGTAGTTTCCTGATGAAGACTTATTGGAAATTATCAGGAATTTTGGAGCATCCATTTCATTTCCCTCCTTTCACCCTTTTTCAAATGTCATATTTTTCCTTAAAAGAAATTTTTTTCCACAGTGACTCTTAGAAGCTTCTCCTTTCATCATCCAAAAAACTGTTTCTCACATAAGATGTTTTCTTCATTCTAAAATTACTGAGGCTTGTGAGGGGGAGGAAGGGAATTTTTATCTGTAAGAAATAATTTATTTGAGTTTTCTTCTATGAACGACAGTGAAGTGTTGAGGTTTGGGGTGGGAATTAAGGAGACATTTCTTCCCAGCACTGGTTCCATTGTCAGCATCACCCAGCACAGAAGCTGATCGTGGAAGGGGATGGAATTTCTGACATATTTTCAGCCTACAAAATTTCAGCCAATTATTTTCCCTAACTTTCCAGCCACTTATAGTAATATTTAGCAAGAGTGTTCTGGTTTGTTTTTTGCTGAACTATGTCACAGAGTCTAAATATGTAGATGAATTAGACAATCCTAAGCGTGTATTCTGGTCTACTGAGTTGTTCTTTACATTGTACTATGACATTATTTTTTTCTCATTCCCTGTATTGCAGCTAGCAAAAAATCTTAAGCATTGATAAATGTTAAAGGGCTTTTTATGTTAATCACTAAGCTTTTCTCAGCTTTGCAACTTCTGTCAATTTGTGTTTTAACTATACTGAGTAGAGGAAGCAGCTAACCCCTGAGTATGTTAGGTTTTCCTGTTCTAAGCAGGTTTGAAACTGATATAGTTTGTGAAGCAATGAAACCACAATAGTAAAAGCCAAAAACATGTTCAACTGGAGAACAAGCACTGCTTCTTACAGATCAATTCCAAGAATGTTTTCACTTTGTGTTACCTGACTGTTGTACAACATCAGGTCAGTTATATTTAGGTTTCCAGAGAAAGCTGTTTTCTGCTTTCATCTATAACAAATATTACATTTCAAAATAAAGAAAAAACAGAGTAGCTCAAAAATTAAACACAAGATATCAAATAGTATCTAAGTATTTGTTGATAAATGTAGTGGCTATCAGAACTCTTTCTGGTTCAATGTTGTCTTATTCTGCCTGATTAAACTTGTGTTTACAAAAATTCCCATTTTAAAGGAACTTTATAAATGGTCCCTTCTTGTAATAATGAGATTTAGCACAGCTTTGAAGCCCAGAGCCACTCAAAATGTTGATATTGGAGGTCAAAACAGGGAAATGCTCCTCTGATTTCTGTATTATGGCCAACATATCTGATTCAGAGCAAAACTGATTAATGATCTGTCATCACAAAAACTTTCAATGGAATCTCCTGTGTTCAGTTACATTTCAAAGGGCTCATGTTCAGATCTGAAATCCAAGAAAATGTTATCATAAACAGTTGCTCTTTAAAAGATTCCTCTGTTATAACTTCTGTTTCTTGTGTCATCAGCAGGAGTATTTTACCCACTCCAGTTCTTCTACTGATGTTCATCGAGAGCCAAATACAGAACAGAGTGGTTGAGGTACTGAGAAATCTCATCAGTGATATCCACCACTGAAAGTAAAAGGGTTTAAAAAAAAAGCCCAACGATTGGACTCTTCATCTTCTTTGATGCCTTCAAATTAGAATAAATTTCCAGGAAAATGAAGAAAAGTTACAGTATTATGATTATGACAAGATTTCTTCATTTCTGCTACTGTGGTTTATCTGCTTTTAGTTTTGCACACACACAAAGTGTTGTATGGACCAGAAATAGCAGACTCACTTAACAAGACTTTGTTTTGTGTGAAATATGCTGTGATTCAGGCTTAGAGGGATAAGAGTTTTGAAAGCTTTCAGTAAAAGACTGAAAGAAAAAGTGAAGACACTGTGATAAGATCTATACACATGATGCAATTGCTGCTAACAGATTAACACTTCCCTTCCTGCAGATATCACACTCACATTCGCATAGAGAGGGAAGTGTTAATGTGTCTAAATACATGATTTTAATTAACTGCCCACAAACACTGTGCAAGCCTCTGACAGGCTCCTAATATCTGCAGCACATGCATGACCTTCTTAGCAACTGACTGCATCTGGGGACCAAATTCTGGTGGCCATAAGTTATATGTGCCTTAGAACCCTTGCAAACACAGGGTGCTTTCCACATATAAATATGCGGGTGGGAAAGGGAGCCCTTGTGGGATGCTACAAGGAGGAATGTATAAGACATGGATGAAGCCTTGGATGCACTAGAAGAAGGTGGTTATTCTAATATCACAATGCTAGTGGAAACTCTCGAGCTCTCATATTGCTATGGCATAAAACTGGGAAAAAAGCCTTTTGCTCACACACAAAACTGTGTGGTAAAAAAAATGTATTTCTAAGTCTTGTTATAGCAGGTCAAAAGTTTAAATAGGCACAATAAACTCCAGTACTTTCTTTGCAGGTAGTTGTCTCCAGTGGGCTCTTGGCATTGCCCAAAACCAGCAAGTATGGATACAGGATGGGTGTAGGAAAAACACACACTGAGGCATATGTTTGGCACATTTCAGGTCAGCTGGGGGAGATGCCGTACACAAAGCTCCACCACTGACTAGGAGGCTTTTGAAAATGGGGTACTGTTATATGACATACTTTAAAACTTCAGTTCAGTCCTTGACTTATTTCTTTCTCTTTATTCCTCCAACTGTCTAACCAGCTAACAAGCACAAGAGAGGTTGTGGTGCTACAGTGCAAATGCATGAACTACAGGCCTACTTCTGGTGGGAACAGGAGGTAGGAGTCATCTCAGTCTCCTTCTGTAAGGCTTGACAACTGTTGCAGGCAGCCTGAGGTATGAAAGGACGGAGGCAGTTACTTGGCAGGAGAAATGAACTGATCAAAAGAAGCACTGATTTTCCTCTTCTGTGTGTACAGTTAATGTTTCAGACATTGTACAAAGGCTCCCACAGCAGCCAGAGCATATCTCTCTCTCTGTACATACATACATATATATCTGTAAGTGTGTATGTGGGGGTGTGTGTATAGGAAACAGTCTGTCTAAGACACCTTTTTTGTCTGTGAAAGGAAGTGTTTGAATTCGAAGGAGATTCTTCCAAGGATAAAGCATCAGGGACAAATTTATACATAGCAGTAGAAACTGCTCTCTGAACTTCATATAGGAAGGAGTCTGAGATGCAGATTTTGTAAACAGACCCCTCTAGATCTCTGAAGAGAGGATTTGAAAAGTCAAACACATCCAGGCCATGCCTATAAAAGTAAAAATTACACTGCCCAAAGCCTTTTAAGCAACAGGCTTATTTCAAACAACAGAATACTATGGCTGTTACTCTTTTTCTTTCTCTCTCTCCCTCTCCATGTAGACACACGTTGGCAAAACTAAATCCTGGCTAAAGATGTTGTTAGTTTAGAGATTTTACCCATTACAGCTGTCAGGCTGGCCCATGGCTGAAATCTCCAATGAGAGGGGAACTCGTTGATAGTTGTTGCTGTGCAGTAAGACAGGCAAGTCAGATGTCCAGAGACAAAGGCCCCTTCCCTTTGCTTAACAAAAAGAATGAACTGGGTGGGCCAAGCATAATTTGCCTGTAGCTTAAGGAACAGTTTGGGTGACTTTTCTTCCTTTAGCGGAATAAATGAAATTAATTCACCTGAAAGTGAATAGTGAAAAGAATTATCCAGGGTGCTGGGAATGGACAGTTATTGCAATTTGCATTGGATAGACTACGGACAGCAGAAGCCAAAGGACACTGGGAGTGTCTGCCCAAGAGGAGAGCCCTTCTGTGAGGAGGGTGTAGGATCCTACATGCCACTAACATTGGAAAGGACTGGAATGTTGCAGGACCTGTTGGGATGAGTGATGGCAAGATGAAACAGGGTGGCAAGCAACCGTGGTGATGTCTGGCAGTAGCCAGTGAAATGACAACATAGCAACCATAAAGAGCAAGTACCAGGAGGGCCATCATAGAAACTGGTTTTATGGTCAGCATCGTAGCAAGGAGTCTTGGTCTTATCTTTGTTATATAGTCCAGAGTTGTGAGTTTCACCTGCAGTACAAAGAGTTTGATTTACCCCTTCTGAGCCCGGTCTGCGAATGTTCATGTATGAGTGCACTGAGAGCATTTTTGAGTTTCTGGCTTGTAGCTGGGCTACCAAGTAGCTATGTTTTAAGTGTCTTAAGAAATAGAAAGGGACTACATGAACATTTTTGTGCTTTGCCTCTAAATCACTTAAAACCAGGTAAACAACTCATTGTATAAGTGTGCATTTAAGAGTTTAAAATAAAAGGTGATATTTATACAGGAAGAACTCTTGGTAGGACTGACAAGGAGTGTAAGAACAGTACCTGGGAGCAAAAAATATTTGAGTTGTGTTTCTTTGCTGTCATTGTCATATATTTGGCATCAATACCTCTACTCTTGACCATGGCAGAACTAGTGAGGGCATTGCTACAATATTGACTTCTTTCTGATGCTACCAGTGACTCTGTAGACTGTGGAGCAGAATGAGGTAATTTGCAGAGGGGAAAAGCTACCACAGATTCCCTTTTCCTTGCTCACTTGCTCTCTTGTTTCCAGGTGGTTGAGCTGGGCACCAGAAGAGGGATGTGTAAATTCAAAACTGGTTGAGAAGGATGCAGCTGAAGTCTGTGGGATCCCTGGGTTGGACTAATCATGCCTATAATGTATGTCTTTGCTTATCCAAAATCCTGGCTATGCCATGGAGCAGGAGATGAAGACAAGAAATTAAACCTCTGATGAAACTCCAGGACCTATAAGTTATTCCCAGTCATTTTCAGAAAGGCTTCCTTTCATAGTCCCTCCAACACAAACTGCTCTGCTTTTCCTAGCACAGTGGGAGCTAGTGATGTCTATAGATAATCATGGTCAGAATTTGAGATGTTCTGTCCTTTAACATATCATTAGTCACTCTTGAAATTTTTAGTGTATGTCACCTTTTTATTCTGCAAGGCACCTGGAGAATATATGCATGACTTCACTGCTGCTGTGTCCTGACAGCTTCACCAGTTCACAGGAGGAGTCATGAGCCAACCAAAAAAGGCTGGCTCCAGGTCTTCAGGAAGAATATTATCACATTGCACCATGCGTTTGGTTTTTTGTTTTGTTTTGGGTTTGTGTTTTTTTTTTTTTCCACTGGACATATTTAATGAAAAAGAAAATTTTACAAGTGTTCCAATGGCTTCACTAACTGCTGCCTCTTCTCCAAAAGACAGCAAGGGTTAAGGATGCATGGCCCTGGCCACTTGTCAGATTTGGCATGCTACAGCCAACAGCTGGTGGAGGCAGTTAATTAGTCCTGCACCCTGTTCAAAGTTCAGCCTTTATTGGCAGGGAAATGCAGGCTGCACCAGCCCTCTTTCCTCTTTCAATTAACAAAGGCCTGTGCCATCGCATTACCTTGGAAACATGCCATGGCATCCGTGTCATTTGCCTGCCTGAGCTTTGCCATGGCAACAGGAAAACTAAACTTGCCAAAGCAGCATCTGGTCTATGGGTGGCAGATTACCTGCCAAACGGATTTACTAGCTGCAAAGTGCTGCGGACTGTCCCTAGAAAAGAGAGGAAGGGAGAAAATCTCCTGACAAAAAGGTGGTTATCCATTTTAATTTTTCTTTCTAAGCAAAGGTTTCCAGAGGTCCAGCTGCTGATGTGTGGATAGAGTATGTCTTTATTCTTTCTGGGCATGAAAGCCATTAAACAAATTAGGCTTTATCTTAGCCACAAGGTCCTCTGGGCATTACAGAAGCAAAAGTCTTTGTTAAGAACTAATTTCTATTATGCAGTAACCAGGCTGGTCTTGACAGAACACTGCTGTTTTTTCATTTTATTTTATCACATCCATTTTATTGTGTTGACACTAGAGATATATGTGATCCAAAAACCATGGATCCAACTGCTCATAAACTGCAGGGAAAATCAGATCTGAATGTCGGCATGACATCTAGTTCCAATGGCCTATAAAACTCAAGGACAGGCGGTAGCAGATTCATAAGTAGAGTGACTTTTCCAGTGGACTGTCTGTTCTCAGTAGAAACTGAAGCTTCTGGATTCATAGAGGGCAGAGAAATAGACTGTAGGCAATGCAGGACTGGCTCCATCTCTACCAAATGACTCTTGAAAGCAAGCCATGTAACAGAGGAAAGCCATAAAACCAATGGCCAACTCCCAGTGATTCCTCTGTTTTGGGAGACGATCCCTTTCTGACTCTAACTCAGCCTTTTAACACTGAGCTGCTGTGACAAAGACATACTATTCAGACTCTCAGGAAGTATTTGAATGCAAATGCAATATGAATACCACTAGGCAGCATGGAATGAAAGAGCAAGGTTCCTTTCCAGTCCCTCTGGGGCAGTTAATACACAGCTGAAACATGACATTTCTCTGAAGCAACAGATGTGATCAAGGAAAATAATGATCATCCTATTTCAGTTCTTCTTACCAACCTAAACACCTTCTCATAAACTTTAATTTCTCACTCCAGGATGTCCCTATCACAGTTTCTGGCTTTGTGGCCTTTACATGGGGCAGGAGGTAGTGTGATGAGTGGTGGTAGCTACAGAGGGAGTAAGAAAAGACTGAAGTTGCTGCAGCATTGGGGAAGTTTACTTCAGGTTAAAAAGCGAGGTTAGTCGCCAATGTTTTATATACTCAGCAAGAAGTGCCATAAAATTCTTTAGGCAGTCAATGGTATAGATGCTTCTCTTCACTTAGGTTTAAGTTTCTAAGGGATGAATTTGGAAGAGTGTGGATGCACATGTCTCTCAGTGTTGTGCAGAACTATGTTGTCCTGAGAGCGCAAAATTAATAGCTAAATCTGGACAAAATAAATTAGGTAGCTTGCACATACTTGAAAGACTTCTGGCAGAAAGATAGCATCACAGATCAGAATATAAATAACTTGAGAGTTCACTTCTTGCATCTACATCAACAATGACTGTAACCAAAAAAACAGAGTAAAGTAAACAAACAAAAAGAAATCTTTGGTCCTTAAGCCTTTTAAAACTCAGTATGCAGAAGGCCAGTGCATAAGGGACATACATCGCTTCACAACTTTGCTAAATAAACCTTCATGCATGTGTAGGTCAGTGTTGTAGTTTGATGCACTGCATCCATCTCCATACAGTTGTTACTCTGTATCACCTCACACCATTCAACAGCTTTGCCTGAAGCTGATGGGCAACACCACCATGAAAGGGTGTCATCCTTGTTCATAGGGTAGATGAAGGCACCGAGTGACCTCCCAATATTCCCAGAAGAAATTTCACCAAAGTAAATACTGGTCCATGTCCTCTTTCAGCTCAGCATCCTAATGGTTAGTTGTACCTTCTTTCATCCTTTCTAGATCTTCTGCTCATAATGCACACATACAATTGCAGTAGGGATCAGAGACCTGAAGACCAAATCCTGCAGCTCCTCTGTAGCTGACACAGGGAGTGACTCCATACTGACTTGCTGCTGCACTGGCTGAGATAAACACCGAGGCAGGCGTGAGAGACAGGGCTGAGGTCGGGGAGGAGCAACAAAGGGACGAGGGGCTTGAATGTCTTTGTGAAGAAACATTGCCCCAGACCCTGGGGTGGGGGGTGGGGGAGCAAGGGTAGGAAAACATAATGACCCCCAAAAAGAGCTTGGCCTGGCAGGTCAAAAACTTCCAGAAGGACCAGCCTGGTGCCTGGAAGCATCCAGAAGGAACCGGCCTGGTGGCCCAGGTGCTGCAAAGGGGAGGAGGCTTACATCTGCCACAGGGTCTGTCTCACTGCACACCCTGAGGAGCTGCTTTGGGACATGGCCTCCCTGAGCACCCCAAGAAACACAAGACACAGCCAACCAAGCACCCGGCATGTTGCCTGTGTCTCTGAGTGTTTCAGCATAAATCCTGCACATCTCTTCTCTTTAATTTGATCGGCTGCTCCCAATGAGAAGTAAATTGACTGTGGCTTGTATATGACTAGCTGCTCCTCGAAGTAACAAGCTTGACAGAGGCTTTGTCTTACATCTGCTGTGGCACTCACCACACAGGTGTATCCCTCGACCAGACATCTTGAGATTTCTTTGCCCTGCCAGGATGAGGAAAGAACAGAGTCCTTCCAGAGAAAGACTCCTGTCATTTTATATCATCTGTAGTCAAAAGTCAGGGATCAGCCACACTGATGAATAACCTTCTGACTTCAGCCTCTGGTATGTTCATGACTCCTTTCCAGATCCCAGACATATACAGTATGAGTATTTCTGCATGTGAAAGACATCTGAAGCTGGCTAGTATATGTGTTGGGTTTTTTTTTCCTGTTTTCAGTAGTGGTCAAAAAAGAAATTCAGTAAAGTCAAAATATTGCAGTAGTTTCCCCCCTGTCTTTTAGCTAACGGATAGCACTGGTAGTTGGAAAGTTACCAAAACCCCTTGAGAACACTAGAGCAGTCCCACTGAGTTCTCCAACCTTTGCTCAAAGAGAGACTGATCCCAGGAGCTGTGGGTGCCCCATGATGCCAGGGAAGCAAGGTGGGAAGTGTCAACACCCAAACACAACTTGTTGGTCTTTATTTTGTAAAGAAGATACTAAAGTTAGTGCCTAAAGCAGAGCTAGGTTCTTTCTGGATCGCTTAGCTTCAATGTCTAGTCCAAAACTCGTTGCGGTCAATAAGAGAGTCTTGTTGACTTCTGTAGCCCTTGGATTGTGCCTTGATAGCCAAGTTTCATCTCTTACAGAAGAATTCTGTAAAATATTAATCAGTAGGTTATCATTTGAACTCTTAGTTCAATGTCAGGGTGTAAAAAATAGCAGATAACTTTGTGTCTTACAGAGAAGCATGTTGTTTTCCTGTATGATGGAGAGCTGTTCAATTTAGTCCTGAAGTGATAGCTCTACCATGATGGAGTAAAAGAAATAGCAACTAGAATCCACACCACATTATATTTGCCTCTTTCTGTGACCTACCTGTACCCATAACAATGTGACAAAATGAGTGAAGGAAGGACACAGACTTCTGGTTTAGTCACCTCTCTGTGATCAAAAGCATGTGTGTTGCATATGTGCTTCAGAGGAGTGGAATTGATCTGAAACTCTGTCACCTCAAATATACTGCTGGGCCATCCTAGGAAATCCGGATAAATCCTTCTGGCTTAATTGCTAAGCTCTCCAGGGCACAGAGACATGGACAAAAGCAGCATGCTAAATGGCTTTCAGGATGTCAGGAAGTCTAAGAAGCTGAAACCAAATATTCATTATAAGTAAAACATTTTTGTTAGAGTCCTGCCTGTGATATATTTTATAAGAAAGGCTTTATTGGGATGCAGAAATTGTTTCATTACTTACAGGGTTGGAGAGTCACCACACTGGAGTCAGTAGGAAGTCACAGGGGAAATTATCCTCTAGTATGGGCAGTGTTTTCATATGCGGTATTGAATCTTTTGCACAGTCTTACAATGCCATTTTACTTCAAAAGACAATAGCATTTTATGTGGTACTCAGTTTGAAGCAATTTTGGTGATCCAAATGCTGAGTACTGACTCAGCAACCCAATGAGTTGTCTCACATTAGGATCTCAGATTAGCAGTCCTCCTCTAAAACGCAGGTTACAGTTTGCTGCCAAGAGCATGTCCTAGACACCATCCCCACTGCCATCAAAGTTTTAATCCAGAAGTAGGTAAAATCTAGGTAGTGCATCGGTAAACATTAGTGAGTTTTAATTATCAAGCTACTTTTAGAAGCATCAGATGGGATATGCATCATTAACATTACTAACGAAAACCAAATCATATCAGTTCTAGGTTTAAAAGCTGAGTGTCAACACAGAGAATCTATCCCAGAAACCAGCACTTGTTTACTTATGTCATGTTTCCTGAATCCCACATCATTGTCAAGTAAAAGAAGTTTTCGGTCAGTCCTTTAGTGTTATTGGTTCCATGTCCTCTTTCCTCCCATTAGTAAGACAATGAAAATACTGATTATTTTGACCTTCAGGAAGCTCTCAGGAATGTTTTCTTTGTGGCTGAGCTCGTATGAGTAGAACAACTTGAACTTTCCAGGCCAATTACTCATTCCTGGTAAAAGGTGAAGTCATTTAAATGAGCATCGACTCTCTCAACTCCTACCTCAGACCTCTCTTGTATATTACAAGGTCTAAACAGGATCATCTGAAGGCTGAGATTAGGCAGCAATTTATTCTGTGGCTGATGCCAAGATATTTAACCCAACAACAAGTAGATGTCTTTGAAAGACTGAAACTATAGACCTGGATTTACTGGTTATCTACTCAACTACTAATCATGGTTCATTTCTACTTAATATACATGGGTCCATTTCTAGGCTGTGCCACATATTTCTTGTGTGTGATCCTGAGAAAATCATCTGCACTCTCTATCCACCATGTGTAGCATAAGAAAAGCCATACCTTATACCTCTCTTTTAATGTTTTTATGTATAGTGTCTGGCTAAAGAAGTTTACTCCTGTTTGACACTCCTCTGTGCAAGTATAAAAAATAAAAGTACTTCTTTTCTGAAAAAGGAAAAAAAGTAGGATTCTTTGCCCTTTCCTCAGCATGTTACTTGTGAATCCAGGCAAGGCACAGCCAGTGCTGATTTTTTTTTTTCCATGTAAATGGCCACCTCCATTCAAATGAATTCTTTATGCAGCTATCAAGTAAGAAGTGCAATGGGGGCCAACATAAACCAAATACAATGCAGACAGGAGAACAGACTGCAATGAATAATCCGGTCATCCCAGGTTTCCTGCCCTCTGCCTCCATCCAGTCACTGGGATAATTGCAGTTTTGCTTAGGCTGGAAAAATGCTCATCTTGCAGTTGCAAGCATATCGTGTTGGATTTCAGTTTATTTTTAGTCAAGTGGATTTGCTGTCTCTTGTCAGCTTATTGTGTTGTATTAGCAGGGACATTTGAACAGAACAGGGTTTTGTTGGAGCTCCAGTGGGCTCTTGCATATAAAATCAAAGTTCTGTTGCTTACTTCATGTTCTCATTCATTCATCCAGTGTCTCAGAGCCTGCCAACTCTGTGGGCATGCAGCCAGTTTTGCATTTACTACTGGGTTTTGTGCTGGCTGCCAGTCACAAAGGATGGTGATAAATGGATTCAGCAGCACCTATTAGGATTAACTGAAGGCTTAAATTCATTTTGAACCCTCTTACTGCCAAAATTAATCATATTCAAATTAATTATGCTATGTTATCCACTGAAGAACAGGCCATGGTGAGGAAAATACCCACCTTAGCATTTACTGTTGAAATAAACAGTGGAATCTATAAAACACAGAACTCATCACGCTTACTAGACTCATAAGCATAAATGTGAGCTGTTTGCATTGCCTACTTTCAGTTTTATTTAGACTTTGGTCTCAGAGACCTTGTTCTACATGCCAGCTTCAGTGATACAGGACAATCAGAACAGCACCTGTACAGTGATCTGCAAAGCAGCTTGGAGAGTAAGAGAATGCTCATATTTTAGCAAAAATATCAGCTCAGTTGGAATCCCACTTACTTTATTTCATGGTATGGCATTTGCAAGATACATGTTAATAGAAAATTCAGTGACTTGATTGCTTTGCATACCAAAGAGGTCCCGTTCAGCCAACCTATTGATTGCAATAACTCAGTTCAGCCTTGTGTTGAAGATCAACTGCTGAAAAACAGTGTAATACAGTGTAATTACAGTTATATGAAATGCTCTACTATCAAAGCAGCAGATTGTCAGATAGCTTATACAGTAGAACCTGCCATGGTGGCACAGAAATGATGCATAACCTCAGTTAAATTCTGCTAGGTCCATACAATATCATACCGTGCACTTAAGAACAACACTATTGGATTCGAGCTCCCTTTTGAAATTAGGCATTGATGTGAGTAACAGTGGCAGAATCTGGTCTAGGTTAGACAACAGGCTGCAGGTTTAACTCTGATGAAATGATAACAAAGTCAGGAAAGTCACAATGCTCCAGTAAATGACCTGACTCCTTCCTTTTGCGCCCTCTTCTATATTCTTATAGGGTGTGAGGCCCATCTATAACATATAAGCAATCAAATTTCCTTAACCAGAATGCTTAAAACTGAAGAGAATAGCATCATTTAACAGGAGAAAAGAGAGAAGCAGAATTAGAACAAAAGCAGGTTTTTACAAACATTACTTAAAAATAAATGGAATATCACTCTTCCCTACTGCTCCTAAGACTAATCCAGACACGGAAATTATTTGTTTTGACTACTTCAGGGAAGGGCATGGTTAATTTATCCTTTCCAAAAGCTAATGTATAGTGCATATGATAATAAAAAATCAGCACCTAAGACACCCCTGGCAAACTCAGTAGTTTGCATTTCTGGCCTATCTCACTTCATTCATTTCAGATAAAAGGCTTCTCTCTTCATTCTAGTTCAAGTCACAAACAATTCTGTGTTTTCTTGCTGGTGTCTTCTTGCCCTTAACTTGCAGAGAAAAATCTTTCATTCTTCTCTTCTGCAGAAAAACATGGTGATTGGTAGACAATTAGACTTATTCCCCATTTGAAAATTAAATTATACTTCTTTGCCTACTAGATATACACTGATCAGAAATTTGCTACAGAGCATGCCTTGGCTGAGGAATTAAATAATTGGTTGTGGGTTTTTTTGATTTTTTTTGGTTATAAAAGTAGCTTTTGAATTACCCATAAAATCAAAGCTAGGTTTTGGGGTTTTTTTTTTTTTCATTCTTTCCAGTAATTACGTGTTTTACTAACAGAAAAAACATTTCAGTTGAGCAAACATCTGAGAAACCAGATACAGGAAAGCTACTTGAAACATGTACCAGAAACATTAAAGTCAGAACTGTATTAACCATGGCTTCCCTCTTTATTCAACAGGAGGCATACATACCTGCAGAGTCATTCAGTCCAATTATGATTTGAATCTATATAGGGAGCGTAGGATGGACTAAGTTCTCAGTTTACTGTACCTGCTTTAGTATGCTAAAGTTCAGCAAGACAGAAACCAAGCCAGGAAGTGGAGACAGAACAGAGTCTGTCATCCAGTGCATGGCCTTATATCCATCTATCTCCCGCCTTTTAGATTGACTGCAGCATGATTGCCATGTTTTTATTTTCCCAGCTTAGCTTAAGACATCTAAGTTTGACGTTTTGCCTTCCTCTAGTTCATTCTCTGAGACTGATATTTTACTGGACATCATCTGGTAGCTGCAGGACAATGCAGTTTGTTTATTTGTCTTTGTATTTAGCCCTATTGGTATTGTACCTGATTTGCAACACCTTTCTGCTTCTTTTGGAGCCTGATGGTAAAACATTGGTTTCATTTCTTGCTCTCACATTCTTATTTTTATTCCTATTCCTATTCTTTTTTTAATTTTTTTAAACAACGTATTTAAAAGATTTTGTTGGCAATGTTTGTATTACAAAACACAGCTTTCAGATCTGGAGCAACCACCTGCTAAATAAGAGCTGTATTTTAGGATGAGATTCAGCTGCAGACCATAACCCCTTTTGTACCTTCCCTCCATATCCTAGCTGTGATGCAAAAGAAATATGAGGAAGTGGCGCACAAGGAAACTGCAACACTCTCCATGACTTACTCTTGTCTGGACTGTTAGATATTGATGACTTCTAGATCTTCATCAGAATGGCTGTAAATTAGTCCAGGAAAAGGAATCCCTTTTGAAAAATAAAGGGAATCTTCTTGTCTATACCAGACTCAGACTTATACAAGATCCTTCTGCGTGGCACCCACAGCCTCCTACCACAGGAACTCCTGCACACAGAACACACCTGACATCTTCCTAAACACTAAATTGTTCTGTAGCTTCTACAACATAAATAAAACTGATATGTTCAGCCTCTCCTACACCATGTACATAGTTCAAAGAATTTCTCCATTGTTTCCCAGCATTCCCGATTGTTAGTTGGCCCTTTCTTTCAGATATCATACATGAGTATCATGTAGCACACTGGAGTTTCATTCTTAGAATCCCATAGTCTTGAACAAAGCTATAATGTCCCCAGAGGGGGCTGGTGTTTCTGCTTTTGAGTCAAATATTTCTGAGAGTAGTGACAGAAAGAGACTAAAAATGTTAGTACTACTCAGTTTGGAGAGAGGAAACCTGATGGGGGGTTTAATTGATTTTTATGATGAAATCCTGATGGTGATGAATAGGATGAATATGAGTTATTGTTCACTAAATCCTAAAGTATTAGAACTAGAGGGCATTCATTGATACTAGTTGTAGATTGCTTAAAAATTAATTATATGGAATGGAATGGAATGGAATGGAATAGAATAGGATAAACTTGACTATTTCACTTGGAAGGTACATATAATGAACATCTAGTCCAACTGACTGACCAAAAGTTAAAACATGTTATTAAAGATATTGTCCAAATGCTTCTTAAACACTGACAGACATTGACCACCTCTCTAGGAAACCTGTTCCAGTGTTTGACCACTCTTTCAGTAAAGAAATAATTCCTAAAATGTATTTAAAAGGTCGGCAGCGAAGTTCTGGAATTGGTTCCTATGTGAGGTTTTGGAGGCAGCACATTCTGAAACAAATTCATGAACAACATCCAAGACGGGTACTAAGAGCAATCAACAGGGATGCACCCTCTAATGCTTAATCCATTGTTTGTGGATGCTGGGGTTGGGGTAGCAGGTACCAGCTGGTTCCATGTACTCACTCTAAATAACATTTTCACTGCTATTGTTGATTTCTCACATACGGTTTTATAAGATCTTTCACTTAGAGCCGATGTATTTATTAACTGTCTTCGTGCCCTCATGTGCTTCACTAGTTGTCCAAATAACAGCAGGTGAACAATGGTCTGGTTAGCCTGGAGGATGATATTTAAGCATTGGTTGTTCTGAGCCAAATGCACCACCTCATTACCAAGATCCTCCAGAATCACTCGTGAATCACTTCATAATGTTCAGAGCCTTGGAAGAAATCCTTATACTCAAGTAGACCTACATAAGCCATGTAGACATGAATAGCATAAAACCCCTTCTTATTCTCCTTTGGCTTCTTCTCACCCTTTTTCATGATGCCAGTAATGAGCTTTTTCATGCCCTTCTTGCAAGTGTGCACAACCATCTCCATTTGTGCAGTACTTGGAAGCAGAATACTGGTCTGGATGGACCATTGTTCTGACTCCTTAGCACATAGCCTGACCCATGAGCACATTTTTAAGTTCTTGTGACATTCAACGTCTTTCACCCACATGCAACTTCTCTGAAGTTCATTTACAGATTTCAGTTCAAGAGTGAATATGTCTTGACAAAGTGTTTTGGACATGAAATTGTACAGTACTTGGGTAGCTTAATTCCAGATCAGAAGGTCAAGATGACAGATTCTGGAAAAGAAATAGGGAATTAGTCACTCATTACCTCAAAAAAATCTGAGGAAGATGACCACACAACACTGCCAGGCATAGGGGATAGTATTAGACAATATGGCCCACAAGAAGACGTCAAAGATCAATAGGACAGAGATTCCTGATGGCTGTTTCTTCTGGCAAAAGGTGCAGTTCTTGGAAGCCTCATTTCTACAAAACCCCAAATTTTAAGCAAGGCAGCAGGGGTCAACCCATAAAACCCATGCAAGCTGACACAGTTCAGAACAAAGAAACACTCTATAATACTCAGCAGGGTGTAATGGAACATTTTGGCTGAAAGCAACACAATTAACAATGTAACAAGTAATTATGCCTGATGTTCAGTTACAACAAAATAAACACGATAAAATATGACCACAACATTTTGAGTCAAAACCTCATAAAGAGTTACCATTTACTCTTACATCTTCCTCTATGCAAATAGTGCATTGCTAGCTAAGTATTATCTGTGTGTTTTCCACCACTCTGTAATTGCATGGAAGGCAGTTAAGCAGATCAAAGAGCTCTATTAACAACAGATAACCACAGAGCAAATATGATTAAAAGTAATTACAGAAGGAAGTAATCTGCTAATTCTTAATGGTTCTGAGGACTCAGAGAGGAGTTCTCAAAGTGATTCTCATCATTGGAAATGAGGATATTACTGCAATGAGCTGATATGGTATTTTGGGTTTCAAAGTGTGAACTATTTTCCTATACATGTTTTCTCCTATGCCTTCTCCTGAGCTTCATACTTGTGGCATGATTCAGAACTGGGAAAAACCTTATCATAACAGTTGCAAACCTTTTTTATTCTGTGTTTTAGCACCTGGCAAAGTCTCCCAGACCTCTTTAATTTCCCCTCACCTTCCAGGCAGCCTCTGGAAACAACTTCTGCCATTTCCTTCACCCTTCCTGTTCCCACACATCCTTTCTGTCTTGTCAACTAGACCTAGAAATTACTTTTCACTCTTTCCATTCTTCCCCTTCTCAGTTCACCCTAAAACCTCCTCCCTTTCTTACCTCACCTTTTCACTTCAGACTTCCTACCAACACTGCCCCTAATAAGCCTTCCCTTTCTGTTCTTCTTCAGCAGACAACTGAACAGCTCATTTAAAATTAAAAGGAGATGGGTATATTTTTATTTATAATATGAGGGGATTTGGAAATCTTCCCCAGAGCAGAGCCTTCTAAATATGCATCTTCTGTGTCCCTTGTCTTTTCTCCCTTCCCCAGACTTTGCTCTTCTTTTGCTGTTCGCTGTCTTCACTAGCACCAAAATGCAAAAGGCCCCAGTGCTTTTAAGCACTCAAATAGAAGCACTTTTATAAATCATTGTTTGACATTGCACAGCTTCTAATAGTGGCTGGAGCTTCACTGTATCATATTGTTGCTGACACTAAAGATCACAAGTGGAAACAATAGAAAAACTCATTGAACCTCCCATGACTGAAACCAACACATTTTGCACAGCTATAATTGGCATATGTATTCAAAACTCATGTCTTACCTTCAGAGATGCATGGTAGGCACACAGAAACTGTCTCTTCTCCAAGTTTATCTAATCTTTGCTATCCAAATCTTTCACTTTTTCTTCTCTGTTCTTCAGATGCTGCTGAAAAGTTCATTTCCAACTATTCTTGAATCACCAAAGTATTTCTGCTCCAGGCCTGAGATCTTGTTGCTGCTAAAGCCATCAGTCCACTGCTATCCCAGTGCTAGCACTGCCTTTGTCAAGCCTAGCATCAGAAGGCCAAAAATAACAGAAACCAGATTCCTAAATTTGTATTAGTACTCAGTAAATGATCAACTTTTTTCAAAATTGTTTACATGCCCAACAAGTCCAGCTCCATATATAACTGATGCCTCTGAAATAAATATGGCTAATTATGATGCCTACCCCAAAACCAATGGTTAGAAATCTGCTTTGTTGAGAAAAGAGTATGAAGTCAGAACAATCCACTTCATCTAAGTAGGAGCATAAATACCTGGGGAAGGAGTAACTGGTCCAGCATGAATTACCATCCTCTCATGACATATATTTGAATGCTCTGCATCTAGTATTGCTGTCCAGCTTCATGAAGAAACCATGGACCTGTGCTCTTCCTTCTTAAGGAAAACTTAAATGTCACTTTTTGCTTTCAATTTTGTTGGATTTTTCTCTAGTTTTGATTAACTCTCCAAATTTCTTCTAAGATTCTTCTTGGAAGTAATTCACTGGTGTTGGAAAATCAAATATTTGAATTTGAGAAAGATCGCAGTGTTCTGTCTCTGATCTTAATTTCTGAGGTGTCCAGCTTTGTTACATTATCTGATCTTTGTAGTCAGGACTTTCTCCCTCTCCTGGTAACATTTATATGGTATTGTCTTCTCCGCTTCAAAGGTGGACAGCCAGGTAAAATATATATACTTCTCATAGTCACAAATCAAAAAAACATATTCCTGAAACAATGCTATCTCCTGATGCTCATCACAGTCTGTTGGTAAGCAGACAATCTTTATTGACTTTTACCTGTACTATCGCTATCACAGCACCTGCTTAAAGACCCAAGACTGCAGGACTTAATTTCTAAAGAGATGTGGGGAAGTCATGGTTTAGCCCCAGTCAGCAACCAAGCCCTATGCAGCCGCTCGCTCGCTGCCCCCAGGTGGGATGAGGGAGAGAAACAGAAGAGTAAAAGTGAGGAAACTTGTGTGTTGCAATAAAGATAGTTCAATAGGTAAAGCAAAAGCTGTGTACGCAAGTAAAGCAAAACAAGGAATTTATTCACCACTTCCCACCAGCAGGCAGGTGTTCGGCCATCTCCAGGAAAGCACAGCTCCATTATGTGTAGCAGTTATTTAGGAAGATAAACTCCATCACTCCGAACATCTCCCCTTCCTTCTTACTCACCCAGCCTTATATGCTGAGCGTGATGTACTGTGGTGTGGAACATCCCTTTGGTCAGTTTGGGTCAGCTGCCCCAGCTGTGTCCCCTCCTGGCTTCTTGTGCCCCTGGCAGAGCACGGGGAGCTGGAAAAGTCCTTGACTAGTGTAAGCGCTACTTAGCAACAACTAAAACATCTCCACATTATCAACACTGTTTCCAGCACAAATCCAAAACATAGCCCCATGCTAGCTACTATGAAGAAAATTAACTATATCCCAGCTGAAACCATGGCAGGGGAATAATAATTTCCAGGTCAGGCCAATCACCAGGATCCTCCCTAATTAATTAGCTGATCTGTAATTTTGTCATATTCACTCTGTGCCTTCAGAGCTCTTGATTTGCTGGGTGCTCTGGGAGAAAGTTTCTCATTAGAGAGTCACAAGTTTTGCTTTAGGTAGGCTGGGCTGTGCAAGAAGAGGTGCTCTACAGTGGTAGGTGATGTTCTTTATTAGGAGCTAATGAACATGTACAAACAAAATTGCCTGTGCAGCTGAGTGAGGAAAGGCCGCCCATTGCTCATTTGGGGCATATTTACCAAGCTATTTCAGGCTCTGAATCAGGCCATTAACTTGATTGTGTCTTAGAGTATCTAAAGTCAAAGCCTTTGTCCTCATATAACCAAATGGAAAGAAGGAGACCCTTCCAAGAGGGAAATTCCAAGCACTTGCTTTGGTTACCTACAACTAAGCAGAGTGAACCTTTCTCCCCTGACCATACAGATTTTACAAAGTTTTGTGAAAATTTCTGTAGATCCAGCCAAAGATGGACAAGAAGAAGCTCAGCCATCTGATATGGGATAAGACCGTACTTGCACGCCCAAGTTTCTTACAGATGAGTGTCCTGCTCCACGTGGTGTGTATGGAGCATAAGTGTTCCCATTCCAGAGGGCATGAGGATTACTGTAGTTACAGAATTACAGAGTTGTTGAGGTGGGAAGGGATATCTTGAGGTAATCTGCTACAAGTCCCCTGCTCAAGCAGGTTCAGCTCATGTTTACTTCCATTTTCTGTTTGATAACTGAGTTAGTACTAGGGTCCTTTGACTAAATCTAGTAGAACTAAACATACAATCATACATTTGCAAGATCAGGTTCTTAAAAATTGTGTTCTGTGTCCCAGGCAGTTTGTGGCCATTTTTAGGAAAGGGGATGACGTTTTTTTGGGGGAAGAGGAGAGGAGGGGGGAAATGGGAAATCTGACTACACATTTCACTCCTATTTTCTAAAAAACTCACAAGCACATAAGCTTTTAGACTGAAATTACTACAGGTACTCCCTCACTGCTTAATTCTCTCACTGCTTAACTCCCTACTTCAGCCTTCCCCTGAAAGGCTGAAATTCCTTTCCAGGATGCTTTTAAGATAGTTGCTCTTTTGAGTTTAGGAAAGACAGATTGCCACAGCTGTGCTGGTTAGTCTGTGGCTTTCTTTCCTACTTTTTCTCCACAAAGGTAAATACTGTTGGCTTTGCTTATATTTTTAATACTTTTTTCAGAATACAACCTGCTCTCACATTCACCACGCCATGCAGCTTTGTAAGGAAAACGGAGCACTCCATTTACATTCCTGCATGTGATGCGCTTAGCCTGTATTTGTATGAAAAGCTGACAAGTGTGGGTGGTGTGAGACAGGAGACTTTTTAAACAGATTTTTAATTTTATTTTTAGAAAAGCTTTTATTCTTATTTAATTTGAACTAAGTGGAAGCTAATAGATCAACCAAGCCTAAAGGATTCTATTGTTAAATAAAATACATAAATATTTTTATAGCACATGTTACTACTGAAAGAAATAACGGATCCTTTCAACTAATTCCCTAACCTTTATTTTAGGCACATGAATAAGATTCTTGATTTAAAAATAATGTTTAGCCTCCAACAAATTTACTTCCTGCCACTGGGAGCTGATAGGTGCTTAGCATGTAGAATGAACAGGTGATTTATTCAGGTGCCTGAAATGATAATCCTGCACAGATTTATCGTTTTAAAATCAGGCTTAACACTTCATTGTGCATTCCAGAGCCCAGTTTTCAAGTTCCTGTTTTCAGCATGTTAGCATTTTGATTAACCAATTGGTTTAACTTTCCTTTACTACAAGTTTACAACATTTAATGCATATAAGATAGTCCATGATAAATAACTGCAATTTTATTAGCTGAATAGTTGGAAGGCCATGACAGATAAGTGAGATGTCACATAAATCAGTGGCAAAAATGACCGACTTTGAAGGCCAAACATAGCAAAGCCTTAAATCTCTCCATCTTCTATGGATTTATTTATCAATCAATACACAAATCAGAGCTGGGAAGTTAAATTCAAGAGTAATTAACTTTAGATCAAGCTGCCTTGATACACCGTAAAAGAGCTGGAACTTTGAACATAATTAACTTGTATATTGCTTTGTATTCTATCACAGAATGGACTAGTTTGAAAACAGGTCTGTTCACATAAAAAACAGACATCTTGCTGTTATTTCTATCAGAGTGGTGAAGTAACCCAGCAATCCAGTGTAACTGCATAACGAACTTAGAATTGTCAATGTATTTCTAAAACATTAAAGGGGAATATTTATTTTTCTACTGGAAATCCTTCCCTCACTTCCATTTGTATGTTTTTCTAAATGCCACTAACAAAGGAGAAATTTTTTGTATGGAGACAATCTTTCTGAGACTGTTCTCTTCCCTGTTGTTGATCTCTTTCCTTCACAACCTCCACTTTAAAAAAATAATGTCTAGTTGAATGACTAAACTATGCATTTGAAAGTTACTTCTCGACCTCTGTAAAGCAGAGATTTATTTATTTATCTATTTATTTATTAAGGGGATATAAAAAGGGAAATGGAAATTTGTCAACTTCTAACCACCTTAGTGGCAAAGTAAGATGGGTTAAATCAAATCACATCAAGTCTGATTAATATCCATAAAAGATAGGAAAGTATTGTTGTCAGGCAGTGGAAAATTACTGTTACAAAGCATGAATAAAGATAACTTTCCAGGTATTGTGAGTACCCAGAATTTCAAAAGAAGTAAAAGTGTTGATGAGTATCTCTGAAAGTCAGCCCATTTATGCCTTTCCTAACTTCACACACAAAAGCTGGGGCAAAAGCAGATCTCCTGAATGTTATGCCTACATTTTATCTTCTGGAATTAGCTTTTTCTGCAATTAAGCCATGTTACTGGGGTTGGAGACGAAAAGTCTTAGTTTTAGTTTCTTCTGGTTGTACTGCAAAATTAATTTTGAGCTTTTTGTGCTCAGTGGCTGTTGCTGACAAATAAAATACTTCCTCCTAGTTGTTTAATGCTGTTTTCTTAAATAACAACAGAAAAATCCCACAGCCCAGCAGAACCCAACTCCAAGCATAAAGGCCTTAACCTGCTTAGGAAGGAAATACACAAAGAGCAGTTGTATGCTTGCAGTACTCACAGGAAGAAGTCAAGCTACTGTGAGCATCCCTCATCCCTTTCTTATGTAAATGGAATTCACAGGAAACATACTAAATTTGTATTCTCTGCAATTTGTTTTTACCATTTCCTTTGTACAGTTCATGAAGTGTTCTGACACAAAAAGGCATTGCACTACCAGGTGTAAAAGCACTCAGCATAGACAATACATCCCCACATAAAGGAATATTGATAAGTGAGTGAGGAGAACATCACATTGTCTTTCTCTCTCACTGCTGTTGCCTCCTGCCAAATCCTAAGAGATGTCTGATACTTTTATGTCAACTCTAGAGTTAAAAGGGAAAAGCAGTCTAGGGTCTGCATAAGTTGCAAATGTAACGCACCCAGCTGGTGTATAGGTCCTCCAAGAAAGTGACCATCAAATGCAGCAGGCATGTATCTTGGAAATATGTATCTTGGATTGGTATTTCTGCCAAGTTCCAGGCAATTAACTCCACCTATAGAGACGATTCAGATTGGAACTTAAGGCAGGAAACATGCTTTTCCACTAATCACACCGTTTCCTTTCTAAGGATCAGAGGTTTTGTTCTGAGGCACATTTAATGAAATTTGAAGATTTAGGGTATCTTCCCAAAGCTGAACATCTGTTCACACACTAGGACTTGAAAGAACAATGCTGCTTACTAAAGTCTGCTACAATGTACATATGGGTCAGGGTAGAAAATTTGTGATTTAGCTTATCATTAACAATTTTCTATTATTTAAGTGAAAGATTAAGTATGTTGAATGGCTGCTTAACAGCAGTTTAATGGCATCTATATTTCACTTGTACTTTCTGAGCTACTTACCACATTAACAGTTAAAAGGCACTCTGAATAAATTCCAGTGAACAGTGGGATTTTCTGGGAGGACCGACAAATTCCAGAGAGCATGACCCTTGAGCTCAGGTGAAAGGAAATGCTGAGAGCTTTAAGTTTAAATGGTTGTGGTTATTATTCAGTAGCATTTCATTTTCCAGAAAAGTAAATTCCTTAAAAAGATTCACAAACTCCTGTGACTCATAAAGAACATTTTCCCTGTTGCATCATCCCAGTACTTGGATATAAGCACTATCATCCTCAGGGATGTAACAAGTACATTTTATACTTTGGAAAAATAACATTGAATATTCTAAATCAAAGCCAAAGAGCTGCTTCCCCTAAGTTGAAGACAAGAGAGTAAGGCTGTAGTATTTCCCAATGTTAAAGTTAATTGCAGCGGAGGAAACATCTCTGGGTCAAAATATGGGATAAAATGGGATGATGGCATTAGACAATAGATGGAGGAGAAACAATAAGAAATGTTTTAGTATTCCATACAGAAGCCACAGTCAGAGCACTCCTTCCCCGTGAGTTAACCCCACTTCTGAACTAAGTGGCCTGTTGCATCAGAATGCTCTGAAGATTGCTGAAACATGCTAGTGAGCTTGTGGAACTGGGCTCATGGGACTGAGTTCACATCCTGGTAGTATAGGGCTGACATCGCTGGAGTAAAAGAAAAGGATATTCACTACGCATTTTTCTATGATTAAAAATATAACACAGTGTTGCGACAATTATTATCCAAGTTTTTCCTACAGCATTGCAAATGGTCATCTGTAGATACATGAAACCTAATGAGCATTAGCCTCTTGGAACACTATCCAATGTTTTTTTTGTTAGGTTCATTGATCACAGAATCACAGGTTGGAAGGGACCTCAGGGATCATCTAGTCCAACCTTTCTAGGAAGAGCACAGTCTAGATGTTACAGTGTAGTAAATTAAACCTTAGCCGACTCTAAAAGCCTCCAATGTCTACTGAAGAACACATTTTCATAAGCTTCAATTAGTATTGGGTATCTTTATTGCTAAGGGAAGAAAAATATAAGGAAATAAAAGCACTCTGGTCCAATGAATGCTTTTTGAAAGACGCTCTGGAGGGGTGAGTGGACTGTATTTTTGTTGATGGTGGGAAGTTACAGGTTGTTGTACTCTTCCATTTCTTACGTTACTATAGTACCTGGTCCAAATTTTTTTGTCGGAAAAGAAACAATGATCTTTAGCAGGTTACTAGTCAATTCAAATTGCTGACATAGTCTTCTGGCTATGGTATCTGCCACTGATCATTAAATGGAGGCTACTGGACGTCCTTGTCTTTGCACCAGCTGAGGCAGGAAAAAAGAAAAGGTTTGTAAGTGGGTAGTAATCTTGTTCTAACAGCTACTGCAGAGCTCCTGTCATGAGATTTCCTCAGATGGAGATCAATTATTTTACCTTTCAAGTGTCAAGAACGTTATAGTTGAACAATGGATAATAATGTTATATGCAATCTTTGTTTAAACAGTCTCTAGGAACATTGAGAAACACAAATATTTTTTTTAAAAAATGGAATGATGCTTAAGAAAATGTAAACTCTTGAAAAAAATGCTGGCTGTCCCAGGAAATCTAAGTGGTGGTTTGGCTCTCTTTATATTCCACATGAAACATATACATCTAAGAAATTTCAGTGTCTACCACAAGACATATACACCATCACTAGGCTTGCCTTCACTTCTGCATTGAGAGATAATATTTTATTGAAATTATCAATCTATTTTTTCTGTTTATATGCTGATATCTATACAGATGAGCTGTGCAAATAACAGATTCTTCAATTCTCCAGCTGCACTGACAGTTACTTTAGAACCTGGTGAATATCTTTCTTTCTGAAAAATAAAAACAGAAATTTATCAAAACTTTATTCATTCATTTTTACACCAAATTTTGGTCATTTCGGGTGAAAATATTAATTTCAATAGATTTAGTTCAATGTTCAAATAAGGTTTTGATACTTTCTGTATTTTGGTCTAAATTATTGAAGCTAATTATGAACTCAACTTCTTTGCAAAGAGCAGGTCAGCTCCAAAATCTGTTTAGAAATGGAAGGCTATAAATCACATTCATAACCTGTATGCTGCTCATTTCTTTACGCATACTATAAAAATTAATCACACAATGAGCATGTCATATCACCCAAATATAAACACCAAATTTGATCTGAATTTGCTACTAGTTTTCATTGCTTTCAAACACTTTTTTCAGCAACTAGATTATTGAAAAAAAAAACCAAACAAACGAACCGTGTATTCTGTTACTCTCATATAATAGGATGTGAAATTCAGCCTGGGTGAAACAATGCACTTCCTTTTCCCTTGCTCTCTTTCCGCTGGTAAGTCTTGCTCTGGGGTATCCCGGGAATGTTGCTGCGGGACATCTTTAGCCTTTTGCCAGCTGAATGAGAATTGTTTCCTATCTCTCTGAGCCTAGAGTTCTGTGCATCCCTCCTCCCCACCCATGCCCTCGATGGAAGCTCTGAGCTTCCTGTGAGGTCTCTGCAACAACCCCAAGGGCCTCTTCTGCCATTACATACATATGTATGTAATCACAAACTGAAAACTTTTCTGCTTCTTAAAACACAGGGCTGCCATGTGAGATAACTATCTACAGATAGTTATCAGCCTTTCACTGAAACCAGTTCAGATGCGTCCCCCTGCTCAATTTTTTAATTGTCCTTTTACGTTTTTGGTGGTTTTTTTGGACACACAGATTGGTGTTAATGTAATGAAGGATCAGCATTAAGTGTATCAGACAAAGGTTCCACCTCAGGAACTTAACAGCATGACAGGCCTTCCCCATACCAAGAAACACTCACCAGTGCATAACAAAAATCAGCTTAACTGCCCAACTGTAAACCAGGGGAAGCTACCTCAGCTATGCTGGTAGGCAGAATCTAAGTTATTATAAGCCTATCTTATTCACACCCACCTAAAATGGTACAAATGTGTTTGCAGTGCAATGGCCTAAGAGCTCTAAGTGCTCTGAATCATAAGCAGCACTGTCTTACTTGGACCAACTGAAGGACCCATGGTTATCTTCAAGGGCTTTTTGGAGCCTTGCATCCTATTGCAAGGATGTTTTTGTTGCTCATGAAGCAGTTGCGGTTCCACTGTGGTTAACAGTTCAATGTTGGAAAGTGACCAGAAAAAATAAAATTATACTGGTAATAATTTAAGCTACAAAAAAATGCTGAAATAAAAATTGTGATGGTTCCTTTGCTTCAAGGAAAGCTGAAACATGCTGCAATGAGGGTGGAGCCCCATAGAAGTGTCTCCCCTACCTGGGGTGCGACCCCCATTGAGTACCTCTGTGTGTGAGCCATGCCAAAATAGACACCATTTTTATAGGAAACAGAAACAATTTTGTTTTCATACAGTAGTTAAAATCAACTACCTCAAATGACCTGAGAGGATGAAACTAATTTAGAGTCTGGCTAAAAAAAAAATGTACATTTCTAACTTACAAAAGGACCTGGTTTTTATCCTACCATTTCTTGTCTCGGTTAAGTGATATCTCAAGATATTAATAATAATAATAATCTTTACCACTATTTTTACGATTGAATGAAGTAACAGTAGTATGTTTCCAATTTTTAATTGTGAGTCAATATAATGCAGCCGATCTAGGTAAAGCTATGACCTGTTCATTCCAACAAACCCAGAATAAATTACTTAAAAGTAAAAGTCTAATCCACAGAATATGAACTCCTAATTTAAACTAATGTTAAGAATGTTACATTAAATATCCCCCAAATCTAGGAACATTTCAGGATTTCATCTTGGAAAAAAATAATGTAGTTATGAGGACAATGTTTTCCCCAGAAAATGGAGATTACAGAGTTAAACCCTGATTCAGCAAAGACTGCCTTTGTGATAGACCTCTGACAAGTCTGGCTGAGCCAGACTTCAAATTACCTCAGCTTCCATTTCTTCTTCATTCAAATTCTTGTAACCTAGAGTAAGAGGGTGGTGGTGTGGTTTTGTTTGGTTTTTTTTTTTTGTTTCACCAACAAAATGTGTGCCTCTCAATTAAGACCTTATATAAGGCTCATATTTTAAAACATGCTCAGCACTCCCAGTGTGACTCTTACTAAGAAAAAATTTCACTCAAAGTGGGCAAAATAATTACTTCCCCATCAACTGCAGTGTAATTTCTGTTGCAAAGATAACCTTAAGTATATTTACACTTTCATCCTTTTCACAACATGATTTCATTAAGTGTTTGGGTGTTTCTTTTTATTGTTTAAAGTGCTAGACATGCATTTTTTTGTGTGGTTTAACCCCCTCCCTCCTTCTCCCCAGCTCAGGGGAAAAGCCATATTGCATATGTTTTTCCTCTTCTTTATATTTATGTCAATATTTTCCTTTAACAACTTGGAAAACATATGCTCTTTTTGGAGTTATTTCCATCAGTATAGCTGAGTGATGAAATGATTCATGAGCACTGATAAGAAACAAGATGCATGTGTATGGATATTGCTTCCCAGCAATAATAGTCATTTAGTGATGGAATTATGCAGTGAAGGCAAATGAGATCCAACGGCAAATTTTGATTTTGAATAAGTTGACTTATTTATAAACCAGATGACAACTTTAACTAGCTCGTTATTTAGTGTACAAATAAAACTGACTTCTTTTCTTTTCTTCAGGCGGAGTTTGATTGGTGGATGTTTCTTCCAGTCACATGACAAGACCTTTGACTTGCCTTAAGTTTAGGTTTCCCTGTAAATTGGAAACCAAAGGAAAAGGCCAAATTTTCTCCAAGCCACACAGAGCATCCTGTGTCCTCTATGATATACTGAGTGTAGGGACTTCATTCTCTTCTGCATTTGCACTATTGACATGAAATTATCAATAATGTTGGTAATAGTACTACTAATTTAAAATATTGTGGTCAACAGGTATCTCCTGCTAAAAAGGTGTTCCCCATTAAAGATGACATTAATTAATATGAACTGCCAATATTTGAAAGGGGAAATTTTATATATACATAATTTGATTCAGTCCTCTGAAGGATAAGTCACTGAAGGAGCACATTCCCACTTGAAAAGCATTAACTCCAAGTTTGTTGCCACAAAACTAATCTTTCCTTATCTTCTATTTAGCAGAAGGAATTCCTGTCCCAGCTGGAACTGCCAGGTTTTTCTTAGAAATCCTCCTTGGAGAGGAGATTCTGAAAGCCTAAATTCCACAGAGTGTTTTGTCTTGCTAATGACTTCAGAGCACAATTGGATGCCCAACTGTGCATCTTTGTACTTCAGCTGGTTTGGGACTGATTTGTCCACAGGGAGAAAGTAGACAGCTACAATTATGTCTGAGGGAATCCTCCCTCAGAGCATGTGGGGGACATGAGCACTGCTGCTCTAGCAGACCGTGTTTTCTCTGCAAAAGGCAATAGCTAAAGAAGGAGGTTAACAATGGGATGAAAGGTTTTCTCTGAAGTCATTAAACTGTGAGGAAATGGTAAGGGCCATGAATTGTTACATAAAAGGGATTAATGAGCATGAGGTGGGAGGTAAAAGTTTTAATGAGTTGCTGACACCTAAGTTATAAAGCAGTCAAGCTCCCAGACTGGAAAAGAGTGTCTGCATTCTCATAGCAGATTTATATTTTGATGGTCAGATAGTTGCATTTCAGTGTTTTCAAGTATTCCATATTAGCTTTAACCAGCCGTACAATGCCAACTGTTCATATCCGTTAAGCCTGTGAAACCATCTTAATCACACTATGCAGTGTTCATGTATTTGTTTGTAAATGTCTGTCCCTATTGATTTCCTCAGGAAAAGAAGGGTCATAGGAGCACCCTGAAACAGAAAAGCCCTTGTACTGGGATTAGGGTACAAAGCAGAAACTTCAGTGAGTCCGGTGAGACAGCTAGTGAGGGAAGAGAGGGAACACGAGTAAATAGGGGTGATGCTGCTGACTTAAAATGCAAAACTGGAGAATAATGTGTATCAATAGCACCCACCACACCCTAGGTCATTCAAGAAACTTGGGAACATGAAGATACAGGGAACAAGCTGGCTCCACAGCTGCTGGGAACCCCTTTCCTGCTACAACTCCTTGTCCTGATGATAAAGCTCAAAACTGGAAGAAAGCTCCTGAAACATGTTGTTTTGAATGGCAAGTACTGGTCAGTGTAGAAGACAGGACTTTGCCCTGGATGGATTGTTTGGGGCAGCGGCAGGGGGAAGTCAAAACTAGTAAAGCTGTTCTGTTCTCACTTCCAGAGAAAGCACTGGAGCAGTGCCCCTCAGGTACTGAGCATGTACTAGCAGAACTCATTATCTCCTCCCTTTTTCCTGTCCACCATTTCAAATCTGAGCTCCGAACTTACGGCCTGCCAACAGCAATTTTTAAACTCCCTTGATAACCAGCAGCAAAATACCCAAGATGTATATAATCTCCCACTAAGCAGATGCAGAAATCCCTACATTTTGGTAGTACCAGTTGGGATATGTGACAGGCATTGGTAATTTTACTAGCACTTGCTAATTTGTTACTGTCAAGTATCAGTGCTGGAATACGTTCATTTTCACAGAAGACTCCACTTAGCTGCAGGCTAACAAAGCTGTTGAATACAGAGCATATTTATTATTGTGACTTGAAATAAGATTAGTGGGGCAGGGCATTTATTTTAGTTTCTTCCAGGTCACATAAAGCCTTGGTTTTGGGGTTGTTTTTTTTCCTCCTCTCTATGAAGAGTTTGTGGTTTAGGAATTAAAGACCTAATTAAGCTGCATATCAGAAACAACAAAATACCAATACAAGTGATTGCTTCTGACAAAACAGCCTTTCAGCCAGGGCGTCAGCATCATCTAAGCATCAAATGGCAGGTTTTCTGAGGAGCAGCTTGTCTTAAAAACAGTCTAGCACTGACAACTCTAGACCTTTAACACAGCACCAATCTGCTCCTCCACACACTACTAATACTAGCAAGTACAGCTGATAAAAACCACAGCGAGAAACTTCCAACCATTTTTGCTGGTGGGTACACTGTAACACATTGTGTACAAGAGATGCAATCAGTCAGGGTTTTTAGAAATACAGTGTGCAATATCTGAATAATAGCTGTGGCAACTGCTTGAATAGAGAAGGGTGATTAAGAAGTTCTGTGCAGCATTTTTAACGGTCTTAAGGAACTTGTCAGTTGGAAATGGGGAGAAAAAGATGTTTTCCTAACTTAGGTCTCCAGAGGACTTTTCATGTTGGTCATCTTCCTAAATGTCTTCAGTGAATACCTGGTAAACTATGTGGTAGACGATCAGAACAGCCATGTGCTAAGTGATAGAGACAGGTATGATTAGTCAGAATGCTTAAGATGAAGCATTGAAAATGTAATATTGTCCTAGAATACTACAATATGTCTCAGAAAACAAGGACTATATTGGAAGAACACCAAAAGGATTTATGCATAGCTGAAAATGGAAAGAGTAAAAAATGAATTAATAATACATGGTTGGGGCTGGGATTGTGTTCTGTCAAACTTCTGTGTGACAGCATAGTGAACCAGAGAATGAAGGAAGTGTGGTCCAGGGCACTTTCTCCAGGGACATGTGGCTGGAGTTGTGGGACAGCTGTATAGATATGTTGTAGAGAGCACTGAGTGTGAGATCTCATTCCACCACTTCACACAAGTCAAGTGGAGGATCATAGAGAGGGTCATGGCAGGCAAGTGGTGCAATAAATTCTTAGCCTTGAGATTTTGCACTACAATAATTCACTTCTTTCATTTGAACTGGGCTTTAGAGACTGCTTTTCAGAACATACAAGATAGTCCTTTCTCACTATGTGGAGTAAATAAAGTTTTTAACTAATTATTATCTTGCACATCTTGATTTTCAATGGGCTGCAGAGATATTCTAGTCTCTGCTTAAAAATAGGTATTTCATTAAAATCGCTGTTTCCTTATGTGTATCTGGATATCTGTAGTCATTGTTTGAATCTTTTTACTTATTTTTTCTAAGCTACCAGTGTATATAGCAAAAGTTTTTTTGTCTCTTCCTTACCGACAGCTGTCAAAAGCTGGATTGTCCAGTTTCTTCAGAGCAATTAGCATTCATTATTTACCTTCTTAAAAGAGTGCTATGATCAAAAAATAAAAATGTTATTCTTCATTTACCAAAGCACTGACCAAATCTTACATTTTTTTTTGTTTAGAAACTTCTAGCTTACTTGCAGCGAGGAATGGTAGGATGCCAAGAAAATCAAAGATGGAGGAAGATGATAAATTGGAGCAAATATCCCAAAGTGCAGGAAGATATTGGACAAAAGCTTTAAAGAAGACATTTTTAAAGCCCCAGAATATTACTCTGAGTAAAATGCTAGAAGTTAACTTTGATGGAAGACAGATTTTTCACTCTATAAGACTCTATACACAAAAGTAAGACATTTAAGAACGTCCACTCAGCTAGGATTTGTGCGACAGAGACATTGACTGACAATGAGTGGTGCTGAAATATGCCTGAATGACAACTCTTGTACTGGGTATGCAATATATAGGAAGGGTGAATTGAGACTCACAGTATTACAAAAAGTGCTAGAACACATTTTCTTACAGAAAGAAGGACCATAGAATGGAATAAATCCGGACATGAAACCCAAGTCAGTGAAGTCATACATGGTTTCCTATCAAGTTCCACAGCTGCAAAGTTATTTGGTGTCTGAGGTTGAAGGACTTCACAGAAATAATTATATCTAATCAAATAGCCTTCATAGTGACTAGTGCAGTAAACTATTAACATATTCTATCAAACTAAGGCTTATAGAAACATTTGCTCGAGACCTCAAGCAATTGTTAATTCCAGAAGGCAAAGTGTGGTGGTTTTGACCTGGCCATTAGTAATACACAAAATTAGATTTAAATGTAAATGAACTTACTACACATTTGGAAACAGAATATGAGTTATTTCAAGATCTTTTAAAGAATGGTGATATTATAGTTAGGCAGAAGACATTAGACAGATTAATATCTGTCTTATTGCAGCTAAATTAGGGTCAACTGCATCATCTGAAATACAGAACAGTGTAAGAATCCACCTTCATTTGTGTCCCTAAGTGTAACAAAAATCTTACCCTATGCAGTAAGATACCGAGCATTCAGTCTTGCAACTTGCTGCATTTTCTTAACAGGGATTCCTCTGTAGGATTTGTGCTGTCCTTATGTTCCTGAAATGCTAAGTGGGAGCAGGGACAGTTGTGGTTACCTTTACTTTCAACTTTATTAACAGAAGAATTAATTAATTAATCTCAGTACTGGATTTTTATTCCTTTTTTACATTTTTACATTTACATTTTACGTTTACATTTACATTTCATTCCAAATTCACATGTTAATTCATTCCTCTCACATGTTAAGGTATCCCTGCATTTTTCTTTTACTACTTTTTTTTTTTATTGCCTGAATATTCCTCTTCTTATTCATCAAGAAGTAATGACTGTTTCAAACAAATTATTTTTTTTAGATTTGGTATCAGTTTCATGCTCTTCAACACCCTTTCAGGTTTGGGGGTTTTTAATCAGTCAGGAGGAGAAAATTTGAAAGGCCTATTTCCCAAGGAAAAAGAATATGATCTGGGGTCGAACACCTACTCCTTCCTTCAGAAATATCCCTCTCTATTTTTGATTACAGGATGCTCAGAACTGGTACATAACACAGTCAAATCAAGGTCAGACATTGTTATAATGAACTAATTTGTTCAGTGCTAGATTTTAAATCATGCTTCAGTTTCATTCTACTCTGTCTTTCCTACCTTTTAGCTTAATTTATTTTACCTACTTTTTTTCTTCTTTCTTCACCAGGAAACTGTTAACTTGGCTTCAGTAGCACTCCCTGGTGTCTTTGTTGTAGAGGTTAATTTCAGGAAGCTGCTTCTTTCATTTTCTCTGCCCCTGCCCTGCCTTACTCCCAAAGACTGAGGACTGGGAAGCGCTGGATGGAGTGCTGACCAGAGGATACACCTCTATGTATGTGTACATTTGTTGTAATAATGTTAATTCCATGATCAAGAAATGCTTTGACTGCCATAATTAATTTCTTAGATAAAATGAAGCAGGAATGTTCTACTCTCTTGTGGTATCAGCAAATTAATTTCCTAAGAAATGAAATATCTTAAAAGAAACACTCTAGGAGTCCTTTTATTTGCTGGAAACTCTTGATTTCATGCCAGCTTTGCTGTCTTCTAACACCTATTCCCTTACACTAATGGTTTCTTGCAGATCTTCAGCTGATATCTTAGAAACTCGGGGACTCTTTTCCACAGTTCTGTGGTATAAGGCTTACACGTGGGCAATGTAATTTAAAATGTGCTTATTTCGTTGTTTTGGATGTTGTTCAAACATTCTTGTTCATGTACACTAGAAGTACTTTATCAAATTTTCTTCTATTTGAAGCTTAATAGAACTTAGGTGGATATGATCACTCAGTGCTTGATACTGATAAGAGATTTACTCTCTCTTAACATGACTTTGATTCTTACCAAAGAGACAACTATAGCCATTCTTGAGACAAGAGATTAGGAACAGGGTTCTTTAAGAATATTAAGTATTTTCCTTATATATCCTTTGAGTTCTGTCTTAGTGACTCCATAAATATATGTCTCTGTGTATTTAGGTATGTATGTATATGTATGCACATGTCTATACATATTTATAGAATTACTGAATGTATATATGTATTCTACATATAGTTTATATTTAGGGAAACAGAATTTATTAATTTCAAGATGAGTGGCTAACTTCTGACCGGGGAGAAATTGTTAGAGTCTGACCCTTGAATTAGGACCTTATTCTACCGGATTCTGTTTTAAATTATGCTGAAGAATCATTTTTTGTGATCTTGAACAAGACAATGATAGGTGCTTACAGTCATAGGTGATTACTTAAACCAGTATAATCTGTATATTATGTGCCTATGGGCACTAGTCATATATCCTAAGTAGGCTTTTAGATATTAGTAGGGAAAATGAGTTTGCAACACATTAATAGCTGAACAGCAATCTTCTAAAACAGTGGCAACCAAGAGGTTGCCACTACGAAGACGACTTTCATTACGAAGAGTCCAGAAGGTTACATGGAGGTGTCAGTCTGTGTAACAAGCATCTGATGAGGTGAATGGGAGCTTTTCCCATATCGACAGCTTTCAGCTGGATCTCAGCTCCAGACAATTTGGCAATTATCTCTAGGTGGACATACATGCCTTTATAATAATGCAATTTAAATTGTATTTAAAAATTCGAGTACTGATCTCAGTACCACAGTGGTTTGCCCAAGAATCAAAGGAATGTATCAAATATCAAAGGGATGATAGCTGAAAATGTGAGAGGTCCACATTTATAACCAATTCTGTGTCACCTCTCTCAAATCTTGTGCGAAAGTACTCCTGTAAGACTATTTATTTTTTAGTGTTTGCCACCACGATACAACTAAAGTGAATACTGTGCACATGAAGTCCAAAACTTCCAACATGTGTAGTTAAAATAGGATAAAATTAGAATATGATTCATTGGATTTGGCCAATTCAGCTTTCTTATGGAAGTTCAAAGAATCATAGAATCAATAAGGTTGGAAAAGACCTCTAAAATCAAGTCCAACTGTCAGCCCAACACCCCCATGACTCCTAAACTATATCCTCAAGTGCCATGAGTACACATTTTTTTAAATACCTCCAGGGATGGTGACTCTACCACCTCTCTGGGCAGCCTGTTCCAATGCCTGACCACTCTCTCAGTAAAGAAATTTTTCCTAATATCCAATATAAACCTCACATGATACAGGCTAAAGCCATTTCCTCTCATTCTATTGCTAGTGACCTGGGAGAAGAGACCAGCATCCACCTCACTAAAACCTCCTTTCAGGTAATTGCAGAGAGCAATAAGGTTTCCCTTCAGCCTTCTTTTCTCCAGGCTAAATAACCCCATTTCCCTCAACCTCTCCTCATAAGACTTGTGCTCCAGGCCCTTCACCAGTTTTGTTGCCCTTCTCTGGACATGCTCCAGCAACTCAATGTCCTTCTCATACTGAGGGGCCCAAAACTGAACACAGTATTTCAGGTGCAGCCTCACCAGTGCCGAGTACAGGGCACGATCACTGCCCTGCTCCTGCTGGCCACGCTATTCCTAGTGGATTAGTTCTACACTCCTGGATACTAGCTGAAAAATAGGGAAGGGAGAAAACACCCATCTGTGACATTATCCCTTGTCTTTCTGGAGATGAGAAAGGTCTGAAAGGATGACCATTTTCTGCTGCCTCACTTTTTGGAAATCAGCATGAAAGTCATGCTGTTTCCACTGCAAAGTGATCCAACTCAAGGAAATGTGGAAAGAAAGTAGTAGTTGAGGAAGCCTGAGGCAGAAATTTCTGTAGTTAAGCTATTACAGAGGTCTAAAGAGACAGTGGGAAGGACAGTGGAGACATGACAGGGGGATGAAATGTCAGAAGTGCTGTCTCTGCCTGAGTCCTTTGGCTACCACCATCGACAGAACCACTAAGAGACTGATTAATCTGTAATGGGACAAAAGCTTTCTCCTCCTCCATAGGGAGAACCACACCTTTATTTTCTTTCTGAAGTTAGATGACTGGATGGAGACTCCATAAATTAAGCCTTTGCTTTCCCTCTTCTTTGCAGGAACTATATGGTGGTTATCCAGGTGTAGTTTGCTTTTCTCTCACGTTTTGTCAGGTTTTGTGTAAAAAATACATTATGAAATGAGCACTGGCTAGTGTTTATTTACTGACCTACAGCATCTTGTTTCATGAAATTACTTTTTGTACAATCCATTTTATATCAGAAATGGGAAGTGCGGAGGGGGGTGGGGTTGTATTTGCTTTTTTATTTCTTTAAATACACCTCTGTCCTTATCCTAAAATTAAAGCTCTACTATTAGAACTTTGTACAGAACAAACAGCCATCTTTACCTCTCCCCACAGTAATTTATGCAATCAGAGCTTTAGTAATTTAGTATAACCACCTCCAAGAAATTCAGACTCATAGGGCAAGCCCCCAGAGTCCTGAATGTACTCTATCTTGTGAGAGCTTTAACAATTGGAAATTACTTTTATTTACTCACTGGCTTTTGAATCTTTTGCATTAATTTTCTCAAGCCTTTCCCTATTCAGGCCTGTTCTTCCAGAAGAAATGATAATTTGTCGACTCCCTTTCTGCTTCTCCACTTTTTACACCCTGCTTTCCATCATTAGTTCTTTTGGGGTGGAAGAAATAGCACTGGTTCTTGTGTATTGGAGAAGCCTTAGGCACAGTTAGACTCCACATAAGAAAGGGACAAGGCTGCAATATGGCATATGCATTTTGGTGCTGCACAGAATCAGAATGTTTAAGTTGAAGAGGACCTTTAAGATTATCGAGTCCAACTATAAACCTAGCACTGCCAAGTTCACCACTAAACCGGGTCCCGAAGTGTCACATCTACATGTCTTTGAAATACCTCCGGGGATGGTGACTCCACCACTTCCCCGGGCAGCCTGTTCTAGTGCGTGACCACTCTTTCAGTAAAGAATTTTTTCCTAATATCTAATCTAAACCTCCCCGGCACAACTTGAAGCTGTTTCTTCTTGTCCTAAAATTTGTTACTTGGGAGAAGAGACCAACCTCCACCTCACTACAACCTCCTTTCAGGTAGTTGTAGAAAGCGATAAGGTCTCCCCCCAGCCTCCTCTTCTCCAGGCTAAACAACCCCAGTTCCCTCAACCTCTCCTCATAAGACTTGTGCATGTATCTGTGTACAATTCTATATGGACACTTGGAATTTCCCAGAGGCATGGGAGCAGAATCAAATTTTCTTCACAAACTAACCCAATGTGAGGAGTGAAAAGCCACTCATGAAACAAGGCATGCCTTACAAAAGTATATTCTGGGTGTTATTTTTGGTAAAAACAATGATTAAGGTAGACCCCAGAAGAATTGTATTGAGTCTTTGTCTTTTTTTGTTTCTAAACTGGGATGAGTTAAATGTATTTTGGTTGAGATAACAGAAACATCTACTGTTATTGCACATAAATTATTGCCTTATCTGACAGGAAAATAAATAATAAATCCGATCCCTTACAGGGGTTATGTCAACCTATTGCAGGTAATTGTTACTAGATTGGTCAGCTTGTGATATCATCAATTATTATAGAATAAACATGCTATAAATAACTCTTCCAATGGAGTATACCGTTGTGGCAGATGCTGCTGCTTGTGTTTAGTCACAGTGGTTGCAGTGGAGCTCTCGCATGTGTCCCCTTCTCTGAAAGCTTGTTTTATGTCCTTGCGTCAAAAAAAAAAAAGCTGGGCTAACTTCACAGAAGTTGGCCTTAAGGTTACTGATCTTCACTCACAGCAAAGAAAGTCTTCCCTGGGAAGAGGTAGAAATTTCACATAGCAACACAGCTCACATTCTCAAACACTGAAAGTGGGACTTTGATGTTCAGCTTTTAAAAAGTTCTCAGAAGTATTTTTTCCTCATTATTACCTTCTTTGGGTGAACTTTATACTTGCTTTTCAGAAAAATGTTCAAGCATATGAGACTCTAGCTTCCCTATTGCTGTTATTTAAAACATTACAGATAATTTTCTGTGTCTATTTTTATTTACAATACTTCATTGGTTATGTATTCCTGGCAAATAAGATTCAAACAGGAGTGAATAAAATGTCAATTTCTGCAATTCTACCACACATTCTTGACCTTGCTGGACATATATGCACATCTATGTTCCTGCACAGTGCAGGAAAGAGTGTGTTTTGTGCAAGTGCCTGGTGTTATTCATTTTGATTCGCCTCACAGTGCGGGAAGTCTCCTCTGAGAAGAGGCAGAAATTTTGAACAGCAATGAGGGCCCACATATTCTCAGCCACAATCTGATCAGCTGGAGGTGAGAACAGCCAGTTTCTCACTGAGAAAGAAAATTTTTCAGATTATGTCATACATTATTTCATTCAGGGAAATGAAGGGGGAGGGGGTACTTGAGGTTATACAAGCATGTCTTTGTTTTACAGCTTTTGTGAAACTTTATCTCAAATGCCCTGCCATCAGTCTTCGACCAGAAACAATTTCTAAAGAAGCAGTAATCCTGGAGGAAGTTGCAAACTGATCTGTAGGCTATACTAGAACTACATGTCTCAAACAGCAAATAGGTTTTCAAGAGCCCAGAAAACAGGAAACCGTGCACTGTGTGAGACATGATAGTTTAAGGGATTAAACTGTTCACAGGCTAAAAGTGTTGAGAACTAAATGAAAGAAGAAATTCTACTTTTTCTTCACTGTCTTTACTTTCTGTCTCTAGACTCCACAGGCTCATCCAGCTATTCACTCATCATTTTCCTGTTTGTCCTCCATGGACAGGGTTTATTAAGATGTTACAAATGCAATTACACCTGGCCACAATGGAGGGCTCCAGCTGTGTGTAGGAAAGGGTCTAAAGAGATCGTCAACTCATGACAGATAACCAAGTAGGAAAAAAGACTGGGGTTTAGCATTCAGGAATACTTTCTTGAACACAAAACCTCCTCATATATTTCAGTGCTTCATGAATAAGTAGTCAAGACCTTCATCTAAAAGCACCACTAAATATTGAATCAGGAACATTTTGCAAAAAGGAAAGAGTTGCTTAGTGAATGGAGCACAGGCCTGCTGCTTAGGGGAACAGGGCTTTCCACTGGTGAAATACCTACTAATTTCTGTGCTTAGCATGGACTGTGGCACCTAAGGAAGTCAGGATAACTGAGGAATGTCAGCCTGTCCCTAAGTGCATGCAGTACTGTAGGTACGCTGCAATGTTAGAAAGATACTCCACCTTCTTGTGCTTCATCTACAGGCCAAGATAAGGACTTTTTACTTCTTTCTCAAATGTTGGGAGATCTAATGGGCTGTGCACATAAAAAGAAATTTAAAGGGTCAGAAGAGCTACTAATATTTTTTCATGTTTACTTGCTTACTTCTGAGATCTTTCAGTATAGACTGTAGGGGAAAGACTGTAGAAAGCTCTGTAAGCGATTTAGTATGTCCTCTTGTTAAAAGACATGACCCTGAAGGCTTTCAGATCACTGTAGTGAGTAGAGTTCTTTGCAATTGTGAAGTTTTGGAAAGATAGTCAGGTGATCTCCAGCTTTTACCTGCTCATCTAGCCAGATTTCTGCTACATCTCCAGTTTAAAGCCCTCTTCTCACTTCCTTTCTTCCCAGTGGAGTTCTTTTGCTCTCCCAAGGATGCAGCTTGATGGCATTTTTCCCTGTTCCAAAAGTTCTTGAAGAGGAAAACATTTTTATTGCCTTAGGAATTCCCTCTTTTTATGCCTTTCCTCAGTACTGTGGGCAGAATATTTGTGCAGCGTTCAAAAAAACATCTATCCTTCATTATACCAGATATAAGTCCCCAATAAGAAGAGACAGGTTCTTCATGTTAGGGAGAGTGGGATGCCTATTTTTGCAATCCGCACCAGGAAAATGGGAGAAGATCTGGTCTTTCCACTAACATGTACTAAGATCCTTACTAAGGTCAGATGTTGTTTTCTTCTGGATTCATGAATGGCCTTTCTGGAAATATCAAAGCAAAGTTTTCTATGAGTTCAGGCAGGTGATGAAGAATCTGTCCCTAATTAATTTTAGAATCCTCTTCCCAGATGACAGAGCACTGTTCTTTAATTTTGACTTTCACACTTCTTGGTGTGCTTTGAAACGGAGCATCTGTGATCCCAAAGGCTCTCAAAGTGCTCTGCAGTCATGGACAGAGAAGTCTATTTGCCTTTGAAGAACTGCACTGATGCAATCTGCAGACTAAAGGCCTATTATTCTTTTATACTCCAGCTTCTAGGAAACTTTGCTTACTTTAATAAATGATCATAGATTTTTCTGATGGTGTTCATGGAGATATAGTTTAAAATGACAAAGTGCATTGGCAATTAAAGTACATTGATCTCTTTTGGACTCAGGTTTCCTTAATTGAATACTTTTGCTTCATTTTTAATGGACACATTTGGTATATTTAAAATTATGAAGTCCCAGGTCTATCCTAACATTCCAGTGCCCCTCCAAGCCAGAGTGGCAATAAAAATAGCAGAGGTGAAATTTGTGGTGGAAAATTTGTGTTTCTGGTTGAGTTTGCAGGCAATTTGGAAATGGAAATTTTTCATGTGAATTGAGACTTTTATTTTCCTTTACAATTTGAACTTGCTTTGTTAAATCTTTTACTATTGCCCGTTGACTTTTCTTTTTTGCTTTTGTAATGGCTCAAATAATGAAAAAGTTTTGAAAGGTAGAGAGAAATACTTGGGTGAAATAAAAGGTAAAAACAGAAAAAAACCACATTTTTCCCCTACCCGAGCTGTGATGCTATTTAAAATTACCAGGTTGGTCGGCAGAGTTGTTTGGCTACTGCCATACAATAGCCAGCATTTTGAATTTGCTTTTCTTCTTTGATATTTTAATATTTTTTTTAATTGAGACAGCCAACATACATACCTCACAGAATCATAGAATGGTTTGGGTCAGAAGGGGCCTTTAAAGATCATAAGTCCAACCCCCCTGCCATGGGTAGGGACATCTTTCACTAGATTATCTTCCTCAAAGCCCCATCCAACTCGACCTTGAAAGCTGCCAATTACAGGGAGTCCAAAACTTCTCTGGGCAACCTATTCCAGTGTCTCACCACCCTCATCGTAAAAAATTTCTTCCTTATATCCAATCTATATCTACCTTCTCAGTTTAAAACCATTGCTCCTTGTCCTGTCACTACAAGGCCTGGTAAAAAAGCCATCTCCCCACCTTTCTTGTAAGCCTCCTTTACGTTCTGAAAGGCTGCAATAAGGTCTCCCCACAGCCTTCTCTTTTCCAGGCTGAACAACCCCAACTCTCTCAGCCTGTCCTCATAGAAGAGGTGCTCCAGCCCTCTGACCATTTTCATGGCCCTCTTCCGGACCCGCTCTAACAGGTCCACATCTTTCTTGTACTGGGGACACCAGCACTGCATACAGTACTCCAGGTGGAGTCTTAAAAGAGCAGAGTACAAAGGGAGAACCACCTCCCTTGACCTCTTGGCGGCACCTCTTTTGATGCAGCCCAAGATACAACTGGCTTTCTGGGATGCAAATGCACGTTGCCAGTTCACGTCCAATTTTCCATCCACCAGTACCCCCAAGTCCTTCTCCACAGGGCTGCTCTCAATCCATTCATCCCCCAGTGTGTGCTGATATGGGGGATTGCACTGACCCAGGTGCAGGACCTTGCACTCAGTGTTGTTGAAGTTCATGAGGTTCACATGGTCCTGCTCCTCAAGGTGCCTCTGGAAAGTGCCCATCAAGGTGCCCCTGGAAGGCATTCCTTCCCTTAAGCAAATCAGCTGCACCTCTTGGCTTGATGCATCCTCAGACTTGCTGAGGGTGCACTCAATCCCACTGTTTATGCAATTAATGAAGATATTAAATAGTATTTGTCCCAGTACAGACCCTTGAGGGACACCACTTGTTACTGGTTTCCACTTGGACATTGAGCCATTGACTGTGAATCTTTGGATGCAGCCATCCAGCCAATTCCTTATCCTTCTAACAGTCCATCCATCAAATTCTTACCTCTCTAATTTAGAGGCAAGAATGTTGTGGGGGACTGTATCAAAGGCCTTATGGAATTCCAAGCAGGTGACATCAGTAGCTCTTCCCTTGTCCACCGATGTAGTCACTCCATTGTAGAAGGCCTGTAGTTTATTGTTCCATTATGACGTACATATTTAGAGTGGTGTCCATGATCAGTGCCTTGTACAAGCAGCATCTAGTGAGTCATTAAAACAAGCCTGTTCTAGAGAATGTATTATTTTACATGTTTCACAGAAAGAAAACAGGCCTAAAAGGCACAAACAAGACCTGTTGTTGGCAGAAATTGGTCATCTGTAGAATTAATCATTTCCTTCTCAGTATTTCTTAATCATCTCCCATTCTGACAGCCTGAGACCCTTGCACCTGGTCTGCAATACAAACCTGTGCCTTTTTCATTCATTTCAAAATTGATCTTTCACAATCATCATCTATAGGCAATTGCTGGAGCCAGGCCTCTTTCACATGTGTTCACAATCCCCTATTCATTTCATTCCTCTAAGCCACAAGTTTAGTTTATCAGGTTTAGTGTCTTTGCTCTTGCTTTTACAATCTCGAAAGCTGAAGGTCTCACCCACATCTCAGGTCCAGTCTCATTTTGCTTTCTTCATTATACACTCGTATAACTTGCCACTGACTCTTCTGGATAGTGGCTGGATAAAGTGGAAAGACAGTGTATAGAATTGCAGCAGATTGTACTGATTTGATATTTGATAATGATCTGCATGGTCATTTTGCAGTAGTTCAGACTGATATAAATACTTCTAGAAAGAACCATATCTTATATGGTAAGGGAATTATGGGAGATAGCTCTGTTTGGGCTCAGTGCCCAGCACTGTTGTTCTCAGAGTAAACATTTTACTTTTCTCTTCTTCCAGTCCACAACCAAAATAGGAGAGCCTTGTCTAAAATTAACTAAAGAGGCTCTTTTATCTTAAGAACACTTAGATTTGGTATTTAAAGTAAATGCTTTAAAAAGAGTAATTTTGTTTTACAGCAGCAGTCTCTTGGAATGTCTAGGCTGGATGCCCGTGGCCAGATCCACATGAGGTCTTCATAAGTGGGAAATGATCTTTATCTTCATTTATCCTTTTTTTTTTTTCATCTAATTTTAACATACATTGGCTGGAGAATTGCATTTCAAACTATGCGACATATCTTCTAAGGGTTTGTGTGTCTATTAATAGGTAGGACTTGAACATGTGCTCCCACATCATGCCTTGTTGTGGGGAGAGAATTGGGTGGATATGAAGTAGAAAAAAGAAAATTTCAGCATCAGTTCATTTCAGGTTTTAATGTGTACTTTTCAAAACTTCTTTCCAAATGACAACAAGTTCTGTTTCCTCAGAAAACCACAGAGTTTCTTGCCATAAGGACTTCAGAAAGACAGTCTCTGTAAACTCAACTGTACTTTTCAAAATCCATTTCCTTGAGAAAGGAAAAACTGCAATGCTTATTTAAAATACTTGATGGCCTGACTCTTATACCAGTGAAGGCAATAGTAAGCACTGTCTTGGTTTATATGGAAGAAGGATCAGGTTCCTAGATAGCTACACAAATATTTACCAGGCTGGGAGGAGCCTGGTAACACCCTCCAAAATAAAGGTTGCAATATAGCCTTCATGTATAACTTCCTGTTCTCACATGTTAATAACTTCCTCATGCATTAGTCTTTCTGGCAATTCTCCATGTTTGGTTTCTGCCTGGAGGTGATGTGTGGAACAAACTCATACCACACTTTTGACTAGGCAGGCAGCCAAAATGGCTGAGATTTGTTGCTTGGTCTAGAAGTAACTGTCCTTGAGGACTAGCACCTTCTCCTGAATGGGGAAAAAATTAGAATTGCCAAAGCTATTAAGTGATTCCAAGATCACTTTTGAGCCAGTGTGGGACTTTTTGGAAGTGGTTTAATCATGTCACATAACATTATTATTGCTGTTTCATGTCTGAAGAAAGCAGTCCATTTAGAGTCTCAGTTAAGTCTTCTTAGGGGTCAAGAAGTGAATGGGTAATTCATTCTTAGTTTCCTCATTGTTTCATGTGGGTGGAGGAAGGAGAGGGGAAGAAAGTACAGGTGGCTTCTAGAATACCTTCCCTCCTTTACTTACATAAAATAATGTACATTTCCTTTTGCATTTGGGGGAGTTAGCCAAAGAGAAACTCTTCCTTCAAGTATTGAACAATGTGTTTGAAACAACACAGATCAACCAGCTAAAATTTTTGAGTACTTTGAAAAGCTAGGAGGCTTTCTGTCCAGTCTTGAAAGGTTCTGAGTTTCTTCAGCAGAAATGAATGAAGTCAAAGATACTTGTCTCTCCTTTGTTCATTACAGACACTAAGCTGGAAACTGTGAGTTACCAGCTTTAAAGGTGTAGGTAGAATATTGTTAATTCTCCTTTCCCTATTTCTTTTTACCCACAGTAGGAATGCTGTCTTCAAAAAATTCCTATACATGTAGTGTCCTGAATACTGCTTGACACAGACACTGTGGTAGGAGAGTATGAAAAGACTGGAGGCTTTTTGCTGGTTGTTTCTTTCCAGATTCTAACCCATGAAGTAAATAAAAGTGAAAAATGGAACAAGCAGAACAACCTTATTCAGGAAAGATCATGTCTGCAGTTTGTAGATTACAAAAAAGCGTGGGGTGGACAGGTGCCCCTGCACAGGTATAAGCTTTTTCCAAAATGGCAGGATATCAGTCAGTCATAATCCAAAAGCTGTCTGATCCTGCTATCTGAATGCTGTACCAGAGCAAACATAGCCTGCCATTCAGCATGGCTTATTAGCTTGGAATCATTACTGTGCGAACATAGGTATGCAACTTCTGGTTGCTTCAGAGACTAAACACACACCAGCCCATAGCATAACCATGGACATATCCTGAACGTACCCAGTGAGGCAATCACTGAATTTATTTTCTCAGTTCAGCACCAGACAGGATTTCAACCTGTAACTGAAGGTCTTCACTATGAGGCTTTTCTAGCAAAATTATTCTGGTGTAGTCCTGATGGGGTTGGGTGAGAGAGGGTCTGATATATTGTTAACCCAGCCTCCCTTCAGAGGAGACCTTATGCTCAGTGAGCAACAAAAAGCTGACTTGAGGCAGCCACCCAGCTAATGTATTTGAATTTCTCTGGGTTTTGCCTGACCAGAGGGAATGAGGAGCACAATGAATTGTAAATATCATTGAATATCTCCTCTGATGGCGGCTTAAAGATGGAAATTATGGGTCCTGTTGTCTTGGAAAGGCATCTTTCAGGACTGGTGGCTTTAGGAGCTGAATGATCCAACTTTATGGACTGAGCATTTCAGACCTATGCTGTTTGCCTGAGGTGTTTCATAGAGAATATGATGAACAGGGAATTTACTGTTCTAGACTCCATAGGAGCCAGCCTGACTTGCAGCCCTAGTTTCTGCATTCCATTGCAGGATGCTATTGTTCCAAGACAGAGTTTGCTAAAAATACAGTTTCTCCTTCACAGAATTTAACTACAAAGTATGAAGAGCAAATGCAGAGAGATGGGAGAGTACAAGAAAACAAAATGAAGCAATATTGATAACTGTGATAGGCAATGACTCACTGAATATATGGAAAAAGACTGAACAAGGGAAACAGGGACTGCTGAATGAGATCATAGAATCATAGAATCATTAAGGTTGTAAAAGACCTCTAAGGTCATCGAGTCCAACCATCAACCCAACACTACTATGCCTCCTAAACCATGTCCTCAAGTGCCACGCCTACACATTTTTTGAACGCTTCCAGGGATGTCGACTCTACCACCTCTCTGGGCAGCCTGTTCCAATGCCTGACCACTCCATCAGTAAAGAAATTTTTCCTAATATCCAATATAAACCTCCCCTGCCACAACTTAAAGCTGTTTCCTCTTGTCCTGTTGCTTGTTACTTGGGAGAAGAGACCGACACCCACCTCACTACAACTTCCTTTCAGGTAGTTGTAGAGAGCACCAAGGTCTCCCTTGAGACTCCTTTTCTCCAGATTAAGCGACCCCAGTTCCCCCAGCCACTCCTCATAGGACTTGTGCTTTAGACCCTTCACCACCTTTGTTGCCCTTCTTTGGACATGCTCCAGCACCCCAATGTCTTTCTTGTTGTGAGGGGCCCAAAACTGAACACAGTATTCAAGGTGCGGCCTCACCAGTGCTGAGTACAGGGGCACTATCACCTCCCTGCTCCTGCTGGCCACACTATTCCTGATACAAGCCAGGATGCTGTTGGCCTTCTTGGCCACCTGGGCACACTGCTGGCTCGTGTTCAGCCGGCTGTCAACCAACATGCCCAGATCCTTCTCCGCTGGGCAGCTTCTCAGCCACTCTTTCCCAAGCCTGTAGAGTTTCATGGGGCTGTTTTGACCCAAGGGCAGGACCCGGCGCCTGGCCTTGTTAAACCTCATACAATTGGCCTCGGCCCATCAATCCAGCCTGTCCAGATCCCTCTGCAGAACCTTCCTACCCTCCAGCAGACCAACAATCCCACCTAATTTGGTGTAATCTGCAAACTTGCTAAGGGTGCTCTCGATCCCCTCATCTAGATCATTGATAAAGGTATTAAACAAGACTGGGCCCAGCACTAAACCCTGGGGAACCCCACTTGTGACCAGCCACAAAGTCGATTTGATTCCATTCACCACAAGTCTCTGGGCTCGGCCATCCAGCCAGTTTTTTACCCAGCCAAGAGTACACCTGTCCAAGCCATGAGCTGCCAGTTTCTCTAGGAGGATGCTGTGGGAGACAGTGTCAAAGGCTTTACTAAAGCCCAGGTGGATAACATTGACAGACTTTCTCTCATCCACTAAGGTGGGTCACCTGGTCATAGAAGGAGATCAGGTTGGTCAGGCAGGACCTGCCTTTCACGAAGCCATGCTGACTGGGCCTGATCCCCTGGTTGTCCTGTACATGCCTGGTGAGTGCACTCAATATAAACTGCTCCATAATCTTCCCCAGTACAGAGGTCAGGCTGACAGGCCTGTAGTTTCCTGGATCCTCCTTCCAGCCCTTCTTGTAGATAGGTGTCACACTGGCAAGCCTCCAGTCATCTGGGACCTCCCCTGTTAACCATGACTGCTGAAAAATGATGGAGAGTGGCTTGGCAAGCTCCTCTGCCAGCTCCCTCAGTACTCTTGGGTGGATCCCATCTGGTCCCATAGACTTGTGAATGTCCAGCTGGCACAGCAGGTCGTAAAATACTTCCTCCTGGATTATGGGGATTTATTGTGCTCTTCATTCCTGCCTTCCAGCTCAGGGAGCCAAATATCCTGCTGATAACTGGTCTGACTATTAAAGACTGAGGCAAAGAAGGCATTAAGTACCTCAGCCTTTTCCTCATCATTGGTGGCAGTGTTCCCCTACATCCAATAAAGGAAGGAGTTTCTCCTTGGAATAGGTGATTTAAGAGATGGATGGGATGTATGACACAGGTAAGGCTTTATTTGCCTTATTTGTCTCAGTCTCAGTCATATATGCCTGTCTTATATGCCTTATTTGTCTCAGTCTTCACAAACAAGATTTCCCAGGCCTTTGCTTAGGGAGAAGGTTCAAGGAGAAAAAGGTCTACCAGCAGTGGAGGAGGGTCAAATCAGAGATTACTTCCAAAAAACTTGACCTGTCCCAGCGCACAGGATTAGATGGGCAGCGTCCATAGTGCTGAGATAAATGGCTGTTGTTTTTACACAGCCATTCTCTACCATCTTTGAAGGGTCATGGAACTTGGGGAGAACCCTGATAACTGGAGAAAGGCAAATCATAGAATCATAGAATCATAGAGTCATTAAGGTTGGAAAAGACCTCTAGGATCATCAAGTCCAACCGTCAACCCAACACTACCATGTCTCCTAAACCATGCTCTGAAGTGCCACATCTACACATCTTTTAAATACCTCCAGGGATGGTGACACCCTGGAGGGATCCCTTGAAAGGGGCTTTGCATCCATTTCAAAATGAGGGCAAAGGGTCAACCTGGGGAACAAGAGGCCGGTCACCTCACATTAGTCCCCAGAAAAAGAGTGGAACAAGTCTTCTGGAAACATATTTTTGGCCACATAAAGGAAAAAGTGATTTGAAACAGTCAAGATAGATTTTCCAAGAATAAGCCATGGTTGACCAAACCAATTGCCTTCTATGAAAACATTACTTTATTTGCAGATAAGGGAAATCCAGTGAATGTCATTTACCTTTTAGCAAGGCTTTAGATGCTATCTCCCACAATATTTTTCTATCCAGGTTAGGATGTTACCATCTGGATGGGTAGACATTCAGAAGTGGTTGCATGATCACACTAAAAGGGTAGTGCCTGATGGGTCCTGCCCTACCTGGACATCAATAACAAGTGGACTGCTACAAGACCTGTCCTTTTTACTATCTTTACCAATGACCTGGAGGAGGTGAAAAGCCCATACCTGACAAGTTTACAGATAACACCAAACTGAGGGAAACAGTAGATGCACTCAAGGGCTTGGCTGCCATCCACAAGGACCATGGCAGGATGGAGGAATGGGCTAACAGGAACTTTAAGAAATTCAACAAGGACAAACGCAAAATCCTGCCTCTTAGAAGGAACTGTTCCTTGCAACAACACAGGCTGGGACTGACCTGCTGGGCAGTAGATCTGTGGAAAAGACAGACAGTAAGCTGGACATGACCTCATAGTGTCCTGGCAGCAAAGAAGGCCAACAACATTCTGGGCTGTAGGAGAACAGCTAGTAAGTCAAGGGAAGTGATTGCCTCCTCCTACTCAGCATTCATTAGACCACTTTTAGATACTATGTCTTGTTTTGGGCCCCACAGAGTAAGAAAAACTTTGGCAAATTCAAGTAATTTCAGCAGAGACCACTCCAACTTGCCCAGTAACAAGAGGCTGATGGACCTGGGCTTGTTCAGCCTAGGGAGGAGGCAGCTTTAGGGGGACATGATAGCTGCCTGCCAGTACATGCAAGGAGGATATCAAGAAGGTGGTTCCAAGCTCTTTCTAGTGCTGCAAAATGGGAAGATGAGAGACAACAGGCACAAGGTGAAATAACAGAGATCCGGGCTGGAAATAAGGAGAAACACTTACATTGCAACAGTCAAGTCATAGAGCAGGCTGCCCAGGGAGGCTGTACGCTCTACATCCTCAAAGATTTTCCAGAACAGACTGAATATCTCTCCGAGCACCCTGAGCAACCTGATCTGATGTCTTGAGCAGGAGGTTGGGCTAGAAACCTCATGAGTTCCCTTCCAAATGGAAGTATCCTGTGGTCCTATAAATGCATATTCCCTCTTCCATTATTTGTGGGGTTTTTGACTATACATAACAAAATATAAATATATTTATAATGCTATATATAAAACAGAGCAGAACATGCCTCTCAATGTTTGCTTGCACTATCTCTGGTAGGGCAGGGTTCAGTTCTCAGCTGGGGCTTCAAAGAACACTTCTGAAATAATTTTTTGCAGTTGATTTCTTGAACCATGAGCCTATACTGCCATTATCACACTACTAAACAGGAGGAGAAGTGTGGGGTGAGATTGGATACCGTGGAAAAGGTTAAGAACTGCTGTCTCTAACTTATTCCTGCACTTTATCTTTCCCTAAAGAATTGTGGAGTATGTCTGCAGGGTTTCAGTATTCTGGCCTATAACAGATGAATAAAACCACACAATATGCTAGCTGGTTGAATCATCTCTCTAATACACACTACAATCTCCCCTGAACTAATGCTTGTCTGGGTTAAAGCATCTCTCTCTGTAACTCTACATGTGAGTCTTGACTGTTTCTTCCTGTACTTAAGACCACTAAACTTGCCTTTACCCAATGTGGCTTTTTGCTACGGTCACCTATCCAGTCAGAAATTAGCTTGAACAGGTGGTGAACTATACATTTAACAATGCCTGCTTCTTTCTTCTGACCATATAGGAAGCAAAACAACGAGATCATAATAGATGTCTCCAATGTATATACCCATAGTAGGCAAAATTAACATCTTTAGTCATATTAAGGCACTTTAGGGGGAGTGAAGAAACAGATAGCCCATATCAACACAGGTAATGCAATATCTTATATAGAAAAGAAAAGGCTAACCTTGTTTTACAATTTACCTGTTCAGGGAACTGTTCACAATTCTTAACATTTTTAGAATTAAGGTGGGTTTTTGCCTTGCTTTCAGGTCTTATTAAATCTTTTTGTGCTGGACAAAAGGGGCATTTATTGAAATTTCATTCCCCAAGTTGGTATTAATGGGCTGTAATCAAGTCATCCCTCAACGTTTTCTTTGATTAAACTAAATAAATTGAGTTCCTGAATCTTTCTGTAAAGTATGTTTTTAATCCTTTAATCACTTTGGTGGCTCTTCTCTGAACCCTCTCCAATTCAGCAACCTGGAGCCAGAACACTATGTATGATTATATGATCTTTCTTTTTCTGATCTCTTTTTTTCTTTTGCATCACAAAACTCACTGACATCCAGCTCTTGGATCTGTTCCCACCAAATGCTGATATCAATCTGTGTGTTTGTAGTGTGCTTTTCTTACGCCTGGGTGGAAGAGTGTTAACATGAGCTCAGTGTTTGGCTGCTTGCCTGGGCTGACGTGAACTTTCCCCTGCAGTCACCACATCAGGACTTCAACTTGCAGTGTCAGAGTCTGCATGGAGGAAGACGAAGAAGAGGCAACTGCAGCCATGTGTCTGTCACACTAGCTAGTGATAAAGGAGTGTGTCTGTCACACCAGTAAAATGGAGAGGAAGGATGATGAGGGAGCTGTCTACAGTCCTCCTGTGGAGAGAAACATGAGCTACATAGTGCTGCATTAATACTATAAAAGACTTAATTTATGTACTTTAAAGTTGGAAAAGATTATTGGATCACCCAGACTGCTCTCCTTTCTGTCACAGAATGTGACTTTTCATCCATTTATTCCTGTAATTATCCCAGCAACTCATAAGTGGCAAAATTCACCAAGAAAAGCAGTCAAGCTCAGTTCTAACTGGTGTCTAAGTTAGGAGCACAGTCCCTGTGAGTTTCCTCTGCAGTCAATGGACTTATCTTCCTGCAAAGGGTGATCTTCCAAAAGGAAAATCTGAATTGCTCTCATCAAAGACCTAGCATGACAGGCTTTAAATTTGGCCATCTCAGATAAATCACTACAGAAAGACAAAGTCAGTTTGGATCTTTGTCTTGATTTAGAGACATGAGGATTTTTTCCTTACCTAATGGTTATTCACCCTGTCATTTTGTTTCCTTTCTAAAGTATCCTGTCTTTGATTTTCAGCCATGAACTCCAGTTCCATCTTTCACTGGTAGATCAGAGAATCCTTTACAACCAGCATTTTATTCCTGTGAAAGCAGATTTACCACAAGCGGGAGAGGAGCAGATTCAAGGAGACTGCGGCCTTCTCTAAGTGATATCCTGCCAAGTACAGTCTCTCTCTACAGCTACCTGAAAGGAGGTTGTAGCGAGGTGGATGTTTGTCTCTTCTCCCAGGTCACTAGTGATAGAATGAGAGGAAATGGCTTCCAGCTGCATCAGGGAAGGTTTAGATTGGATATTAGGAAAAATTTCTTTACTGATGGAGTGGTCAGGCATTGGAACAGGCTGCCCAGAGAGGCAGCGGAGTCACCAACCCTGGAGGTATTTAAAAAAATGTGAAGATGTGGCACTTCAGGGCATGGTTTAGAGAACATGGTAGTCTTGGGTTGATGGTTGGACTTGATGATCCTAGAGGTCTTTTCCAACCTTAATGATTCTATAATTCTCTGATTCTATGATATAGATGATGAGGAACTCTGTAGCCACTGCCACTTACTGTCTTGGAATCATCAACTATAATAGTGTACCGATGGCATCCACTACAAAATTTGTCAGCATTACTGGAGGAACTGGAGAGGGCCTTGCCTGTGACCAGAAACTGGTTAAAATAAGAGTACATGGTCAACACTGCCTATTATACCTTTTCTGAGGTTGTGAAGACTTTCATGATATGTGCTTAAGGGCTGAAAACCAACATGTTCTAAGCCTCTCTTTTTGGTCTCTCACTTCTTATCACATTGGCCCTAGATGAAGATAAACTTGAGGAAGATCTGGTGGATTCCTAAAATCCACCAGCATCAGAGTAACTTGCAGTTCACAGCAGTCATTGCAGAGGCAGGCAGAGCCAAGCTGAGAAAGGAAGTCTCTTGATATATGCCCTGTTCATCTGTTTAAATCAACTTTATGAGGTTTTCTCAGGGTCTCACAGAAAGTATGGTGTAACAAAGAAATGGGTCACTGCTTCCCAATTCCACCGCAATTCTTAAGCTTTTGGTCCATCCTGTCTCAATGTCTTTAAATGGTCTCTGGAGTTACAGCTATCACTAGCTTAACTTTGCATGATTCTTGAGTGCCATCCTATGATGCTTGAAATGCCAGATACTCTATTTGTAGAGCACACTGTTCCCCACAACCAGTGGAAACTATCAGCAGTGTCTCACAAGCTCTGGTCTCCAGCAGCTCAAGGAACTATGCAGTACAGAAGTCTGAGCAGACATTTTGTGCATTTCCTAATGAACTGCTGCCTGAGTGCACAGTCATTAACAACGCTCTGGCACTCACCAGCTGCTACTTCGAACAGCCCCTGAATGAAAGGGTCAGCTGCACATGATCAAGTCAGCTGAGTCAGTGATCCTTAATCTACCCTCCCATTGAAATGTAACTCTGATGCACATCCTCTGACTGAGTGAAGAGCCCACCCTGAACAGGTGCTGGGCGGCTCAGCCAGATCAACTCCTCCTGGAGCAAGCAGAGAGATGTGCCTTGGAACACTTGGAACATGTTGGAATAAATGGAGTTTTCACAGGACTGGGGGTGTGTGTGTATATGCAACATATGTAAATTCTCTATAGATTAGAAACAGTCCAATGCAATTAGAAAGGAATATGGAAAAGTAACTTTTTCAAAATATGTCCTGGGTGGCTGAGTTCTGGTCCATCCTACAACAGCCAGTCTTGGCATTTCATCCTTTCCACTGCAATGGGAACTAAAAGCTGAAGATTGCAATGGAGGAACAGAGTGTGCCAACAATGGTCCTACACATAGGCAGTCTTTTACTCCCACGTCTACCTTATGCCCTCAAGAGCCTGTGTAATGTTCATCTCTGAAAGTGAGCTGGGCCTACCTTCTGGGTCAAGATGTACTGTATGTGTTATGAAATACGCATAGCTATCTATGCCTATTACATGAAAGCATAATATAATGCACAATTCATACCGCTGCTAGCAGGATACTTTTTTTTCCAACAAAGGAAGTAGGCTGGACTGATTAATAGGGAATGTTCAGACAGACCAAGCTTTTGATCTGTCTGCCACTTTCTGTTCCTTTACAAACAGCTGTTGTCTTAACAGAACACAACCTTCAAAAACTGAGTAGAGGTAGATATTTAAAGGTATGTCTTTACAGTGCACATCCAAAATGGTAGCACGGCATCACTATGCCTCACAGGTGTTTCTGGGAAGTATCCATGTAGTTGTAAATGACCTAGCTGGAAAGGAATGATGGTTGGAGGAATCTATGAATGAGTGGAAAACCTATGGACTATCTAAGTTGCAGCTACCAAGAGAATGATAAATTCAGAAGAAAAGCAATTTTTGTTCAGGCTGGCTAACTTTGAAATTGTTCTAGTGCCTGTGCAACTGCTAGCACCTATTACATAGTTAGAAAAACAAATCTTTTAAAACTTCAATGTTCTTGTTCTCTACAGCCAGAAAAATCCCAATCTGCCTGACTCTGTTGTATCAACTAAGACGTCCATTAAATGCAAAGGATGGGGTTTACCATTCCTTAAGCTCCTTAAATAACAAACCATAAAGAGATATTTTTATTTTTAAATATTTTTTTCAAGCATCCTACCATAGAGATGTACAAAATCTCATAGTCCCTGCTGGGATGGGTTTTATCCAACAAGGCACAAGGAGTAATTAAACACCAAGTCTATGGGTTCTGTGCAGCCCTGTGACAGAAGGTCTTAGACTAGGGATGCAAAGCCTAGTCTGTAGATCGCTTGTGCTATCCTATGTAAACAGAGCTGTACCTCCCCATACTTTCTACTGTAATATCATAATAGAATTCTATAATTCTATGAATATCATAATCTTCCCACCCAAGTTTTCACCTTCCACTCTTTTCCCTCTGCTTCTTTTGACAACTGGAAGTTGTGCATATGTAGTTTAATCTAACCTGTTGTACCTTGTGTTGAAATGGAGGAGGAATAAGCACACCATCGGTCTGTCTGTTTCCACAGATGTGAGACATTTCAGTGTGTTTTTTCTGAACCCATCAGGAAGACAGAGAGATGCTATTGTGGCTTTAAGCCATTGTTTTGCTCCTTCCTGGGACCTCCTGGGGGCAGTTACAAATTAGCTGGCCTTTCTAAAACTGTTCAGCCAAGCATCGTTGCGGTATAGTACCAAAATGGGCCCGTCACTCTCCCATCCTGTCCCTCCTGAAACTTTTGAAGATGTCCTAATGAAAGCATTCTCATATTTATTTTTCTGTAGCATATACACTAAGAGAATCTTCCCTCTAGCAGATAGAGATGTTGGGAGGTGCCTTATACCACCTTCAGATAACATAAATAAGGTATAACATGATGGACCAAGAAGCAAGAGGCTTCATCCTTTGCCTTTTGCCCTTTGCTACTTAAGACCAGACTTTCTGATCCATCTCTGTAATATCGCTCACAAGAAATATGCATCCAGTCTGAGAGCCAATTGAAAGAACAGTTTAAAATGCAGTGGGTACAAAATTTAACCTAATAAATGATCTAGAGATGAGTCAATTTTATGCATGGTAATCTGGGAAGTAAGTAGGAGCACAAGTTTTTCAGAAGATAGAAGAGTATGAATGGGGAAGCAAGATAAAATCTTGACAATGAGGCAGAAGGCTGAAAAAGAAAGACCTGGAAAAAATGTTGTGAGAAGGAAGTGCTATGGGGTTGAAAAGGACCAAAGGAAGGGGGAAAGCAACAGAGGGTCAGGTTGGAGCAAGGGGAGAAGTGGAAGATTAAGGGTAAGAGAAACACGCTGACTCTGGCCCAATTTCTTTGCCCTTTTCTTTGGCCTTTAGGAAGGCACAACCAGGGCTTTGGGGTCTAGTGAATTTGCCTTCCTTTCTTCCCCTGTATACTCCCTAAAATCTATTGATGTGTGCAGTTTGCAACTGTGATGTGATGTAAAAACAATGTGTATGGTAGGAAGTGTTTGCAAGATTAGGCCTCTATAATAGCAAGGTCTTCAGAGCATGGACTAGATTATCAGCTGGTATAAACTGAGAGACCTCCATTGAATCCCCATACTATTTAGTCTTGAATTAAGTACCAAGCATGCTAGTGACTGAATAATGACAGGAGAATCTCCTTTTCAACTCCTAGATGCCCTACCTGGGTCCTTGAGCTCAAACTTTTTGTCTCTTTAGAAATTTAAACCATGTTTGTTCCATTCTTACATCCATTGGAATTTGCAACATATCTGCTTTGTAGTCCGGACAAAGCTTCAAGATTTCCCCAAACACAGTGTGAATCAAACCACACAGGAATGTTTGTAAAGAACATCTTGGACCCTTTGAAAACATATTCAGTTCTCAGAAGCACTAATGCATTCCACATTTGGTCATTAAACACTAATTGGTAACATGCTGTGGATGGGTTCACTCTCTGACCAGTCAGTATTTCCTAGGTCACAGCACTGCAAGACCTCAGTGCCCTCACGTGACCTGCCCTTTTGAACTTTTAATCCTTCAACTCATCAGAGAGCATTAGTAGCTCAGGCCACTTTGGAAACCACAGGCATATTTTTCCCTGGCTGTTTCAAAGTTTGCTTGGTTTCCCTTCCATCTCCCGCTCCCACTCCCTCCTCGCTGATGATGCAGGATGTCTTCTGGGGGCCTAATTGAAGGCTTCAAAGTGCCCGATAGTTTATTATGAAACTATTGTCCGTGGTAAATGTCATGGGACTCATATTTTATTGTATTTATTACCTTTTTTCCATTAGTCTGCCATTTCCCTGAGAAATTATGACCTTGGCTCTATCAGTTTAACCAAGCTGGTTTTATATATAGCAAATGTGTGCGTGTGCGAAAAAAGGAGAGAAGGGAGGAAGCCACCAAATAGCTTTCTATTAAAACAGTGCTTGTACTGGCCCCTCCTAGAGTATGGTAAACAATTTAATGGCTGTGATAAGGGAAAAAATCAGGAAACAAATTATGCCAAACATTAAAGTCTAAGGTGGTGTCTCTGACTCCAGCGGACACAGGGCAATAGATCCTGGTTGCTGTCAGATCTATTATTTAAAATAAATTTTACCTGATATTTCTTATCAGAAACATGTTTAGGATTTTCCGCTCTTCCTGCTTGTTACCTCACCCTTACTCCCTTTGAGCTTCCTCACCCTCTGTTTTGGACAAATTTAAGCCGTTTTTCTTAGCTATATAAAATCCCCCATGGTCTAAGTCCCAGAGTAGACTACATATAAATGATCTCACCCGTCACAGCAGCTCAGAGGATGACAACAACTGGATCTCTGCAGGAATTTGGGAGACGAACAATCTGGGCTCACTGAGTGAAGGGCTCCAGCCTGGAGTGGGTCAAAGGGTGCTTCTCAACAGTCCCTGGATCATTTCTAAAGGGTCCCCTGGAAGTACCTAAAAACATCAAGCCTCTTAGCAGCTGATGTATATCTGAAATACTGAGGTCACCCGGATAGTATGGGGAGCTGTGGGCTGGGTAGTGGCTAATGCTTTCATTCAAGGACGGACCCAGAGCTTTTCTAGATGAACCAGTGCCAGGAAATGTTCCCAGGCACAGGAAAGTGACTGTCTATACACTTGCATTGTTAGGCCAGTGCTGGGCACATTAATTTACTAGTATAGACTTAGCCAGAATAGCTGAGCTCTGTCCATATGATCTTAAGGAGAAGGTTGATCTCTCATTTAAGAAAAGAACATACTTAGCTGACATTGGTCTTGCTTGCCTCCCACTGGGAGTGGGTGAGGTCAAATTCATTAAAGTCTGTCTTTGAGAAGGAAAATGCTATAAAAACTATTTTTTTTTTTAAGGAACATTTTTGGAAAAAGATGTTTGGAGTTGTTTCCATGCTGCAGGATTTGAAATGGGTCCATTTTTCATTCCCTTAGCCAACCTCTTAAACAAATAAAGTGGTTCTCACTGTGGATATTGAAAGAGCTTTCCAACTGCCTGCCTTCCTGGCCCAAGCGTGTGGGGACAGAAAGACACAAAAAATAGCAGAAAATTGTTAGCATAGAGAACTTTTTCAGGAGGCTACATCTTTATAAGAAATTTCACTTTTGAAAGAAAAAAAAGACAATTTTGAAAGAAAACACTTGCTTTTTATTTATAATCTGCCCAGTAGCATTTATTAATTGAGATCACTGAAACTGATCTTCTGCTTTTGCTTTTTACTACC